>NC_092460.1:73236895-73843770 GCF_047495875.1 Pithys albifrons albifrons
CAGTGCTATACAGAAATTCAGCATGTACAGAGACCAGTGGAAATGAGCCAACATGGCCTCCTGTTTAATTCCTAGTGCCACTTCAAATGTTACACCCTTTATTTTTGAGGTGTATCTTCCTTCTGTTAAGAAGAACTTAAAAATCATCTCCAACCATGTAACACATTTTATTAGAAGAGGAATCCTGTTTGTCATCACTAGCATATTCTTTTTATTAGTTGATAGCTTTGTTTATGGGAAATTCAACTTACACATATCTCTTTGCTGAGAAATCCCCCGTGCAACCCTTGCAGAGATATTGAGTACTTCTAGAAGGGATGCAGCAGTATCATTAGAGGATATTTTTGCAAGGCAGTTGATATACAAGAAAGTAAATGTAGTCTTTCCCCTTGGAATAATCTGGTTAGATTCATTAGGGACTTCCAGACTGAACCTAATGTATACAGTCAGCAGTACTCCTTGGGACCTGATGTTTCCTTGTGTTTCAGGAGAGGGTGACATTTGCCCCATCACACTGTGAATATGAGTATGCCTCTGAGCACAATGTGATTGACAAAAAATCGTGGTGAGAGGCAAGTCTGTACTTGGGAGCAAGCTCAAGCCAGCTCTAGAGATGCAGTGGGGATCCTGCCCTATGCTGAAGTGCACCCTAGGAACAGTAATTCATTCAAACTCATCCTTCCTCTTGCAGCTCAGGATGGATAAAAAGATGTGACTTCATTCACAGGTAGCAAAGGATTTGACCTGCACAAGATAGATCATTTTATTTTCAAATTTGCATCAGTTTTTGTTAAATTTTAGTGTCATTCTGACAACAACTCTCTCATAGTTGGGTCTTTTAGGATCCAGTAGATGGCAAATATTCTTATTTAAAAAGGTTTTTGTCATCTAAACAGACAGTATGAGTAATTCTGTTATGAATGCTTATAGATGTGGAAAGTGTAAAGTCCTGACAAATACCCAGAAGGATAGCTGGAAGAAGTCATATATAACTAAAAGGTTATAGGGAGATCAAGCATGTAATTTTTATACTTGGTTTCATCAGGTATTACTGCAATTTTATTCTCCAGTTGTTTTTTTATGATTGTAAAAATGTACTAGATTTATTGAGATGAATATACAAAAAGATCACTCATTTTAACAAGTGGAGCAGAGTTACTGGTGAGAGCAAGATCCCCTGAAGGACATCACAGATCTTGCCATGAGTTAGGTGGTTGAAAGAAACCTGGACTGTAGAACACTGCTACTGCACAGACCAGTATACTCCAAAGGACATGTCAAGGCCCACACAGGCCAACAAATATTCAAGAAAGAAGTAGACCTAAAAATCTTCTGTACTGGGATTTTTCCTCTCCAAAACTTAGAGTTTTCTATTGGAGATAGTCCTCTTTTTGTTTGTTTGTTTGTTTTATTTTGTTCTTTTCCTTTGTTTTCCACCAGAGAACTGAACAGCACTTCTGTATATATTTGAAAATGTCATTTCTTCACTTAATTGAAATTGGCTTAGCCAAGACAACAGATTTATTGGGATACTTTCCAAGTGAGACCAATTTAGACTAATGATAATGAACTCTCCATACTTGTTCACCTTAATCTTTGGAAGTAATGACATTTAGCAATCATTCACTTACTCTAGTCTAATATGTTACCTTTGGCAATTTCAATAATTTAAAGAGAATAGTTATTAAATTTGGTGTCATATTTGTTCAGATTTCTAAGAATTTCCCCTGCTGGTTGGACAGAGCATTTCCTGTGAAAGACAGGACACCCGCAAGAGTTGAAAAACTCCATCCAAAAAATGCACTAAAACTCCTCTCTGGTTAAGCAGGAGCTTCCATAGTTCTTTCTGGCTAGGCTTCAGGTTTTGTCTAGCTTCAATTTAAAACTATAGTGAAAGGGTCATCTGTGACTTAATACAAACAGAAGATTAGGACTACTCAATCTAGAGGCATTTTCCCTGTCAACTCTAAGGAGATAGACACTTCAGGGATCCTGGGAAAGTCTGGCTAAGAAGATAAGTAAATAGGACTCCTGCCCAGCCAGCTTCCAGCATTCACTTCTCCCTTTTATCCTCCCGACTGAAATCTTCAAAATCCAGCTCAGTGTGGTTGCACGCTGCTTGCACACCCCATAACTAAATCCCAAAGAAATGATACAACTGAAAGTCTTTCAGAATTTTCTTCGTAAATAATGATGAGCCACACATCAGCTTCATAGTTTCTGTCTGCTCCACTTTTCAAGGATGAGGAGGGTACTAGCTAGACTCAGTATTTACAGTCAACTGCAAACACCCATTATTGCTCTCCTGCAAAATATTTAAATACTGCAGCCTGAGTATGGTATTTATTGTCAGACTTTCAAGAACATTGCAGAGGCTGAAAACAACATTTTTGTAGAGGTGTTTCCCTGTAAGCATGTTGAAATCAGAAAAAAAGAAAGAATGCTAAAGAGATTAGAATGCCACAACTCATCACATTTCATACATTGAAGTATGGAGTGGGCACCTGAAAATCCTGAAATGGGAATGTCAGGGTCAACTGTCCTAACACTCCTCTTCAGCTTCCTCACCTCCTCCTCAAAGCCTGTCATCTTTAATCTGTTCCAAAAGCAAACATTATGCTCCCTGGAAGTACATTGACAGATTCAGGCATAAAGTCTTTCTAGCAAAAATGTTTGGGTTTTAGTTTTATTTTTGGTGTAAGTAAGATCAACAGCCCAGACTATGCCCTTGTAAGTGGTCTGATGGTTGAAGCTCAACCTATAATTACCCTTCTTTTGTTTTCTTGTCTTGGCTATCAGAATAAAGATGAAAATGTCTTATTTTTTTCCTCCCTAAGAAAATTGAGGGGAAAAAACTGTCATGCATATGTCACTTGTCTTATTTTTGTGAAGAGGCTTAAGGGAGGGGATTTTCTGAAGAAGCTTAATAGCCACCATAGAAGTCCTACAGGTACAGAAATAGTCCATAACAAAGGAAGAAAACACAACTGATATCTAAGCAGAGTGCAAAGAATTGAAACAGAAGAATGAGAAAAGCAGAAAATATATTCTTTCCAAAGCACAATAGATCTCATTTAGTTAAACAACTTCTATAGTTTATTTAACAAAGTAGTTATTTTTACATTCTCCCTCTTCTTTGGCAAATCTGGCTTTCAGGATAGATAAGCAAATGAACATCCGTGGTGCGCAGTAACAGCTGGTAAGCTAATCAACTGAGTCAGTGTTTCTGGTAAAGATGTCCCTACATATTCATTAGCTATAAATATATATAACAGAAAAACAAGTTTCACTGGATGGGAGAGGTAGCATTTAAGGGTTAGAAGCGTTATTTATAATCTATCCCTTCCAACTAGAAAGAATATCCAAACTAGCTTTAAAATAGTCTGCAGCTGGGAGGGCATTCTTATCCCATAAAAATGGATGGAAGAAATGAGGAGGGGGATTCTGCTTTTGCTCTTGGGACCTTCAAGAAACATGACATTGCTGTGTCACTGATTAAGAAGCTGAATTATGTATGTTGTTTTTCAAAATCTAAGTCTCTCTGCCAGCTTGTGTTGATAGTCCCAACTTCTAGAATGCAGTTTTCAATGACATTCTAACCATCAGTGGTACTAAGGAAGGAGACAGGTGAATTGTTTCTGTTATACATGTGTTCACAACAGAAGGGTGAAGAGACAAATTATATAGAAGATTCATTCCTGTTTTCTTACTTAGAACTTGATCTAAATCCTACTAGAGCCAGAGAAAATAGTTCTAACTGCAGGACTTAGATGCAAATATCTATTTCATAACTGAGAAGATTGGCTTGAAATTTAAGCACACATTCAGGAACAAGATCTGGGGTGTACTTAAATATACCTTTGCAAAAATCAAGACATTTTTCTATTACAGTCCTATATAAGACTAGTAGGAGACAACAAAAAAAAAAGGCATAACACCTTGAAGGGTTGAAAGACAGTAAAGCTTTTGAAAATCAGATTGCTGTAATTAAATGCTAAAAGGCCCTAATTACAATCAGAGCTATTGTGAGACACAGCATGCCTCTGTGTATGCGGGTGAATATATTTTTCTGTATTTCAACAGCTTACTATAAACTGTATGGTTCCCATGTTACAATTTTTATCTGGCTTTATAAATATAGATTATTTATAAACAAATTACACCTGAATAATTTCAATGTGCAAATATTTGCAAATAGAGAAACTATGCACTGTTTGATTAGATTGTGAGTCTTATGGTATATTAATTCAAGAGGGACGTAAAGACTTTAAAATATTTCCAGTGCTTTAAAGACACTTATTCTTGTCATGCTTCCTAAGTTGATTTTCAGGTTAATTGAAATGGATTTGTTATCATGGAAGTTTGTTTTTATCAAAAATTTCTGCAAATTAGCATTTTTCAATATAAAAAGTCTGCCTACAGAGCTTGTTGATGAGAACATCCAAGCAGAGGAGAGGAAAAAAAAAGACTGAACACATGCAGAAGCAGTGTGTTGCTCCTTCTTTGGTATTTTGAAATTCTGTCGGCATCAAATGCATATTCACCAGCCTCAGACAAGAGGATTCTGATTTCAAGCTGTTGACTGCTTGATACACAGCTCCCTGCACCTTCCTTTAAAAAACTAATCATGCAGGTCTTTTAGACAGGCTGTTTCTCTGATCTGCTCTCCACAAAGAGGCAGTGATTTTATTTCAGACTTAGCACAGAGGGAGTATCTTCAGCTGGGCTTTCTTGAGCCAGGAGGTGCAGGATATAAACTATGGTTTATCCCTGGCACCATTTATGCCCAGAAGTGCAATAGGGGGTAACTTGTTAAGGTCTCATGTCTGCCTCCCTTTCCAGATTCACAAGTCCAGGCAATACCTCCTCCTCTTATGTTGGTGGCTGGTGTTCTGAAAGCCATACTGATCCAACAGGATTAAAGTGAAGATCTCTATTTTATAAGGCATTTGTCTAAGGCTGAAGGCATTACAAGCTTTGTGTGCATTAGTACATTAACAGGGCCAGGGCTGAGCTCTGGTATGTGCTCACCATTGGCTAAAATGTTTGCACAGATTTTGACCCAGTTCTCGCTTCGATCAGCTGGTGCTTCCCAAATGGTCTTTGGACTTGGGGTGGTTACTACAGCCAGAGACTATTCCTAAATATCCATGTCAATATATGAAATAGTAATATTAGTAAATTATTTTACCATATAGAATATATGAAATAAAAATATATTTATATAATGCATAAATATTTATATAGTCATTTAACGGAATATTATAATAATAAAATAATACTATTAATAATTAGTATCTAGAGAATAATTACTATATAGATATAACAATCTATCAATATATAAAATATATATATATATATATAATATGATGATATATTAATATTAGTTTCTATTTAATGCTAATATAACTGCTTTATTTAGGGTGAATCAGAGGGTTTAGCTGTATACCTGCACTGTGCCATGGCATTTGTTTCAAAACTAAGGAACAGCTTCCATTCCTTTTTACTTCCCATTAGAAATATAACCACAAAGTCCAGTGACTGGTCTGCAAACAGAGCAGTGGTTTCTAAACTGTTGAGGGTTATCTTTGCCTTCTGGAGACATCTGCCACAACCCATATCCTGAAGCTAGAAATAACTGTGGTCAGTTTATGACAATAACATGGACTGTCCTGTTATACACCAGTAGCCATCAGTGGGTTTTGGGGTCACTGGGGCATCTTCCTGCAACCATGGGGGCCTGTACTCACTTTAATACTTCTTTCTACTGGGGTGGTTTTCAGCTGGTTTATGATTTGTTCATATAATTATATGTTCATTATAATTCTTGAGAGTGCAAATAATAGGCAGCATTTCCATCTTCAGAAAAGAAACGTGCAAGCAACTCTGCAATGGTCAGAATTTGCAGCACTGCTAAGAATATCACACGGGGTCCTTTTCACTTCATAATCCCCAGGAAAAGCAGGGCCAGAGACTGGTAAAACAATACTTGTTCTGTCAGCTTTCCTTAAATGTGCTTTAATCACTTCCCTTTATCAGGTCTATGCAGCCCTAGTTTGCTAGGAGAAATTAGCTGGAACTAATTTACAGGCAATGAGTAATAGGCAATTTATCTAGAAGCTTACAACTGTTGCCTGGATACAAATCTCTTCAAATGCTTTTATATATAAAATGCTTTGCAGCAATTTGTTTTGATGACAAATTGTTATACATAAAGCCAGGGCACATGACATTATTCCTTAACTCCTATATGACACAAAGTACTGTCTCTGTGCTGCCACTGAATAGATATAATAAGCAACACTATCTTGTTGAGCTCTGTTTGGTGAAAGAACACACATAGCCTCTGAGCATAGCCCTTATTTTCCTCTAGAGGACTAGAGACATGTGAGTGCAATGATCAGAATTTCATTTAATCATCTGACTACATTTATTAGCACCTACTGCTATTTTTCAAGGTAAAGCATTGGTGAAAAGTATTATAAAAAATCACAACCCCCCATTCACATACACTGAGTTAATAAAGGGCATTCTTCATCTCTTTTAAAAGTGAGACTATTAGAACTCATTACAAGGATGTTGAAAATCTCTGAGTAGGAACCAAAAAAATTACAAACCAGACTATTGTACTGTCTGGAGAAGTGGTTTGAACCAGCCCTTTTTGCCTTGTTCTAACACATGTATTTGCCTTGCCAAGATCAGGCTGTGTACAGATGGATGCAAATCAAGTATTAGAATTCCCAAGGTGAATGCTAAGATGCACCCACATGTCCAGCTGCTGAACTGTGTCCCAGAAACAAGATTCCAGTGGGAAACAAGGAAATCTCCTTTGCAGAAATTTGCTGCTCACTCTGATTAGACAAACACTCTCCTTCTGGTAGAATGAGAAGTTTGATAAAATAGTAATGTAATAGGTCTTAAACTAGATCTACTTTTATTTTTTTGGCTGAAAAAAGAAAACAAAGTGGAAAACAAAATACAGAGGAACTCAGACATGAGGACAGCTCTGAAGCCTCTGTTGCATTTCTCCCTATGGATTTATCCCTTTTATTTTTGAGCTTCATCAAAGGACACCCGAGTGAACCTTAAGAGTCTAGGAGACCTGGGCAAGGAATTTACTTTTGGTAAATTGTAATATTGGGTGAGGAATTTACTTTTGGTAAATTGTAATATTGCTCAGATTGCCTTTCTCTGGCAGCTTCCAAGCAGAACAGAGCTGGGCTGGGCTTCTGCACATTGCTTTAGCTAAGGATAATTTTTGTCAGTTTATCATGATTTGTTTTCTTTTGGAAGTTTCAACAATCATGAGTTTCCCTATTAAAACCACATTCTAAAGCATGTCAGATCAAGACTGAATTTTCATTTGTGAAGAAAAGAAAGCTGTGTTTTATTGATCCTTAACAAAGCATCTTCAGAATCATTGCTTTCATTCACACATATAAAGTGAGATAACTTTTTCTCATTTAAAAGCATGGAAGAAATGGCACATACCCAAAAGTTTTGTCCTGCAAATATTCTTTCTGTGGTTTGTCATGCATTGTCATGAATGGTCCTGTTGAAGTCATCCTTCAATGCAATTAACAATGCATGATTAATAATTATTAACTTCAGTGTATGCAAAGTCCTTTTAGTTGCCTTACATTTTAATAATAAAGTTACCACAATAATTACCATAAATTAATGTCAAAACACCAGATGACTGTAGCAGCTGAGGCCAAAGGTCCACTGAGCCTGGCATTCTGTCTCCAAAAGGGGTTATAGGTGCAAGAACATGGTAAATGTAGATGACACTTCCTTCCTACCCTCCTGGACATATTTTGCTTATTTAGTGAGTCTAAGCAGTAGAAAGGTGCCCAGATGGTGTCTTTCCAACTCATCATCAGTCTCCTCCTGAACCACGTAGACTACTTGCATCTGCAGTGTCCTCTGGCTCAGTTTCATGAAACTCTGTTTTAAAAAAGTTCTACCTGTTGCATGAAGCACTACCTCCTTTTGATTAGCTCAAATATTTGTAAGGTATAGAAAGGAATACAAACTCTACAGAAAATTTAATGAAAAAAGTCACTAATCTCTTTTCCTCTTTAGCATGTATTTGGCTGTTATAGATGTTGTGATGGTGTAAGATAGAAACCTATCATACACTGCAGATTTGTCAACCAATCCAATATGTATCTCCATGGCCACCACAATATTTGAGCAGCTCCTACATTTTAGAAGAACAAACAAATGGCCCAGGTTAAACTCAAGAGCAAGGCTTGACCCATGTGGAAATGATCCATATGGCTTATTACATCACCTGGAGTAGGTCTCCATGTGTGGTCTTCTCTCTTTTTTGTGCAGATGACAAGGACTCTGGCCTCTGCTGTGCAGGTCCTGCTGCCAGCAAGTGCTGGGGCTTTTCAGGGATGGGGGAAACGTGTGTACTGGATTTGATAAAATGCTACAAAACATCCTCTTTCTAGGTGAACAGTACTTTAGATTTACAAGCTCTCATTTCAGAAAATTGTTATTCTTTGGCCATGAGATTTGGACTGAAGAGAAAGGACTCGGCAGCCGGTGGAGCTGTACCGGGAAATTACAAAACAATCAGCAGACGTCCTGGCACACATATGTTCTTCTGAAGGTGGCAGCTGCTCTAGTCTGATTAGCAGCCATGAAACTGGTTGGTTGTAAGCCAGATTGATAAATAAAGTAACTCTTTCAATGCCAAATCTGCCTTTAGACATGAGAATGAAAACATATTGAATAAACTGTTATTTTCTAGTCCTTCAGCATATGTGCTACTCTAAAACAAGAATAAAGTCCCATAATGTTTGAAAGGGCTATCTGACTGTAGCAGGGTTTTTTTAGGAATATTGAGACAAATAAATAATTAGTTCAAACTGTTGAATGAGATCAGAATGACCTCAGTCCCATTAGTCAAAAGGGATCCTCATTTCCTCTCCGTTCTGAAAAACATTGCTGGCTGTCAGCAGTGTCCAAAACTGCTTTAGTTTTAGCCTTTCTGGCTAAGCTGTGCTGCTAAACACCATGTTTGATTCTCAAAGCAGAATTAACATGATTCTAGATACAGTGGTAATCTAGGAATACTTAGGTTGCCTACAGGAACTGCAAAAGCTGAGCTTGCTAAAGAATGACTACCCGAATTTTTGACACACAAAGGATTTTATGAAGGGATAACACTGACTTCAAAGATAAGCAAGTTGCTACAAAAATTAAATCCCATTCACTATGGTGACAGCTGGGGAAACCAAATAAGAAGATTAGCAGAAAATGTAGTAGCCATAGGACTTAGCAAGTCAGCAACTCTTATTTGATCCTGGAAAGCAGTTTGAGATGGTGGACAAAATAACAGGGTATTCCCTGGTTACCCCCCATCATGATATAAACTTTATTTACATTTAAATGGCAACAGAAAAAAAATAGAGGAAAACACTAGAAAATAAATGAAATCTTACAGAAGAGGCAAGATGTCTGCAAGGCAATTTGTTCTCAGTGAAAATTCAACCAAAGGAGACCATACAATTAGTGTCCACTGAAACACCATTTACCAGGGGTTTGTAAATTGTCAAAGCGAAATCACATCAACCTGGTACAGATCCCTTAGTTTTCTGGAGATTGTAAGCTCCTCTCTGCTCCTTATGCTTGAGCATTACCATGTTGTGTTGATGAGCTTGGCAGCTGCTCACTTGGATATCATGATGTGCTGCTGGTGGTGATGTCTGAGGGGACCTGCTCAAGCAGAAAGGCCCTTTGTGTGGAAAATAGTGACTGTCTGCAGCCTACCAGACTGCGTAAGGGCAGCTCAGGCTGTCAAACAAGACAGCTTGCATATTGTAATAGCCATGCTGCTAAAAGCAGAGGTTCCTTTAGAATCAAGTGTTCAAAGTTATTGATAGTTGTGAGTGTGTGACCACATGAAATAACGGCATATGGGAAATAAGATTTATCAACAAGATCTTTCTTTATCATTTAAATTCACTGATACGTTTCAGTCATTTCTGGGCAAATAGTGAGCTAATTATTTCAATTTCCCTGGGGAAAGAATCTGACCCTTTTTTCCTTCCCCGGAGAATATGTTTTCACACTTTAATCAGAATATGCTGAGATGGCCTCAAATCACAATACATAATTAAGCCAAAATACATTAAGTCAAAATACATAATTAAGCCTAGAAAGTGGCAGTGACAGGTTAACTTTCTGGTATTCTATTTCTTGGTGTTTTTACCTTTAAGGAAACCAACTTCAACCTTTACATAAATATATAATAAATATATATCTGGATATACTTATAAATCATTGATGAGGATTTTGGTGATTGACTTCTGAGACTGAATTCAGAAAGTGGAAGACAAAAGCAGAATTTAGAGGCAATTGGCAACCCTGGGAGATATTATCAGAAGTAGGAATGACCCTGTTTACTCCAAAGAATATAAACTGATATCCAGGTCCCTTTTTACTCTCCCACTGATATTTCTCATGAGGATCAGCAGTGCAATCTGAAAACAAAGCAGGTCTTAGCATGGGAGGATTATGCTCTTCCACTGCCACTGATTCAAATGGATGTACCTAGATTTCCCTTAATCACACAGGGACTTCTCCAATGCCTGCAAGAGGCTCTGCTGCCCCCTTGTTTTCCAGCCTTTCACCTACTTTTCATTCTTCTTCTTGCTAAATATGGACATCACAAGATTTATAAAGAAATTGTAAAAAAAATTATAAAATAAGTATCTATTTGTAAGCAAAAAGAAACTGCTAGTGCCAAAGTATTTGCACTAATTCTGAGAAGCTGTGTCAAAGAGGAGAGCCCTTTGCATTTCCCCTTAATTGAAGATGATAAAGGACAGTGCATTGATTCTGATGCTTTGCATCACGATAATACTCTCCCCACTGAGCAGAGGCAGAGCTCTGCATGCCATCTTAAAATCAAAATGGCATTTTTGCAGCCTTAGAGTAGTAGAACTGGGACATGGATGGGAATCATTGCCATTTTTGTTACATCTTTTTTTTCCTCCTTGATGACAAATTTTCACTAGCAGAAAAACCAATGGAAATAATAATAATAATAGTAAAAATAAAGTAATTTAAAAGGCTTCCACCATAAAATAATGGCTGCCTGGTTTGTAGACTCTTGTGTGAACACAAGCACATCTTTGTGCCAATATTATATTCAGAAATTATAACTGGGAACACCTGCTTTTTGTTTCATGAAGTGTTTGTTGATAGAATGGCGAGTGTTTCAGCCTGGTAGTGTGGGCTGTGCCAGTACCAGGACCCTTGTCCTCTCCCTGCTCCTGGCAGGAAGCTGTTCAGCTTGGAGAATCCTGTTGCTGGGAGAGGGAACCACAGCGAGTGACCTCCAGAGTCCTGCTAGGGCCAGCATTTCTGGGATTTTGTGGTTTCATGATTGGTGCCTTGATAGTAAACCAGGTCTAGAGTTTGGAAGCTCTAGAGTTTTCTCTCAGCTTTCCAAAGGCCACCCACCTTCCTGTGTGGTTCTAGATCTATACAATAGGGGTGGTACAATCTTCTTTCTTTTACTCGTTAGTTGATTCTTCTATTAGAGTCATTACTGTGTGTTTTTGCAGGGTCCATCACCCCTGAGCCATGTTCCCTTCATAACAGCAATGGAAATTAAGCCAGAGAGCAGTGATGTTGCAGTTGTGATAGGTCACGGGAGATGGAATTTGGATCTAAGTTTGATATTTTGTGTTAATTTGGCCCTCACTCTCTCTTAAACCACTTTAAAAGTGTTTTATAGCATGTTTTATAGTTCCTTTGGGGTCACGAGTTAGTTCCTCTTCTCTTACATTTTTCATATTAGATTTATCTTTTGGCTCAAATCTAAAATAAATGTTTTCAATTGCAATGCTTTCCATCAGTTTTAAGAGAACTGTTTCCCTTTGCATCAAACATTTAGAACAGAAACATGATATGCACAGAATTAAATAATCTGAATATTTATTACGAATGATTACATGTAGAAGAAAGATATTGACCACTTAGAAGTTTTGAATAAAGACAAAGCATGATGCCAAAAGGCATGTTGTACATGGGATCTGGTGGATCTGCTCTAAAAGTAAGCAAAAAGGGAATAATGTAGTAGTTTGCAAATGGTGCAAAACCTGTGGGTCATCTTTGCCAGGATTCCTGCTCTTATAGAGCTGCATTTTGCTTATGGTATTTGTGGTAGGTTACTGGTTTCACTTTCCAAATGGCTTAAACTTTTTCATTCTGGAACTGAAGGTTTGCATTTCTTCCTTTAGGAGTTACTTTATAGTGACTTCTTTTCAACATGAGATGACTCACCAAACTTGACAGAGAGCAAATATTTGTCCTTCATTGGTGTCACTCCAAAGCCCTTTGCAACAAGTAGGGTCAAATTCTGCTGGGAGGCAGCTCTGGCATATCGTGAAGTCAGTGTGAATTTTGTTTCATGCAGGTTCTGAGATATTTGCAGGGAGAAGAGGGAGCATCAATTTTCAGAGGAAACATTGAATATATTGAGGCCAGTTCTCTTGTTATTTCACAACTACATCCATATCATGAGTATAGTACTTGAGTGCTTTGATATTACACCGTGTCAGGGGACAAAGGTACCAGCTTTCAGTGTTTGTAGCGTCTTCTCAGCCCTGAGGCTGTATAAATTGTGTCACCTTCTCTTAGCAGCTATTGTTCTCCCTTTCTAGGGGCAGGTTGTGAGGAGGAGGTGTGCCTGGGGTGGCTGCTGTGGCTCTGGGCCACCAGCACAGGGTACCAGTCTTGGCACACCACTCCCTGCCTCTAGCTAAGCATCTTGGATCTGCAGAGAATAAAAAATATTACTGGCCAGATTGGTAAAGGCAGCATGATGTGTAACACCTAAATGCCTTTAAAAATGCAAATTTTAATATTTGGCTTCTTCTTAAAAATATAAATACTTGAGGAAAGGACAGTAATATGAAAAACTGTGTTTTGCATTACTTACATTTTGCCCTAAGACAGGAGGCTGGTGAAAAGTGCAGTGGAAATTTGTAGTCTTTATTTTGCATAAGGGAGGTGATAGAGGGCCATGCATTAGGAAGAGCAGCAATAAATGTTGTACATCTGAGTAAGTCTCCAGTGCATCTTCAAACTGTTTGTGGGATCCAACACAGGGCTGCCTGCCTGCGTCTGCCTCAGGGAATTTCCTTCATAGCAGAAGTGGACTTTTGCTGCAGAGGGAAGGAGATCATCTGTGTGGTGAACAAAGAATATAAGGATTCATTTAAATTTTTAAAATTCATGACCCTGTCTTTGTTTATAGCCTTCACTCATATACCTTGAAAATCATAAACATTCTGTGAAGAAAAGCAAAATGAACAGGCATTTAATGCTTTTAATATCCCTGCAGGTCTGAAATATTATCTGCTTCTGTATTTTCTCCAGAGAGCTGCAGAAATGTGAGCTGTAAGGCAGGTGTCAGCATCCATTTTAAATTGTCCATTCCCAGTCGTAGCTTTTCAGAAAGATAACTTGTTTCTGTTTCAAAATCCATCAATTTGCTCATTAGACAGCAGTAAGGGGTATTTCCCAGAAGGTTATTTGTCCTGTCAAATGTAAAATACTGATTTCAAATATTGCAGTGTTAGGGACTGTCCTGAAAGAAAAGGCATGACATATAATTCTGTCATATGAGATTTCAATGCTGCTTCATATTCCATTGTTAAAAAAATCTTGTAGAAAGAATAAAATGCATTTTTATAATAAAAGTTAGGAACCAAGAATGTGTTGCTTTTTTATGCTTAGAGGGAGAAGATTTTAACATATCCGGACTTGTTCTAGTAACATTATTATAATATTTTTGTGGTTTTAAGGCAAGCACAGTATCTTGAGAGTTTTGTGAGTGTGCATGTCTGTGTGAGAATGTAAAAGCCACCTGCCTCCCTATCAGTTCCCATCACTTGGGCATTGCATTCATATACATGCATGACACATCACTTCACCTGCAATTAAACTTATGTTAAAAGCTCATACTTCTAAATGTTCCTAAACATACTTGTTTAAAACCCAAAGCAAAACTTTTGTTGCTGGCTAAAACATCATTCAAGAAGCTTGCCATATTTTTTTAACTGTCAGATTACTTTTTTCCTTCCACTGTGTAACTAGAAAGTTAAACAAACCTGTAAGTGTTTGGAATAGGCAGATCTCACAATGAATCCCGAAAGCTTTCCAGCTTTCATATCTCTGATGCTGCACACTAGATAAATGATTTCCACTATTATATTATATATGCAGCTGTTGATGGAGAAGGGAAATACATCAAAATTCAAAAGTCTGTATTTGCCAAAGAAACATCAAATAATAGAAAAGACCCATAGTTGTGTTTTAGTATTTTATTCTGTGCCTTTTTTTTTCCACTTCTGTATATTACCTGCTATCAACAATGCAGGAGCTGGAGCTGCAGATTCCCGCTGTGACAGATTATTATGAGCAAAGTCTTTTCAGATACAATGGAGAGTTAATTTTGAATGAAGTGGGTTGAAGAGATATCCTATTCATTAAAAATGACAACACCTCACATATTTACATTAGCTGGGGGAACATAATTCACCTTACCAGCCACAGTGCAGTCAAAGGAAGATGAGGATTTCAGTGCAAAAAACCATGTGCATATCCACACTCCATAATTTTAATGTGTGAGCTTGGAGTAAGACAAAAAGATGTAGGCTGAAAGCAGTGCCTGTTACAAGCAGCAGTCATCTGGCAGTGAGGGGTTTTGCAATAGGAAGTTGTATTCCCGAAGTTCTAAAGTGAGATCAGTGTAAAAGGTAAAAAAACAACAAATAAAGGTAAGCAAAGAATGTCTGCAATTCCTCAGTACAGATCAAAACCTATTGATAAATAGTAAATTAATTTCAGGTGTTAAATGCAGAATAACATGTGTTGAAATCTCACAAAATGGATACTTGCAGAAGCAAATTAATGATTTTAATGTAAAGGATGTAAAATACAATTTCATTTGGATTTATGATGATGATCTCATTATGGTGATTTATGTGTTTAAAAGTTGTGAAATTAGTCATCCCCAATGCAACTGTGGCTGAGCTCATGTATCTGTAGCAACTGTCAGGTGTCAGTCTCTAATATATTTTTAAGTAAAAATCTAATTGGAATTTGTTAATTTTTCTTATTAATGTTCATAAATGAAACATAATTTTGTGCTCATTATCTATATTTTTCTTCCCTTGCAGAATTTCCTGCCCCAGAAAGTCTCAGGAGCTTGATTTACTGGTCCCTCTTTCACCACAGTAAGAGAGAGGAAATAAAAGGGCCAGCATCAGTCCAGGTTTTGCTACTTTGTCAAGTCCCTGCTGAGGCCTGAGCTGTGATTCCGTTCAAAGGTGATGTTCTCTGAACCAGCCAAACCTTGAATATGTGCTTTTCACAGTGGGAAAATGCAGTGTTTCTGTAGAAGGTGGGAAGCTGAGCCCATTGGGGGTGAGTCCCTCCACCTTTTGAGGGACTACACAGATAACTGAATCATGAAGAGGGTCTGACGCGTTGCTAGTGAGATGTGGATGCCTTTCTACAGATGCTGTTTGGGGCTCTGACTTGAATAGAGCCTGCTGCTGTACTCACCCTTATCTAGTGGCAGCAGAACACTCACTGTTTCCTGAAAGCACCCTGCCAGTGTGCTGGAGCCAGGCGTGGGGAGGCTAATTCAGTGTTGTACGAGTATTTACAATCTGTCAGTGGGTACTGAGGCAATAAAAGGTTGTCACTCCACGTTGTGGTTTAACCCCATGCAGAAACTCAGTACCAGAAAGCTCACTCCCTAGACCGTGACAGAGCTAGGAAACTGGAAAGTCCTGAACTCATGCTTTGACAGTGTTATCAACAATATTCTCATAACAAAATCAAAAAACACAGCCCTGTACCAACTACTAGGAAGAAAATTGACTCTAACCCAAGCAAAAAAAAAAGACACCCCATAACTGCCCTCCAGCCATAGCCAGCTTTACCTGGTACAGGATTTCTCACCACATAAAACACTGAATGAAGAGCTTTGATATAAGTTTAGTAATAGCTGCTGGTAAGTATAACATCTAAAGGGCTTTATATATTTTGCGTGCTGCGAAACTATATCTCATCATGTCGTTATTATCTCCAAACAGTAGCCATTCCTGTCATTGAGAGCTCCTAAACTTTATTGACTGAGAACGAAGATCAGACTGCCGGTATTTGTGATTCATAGTGTGCTTACCCAAGCAGACATGGCTGAAAATGACCTTTTCATGGTGTTTACTACTACTCCAGAGTGAAGCTATAGCAGTGACAAGTTTGTTTTCAGTCCTAAGGGACTGTAAGAGGTCAAATGTGTCCAACTACACCAGATTTTATTATTCATGAAGCAGAGCAGAGCAATTATGGCTGATGTGCACCTTGTGAGAAGGTTCTGCACCACTGAGACTTGTGCCTATGATGTACTCTGCCTAAGGCAGGCACCTGGTGAATCAGTTTTCCTACTTGTACCAATTTCTTACACAGACAGAGGTGTCTTTCAAAATCTTCAGGGGAAAAAGGGGTTGTATCTATGTAAATAAGCAAAATCCCCCATAGAGTTTTGAAAGGTCTTGCCGCTGAGGCATAATTTGGAAGGACTGCTGTGCCAAACCACTTTCTATTAGCCTTTAGACTTTCAAACTTGTCCCTATCTGAGAACTAAAAGTGATTTACATTTTGAAACAGATGAGATTAATTTTAGAGAACTTCAGGTATTTATAACATATACATATACATTTAAATCTCAAATATCTGTCTAGACCATCCCCCTGGCTATAGTCAGTAGATAAACAGGCATTTCCCCAGTTAATTTCTTCTTCATATCAATTATTGCTTAATTGTGGTACATCTCATGATGGAGACATCCAGTCAGAGGAGAAAATTTCTTTGAGGAGGCTGTGGTGGAGTGGCTGACCACCCAGAGGCTCATTTATGCCTCTGAAGCCAGTAGTTAGTTACTTTGACACATCTCCCTTCACCACCTGGTTTTGCAGTGCCACTGTGGCTGCCCTGTTCCATTCATTCAGAAAATCACACGGGTACTTCTAACCTTTACTGTAATGCCTCATTATCTGCTAAATTTTGAAAGCACTGAAATAAGCAAGAAGAAACTTGCTTAAATGTGCATGACCAACATTCCCCTATTCTGTTTATCTGAAGTTGTGTATTCGCATAGCAAAACTTGTCCCACCACATTTAAGAGGGGATTATGCCTTGCATAAGCTGTTGTGCATGCATGTTCCTGGTTTCAAAAGCAGGGCTGCAGTACTTGAGTGGCAAACCAGACACCCCTGATGAAGGGTATGATTAAACACTCACACCATAATCCTGATTAATATGCAAATAAGCAACACTAAACTGTTTACTGGATTCAAACTGTAATCACTGACCCACTTCAACAAACGAGGAATGGAATCATGCCCCACGTAAGGACAGCAAATACATCTCCTTCTGCCACTTACTTGAGCAGAAGGCTCTCAAATTTCATGTTTTATGCTCAGAATATAAATGAGTTTCTTCTTGTCTGAAGCTCTATTTCTGTAACATTGAAGCCAATTAGTCATATTGTTTTGTTCACATACCACCCTTCTTTATTAGAAATACATCTGAAATATAAGGACCACCCCCCAGTTAATCTGTTTGCATATATTTCAATAACAACAGAATAAAAAATAAGTACAGGTCTTTAGTCTGACTTCTACAGAACGATCCAGTAGCACCACCTGCTGTTTACAGGGAACACTGCTGCTTCAGACATATGCAATATACACTATTTTTATATATAAATATATATATATATTCCAAAAGCATCTCTACAGTTTAACCTTTTTGAATGGCTGTGAGATAGGCTTCTACATTGCTTTTATGCTTTCAGAAATGCCAATCTAAATCTCCTTTGTGGGAAAGGTGGATATTTAAACAGATAGACTTTTTGCAATATACTCCATAATATTCAATAATGTCAAGAGATATATTTACTGGAAAAGTATGTTTAGATATTTTATTCTTATTGTTTTCTTTGCGGAAAATATTTTGGCTAAAACCCACATCTTCTCTGCAGCAGTAAACAGTCTGGTAAATAAGAAAGCCATTACATTGGTTTCAGTGAAAGAGAAAATAAAGCAGTAATATTTTTATATGCTCTAGCATGAATAAAATTCTAAAGCATTTCCAGAGATCCATTTGAGCCTGCAGAAATTTGAATTAGCTTGTGTTAGTAAGTCATAAAATTCTCTCGTATATGAGCAAAGAATAATATTTTTTGTCCAAATCTAAGTTAATTTTTACGTCATTAATGAACATGAAATCTTCACATTCTGTTTCTCTTTCCTCTTGCCTTGCTGCTGGTAATCTATGCCTTCCAGTGCATTCCTTGGTTTTCCCCTGTATCTTTGAGCTGCACTTGGCACGTGGGAACCCAGAGAAGAGACAGCACCCACAACTGGTGGTGCATTGGCAGTGCAGACATGCCCCGCACTTTTACCAGTGCAAATGCCAAAGCCCACTCCATCCTCGCCATCCCCTGACCATCTCCCATGCCTTGAGCATCTCTTGTGAGGCCCAAGTGTGTAGGTGCCATTTCCCCTCCAGCCTTACAAAGGATCAAGTCAGTCACAACTAATCCACACCTTAGGCTTTTCCTTAAGGCTGGATGCAGAATTTGTCTAGTTCTTCCTGGGGGGTTAAAAAATTGTCAGTCTGCTGCTTACAGTGTCTCTTGGGTTTGCCCTGAAAGCAGGTGGGTCCTTCCTGGTGCCTATCACTGGGCAGACACAATCTCACAAAAGCAGGCTGTGGGGTTTATTGCCCTCCTGTCATTATGAAGTTTAAAACCTCTAAAAAGCAAAGGAATTTGAGCACTTGCCTCAGTGGGATTAGAAATAACACATCCTGCCGAACAGCCTGCCATTGTCATTGACATAATTAACTAATTCGGTGTAGGGGACGGCAGCGTGCAGGCAGCCTATGCCAGCGTGAGCCCTCACCTGGCAACCTGATGGGGTCCCTGGTGTTAGACCATCTCACTGCAATGTCGAAATCTAGGATAGGCTGTGCCTAGTGCTTTGCTGAGGCAGCACTGGATGCAGGCTGAACTGCAGGAGTTCAGATCTGCACGTATGACATTAACCTGCAGTTAAGCAGTGTTACCCAGTGAGAGGAGGCATCGAAGTATACACGGAGCAGTGTGCCATGGTTTAACCTGTCAGCAACTAAATAAGCCCCATGCAGCCACTTGCTCAATCCCCCACTGTGGGATGGGGCAGAGTATCAGAAAAGTAGAGAATTTGTGGGTTGAAATAAAGATAGTTTAATAGGCAAAGCAGAAGCCACGTAAAACAAGGAATTCATTCCCACTTCCCGTGGGCAGGCAGGTAGGTGTTCAACCATCCCCAGGAA
Source organism: Pithys albifrons albifrons (assembly GCF_047495875.1). Lineage (NCBI taxonomy): Eukaryota > Metazoa > Chordata > Aves > Passeriformes > Thamnophilidae > Pithys > Pithys albifrons. The sequence goes on from NC_092460.1 coordinate 73,256,318, forward strand.
AGCAGAGCTCTGTCATGGGTTAACAGTGGCTGGTGAAGACAAATGCCATCACTTCAAACAACCCCCTCTTCCTTCTTCTTCCCCCAGCTTTATATGCTGACCATGACACCGGATGAGGTCAGCTGGGGTCAGCTGTCCCAGCCGTGTCCCCTCCCAACTCCTTGTGCACCCCCAGCCTCCTCACTGAGAGGTGGTGTGAGACACAGAAAAGGCCTTGACTCTGTAAGCTCTCCTCAACAATAGCTAAAACATCCCTGTGTGACCAACACTGCTGCCAGCACAAATCCAAAACACAGCTTCTTATCAGCTGTTCTGAAGAAAATTAAGTATCCCAGGCAAAACCAGCAGAATGTGTTTAGGAATGATGGAAATGTATCTATTGCAGAAGGTGTTAACAGATGGAGGGAACTGCAATTTTTAAAATGTGACATGTAGCTTAACTGATGAGCACTCAGCCTCTAGCAGGAGCTGAACTGTGCCATCAGAGCACCGCAGTGCCACAGAGTCCCTTCACTAGGGCCGAGTCCATGATGGTCCCATGGCCAAAACAGGCAGAGCTGCACCCCACAGCACCCATCCAGAGCACCCACCATCGGGGACTAGCTTGGGCAAAACATAAAGAGAGAACAATTATTAACCAATAGGACATTTTGAGTGAACCCAGGTTAGCTGCTAGTTTTAATGTAGGAGCCAAGTCTCAAGAGTAGGAAAGAATTAAGTGGAATAATTACAAATTCACTGTGGTAAAAAGAGTGAAAAAAGATTGAAGACATCTAATGAGAGATCTAGACAGACTTCTAATGAATGCTTGAGATGCATCCAGGAGTGCAATCAATATTTGCTCCACTGATGCAAGAAAGCACAGAAGAGAAGACTTGGATACTTACTAGTCTGACAGACAGAAAAAATCCCCTGTAGCTGTCCCAGCACTCAGAATGAGAGAAATAAAACTTCATACTCCACCTCATAAAGAAGACAGAAAATCAGGGAAAATGGGCACCAATTTATTCCAGATGGAACCACACTGCTTATAGACAAATTTAATAAAACTGGTGGAATTGAAATGATAATCTATGAGAAAGCAAATGCCAAATTCCTACAGTAGCCAGTGGACAGTGGTAAAGAAATACAACTGAACAGTTCAAGGGGTGAATCAATAAAACAGATGTTAAACTGTTAAATCTATAAAGTGCTGAAGTAATTAATCACCTTAGTGGAAATCAAAAGTCAAAAGTTTAAAAAAAGAAATTGATGCAAATGCAAAATTATTGAAAAGATAAGTCAGAACCATTGACTTGGACCAAGATAAGCCCAATACATTGCAGAAAGAATGATGATTCAGTGCACTACTTTGATGCTGGGTTGTGACTGTAGAAAAGCAGTTTCCACTGGGTCTTAAGGAGTAATATAGCACTTCCAAATGCCTGTAAAGTTTAGTGAAATAAAACTGTGTGCAAAGGCTGTACAGCTTATTATAAGGAAATGCAGAAAACAAAATGTACATGTAGCATCTAATTCAGTGGGATATGCCATTTTTCAATATGCTGTATTTCCTTCCTTGTAATAGCCCGAGTAATTCAATGTCAGCTTATTATTGAAGCAAATGAACCAGCTGTATCTTCCTGTAAGCAAGAATAAACAGTTACAATGCTAACTATTGTTAGATTAATACATCCACTTTGGGGGCCATTGGCCCAAAACACACTGTAGAATGGAAATTTGTAGACTTGGTGACAGACTTGTGGAGTTCTGCTACAGTCCAAGAACTCCATGAAAAAATGCAAATTGAGCATCTGTGGCTTTTTCCCCAGGTTTAAAGAAATCTACGCCACAAACACTATTCTCAATTTCAATATTGGAAACTATTCTTAAAGGCAAAATACATCAGCAATGGAAATACTGTGAAAAAACCCCTATATTTTCTTTGGGAATAGAGCTTTGCTGAGACAATAGCTTAAAGTATTACAACTTTTTTGCCTTTTGTCATGTCTGATCTCTCATTGCCATTCAAAACCTACAAAAAACTGTATGGTCAGCCTTAAAATACAGTGTTAGGATTTGTAGTGACATTGATGAAATTTCTAAAACTGCCAAATCATTTAGCAATTTCATATAGCATTTTGTAAATCACTTTGAAAGACCTCTTTACTTTCCAAAAATTGCAAAATATGCAGTTTAGAGAACCCACCTGAAAAATGTTCACAATATTGAATCCTATATAGCAGCAATGTTTGTAGAGGATACAGGACATCCCTTGTGATTTCAGAGCACAAAAGTCAGAACAGGAGTGTTCTCTTGTCACAGGAAGAGCACTTGGCAATAAGAGCAGAAAATATGAATGCGACAGACCCCTGGTAAATAATTCATATTATAAGTGACCTCAATGCCTTTTAGGAATTTTACCAAGCATATTCTGTGCTTAAAGCCTAAAAGAAGTTAACTAGTTGGAATGACAAAGCAAGCCTAATACAGTGGCTACTGATACTGACTAACCTCCTACAGCACTGTGCTTTAGTAGCCCAACTTCTGCACTGAGTGTCAAAAATTTTCCGAAATGTGACTAGTTTGACATTTATTATCTAGTTGGAGTCCAGCTTTGTAGTTAGTATTGCTTGATTCTCAATTTCATATGAAAAGATTACCAGGGCAGTTTAGAATGTGTTTGAAAAACACAAGCTGCAAAGGAACCCATTTGCTCCAGTCCCAAACTGAACTTGGTGGGGATGACACACTTTTGAAATAGAAGAAAACACACCCAAGTCCCTCAAGTAACCTAATCATTGTAGAATAGAATATACTGGAATAGTTCAGCTGGAAGGGACCTACAGCAATCATCCAGTCCAACCACAATGTACAGTCAGAACAGATGATCTAGTGCTGGTACCCCACACAGCAAACTGTAGATCCAAGGGGTGGCACAGACAGAGTAAACATCAAGTATTTGAACACATTCGTTTCCCTCCAAATGAATTGTAGTACCTGTCTACTGTACTGGTAGCAGGTTTTTCTATTCTTGAAGAGTAAAACTCTGCCAAATTCTGCTATTTTCACCAGCAATTTTCTCTACAAAATGTTGTTTTCTTCAGTGTATTGTTAAGGGTATGTGCATTACCAGCTATATGCTGTAAGATGATCAATGCAGACAGCACTCACTGAATAGTCCCAGCTTTCCTTTTTACAAACTAGCAAAAATATCAGTATTTAAGATGGTTCTTTCCATTTGGGCTGAATCATCTAAGAGAGGATAAAAAAATAAAAAAGGACCTAGAACAATATTCTTAGAGAATTTTCGTTTCTAGAACTCAATGAAAGGCAATACATTACAGAAAAAATTTTAATAAGATCAAAGTGTACAAAAACTATTAGAACAAATGTTAGATGAACAAACAGCAGTTTTATAATTGTCTATTCTATTTGCTTATTCTGCCCATTCTACTACTGCCTCAAATGTAGCTGTTGCATGTTTCAGAGGAGCCTGCAGCTAGAAAGGGTTAACTTATCTTTATTGATTCAATTCACACACTTTTGAAGAAAACTTCACCCAAGCTTACTTGCAAGTTATGTTTTACAGGCAACTTACTAGTCTACTACCTAGCTTTGTTAGATTGATGTAACATTTTAAAGAATATTTGTTATTGACATTTGCATTAGATATTTAAAATACTATGACTGAAAAAAAGTTAATTTGTCCAAAAGAAGAGAGAGGCTAAAAAGATCTTAGAACCATCAGTGAAAGCCTTTACTGTATCATAGTCACTTCAAGTGTTGTAAAGCAGTTTTCTACAGTCTTCAGCTTTTCTTCAGGAAGCTGCTTTTCTTGCTTCAATTGTCCAATAAGAGCTTCCAAGGACCTGAGTCTCCCCAAAGTTTTTACCTCCTGCATTTCAAGTAAAGTTATCTTAGAGTGGAGTTTTGAAATTTTTTGCCAAAGGTGATCTCTGTCTATGTCTTGTTTACAGTATGAATGCTCAGTTTGTAGTATTTCACTTGCACCATATTCAATCATTTCTGTATCCTCTGTGTCAAGAAATTCTTCCTCGACAGTCAGGAAAGGATTATTTACTATTTCAGACTCTTCTGGACTCTCAGCTGGCATAATAATAGCAATGACAGATTCTTCACTTCCACTGAACTGTTCAATACTTTGTGTGACTGTACTTAGTAAAAGTGCATCTTCACTGGTTGGCTGTACTTCACCAGAGCAGACAACATGAGGGACAGGATTTTCAACTGTGTAGTCAGTAATTGACCCTACAGTGTTGTTCAGTTTCAGAGACGAATTCAAGTAGTCAGGGTCTGTAAATTGCAGGACTGTAGCTGTACAACCTTCTGGATTCTCTACAGAAGTATGAATACTGGGAGCTTCCATGCTGTGGACTGCTGCTGCCGTTAAAACAGGATTAGGTTGATGTATATGCTGCTTAGCTGAACTATCAAGAATGACAGTCTCTGCCTGGAAGTCATCTTCATTTTGAAACAGCAGATTTTGAATATGTAAAGGTTTACTGAATGCAGTTGAGCAAACTACTTCTGCTTCTTCCTCTACATTTTCTCCAATTACAGGATTTTTCTTTGGTGCACAATGTTCAAGTGGTACAGATGCTTTCTCTGACACTACATTTGTTTCTTCTGGTTCTTGTCTCTGTATCTCTTGTGGACTGTTCTGAGACGAATCCTTTTCCTGGAGAAGAAAAAAAAATCTCATTCTGTAACACGGTACTGCAAAAGCAGTTATTTAGACAAGCACTGTTTAAAAAGTATACCAGAGTCCCAAAAATTCATATAAACATCTTCTGTAACTTTCCTTCAGGTCCCAAAGCTTAAAATACTATTTTAAAGCTCTAACGGCAATAATAGTTTTGTTTTTTTCTTGGTTTTAGATTGTGGGGGTTTTTGGTTTGTTTTGTTGTTTTGGGTTTTTTTTAATCTAAGGAACTTGAACTGTTTTACACAAGATGATAATTTCAAAAGCACTTGAAGAGAAGCAGCTACACAAAGATTGCTTAGCATCTTTTATTACCACCTGAAACATTATATTAAACATATTAATATATTAAATGTTCACAGTACCAGATTCTTGCATTAAAGGTGCATCAAAGTTGTTTTAGAAAGATGTAGCAAACTTGTAGTCATGCAGGCTATGCTGAACAGAATTTAACAATCAAAAGATTATGAACACAGGCTTGCTGAATAACGAAACACATTCATGCACAATCACACAGGCTGATTTTTAAATCAGCAACTCAAGTACGAAAATTTAACGTTACAATTCATAAAAATGGAGAACTTTTTATTTTGACAGATAGAAATCTTAGCAGAACAATGCAATGTTAACAGGACTTTAAACAGAAGTTGATACTGAGAGACAATTTGAAACTTATCCTTTTTTAGCCACCTTCTTTCCCCCTGTTTCACATTAACTACATCACTACGTGATTACATTTAAGATCAGTGTGCAAAAGAGCTCTTTCATAAGTCAGTCAGTGAAACAAAGATACAAAAATAGTATCTTATTTTTTTCTAGTAGATTTGATTATGAAAAGACCAAGCTGCAGAACTTGTACTCATGTACAAATGTGTACATGTTTAGCTTGTAGACTAAAAAACAAAACAAGGAAATGCTCAGAACAAAGAAACAGAAGAAGCAGCAATTACAACTTTGCTAATTAAATACAGACCAGGCAAAACCCCCCTATACCAACCAAACAAAAACCCAAAAGAAAAACAGAAAAGGGGGAAAAATGGATTATGATGGAAAAATGTATGTTCTTAAAAGTACGTATATAGCCTGAAGTCTCCTAAACACACTAAACTTTGCAATCTGGTTTTATATGAAACTTCAGGCTTAAAAGGACTGGGAGGTTTATACAGAAATAGAATTCACCTGGTTATCTTTTCAAAGGTGATACTTAACATTACATCAATTTAAAGATTTTGAGAGCATGAAGAATTTCCCTTTCTCTGTTCTACCGCCAGCTGAAAAAGACCATCTCTGACTGTAATTTTTAACTAGACAAATCTCTTACGAGATAAATTAAGTAAATGAACCCCAAATTCTCACCTATCAGAACCGCCATTAAGGCTGAAGGAAATGCACCAAATCCCAGGATAGTCTGAAGAAAGATCCTTACTTTTTTTGAAAAGCTTCCCTGTCTATCAGACCCTGCCCTCACACTCTTAGGTCAGTCTTCAAAATAAAAAGTCTGGCAAGCTAAATAAAAAGTCTGGCAAGCTAATGTAGAATTGTTACTGATCTTAAAATGCTGACAACTAACACTGCTCTTGAGTCACAAACATTCTTTATTTAGAAGAAGAAATAAAATGAAATCTTTTATGAAGAATCCTAAAGCATTTCTGGGAAGATATCCTTCACTTGCTCAGTAATACAAAGAGCAAGTTGATGGTGAACAATATAAAAATATACAATTCTTTGCTCTCAACTTTCCAACTGCAGCCTGGGGGCTCGGCTTCTTGTTCCTCTATATTAACTCATTGTAGTGGTTTTAGCTAGGCCTCAAATTGGCAGGCTCAGAGAATCTATGTGGATTGGGAGACAGCTATCACCTGACTGGGTAACCAAGGAAGTATTTCATACCAGATGACACAAACTTAAGATATGGGGCAGCAGTGGGAGGTGTCAGGTCAGTTCCACCATGGCTGGAGTGCAGAGAAGACCTGCTGCAGTTGCTCTCATCTGTTAGGCCCTGCTCCTGCTGCCGCTACTTGCAATTTGTTTGTATTCAGGGAAGTAGAAACATTTTTGTTGTTACTCTTTCTGTTTCTTGCTATGTGTCTCTTAGAGTACTTACAGATCTAGTGTAATAGACTTTGCTTTGTATTAATTGGGGAGTGGGAAGTTATTCCTTGTTATATATATGTAACTTGTGTGAGTGTGTGTTATATTGTAGTTTCCTCTTAATTTTCTCTTTTCTGTATAAATACATGTAGTTAGTTCCAGCATAAACCTGGTTTTGAGGGTTTTTTCTTTCCTCTCCCTCTTCTTTTTTCCCTTAGCTGGTTGGGGGGAGGAGGAACACTTTTCACTCTGTCCTGGACAGTTGGCATTTTGCCAGCTCAACCCAGGACACTCATCAACACACTAACAAAGGATTCTTCTCCAAAATAAGGAGAACTCTTTCCCGTATCTTTGTGAATACTCAGTCTAGGTAGAAAATTAAGGTCTGGGGCAAGTACAGAACCAGAGGTCAGGTCAACAGATAGTGCTGCTTTGCTGAGGTAGCCACCAAGAGGATATGACTTGATGGTGAGAAAAATGCAGTGAGAAAAGAGTAATGCCAGAGAGAGAAGTGAGACCCCAGAAAAACAAGTTCACAGTATCACAGATATGAAGAACTGGCATATCTTTTTTTGACAGCAGGTTAGTGATGGGTGTATTGAAAGGAAGCAAAGAATATTATTTTTCCAAACTTGATAAATCTATCTGAGATTTCTCAGGTATATATTGCTGATGCAAAAATAATTTAGAGAAGCCATTGGTATGTTCTTGGCAACACCACTGCATAACAAGTTCGTTAGCCTCATAACTCTACTGTTGCAGAGTACATCTTTGTGGGTGCACATGGCTAGTCTATGGTCATGTGCAAATCAGGAAAAAATGAAGAGGTGGGGAAAATACAACTTTCCTTTGGGGTGAAAACACACCAACTTGTCTGTAATAGCAGAGAAGGATGGGGCAGCAAAGTTCGGTTCCAAAGCTATGGCTCCCTGCTACAACAGCAGCACAGGAATTGAGGGATGCACTGAAGCAGGGCAGGGTGGGCAAAGGAAAGATATTCTGTGCAAAGTTACTACTGCCATTAATCTCAAGATTTTGTTTTCATATTTGAGAGATTTATCATGACTGCTTTTCACTCTACAGAGTCAAAAGCAGTCTAGACAACAGTTGCAGCTGTCCAAGAAGACAGAGTACTTAATGAATAAATATAATTTGCTTTGTAAAATTAAATAGGCACATATTTTGGATTCACCAGTTTAGCCTTAATTCCCATCCTTCCATTTCTCACATCTCCAATGTGATGAACCAGAGGAAGATGGTTACATTTTAGAAGAGAATGAGCATAGCTTTGATCAAGATTAGTGTCTGTGTAGCACAGCACTTTTATGTAATCAATATCAAAACCCTGTGAAAGACAAGATGGAATTGCCTATTTAGGGTATCTTTGACAGACTCCAGTCCTGAGCTCTTAGGTGTTACAGAGGTTAGGCACAGGAAATAGAAATCTGCAGCTGGAAACTAACACATTCCAAAGCCAGTATTTCTGTACAGTTAATAAAAGACCAAGAAAGAACTTAAAATTTTGAGAGTAATTGAAATGGGAAAAAAATTCAGAATCATAATATTGTTGTGAAAAATTTAAAATTTTCTATAGTAAATGCTTCTGTAATTTTCAGTTTAAAAAGATATTGAACCTTCAGTCAGAGTACAGGGAGTTGTTCTTCCTTTATGCTGTGGAATTACATACCTGTTTTGTGTTCAAAATACTTTAATGGACAGGAATTCTATTTTTAGAATAAAATATGATTATATTACAGATAATTAGAACATCGGTAGTAGATCAATAGTTGGCTATCTTTGTGCTACAATAAAAAAAATACAGAAATAGATTACCTCATCATCTGGGGAAGAGAAGATTGTTGGTACAGCAGTGTGTTTGAGGTACCGTATACCCCATCGCACATCGAGGGAGTCGGGTGTGAAGTGATCACTGCACAGCAGTTGGTGCTTACTTGGAGTCCATGAGTCTCGTTTCATATTTCGCAACCATTTCTCAAGTCTCTCTTTATCATGAAGTGGAAATCTTTTTAAAGCAGTTGAAAAGACAAACAAAAACACATTAAAAAAAACCCTGTTATTTTTTAGTTTCTTTCTTCTTTGAAAATAAGAATATCTCATTGTTCCTTACAAGGTAGCCTGCCCTTACAAGAGATTAAAATAATCTTTTTTCAAAAATTTAAAATATTAAATACTAATCAGGGTGTAATGTACATGTTAATCCAATGATTATCATAATTATTTGTAGTTGGATACTTGTTCTGGAGTTCAGCAGCAGAATTTCTGGTAATTTATGCTAGCCAAGGGTTTCAGAACCCATGACCATGATGTTTTGATAGGTTTGATCCCACAACACTTGCTCAGAAAGTAGTTCTGCTGAAGGGAGATCAAATTGCCAGAATTTAAAGAAAGTTAAGATTGGCCCTCATTTTATTAATAGGATTTCTAGGGTGGTTTTTGTCTTACTAGACACAACTAGTATTTTTTGTTTAACAGAGCACATACCTCACTTTGGATTATCAGATAATTTGGCAATGTGAGTAATTCCAATGAAGGATTTGAATTTTTTTTCAAAAAGTAAATACACATAGATGCAAAGCACTTCTGTATTTTGTGTTTCAGCAATTAAACTTTCTCACACCATTACGAGCCGACATATTATTTTGCAGCTCATAACTAACTTTTCAACCATCTAACCTACCTGAAAAAGAAAACTAAGAGTATATACACCTTCTTAGAAAAAGAAAAAAAAGATTCTGAAAACACATGCAAACAGTCAGACAAATTAAATGGGAAAGAGAACTAAATTAAGGGAGTGGGCAAAGATATATAATTTACCTAATGAATAGCAATACACAAGTTAAAGGGAAATTAAAGGCTCATTATGATGCCTATATAGCCAAGCAGTGATGGTAATGGGAACATGAACATTCTGACCACTCTTGGCTCACATCTCTTCTCAGACATGTATGAGGGTATTTGAAATGTGCTTATATATTTCTATAGTCCATATCAAGTTTATTTTAACTCTAGCATATAGCCACATACATAAACGGTATGGTGAACCCTCAGCACTGTTAAATGACACAATAAATGAAACAATATTCCTGAGAATCATAAGCAATAATAATTACAAATAAAATAATCTGCTTTTGTGTATGTGAAACTGTCAGAAACAGAGTCAGGAGGCATTAAACTTCACCTGATTGTAGCTGTAGGATACAAGAAGTATTAGCTGTTGGCAGTATGATGGATGGACAACAGTAACATCAACATGTGAAAAAGTGACTACAGCCTCTCTGCAAGAACCACTTCCTTTTATTAAGTTGAAGCATTCCTAACTTCATGTCTCTTCTCTTAGCTGCTTTTACCTTATAAATAACAGTCAGTTCTTTTGCTTATGCTTACTACCATACATTTATGAACTTCAATGCACAGAACACAAAAAAAGGTTCTGCAATGAGGTATTCCCATATAACAGAACGTGAGGAAAGACCTTGGAGTGCGTCACCCAAATGCTGTGAAAGACCAATCAGTCAGGCTACTCCTTGACAAATCCTAGATCTCATCCTCAAATCCCTGAAGCTGCAGGTTTCTTTCAAAAGCCACACACAGCAGCTCTACTACACAGGCACAGTGTTCCAAAACTGCACTCAGGTTATTTGAGAGCAAGCCAGCCAAAATTCACAGGATAAATGTGCAGGTCTTCACCGCTTCCCCAATCTTTTGAATTTGTTTTCATATAAGTTTTCATGTTACCAAGGAAACAGAGCAAGCTTTTCATGCATCCAGCTTGAGTATCTGCAGGAATGCTAGGAATAATGCTGGCAAGAGCACAGTACCCTCTGAAGGACAGGTTAGAGGTTCAGGCTTTCCAAATCCTGCCTACTCAGATCGTGTAGGTCCAATGGCAGCACTGCACATATTACACAGCATGCCCCATGAGTAACAAAGCTTAGCCTGGGTGTTACTACCTAAGTCCAAAGGAGTCTCTCAGTAAGAGGATGGTGGTCATGTCACCAATCACAAGGCGTTGGGAATGTTTGCAATTACTCTTGAAACACAGCACTCACTGCTTTCCCCAAACTCAGGCAGCTTCAGACGGAAAACAAAATAATCTGTAGCAAGAGACAGGTCTGATAGTTAAAGTTATTATTTTAGCTTAAGGGCACCTTTGCCAAAACCTGCTCATGCTTCAATATTCCCTTACTCATCAACAGAATCTGTTCTCTGGTGTAATCAAGACCAAAAAAAAAGGGGGGGGAAAATGGAAAGAGGAAGTAGACACAATTTATTTAGCAGCTCCCATCAATGCACAAGTCAGAGAGGTGAGGAAATGAAACAAAGAAGGGCCAAGTTCGGCCAGCTGAGATTAGGTTACAGCCAAAATGTTTGGAAGGAGCTCAGACCCCAAACTACAGAGCAGCAGAGGATTCCTTTGCTGGTGGTAAGAGACAAGGGAGTAAAACTTGCAATTTGTATCAGTAGTAGTTGCTAACACAGGGCGAGATAACACCATAAATCAAATTTCATGGCCCATTCTACAGCAGCACGAGACTCAGAATACAGAACAAGGCAATGGCCTACATGAAACACCTGTGTTTTGGCAATCATCTGCATATTGGTACTGTATACTTGAATATGAGCATGACTCAGTGCTCAGACTTGTTTTGATTATCCATGGGACACTCACATTCTCTAAAGCATAAAGAAAAATAAACTATTTTTATGATTGTTTTATGATGCATTCCATAGTAGAGCTTTCCTTCAATCTAAACTACAATTTCTTTTAAAGCAGACTTCCTGTGGCTTTCCTACACAGCTTTCCTGATCTTGGAATAACCACAACTACTCAGAAACTGAAGCAAAACTTAGTCTGAGGTATAGATTTTAGCAAAACAGACTTTGAGGCTAGCTGTGAAATTTATTTTTCAATTTTTTCTTAGATTCCTTCTGTTGGAAGAAGGTTCTACATTATAATTGAACACAAATAAAATACTTAGTTACCCGTGCTGTGCTCCTCTCAGGACTGTGAAATGCTGTGTGTAACTCACCAGTATGGGAATCGACAGTCAGTAACCTCGATAGCCCGGAGGCTGCCGCGGGCCCGCGATGGTGACTGATCCATGGAGTGGCTGGATAACACAGCGCAGTCACCATACACTGGGATTTGGCAAATAGTGCACTGCAACCACCACAAACTGGTTTTCCAGCCACCTCAGCTGCTTCCAAACAAACCAGCAATGCCTTCGTTCACAATGCACACAACCCAATAATTCTGGTGGGAATATTTAATTTTAAGGAATCAATACACGCTAACTTTCCTACTCTGTGGGGCTCTTTCCTTGACGTGTAATGCCATACACAGGATACAGGCGAAGGCACTTCCAGCGCCTCCAGCAGCGCCTGCCCTGCTGGCACATCCCTCCCGCACGGGCAGCAGCGAAACAGACTCATATGCGCAAATTTTACTTTTTATTCGATCTCTTTGGTTTTAATGGCTCCTTCACACCTATTCCAGAGCCCTTGGACGCTGCCGTATCATCCCAGGCACTCAGCAATAGGACAAGGGGGCACGGGCTTAAGCTCTGACAGGGGAAATTTAAGTTGGATATCAGAAAAAAATTCTTTACAAAGAGAGAGTAATCAGGCATTGGAATGGGCTGCCCAGAGAGCTGGTGGATTCACCATCCCTGGAGGTTTTTAAACTGAGATTGGACGTGGCACTGAGTGCCATCATCTAGTAAACGGACTGGAGTGGACCAAGGGTTGGACTTGATTTTCTCGGAGGTCTTTTCCAACCCAATCGATTCTATGATACCCCCGCCCCAAATTCCGCCTGTCTGGGAGGCCGCTCCCCTGTATTCCCTGTACCTTTCCCTTCCCCGGAGCGGCCTGGGCTAATTCCCTTGGACCTCCCGGCACCAGGCGAGGTTCCAAAGCGCCCCCGCAGCTCCGCCTCTCGGCCATTTCCTTCCTCAGCTGGCGGTCGCCATCACTCCCCCAGCCAGCGCCCAGCCGAACCCCATCCCGCTCGGCGGCCACTCACGGGTAGAAGCTGAGCTTGCGCTGGTCCCTGGCGCTCTGCCCGCCGCGGTTCTTGCAGTGTGTGGCTGCGCAGTACCGCGGCATGGCGGGGCCGGGCTCGGCCACGGGCACCGGCACCGCCACAGCGCCCCCCAGCGGCGCGCCACCGCCCGCGCCGCGTCACGTGGGGCCAGGTGGCCAATGGCGCAACGCTCCGTGTAGGAACCACGAGGGGCGGGACTGCGCGAGCGCCGGTGGCAGCGGCGGCGGGAACGGCGGCGGGGCCGGGGTGAGGAGAGGGGCGGCGGGGAAGGGCCGGGGTGAGGTGAGGAGAGGGGCGGCGGGGAAGGGCCGGGGTGAGATGAGGAGAGGGGCGGCGGGAAAGGGCCGGGGTGAGGTGAGGGGCGACGGGGAAGGGCCGGGGTGAGGGGAGGGGCGACGGGAACGGCGGCGGGGAAAGGCCGGGGTGAGGTGAGGGGCGCTGGCGCCCGAGTGAGGTAAGGTGCGCCGGGGCCGGGGCCGAGTCTGAGGCGCGCTTGGGAAGGGCCGAGACTGAGGTGAGGGCTCGGGGAAAGCGGAGCGTGGCTGAGGGGGCCGGAGCGAAGGCGTACGCGGCGGGGCCGGGGAGTCTGGGGGCACGGCTGGGGAGTGCGGCTGGAGGGCGGTGTGGGAAAGGGATGGTGACACTGGGGCTCGGTGTTTGCCCTTCGGGCCCCTGTGAGACCGGCCACCGTGGTCGTTGTTGAGCCCGGCCGGCTTGTGGGTGGACGGCGTCGCTCGGCTGCCCAGCCCGGCCCGGACTGGCTGTGTCTGCTCCTGCGAGGTTTATCATGGGTCTAGATGGCTAGGATGATGCCAGCATGATTCCCTCGTTTCCCTGTGCTCCAGGGCAAGAATCAGGAACTTTCTCCTAGATTTGCTTTTGGGTCAGTACAGGAGAGGTCAAGGCAAGTACGAGCCCCCGAGTTTGACAACTTGACTGTGGCTGGCAGAGGACTTGGAGAGTTGCTTACTCATCGGGTTAGTCGTGATAGGAGAACCAATGGGATACTTTAGTAACTTTATTACTATTAATAAATTGTTTGCAAAAATAATTATAGGACATGAATATTGCTCAGGATACTGCACAGCAGTTCCTGTAAGCAGCGCAGTAGCAGAGCATTAGTGATGCTGTGAATTCTCTGATTGTGTGAGGCTTTGAATATAAGCATTTACTGAAAATATTTAGAGAATGATGGAATAGGGAATTTCTGTTGATAGACTGAAGTAGCTTTTTATGTTCTATATGTGACAGATTTTATTCCAGATATATCATCTTCAAACATCACTTAATCTCCCAGCTATTGATAGATGTTGATAAACTGATTTTTATCACCTCTGCAATACTCAGAATAAACAGTAGACAGTGCAGTTCTTGTACTGAGCTGAAAAGTAGTTGAGATCTGTGACTGCTTACCCAACAGCATTAAACAGGTAATCTGTGCAATAAGATCTCTAGCTTCATTGAAAGATTTACCTAAATAAAGTGTAGTTCTTCGTAATTGTTAGAAGAGACTGTTCGATGGCATAAGCTTAATGCATACAGAGCTTAATGAATTTTGGAATGTGGTGTAAGTAACTAACAGTGCACGGCTTGGGAAGTGCAGCTTACGTGTCCCTTTTCAATTGAGAAACCGAGGGAGAAGAGACATAAACAGAATAAGTATTTTAAAGTGATTTTATTTTGAAAGGGATTGTAGAAATAGGTGAGAATGACAGGGCTCAGGTCGAGCACATCTTAGTTAACAGTAGCAACACTAAGATACTGACAGCATATAAAATAGGTGTTTTCTAGAAAGTAAATTGAATAATCAATAATGTCTAAATATAAGACTTGCTCTGTCTTTCTGATAACCTCATATGTTTAAAATGCTGCCTATATTGAAGGCATATTTCATTTGCATTTGCGATCCATTTAAATTCATTTAAAATTTCCATTTGAGTCTCACTGGTTTGTTCAAGGACAGCATTAAATCTGTGTACATTATTTTAAAAAACAGAGAAACTTAAGTACTGTTTTGTTTTTTTATATGGTTTTGAGGTTAATATAGCAGAGAACTGCATTACAGAAATCCTAATCTAAAACTGCAGAAAAAGGAAAACTGAGGTATATTTCATTATCAAGAATAATAGAAGTTAAGATGGTTAGCCAGAGCAGAAAATGTAAAAGGAGTGACTTGATGATCTCAGGCTCTCATGACTTATGAAGGAGGATTTAGCTCTTGCTGAAGGACATGTACTGCCCCTTTTAGCTCAGTAGGAGCAGCAGGATGTTTGTCCATAAGACAGTGCAGCAGGTGATTATGCAAGCGTGTTGCAGGTGTGGGGAGATGAAGTAAAATAAAAACAATCTCAGGCATGGACACTTAAATCTGCATCTGTAAAGCACAAACAGGAAGAAAGCCCCAAAGTGTGCAAGGATGTACATGTGTGTAGTTCTTAGTGTCCAGGGGGTAAAGTTTCAGGTTAGTGAAGTGGTGAGAGATAATATATGGGAAAGGCTTGTACTAAAAATATATCTGGTATTGTGCATGAAGAATATTGAAAAGAACTGTCTGTTTGGTATCTAAGTAGTCTGATCAAAATACAATTTGTTTCAACTGCTGCCCCCTTAACACTTGATATTGTGCAGGCTGCTGGCCAAATAAATACTTAAGAGGGCATGGATACCTTAATCTTGCAAGCCTGTTGCTCTCACCTCACAGCATTCATTTTAGCCCCCTGACTTGCCAATTAGAAACAGTGTACTTTTTCTGTTTTTGCTGTTTCAGGGTTAATTTTCTTTAGAGGGTACTGATTTTCAGTAAAGGCTTAGTTTTCTTATGTACCCAATATTAAAAGGTTTTGAACTGACACACACTTACACTTTCTAATAGAAGTATTCTTACTTTAATGGTGCTCAGACTGTGTTCAGCATTCAGGAAAGGAGTACCTTTTGTCTCTGAGTTGTCCTTATGTTATATCAAATCACTGTAATCTGGTGAGTGGGACATGCTATGTCTGGCATGGTCAGGGCTTTTTGTACATCCTGCTGGTTTGACAGACAGCATTCTGTCTTTGAACATTTGCATATTTCCTCTCTGTGTTCTAAATATAATATGCACAGGCCCTGGAAAATGATTTGGTCTCTTCCTCTGGTAGGAAGAGTTTACCCTGTCCTTCATAAAAATCACGAAAGATAATTTTTTCTTTTCATGTTCTGTTTATATGGCAGCTTTTCACCTGAGTTCTTTCATGTTTCAAACTGTAACTTTTTGATACAAAAAATTGCAACTTCTAATTACTGTTGAAAGTGTTTGTCTTGTATAGAAAACTTCTTTTTTGCATTCAGTTCCATCACTGCGAGTTTCATATATAAACCTTTCTGTGCAGTGGTATTTATCAGATGAATTCTTAGATATTAAAGATATAGTAGGTGGTTTTATTTATAGTACAATCTAATATGAGAATAAGATAAGCCCAATCTGTTGTAAAGTAAAGGAAAATGTGCCCTACTTGGCTTAACTCTATACTCTAAATGAGTGATTTACTCTTTATCATGTTCACCTTAGGTCAGTTAAATGACTTTCTGAAGATGAGCATGAGTGTCTAACAGTCATGTCTTCCTGCACCTCACAGTTGGTCTGTAGGCCAGTTGTATTTTCAGGCTCTTATTGTTGTAACACCCATTAGTGAATTGGTCTCCACAGTTCAGTGAGTTTTTGCAGCCTATGTTTGATTTGGAGCTGTATCGTCCTAGAACTCAAGGATTAGTTTGAAGATAGTTCGTGTATGACAGTTTTAAATGTTTGATGCAATGAAATTTATTGTATATTTGCTTTGGCAACATTTTGGGAGGATCTTCAGTTAAGGGAAAGTGTAGAACAAAGATGAGCACTGAAGTGTGCTTGTGATGCACATGAAAATTGAATTCATTTTCACTTATGTATTCTGTGAATATGAAAATAGGGGAATGGAGTTTGACACCTGTGAATCAAGTCTGTCACTGACTCCTCAAACATACAGGTCTTCCTCTTCCAGCCTATAGTTGTCACTTTAAATTGTTGTGGAATTTGAAATAACTTGTTCTTCAGGTGTATTTCTTTTTCTTTCTAGGAACTGGAGAAATGGCCACTACACAATCTGTCTTCACATTTGCTCTCTGCATTTTAATGATAACTGAATTAATACTGGCTACAGAGAACTATTATGATATCTTAGGAGTTCCAAAAAATGCATCTGACCGCCAGATCAAGAAGGCATTTCACAAGCTGGCTATGAAATACCACCCAGACAAAAATAAGAGTCCTGGTGCAGAAGCAAAATTTAGAGAAATTGCCGAAGGTAAACATGCTTACTTTTTGTCTTAGTAATTTGATACATGTCTTATATCTGTAATTGAAGTGTACTCTGTTTTTACTGAATAAGAGGTGAACGATGTTTTTTCCTTTTTCTGTACTGTCAGATGTTTAGCATCAATATGTGACTTGATTCTGCATCCTTGCATATAGGAAGGTGTTTTACACAATTTATGCATTTCTGCTTATTAGGCTTTTTGGCTTATGCCTGTTCTCAGAAAAGAATACTTGGTAGTAGGACAGCTTTAGCCCTAGGAGGTTAATTCTTACCTTTTGAACTGTTTTGTAAGATCCAGCTCAGGATTACTACTAGGGCTTCCCTAACATCAACCTTCCAGTAACTGTGGGGAGATTATAAAAGCACAGCAGGGTGCTCCAGTGCTTCGTGGTGGGACTGAGAGACAACAGGTGCAAGAGGTTCAGAGTGTTAACAAGGGAAAACTTTCTCACCCTGAGTGTAATGGTTTGAACTGATGATCTTAAAGATCTTTTCCAGTTATAGCAATTCTGTGATTCTATTCTACAGGCCAGTGTTGGAACAGGTTACTTAAATAGGTTGTGCAGTCTCCTTGGAGACTTTTCAGGAATGATTGGGTGAAACTCTGACTAACCTAGTCTAATCTCATAACTGACCCTACTCTGAGCAGGAGGTTGGAATAGAGTCCTTCTGATGTCACTTCTACCCTGAACTATCCTGTGATCCTGGGGATATACCATTCATAAGTTTTTGAGGTAAAGCATAATGATAAAAGTGAATAATCAAGAATAGAAAAAGACTTGCTGAATAATGAGGTGTACCCACTTCTGTTCCCCATAGATTCTTTTATAACATTCATCTATTTGTTGTAGTTCTAACTAAGTTGATAAGAAATTTCTGTGTTTTACCTTCTTGGCTGTAGAGAAGTTATTTTGAAAGAAAGGTAGTTAAGTTGCTACAGTTGTTAGCACCTATTACAAGTTGAATTGGAAAATTTTTAAGTGTTGAATTACATGTAATAATTGCAAGCCCTTGACAGATAGGAAAATAGAAACATTTAAAATACTTAGTTATCAGAATAGGTATATTATCTGTCAGTTTCTGCCTTGGAACACCAAGAGCTGTATTGTGGATCAAAGATTGGAGGCAAACCTAATCCCATTGTGGGTATCCAATCACAAAAATCTAGGTTTATTGTTGAAGTTATGAAAAATTGAGAATTGGAACATAGGGGAGTTTCATTCTCTGTATTTTTATCTCCTCGATGTGTATCTTGTTGCTTAGTTGTAACTGTGGTGTAGCTGTAACACACTGCCTGGCTGCAGGTGGTTCTGCAGACACTGCACTGTGTTTCTGTGACAGGAATGCAGCAGTTTATTTTGCGAGGTCGAGCTCCTAACTCATTGTCCTGCCTTCAGTCTTGCTGATGCCCATATCTCATTGTCACTTTCTTTCAAATATAAACACTAATATTTATTGGTAGCTAAATTATGTTGCAGTATGTAAATTTAAGATTTTAAGGCTGTAATCTGTCCTTATAGTATAGCTGTGTTTATTATTATTATAAATAACTATTTTGAGACAGATTATTTTGGTTTGGCGAAAGGTAAACAAATGTTGAACTTGATTGGCCTTGAATGAAAATGTTTTGTGAAATTTGTCTGGTTGTGGGAGTGGGAGAAGGCTGCTGTGTGTTGTATTTGTATGTGGGTTTTTTCCTCCTTTTCTGAATGAAAATGAAAGTAAAGTTTATTTTTTTTCTTTAATGGAAATAGCATATGAAACATTATCAGATGAGAATAAACGAAGAGAATATGATCAGTTTGGTCGCCATGGAGGACAAGGAAATAATGGAAGCCCATTCCAGCAGTCATTTAATTTCAACTTTGATGATCTGTTCAAAGACTTTGACCTATTTAGTCAAAACACACGGTCAAAAAAGCACTTTGAAAATCATTTCCGAAGTCATCGGGAAGCTCACAATCGGCAAAGACGTTCTTTCCAGGAGTTCTCCTTTGGAGGTGGACTGTTTGATGATGTGTTTGAAAACATGGAAAAAATGTTTTCATTTAGTGACTTTGAAAATGCACATCGACATGCAGTGAGAACTGATGGCAGGTTTCATGGATCCAGCAAGCACTGCAGGACTGTCACTCAGAGACGAGGAAACATGGTTACCACTTACACCGACTGTTCCGGACAATGATGTTTCCTTTCCTTGAAACTTTTCTTCTTCTCTCATCTTCATAATCGTTCTTGGTTTTGTGCTAACATGAAAAAAATTCTTTGAACTGTTTGTTCTAAAAAACACTTAAACTGCTATAAAGAAATTGTAGATGAAACTAATCTTCAAAATAGAAACAAAATACAGTTGGGAAGTAAATGTGTCAGTAACTACTTAAAATGGGAGAGAAATAATCTCGTATGAAAGAAAAAAATATATGTATTTCAGTTTAGTAAACACTTTCTCTAAATTTGAACATAAGATATATATATTTTTCATTTCAGAAGTGTAATATAATTTTTTCATATATGCCAGTTCAGGACTGTTTGAGTTACTGGTACATGGATTGCAGCAAAGGAGATACTTTAATTTTTAAGTGCTGCTTGTTTTTTTTAAATTGTGTCTTTCCAAGTCTGCACTTGCAGTTTTTACCTGATACGGATTCACTGTGCAAATTAGATAATTTACACAAAGCAGCAGCAGAAATATGACTTGCCTGGGTCTTTGTTACTCTCTCTAGCATTGCAAAAGTATTAATAAAACACCTTCTTTTTGAAGTTGGAATATAACAAGAGGAAATAAGATTATTAGTGATGTAGGAATTAGTTTTATTTCTGAGTAGTCTTTCATTGGCCTGAAATGATCCTAGTATTTAAATAATTCTTGACTTGTTTAATGGATATTAATGTATGTAAATTTGTGTGCACACAAGGTGTTTGGTTTTTTCTTTCCAAAGTACAAGTATCTCTCTAACAAGGTTTGGAAGAGCACACCTAAAACACTCTTGTTTTATGGTTATTATATTACCATGTGTGCAATTTAGTTTCCGTAATTCAGTTTATTGACCTTAAATACCCCTCAGTGCTTTTGTGAACTTCAGATAAGCTGGCCTACAGATTCCTGGTGTTCCTGAAGGAGTCCAAATAAACGATAGATAGTGTTTAGATTGACAGATTTATTATCTGTCAGCAGGTGTTTTTCAGCATTGTGATTTGAAAGGTAAATTCTTAGCCTAACCCCAGATTCAAACAGAAAACAATCCTTGTATTCATCTAATGCGTTGTGTAGCTGGAAACTGTTAGTAAGGACAGCACTAATGGGTATTGATTTCAGCACCATGGAAACCCACAACCAGTGCAAACTACTTCAAATTAAAAAAAAAAACAACCCCAAAACACCCAAACAAACAAAAAAACCCAAACATAAAATCTGGCCCCCCGCAAACCCTCCCCCCCCCCAACAAAAACAAAAAATACTTTAGCTAATGTCAATCCAAAAGTTCTGTTTTAATTCTTAACTAGTAGTACAGATCTGGGATGTTAAATTGGCTTCCCTTACTAAGATTACTGCCACTCACCTATTACTGTCCCTTTAGAATTGTGAGATAAGAATTTACCTTTTAAGCTGATTGCATGAGCAAAATAAGCATTTTAAACAACAGTGTTCTCAATAGGCTTTCAGTTCTTAAAAGAGATTTAACCCTTTGCTTCTTGAATGGATATTGAAAGCTGCCTGTTTGCTAAGTACCCTTCTCCTTAAGGATACTCATTATTGCTTGTTCAGTTTTCATTCACTAAATACTTGGAATGGATTGTTGCGTTATATTAAGTGCTTTTCCTTTGCCTTATTCTTCTTTATTTATTAATAGACTAATACCTCATATATGGTCTTTGTAAAAAGCCAGTAATTTGTGCAACATTATCGGAATGTGCAATATTCTTATGGTAGGAAAAGTGCTGGAGTGAGTGTTTGGGTTTTTCACCCTTTTTCTGTGTAAGTAGAGATTTTTGTTTCTTCTGTGTAATTAATATATAATTCAACTGAAAGTTGTACTTCATGTAGATTTCTGCATTTATTTTCTTTAACATACTCCTGTCAGTCCTGTGCATGAATCAAACTGCCTGACCCATATCATATGGGCATCCAAGTGAACAAATTACTAACTTAGAGTTTGGAATTACTTTTTCTGCAAATATTAAGTATAAAATGTAGGAGAGTATTAATAAATGTCCTTTGGGGATGATGACTGCTGGAATATAGAGGTGAGAGACAAATCTAGAAGCAAGATGCAAAGGTAAAATGTTAATGCCTTTTTCAGTCTAGTGAATATTTTTTTAATGAAAAAAATTAAATGGAAACAGAATGAGCAGTTTCCTTGAGTCTCTTCCCTAATCCTGAATTAGAAGAATAAAAACTAAAATGAGCTCTGTAAATTGCAGGAAACAACCACCCCCAAAATTCAAGTCTTTTAAGTGACTGTATTAGTTCACCATCTTTCAGGCTAAGCTTTTAGGTGAAAGTAAGGGTTGTTGGCTGCTGCTACACTAGTTTTCTCTCTTTAAGAATGCTTCAAACTTCATACAAAGTGTACTTGTTTTCCTAAAGTCTTTAAAGTCAAAGTATGAAACTGATAATAAAACCAATACAGTTGATAGTTTTCTAGCTGATACACCTGCCTAGTGTGTTTTAACTTGCTTCCATAGTATTTCTCTTAATTACTTGTCATGGGAAAGCCAACAATATTCCTAAGTCACTTTCCTACTTGTTTTGGTTGTTGATTCAAGATAAAATCTAAAGGAGAACTTGTCAGGGGTATCACAGAAACCAGTGTGTGGCTGTCCCTGTGGCTTTCTGTGATGGATGTGCTTTGAGTAGATGTTAACTGGGGAAATTTGGACAGGCTTTCCTCAGCCAAGAGTCTTCAGTTCCATGGCTCTCAGAACACAAGCTTGCAAAACATGTTGTGCTTCTCACTTATTTGGAGCTCTTGCACATTCTCTTCCTATTTATAGTGTTTGCTTCATGGCAGGCTCTCCAGCGGAAGTCCTGGTATAACCTTATGACACCCCTGACTTCAGAGTTTATTAAGTGCCATATCTGAGCTCTCTTTGGATCTTGTGAAAAGACCCAGCAAAACCAGTTTTTGTTATGTGAGGGTAAAGAATAAAATTACATAGAATTTTTTGAAAGGCATATGTAACACCAAATGATTTAGCTTTAAAGTTTAACCAAAAAAGTATTTTTTTCATGTTTGGTTTTTTTTCCCCATTATACTTTTGAAACACGATATCTAATGGAGATGAAAGTACTGTAAAGTTAATTAGGGTGCCATTACATTAAACATGTGAAAATTAATGGTGTGATGTGTCTTTTGTCTTTTTTTTCCTTTGAGGTATAGATGGAAACCTAATTCAAGTGGTTTCTGTGGCATTTTATGGAACATTTTGACCACAGCAGTTTCCTTGAAGGATATGATGGGGTTGACAGGGAGAAGGGAGTGGCATTGAAAAAAAATGAGTCAATTTTACTTGGTTTGTAATTTTTTTTTTTTGAGATGTTGGGAATGGGTTGGAGTTGGAGCATTATGCCAGTAAATGAAGCTGCCAAAAAGCCTGTGTAAAAGGGCTTTTCTGACTGGGCTCTGCCTTGAGCTGCTGCCTCACTGCTTGTGCTCTGACTCCCTGCTGAGCTGTTAGAGGGCAGAATGACCAGCGCTTACTGGCCTGGAGTGCCACATGGAAGTGCAGGTTCTGAAGCCACAGTCAGGATGCTGTTGTGCTTGTTCAAAAGTTGGCTACGAGGCTGCTTAAAAGTTCATGTTTTCTGGGTCTGAACTTTAGAAGGTGGAGTGTATGAAAGTTTTGGGATTTGGTAAGTCTCATCTGGCCACTTGTCATTAGAACCATCTTTCCTGGTAGCTGAGCAAATCTGTTTTTTTAACAGTGCAAATGTAGATTTTTAGGACTAAATGTTTGGAAACAATGTAAGATCCGCATTATGTTTTTATGGTGAGGAGTGGTTTTATTTTTAATTATTTGTAAATTGAGAACACATCAGAAGTGTCTTGTATTTTAAACAAAAGTCTGGTGTAGAGTACCTTGGCTATGCCTTGTAGGGGGCTCCTTTCAGAATAAAATGCTGTTCAGAAGATTGTTTGGCTCTGGCAGCTGTTGCGGTTGAGCCTGACTGGTTTGCCCTCGGGGAGTGAGTGCTTCACACAGCTGTGCTGCTGGCTTCTGTTGTGTGGGCACCTGTTTTTTAGGGACTGGGCAGAGACCAGCTTTGTAGAGGCCACTTAGCAGTTGTGATATCTATTGACTGTCAGTCACCCTTTGCAAAAGTCTGAATCACTTCTGGGTAAAGGCTGTGCTTCATCCTTGATTCCTGTTTAGTTCAACAACAGCGCCCCCACCTCGCAAAAAAAAAAAAAAAAAAGAAAAGCCCAATACCAAAACTCAACAAAACTGCTTTGAAGTTATTTACTCCAAAGTTTAGGTACAGTGGAAAATGATATTTTATTTGGGGCACATTACCTATTAAGTAATGGTGTGATTCAACAGCTCCTCAATTTTAAGAAATACAGTAACACTGAAACAAATATTACTGTTTGTGTTGTTTCTACTGTGGTTGCAGTTGCGCCAAAAGGTGCTGTGGAAGAGCTTAGGTCCTTAGGGGTGGCTGAATATCCTGTCAGGGCTCTGAAACATTAGATGAAAATGGTAGCCCATCTTGTCCAAGCAATTGTTCTGGGGCAGTCCACCAAGAAATGAAGGTGGACTTGGTATCAACATGTATACAGTTGCTTTTTTGTGTGTGCTGGGGGGAACGTGTTGATTTGTGTTGCTCCTCTTTTCAGAGTCTGAGTTGTGTGTTTGGGCTGGCAAAAACAGATGCACCTCTTAAAGGTATCCATGAGGAGAAGGAGGTGCTCTTTTAAATGGTTACTTGATATTGCCATAATCTGTTCTCATCTCCTGGTGACATGGAGGTGAATATACTAAATGCAAAACAGGAAAGATTGAGTCTTGTATGAGGGGTGGCACTTAACTTTAATCAATTTTACTTTAACACCTGGCACTTGCAAGATTTTTAGCCTTGCATATGCGGGATTTTGGGTGGTGATCTAATGGAAAGTTGTGTATTATGCCCACATGGCAGGAGTAACACACCTTTCTCTTCTTCTGTACAACAAAAGACCTGTTAGGGGAACTCAAATTATAAAGTGTAACTGAAGTGCCTGTCCTGTGGCAGTGTTTGCCAGACTCCACTTGGCTGAAGTAGAGGAATCCATTGGAATCCCATGTAATGCTGAGTATGCAGAGCTTCAGTTGAGAAGGAAGATACTCTCTTCACCCAAGTTCCTTAATGAGTCCAAACAATGAATTTGATTCAGTCTTTGTCCTTTAATATGTAAATCTGTGCACTGAAAGTTCTTTTAAAATAATAAAGGTCTTCAGCCTGTCAGGGAGCTAACCCAGGCTTGGGTGGATGGTTCTGCTACCTCTTGGTAGCTCAGACTTGGAGACAGGTGGAGAGGCAGGGCAGAGGGAGTGCTCGGGCTGTTGCTGGGATCAGAGTGCAGGTGTTATCACTTGTATACACATGCATGAAATAATCACCTGTGCTGCTGGATCATATATACAGCTTACTGCTTCTAGGAGCTGAATGCAGAGCTTGTGGCTTGTTGATAGAAGCACTACTACCATCAAGAACACACATCTTCTCCTCTTCTTACACCCTCCTCTTCTATTTTTTTTCTCCTTTGGATGAGTGAAGCTCTATTCTGTTCAAGTCCTTCTGCTTATCCCATTTGGCAATGGCTATTGTAGTTATGTCTCTACTTGCTTTGCAAGTTTCTGTCAGTTGATTTTAGTCTGTGCATATGAAACATATTTTGCAACCCAATGACATTTTTTAAATGGTGCAAACCATTTCCTTGTAACCTAATTTCCTTCTCTCTGTCTCTCCCCATATCCTGTTGAGTTAGCCAGATGCCCAGCACAGGGTTAGGTACTAGTTTTCTGCTTTTATTCTGTCTGTGGGAGGACAAATGGTAGCCAGTCTTTCATAGAGTGAGACAGGTGCTGACAGATGATCTCTTACATAAAATCTGCTCATGTAAATGTAACCCACAAATGGTTTTGGGAAAAAACAATCCCTGACAGAATGAATTTGAATTTGATCAGCACTTTGCATGATAACCTTGAAGCTTAAAAAATCAAAACAAACGTGGAACCCACCCCCCTGCCAAGCAAACCCAAACTCCTTGCCTTCATAAGGGTGCTGACTAAGTTGAGTAATGTAACAATTTTACAAAATTTATTCTTTGTTGAGGGAAACAAAACTTTAACAGATGATACATAAATAAAGATCTGTAAGAGATCCTGAAAGGAAGTTGCTGGAGCACTTAGACCTCTGCAGATACACTTATGCTTGCTTAAAATAAAAGATTTATTTCAATGTGGGCACCTAACAAAATCAACCTGAGGCACTTCATGAAGTTATCTCCTTGTCAACTGAATTTTATTAACTCTAAGTGCTGTTTTACGTGTACCCGGATCCCAGGTATTTGTATCAGCTTACATGTCCTTCACTGGCTGTGGGAATGCAAGTAGTTATCATGAGTTATTGCTGCTTAGACCCACAGTAACTTATTACATGCTCATAATTCAGTCATGTGTTTGAGCTCTGACCTGAGTTACCTATGGTTATATAAATAATCTGAGATAGAACCATGAGGAGAGGCCAGGTTTCTTGTCTCCTGACTCTGTACCCTTATCATGAGTCTATTCTGACTCAATTCAATCAGGTCCTGCCTCCTGATCCAATGTTAAATTAACAGACTGCATCAGGTAATGTTTTTGGCTGTGCTACAAAACATGTCCTATGTATGTGGTGCTTCTATTGGAACATCTTCCTTCTGTTGTGATGAATGTGGATTGGAAGCTATCTCTGTTTTATATTGATAGTAATGTAATCTTTTCATATGTGGATCTTTAGTGGAGAAGATATAGGTAGTTATTTTTGCATCTGTGGATTTACCAGTAATTTAATCTGTCTGTGTATTAAAAAGGATTCAGATGGGGAAAACTGCAAGTTCAAAAAGACTTTACATTTGGAAAAGGGTGGATTGTGCCATAAGGAATGGGTAAGCATGGAAAATGGGCAATATGTCATTGAACATCACAGCTGCCTAATAAGTGGTCAAATGAAAGTGCATTTGAAGGAGAGAATATGACTACATTATATCTTGTATGTGCTGCAGGAGTCCTGTGGATGCACATTATTTATGTCTGTATGCACAATTTCCAGTAGGTGGCTGACTGTCACTTCACACTGACTTAAATACTATAGAAAAGCAGCTGTCCCATCTCATGAGAACCACAGTATATTCTAACAATATTATAAATCTGTTTATTTGCTGTCCATGAAGCCTATGGACCACAGAAATGCTGCATGGCAAAGCAGTACTCCCCTGTGAAATAAGCAACAAGCCAGCTTTAGTGCATTTTTTAAAGTCATACAATTCTTTTCAAGGCAAATAAATACACAAATTAGGTTCATAAAATATATTAGTCACATAATACATTTTAGAAGTAGAGGATTGTTTTCTCCATACATACCTAAATGTTTTACTCTCTTTCAGGCCAACATTTACATGGGAGATGATTCTGCCCTGAAAGTTGTGGGGGTTTTTGTGGTGTTGTTTTGGTGTCGTATTTTTGTTTTGTTTTGTTTTCTATTTTTTTATTTTTTTTTTTTTGAAATCCATTGATAGGCTGATCTTTCTGCAGAGATTGTGTTTCTTCTTGTTGGAACTGTTATAAAGAACTGCTGTAAGAGGAGAAAAGAGTAATCTCTGAAATTTTGTTGCATTAAAAACGTGAAAGAATGGCTGCAATGGTGATCTCTTCACACTTCTTGTATATGTAAATTAGCAGTATTGGTGAATATTGTTATTTTCAGTGAAGCTTGAATGATTGGACAATAAAGTGGCAAGTGGAGAACAAAAGAGATGTATGTAAGGTGATATTCACAGAGTAAAATGAAAAATAATGGGCCTAGATCTGGTTATTACCGTTAACAAGGCCTTGTAGTTGTAGGGAACAGGCCCTGGAAAACGTCATCTCTGTCTAGGAGCAATGAGCAAAGCAATCCCTATTTGAGGAAGGAGTAAACAATGAGGAGAACATAGTTATGCTACCATATAAATCCATGTTTTACCTACCCCTTTACTACTGTGGTCAGTTCTGATCCCCTGATCTTCAAGACATAATGTTAAAACTGGAAGGGATTTGGAATGGCAGCAAGGATAATTAGATGGAACGGCTTGTGTGCAAGCAGATTATTGTTCTCCAGCCTTGATAAGTGGCTATGGGGTATAAGTGGAGGCCTACAGAATCAACAGTGGTAACAAGATATGCATAGGGATTGGCTGTTCATAGTCTTTTGGGCTACAAGGACTTGTCAGTTCCAGAATATAAAAAAATAAGCAGTTCTTCATGCAAGAGATGATAGGTGAACAGAACTTGCCAAAAAATTAGGTGGTGACAAGACTATGAGACAAATTCTGGGTGGAACTGGGAAAATCTTGGAGGAGTCTTCTGTTGTGGTTTAATAAACATCTAAACCTCTTCAAGCTCAGGAACTGACTGACAAAAAAAAATTTGGAGCTGAGGGCAGCAGAAGGGAAAAACACCAAATGTGCTTGCTTTGTCCTAACCTTCTGTGCTGGTTTAAAGGTGAACCAGCAGGGGAAATGAACTCACCACGAGAGAGATTATAAATCAGAGCTAAAATTTAATAATAGTATTACAATAACAACACTGACACACAAGGGAAATTGCTTTCAACTCACAAAACCCCAGCAGTACAACCCAGTGTCCTGGGGCACAAACCCAAGGGGGTTTGTTTGCCCTTGTGCTGAGACCCCTGTGGTTCCCCCAAGTCCAGAGCAAAAGGAAAAGAAAAACCTGTTGGTGCAGGCGAGGGCTGTGGTCTGGGCGAGAGCAGTGATCTCCTCCTGTCAAGGTCCTGCTGCTGCTCTGGATCCGACAAGAAGTTCCCAAGGTCTTCTTACCCACCACTTATGTACCCTCAGGGAGCACTCAGTCCCTCCCCCTGGGTGGGGACTCACACAATGGGTGATTAACTCTGGGAGCCAGGGGGTGTTGAACTGTTGATGGCCCCTTAGCAGCTCTGCCCCCCTCAGGCTGGGTGTGAAGGTGATAATGGCTCCCTGGGCAGCTGCTGCTAATGGCCCATTGACCTTGGGGAATGAATAGAGGGGGTGGAATACACAGCTTTGATCACCCCCACACAGGGTTAGCTGGTCCCTCCTGCTGAACTAGGACACCTTCCAAGGGGTTCACTACTGAAACAGTTGGAGAGAGAATGCTACTAAACTTGAAGGACCTTTGGTTTGAGCTAGAGCAACCATTCTGATGCTTTAAGACTCTTAAAATTCCATACTGTATTTAAGTTTGTTAATTCTGTTGGTTTCTTGTGCTTCCATGCCAGCAAGTTAGTATGTCTTCTTCTAGCAAGCATAGTTTTGCAGGTACATTTATGCTCATTTTAATGTGATGTTCTCTATGCAGATACAGCTCTGTCCATTTTCTGTCACTCCTAACTCCCTTCCAGTACTGTGTTTTTTCAGGACAAATTCTGACTACACACTTAGTGTTATTCATGTTCTTTATGAGAAGAAAGAATTTTGGTCTTGATCTCTTTTTCACCCAAATTGGTAATTTCTTATAACCTAGACTACTGTGCCTGGTCTTGTGACAGCTAGATTATAAAATCAATGGATAGCTGCAAATTACACAGTCTGAATTCTACAAGTCGGAATTAAAGATCAAGTTAAGAGAAAGGAAGATATCTTTAAGAGAACAGTAGAAGAAATTGAGTCTTATTTGCACACATCATCACATTTTTTACAGTTTGCTATGAAAATGTATATGCAGGAGTATAGAAAATATGAAACAGAGATTTATTTTCTTTTATATGTCCTGTGCCAATTTGACACCCAGTCGTGGCTTGTGATGTTAGGCTGTCATTAAGAAGGTGTGGTCAGTGGATTATTACTTGCCTAAAATGACTTCAGCTAAATTTACAGAGGCCAGCAGTTAAGATCAACTGCAGCTTCCTTGGTTAGTTAACATACCAGTATGATATTTTCATGTGTATCTCTTAGAATTAAATTCATATTGCTTTCTCCCTGAAAAACCAAATATATGATAGAAAAACTTCTCAGAAAAGGTAACCTGCATTCAGATCCCCCTGTGTATGCCTCTTCTGCTTGGCTAGTTTTATAAAGCCCGGGGATTATTCAAGGATGTCTGAGATTGTCTCCTCTTTTTTTTGCTTGCTCTTATACAAACTCATATACACATGTGTGCACACACAGAGAGTGCCTTGTGCTGCTGTGTGGTGGCTCTCAGGCCTTCTGGTTAGTGTGCACCACTGTGCTCTGAGTCTGTATTTCTGTGATGCAGAACTGTAAGCACAGATACACAGACACAGCCACGCATAGCTGTGAGATGCGTAGAGTGCTGTCAGACCGAAGGGTGTCCTGTTCCCTTCCCATCTGGAATTAGTGTTTATTTTGAAAGAGCAGCAGAACAACACTGAATCGAGTTCCCAGAGATAAGTCCTAACCTGGGAATGCTGGAACAGAGGTGGAGAGACCTCAGTGCACAACACAGTAATACCTTGAATAGGAAGGATTTCTGACAACAGATTATGTTTAGCCTCAAGTTTCAATTATCACAAGCTGCAATTGTGAGAAGTTAATCCTTCAGGCACAGGAGGGAAGGCAATGTTTACCAACCCTGTAGCTAACAAATACTAGAAAGGCTCAGAATATTTTTACTTAGCACAGAACGGCATAGTGACCACAGTACAGACCTGGAAGTTGGGCAGCGAACTTTGCTTTAGATATGCACCTAGCTCCAAAGGGAGGATTCTTTGGAGATTCATTCAGGTTTGCTATTGCTTGCTCTACTATCTGTTTAGAAGACTCAGCCTCAAAGTTATTATCTGGACTAGGGGAAGAAAACCATCAGCAATGGCTTCTAGAGGGATTCCCCCTGGCAGGGGTTAGGAAGAAGCTTTGTGAGTCCCAAGAGAGACAGTCAGCACTCTGTGCAGGGTGAGGGTTGTGGTGGGTCTGGCTGAGACAGAATTTATTTCCTCATAGTAGCCCACAGTGACACAGTGTTGGGCTCTGCATGGGTACCTAGAGGAGTGTTGATGACACACCCATGTTTTGGCTACTGCTGATCGAAGCACTGTAACATTCCTTCTTCAGTCCAAGGCGAGATCCTGGGAGGGGACACAAGTGGGCCAGCTGACCCACACTCACCATACCATATGATGTCAACCCAGCTATAAAAGCTGAGGCAAGGAGGAGGAGTGGCAGACATTCATTGTCTCTGATATCTGCCTGCTGACAACACTTATGTGTGCTGGAGCACTGCGTTTCAGAGGAATGGCTGACCATCACTGCCTATGGGAAGTACAGATTAACTGCCAGCTCCTGCTTTAGTGCATGCACACCCTGCTTTGCTTTTCTTTTGCATAAACTGCCTTATTGCAACACATGATTTGTGTTGTTTTTTATTTCCCTTCCACCTGACTCTCTACCCTGTCTGGATGGGAAGTGATAGAGCAGCTGGGTGGCCACCTGGCATCCAGCCAAGGTGAATCCCCACAAGGTAGGCATGTAAAAACTTCAACTCTACTTAACCTAGAGCCTGGAGTTATTTGCAGGGATGAGCAAAAGAGAGATCTGAGAAAAAAAACTAGGCAAGGATCCAGTGATACATGGTCACTGTCAGTTCTGTTGATCACTCAGAACAAGACTGGTATGATTTAAGCAAGGCCTTGCACTATAAGTAACTGTGGGATTCTGGAAACTTTTCAATCAGAATGAAGAAATGGGTGATTACTGTCTTGACTTAGTTTAACAGGCAGAGGAAGCTTTCCGTGAAGACTTCTGTGATCTAATTTTTCTTTCCTTAGACAAAGAGTCCATGAATAATTCCATGGACAGGAGCACTTAAATACAATGAATGACTTCCATGAGAGTTTGAGTGGTTCAATGCCTGTTCCCAAGGGTATTGTAAATTGGCTAGGCTGACTTATGTATAAGATGTGATGGAGACCTCTCAGGGCATTGCAGGCTGTTGGGACCAGAGCATTTGTGAGTCACAGGGTGCAAGGTTGTGAACTGATAAATCAGCTGATGAATCAGCATAGGCAGTCTCTGTGTCATCAACAGAAATCTACACCTTTATGAAAAATCCAATTGCCTCAAAATGCATGTAGGTGATTACCAGCACCTCTTAAAGCAAGGTTTTAGGAGAATGCATCTGTTAAAGAAGATGAAAAATGAAAGTGAGTGTTGCAGTAAATGATGACGAGGAGCTAGAGCCTAACTTCACACCCCCACTGAATATACACTGTTCAGGAAGCAGTCTATGTTCTACCTGCAATTGCTGGTAGATCTCACATTAGTTAATAGTTAAACCACCTATTTGGCACCATTCTTTTGTCTTTGAATAGCAAGGGTAATACTTTTGTCTCTCTATGATTGTTTTTTAATGGAAAAATACACATACTTTTTAGGCAATGCAGTTCACATGGGATTCAC
Source organism: Pithys albifrons albifrons (assembly GCF_047495875.1). Taxonomy (NCBI): domain Eukaryota; kingdom Metazoa; phylum Chordata; class Aves; order Passeriformes; family Thamnophilidae; genus Pithys; species Pithys albifrons. Next base: position 73,288,151 of record NC_092460.1, read on the forward strand.
CTAAATAGTGGTAGGGGCAGGAGCCTGTCCTCGTCCAAGGACAGGTTGGCTCCAATAGCACAGTTGCTGGACTTCCAGAACTGCTCCTGAGCAGAGGAGGCAACTCAAAGGTGCTCTCATCTGACTGTTAAAGGTATGCAGATGTTCTTCAGTGTCTTTGTCAAAGTACCAGCAGAAGCATCCATGTTCAGCCTGAATACTGTCCTTGACAATGGAGCCTGAGGGTGGGAGGTGGTGTATGTGGGTGTACAGTTGGCCAGGAAAAGATATAGAAAAGTCCCAGGGACTCGGAGAACATTTTTTCAAATGGACATGTCTTTTTAAAGAAATGCATTATCTATTTGGAAGAAATCTATGTAAAATAAAAGGGAAGATTGTTTAATTCCTAGTTTTATAATAAAATAATGCTTTTCCTGTAGGAGGTAGATTTTTTCTATAAAAATTAATAGCTTTACTAGCAATTCAGCAATGACAGGAGAATTGTCCTCAGTACTTCCAGATTTGCACTTTGACCTAATGAGAGATTACAACTACTTTCTCATATTTTCAGCATATTTTCATACATAACTTGGTGTGCTAATATTATCTTGATGGTCATGTTCAGTTTATAAGAACCATTTGAATTAATCAAGTTATTTACTAATGCTGTTATTTAGGAACTGATCCAAAATGAGGAGGTGGCCCAAATACTCATGAACTTTCTGGCAAGAGTAATTTCAAAACTTTCTGGAATCAGGGGATGACCTGACAGCCGATGGGAATAGCAACTGAACATTCAATAGCAACTCTTCAAATGTCTCAGGCACAGCTTTACTGACAACTCTTTTTTTATCATCTTCAGAGCTATCATGCCTTCAAAAAAGAATGGGCCATACATGGATTTAAAATGCTGAAAGGTAACATTGAGAAAATTGATTTCTTCCCAGTCCCATACTGCAGCTTCACACACATGCAAAACATACAAAGCATCTGTACAGGCTTCAGCAGCGCCCTCAGAATACAAAGACCCACAGTCTGAACTGTGCCAGAACTGCCTTGAGGGTAGTCCAAGGAGATGGGTTAGAAATGGAGTTGCACTGCTTTTTAGCTCCAGGTTTCTGGAGACCAGCCAGGCCTTGCCATACTAGAAAGCAATCAGGGAAAACAAAACAAAGAGCAGGTCAATGTAACATTGCTGAGAGCCTGGCGCAGGCCATTTATTGTCTGAATTAACCTTTCACACCATTTTTGATAAAGTTGCTGTTGCCCTACTGAGACAGCAACATTTTTTCCTTTCACTGTGAGGCGAATCTGAGACTGAGTGTTTTCTGAGGCCAGGCCAAAACTAAAGAGAAATCAAAACAGGAATGTATTCCTGGAGGCCAAGGTAAGAGTCAAGCTGGGGCATCTTGTCTTGGAAAGACTTAAAGCACAAGCTGCTACAGTGAGAAATAAACCTGACTTTCCTTTGTGTACTGCTAGCCAATTCTGCCAGAGTTTTTTTCTTTGCTGTCTGTGGCAGCTAAAATCAACATGGCATAAGAAGGGCAATGAACCAGGAGCTTAACTAATTACTGAGTCTCTGCTGGCAAAGCTACATTAATTTTTTCTAAGCCTGCACTCTCTTTAGTGGTGTTCTTCTGCTGCCACATATGAAAAATATGAACTGCCAGAAGCAATTTTTTTACATCAGCAAAGAGGAGGCTATTGATGTAGCTGTATTAAACTGGAGGAAGAAGGGGAAAGGGAGGTGAGTAAGACTGCTTTGTTGTCTCCAGACGTGGTTGCCTTGGCAGAATAGTATCAGCTCTCAAAGAGAAAGTTGAAATCTGAAGGGGGATAAGAATTAAAACCCACAGCATCAAGCAATGAGATTTTTATGACAAAAAATACCCCATTGTTTTACAGATGGCATGTGTATTTTTAGGTCTCATATAGGGTCTTTCAATGTTATTATCTGGTTGCAAGTTGGGCAATTTTAAATGAAGACATCATGTATTTAATGCTTTGCAAAATGTCTGAAAAACTGAAGCTCCAGGAAAGCTGCATTTTTAATGTTTCACCACTGGATGGAGACAGCACTCTAACTCTTGTGAGTAATTACTAAGGTGATAAAGAGATTGAATAGATTAGTAGAGTGCAACTACACATAGTGGAACATCAGCTAGATTTATGGCAGAAAATGTATTGAAGGAAATTCCTTTAGATTTTTGCTTGGCTTATTTTTATGGTGAGAAAAGATGAGATTCTGAAGAAAAAAAATTAATTTTTTTTCTCTTTCCACACATAGCAAAACACACTGGAAGATAAAGTGAAGCTTTCTAGGATTATCTTTTCCCAGGTCACAGTATATTTTTCCTGACCAGAGGATCCTTCAGCTTTGTAGGTCTGGTCCTGGGGACTCAATGCTGCTGATAGCAGCTGAAGTTACTCCAGCAATGGTTGCAATGGATGTCATGTTTGCAATGGAGATTCTTCCCTTATTCAAAGGCAGTGGAAAGGAGGTCAGTGGGAAGGAGGAAGAAGCAAAAGGAATTCCCACCAATCTGCAAGTTCAGAGGAAGATTTTCACAGATCACTGTAGTTCAGGGGTGAGAATATAGGTAGGGGACAGCCATTACGGTTAACATCAGGTATGTTAAGGTATTTTCAAAAGTTTTCTTCCTTCTTTGCATGTATGTGTGTGCATGTGTGTGAATGCATGCGCATGAGAGAGAGGGAAGACAGGAAGCCCTGTGGTGAGTTTTAACTCAGTTTCTTATTTAATCATACTGTGCCTCTCTATTGCTAGCAATAACTCTTGAATTTGTTGGATGAACTAAAGGCAAATTAAATTAATTCAAAGATAATGAATTTCTTTAAAATTTTGTGAAATTAGCAAGGCAGATAGATTGGAAATTCTTGAAGTGCCCTGACTAAAGGCTAAAGAGTGAGCTTATATAGTTCAGAATCCACTTGAGAGAGAGCTCTTACAAGTGCCCTTTCCCTGGGAGAAGCTTTAATCAGAGCTTGCAATCAACCATGAGATAAAAAAACCACAGGCAACCAGAATTCATCAGTTCTATAACCACTAGAACTTTTCCTTAAAAGCAACAAACAGAAAAGTTGACCTATTCCATTACTATCTCTCCTCTGCCTCCAGGTCACAGAGTCTGTATAGAGTTTAAAAGCAGAGAATTTTCACAAATAAAAGCAGCAGCAAAGAAAATTACATCCACTGAGACTGATTTTTCATATGCCTACTTGTTATATTCAGGAGATGTGTTTCCAGACAGCTCTGACATTGCGTAGTGGTTAGTAGGGTGAAGCTCTTTGGGGAAAGGGCATGGGGAAGGGGGGTTGAACATGAGTGTGTGGCAGCTGCTAATGTATGCCTGTCACTTAGTTCCCCGAATACAATATCTGTTGGATCAATTATATGCTGATTTACATGAAAATGTCTTAATGTTTTCTGAAACCAAGGTTTCAAGTGTAATTCCTTTGCCCGCAGCCAAGTCTGGTGTTGATTTTCAAGAATAGATTCTTAATGACATTTAGGTGTCTTATTCCTGGGTGAAATCCTCTGCCAACTTCATCATCCAGGATGCCCGGGGAGATGTCTGGTGCTGAGACAAGAAAGCTGGTCCCCATGATGAGTAGAGTCCTAAACTACTACAGAGAAAGGCAGTGTTTAGGCAGAAGGGGGAGGTGACCTTCTGCAGGTAGGATTTGTTTGCAGCGACAGGCAGATATTTGCAAGTATGTGTCTTGTTATTTACTTATTTGACTGCTCAGCTACTGGATATGTACCCACCTCATCTGTTATTCGTCTGGTATGCTGTTGTTTGCAGAAAGAGGTGAATACAGAAAATCTTGAAAACTAGCTTTCCCTCACTATTTTGTGGGAGAACTCTGACTTGCAGAAGGCTTGGATTAAAGGGAATGAGACTTGATTTTCCTGCCCACAATAATTTTTGCTGTTTTTGAGAAAAACCCTGATGTGGGACCTGGTCAGGGAGGAGATATGTTGTTATATGGCCAGTCAGTATCAAATTACGGACTGTGAATTTGGTGAGGAATAACAAACTGTTTCAGGGTAGAAGTCCTCTGAGGAAAGAAAGATGTCTGAAGCCTGACTCTGCTCTAGGTGCTTGAAGTGGGACCAGGAAGATGTACTGGATGGAATTAAGAAGCAAGATTTAGACATGAGAAACCAAAGAAGAGGCAGGCCAGGCATATCAGAAGTATGTGCTTATAGTGGTGATGAGCATAGATGTGCTGTAGACACATTAGAAAAATTATGTACATAACTGGTAGAGGTAACACCAAAGCCAGGGCTTTGAGCAGTGAAGTCCAACACAGACTCAGCCTTTCATGGTGGTAAGACAGGACCTGCAAAATAGCATAGAAGCTTGGAGGTGATTGTCCATTACTGTTAGAATGGATCTGAATGTTCAACACATGCTATTTTCCTAATTCCTCTTTCCTGCCTCTGTGGTTGTTTTATTGGTATCTGTGACTTGACTAATCTAACAGTGCACTTTTCATCTCTCCTTCATGCCGCAACTTTCAGCTCCATAGGCACCATGTAGGGTGCCACATTGCAGTCAAATATGCTGGGTTTACAATTTAGGCTTCCAGGTGCCAATGTCCTGGCATCTCTCTGTGCCCTCCCTCAAGTGCCAAAGGCAGAGCTGAATGTTCTCTCAGTTCTATGCTGTTGAATGTCCTTTCACACCAGGTAAGCACCTCAAACCTTCACTTTGCAACTGCGTAGAGCCAAGTAATACTCTGGACTAACTAAACTGTATATGGAAGAGCATGTACTTATATATGGGCATGATTTCTTAGCTGTTCTATCCCTGAGGTGAAGCACAAGTGTCAGAGATAGGCTTATGGAAGTTTTCCTCCTCATAAGAAAACTTCAGAGGCCATGTCTATTAAACCATAATATTTTTCCATTTACTGCTCTTTCTCCTGATGCAGAACTGCTAGTAAATGCTTGAAGAGAAGGAGGAATTTGTTACTATCATTTCTAACTCATAATGTAGGATTTCAAATCAGTCATATCTGGTCCCTTCTCAGCTGCTTCTTTCTTCAGCCTGGCCCATTTCCGTCAATTGTGAAAAGCTTCCCACTCTCACCAACCAACCAACCAACCATTCCACATGATTAATAACTCAGGTCACAGCCATAAAGAGATCTGCCAGATCCATGATTGTCCCATAACTTTGAGACTGTCTCAACCAGGCAGCATGCCAGACTAATGAGACTTGCTATGGCAAATAGAAAAATCTCTGGTATTTAGTGCTTGTTAAAAAAATCCCACAAGTTAAAAAACCACAGGTTTTTGGGAGCCTAGGATGCATTCACATGTATGAATAGCTAAAATATCCTGAGTTTGCAGACAGTACTGTAACATATGATTGCCAGAGCAGTTATGACAAATACCTTTTCTGTTTGTATTTTCTGTGAGACCAAGCTATGTGAGCTCAGTTCTCTCTGAGTAAAATCATAGAATCATAGAATCATAGAATCAATTGGGTTGGAAAAGACCTCCGAGATCATCAAGTCCAACCCTTGGTCCAACTCCAGTCCAATTACTAGATCATGGCACTCAGCGCCACGTCCAATCTCAGTTTAAAAATCTCTAGAGATGGTGAATCCACCACCTCTCTGGGCAGCCCATTCCAATGCCTGATTACTCTCTCTGTAAAGAATTTTTTTCTGATATCCAACTTAAATTTCCCCTGGCAGAGCTTAAGCCCGTGCCCCCTTGTCCTATTGCTGAGTGCCTGGGAGAAGAGACCAGCCCCCACCTGGCTATAACTTCCCTTCAGGTAGTTATAGACAGTGATGAGGTCACCTCTGAGCCTCCTCTTCTCCAGTAGTGGAAAGGAAGACAGTAACATCAGGAACACTCAGTATTATTTAATAACTTATTGCTTAAAGCACTCCCAAAAGGGAGAGAGGGGCACCCAGTATCACTTAATAAAATACTGCTTAAGGCATTCCCAAACAGTAAGGTAGGTTGTACTGATGACTTCCAGGAACTTTATCTAACATAAATGCCTTCTGGCTTTGCTTTACACTTGGTCTTTGTTTATTAAGCAATGTTGTTGCTTCAGCAATTTTTTGTGTGATGGACAATGAGAGCATAAGCCTCGCTGTGCATAGTGTCCTGTGCGACATGGTATGAGCAGGACAAGGTTCTTGAGAACCGCCATGACACAGCAACAGTGAATCTGAGAGCTCAAAGAGAAAGGGACCTATGTGAATATCCCTGAGAGTCCTGTTTAATACACAAGGGGTGAATACGTGATTTTGTTTCAATTTGAATCAGCAATATAGTTTTGATGCACTTGTCAAATTTGCTCTCCTGACTTGGGTTTTAAAGCAACCCTAAAACTTACATAACAAATTTTGGGTTGGCCATGAATCTCCAAAGTGAGATAGTTGTTGTCCCTTGAATTTGCCCTAGATAATAGAGAGCCTCAAACTGCCAAAGCATTTTTCCTAAACACACTTTTTCTCTAACTTAGAAGACTTGCAAGAAAATCTGATTTGATTTTATTGGACTTTTTTTCGAAAAGTTCAATTTACAATAGTCTGATATCAAATTATGGGTGCAGTTACATTTTGGATTTTTTTTTTGTTAGGAGGCAAGTGACAGTGTTCAAAACATATAGCCCAAAACATCAAGTGGGGTTTTCCTTTTTTTTTCCCCCTAGGGTGGTCACTGTCCTCCCTTTAAAATAAAGAATTTAAAATTAAAGTGAAGATAAATCTTGAACAGCACCTAGAGAACAGCATATATAAAAAGAACCATGAAGATTATTGTAGTGTTTCAGTCTGGCTCACAGTGAATTGCCAAGTTTTTCATGAACCTATTAAATGTTTCATTAGTTAAATATGCCTCTATTTGTACATGGGGAGGATTCCTCTCCATTATCTGAAATGAAACAAAGCACAAATATAGGCATGTTGTCTTCTGTGATGTAGGATTTCTCCTGATGACCTGTTTGCTTGCTCTATGTTGTTCCATTTCACCAGTTGCCATTGCCTGCTGCTGTTTGGCAGTGCAAAGAATACACCAGCCTGTGTGTGGGTCTTGTGCATGGGAACAGACCCATTCACAAAGTGGTTGCAAAGTGTCTGGCCCTGTGATAATGTTTATCTACTAAGAAGTATTTCTGTTCACTTAAGCTGGATCTTTTGTAGAATATTAAGGGAGGAGGTAAAAGGAGTAGGGTGTGCTCAGCACACACAGGCAGCTCTAGAACTGCCGGAAGAGAGATGAGACTGGGCATGAACTTGGCTACTTTAAAGACCCTCTTTGTGTAGGTTTTCTGCTAACAACAGGTAGTGACAGCTGCTCCCAAGGTAAACAGCAAAGAGTACTTCAGGAATGCAACAGTGATTGAATGCTGCTTTCTGAGTAGTGCTCTTAAATATCCCAGATTCCTTTGTAGCAGTATTATTGTTTCTACTTGTCCCTCAAAATTATAGCAGTATCATTGCAGAAGAGGAAAAGTTCCTGCTCTTTTAGCAACTCATATTTCTGGTACAGGAAAAGGAATTAAACCATCAAACTCAGCAGTCATTCTGCCTTTGTCCGGGCCTGTTGGTATTCAAAGAGTTCCAGGATCATAAGATGATCTCTACAGAGATGTAAAGATCTCCTTTGCTGGCCGAGCCTACCCATCATGAAGCCCACTCAGAAATGAGTCATTGGTTAAAAACTACTTTTAGGAAATCCACAGCTGCCAGGTCAAGCACTCCATTCTGATAATGTTCCAGTTAGCCACAGCCAGGTAGATAATGGCGGGGAGCTACATACAAATACCTGGAAAACTTCCTGATGTATCATACAGAAATCAGAAGTATAACAGAATAGGGAATACGGCTTCTTATGTCACCCTACTCTCTTTTGCACTCTACTTTCCATACATCATCTTGTGAAATTAATTCTTAAATCATGACAATAACACAGCCTTTAATTCAGTGATTTTTCTTTACTGAGAAAGAATTAAGATTTCAAAATGCATGTGTTAGCTCTAATTTTGGAAAACATGAGTACCCTGACGAGGATTGCAATATATGTGGTATTAATAAATTCGCATGGTCTCTATGGTTCCAATTTTAAAGGCAAATAAATAAAATCTGCAAAACACTAGTTTTTCCATTTGCAGTATTGAGTTTCTATTCCATAATTTAGACATTAAAAAACAGTATGTCTTTATAAATGTATCTGAACAGTATGCATATATATATATGTCTGTGTGAGTTTATGTAAGTATTCTCTTGTGCACATATAGCAGCTTTGTCTTAGTATTCTTCAATGAGTCACAGACACACAGAATGTAATAATTAGGCACAGAGGAAAAAAATCAGAGGGAGTTCATTCCCATTGCAACAGAAGCTTATGGTCTTCAGTGCAGAATATGTGTGGTATTGACCTGATACCTAGGAACATCAGAATGCTTTCCCATGTGGAGATGCTGACAGGAATATTTGCTTTTATCATTCTTGTGCAGTGTCTAATAATACAGAGTAAAAAAACAGTTTGGAGAAGAAGTCACAGTTCAGCACTTCTTACTTCTGTTCTTTATACCAATTATGTCTATTTTGTTTTTGCCTTGTCTTACCATCTTTCCTCCATTCAGATCTTTCTATTACATACTAAGAACAGAGCCAGATATCCCTTTTAAATTTATATAGGGGGCCTACTACCATGGTGCTGACATTAGAGCTTTTATGTTAAGGTAAACCTATGTCTTTTCAACAATTTAAGAGTGTGACAAGGTAACATGATCAGCACCACAGTAGTGCTGGCTTTAGAGTAAACCTGACTCAAGGAGCAGTTGAGGTGACTCAATTGCACATCTTATCCTGGAAAAGAGAAGTGAGACCTCAAGGGAGGAATTGCCACTCCTACGTGTAAGTCACATGTGGAGTTTCCATCACCACAATACTCCAGGGTGTATGATATTTGCCATACAATATTTTGAGTCTGCCAAAATGGCCTGGTTGGGTTAAAACTGGTGGGCACTCCTGCTTTCAGAAGAAAAAGGGAGAGCTATGGTGGGCTGTGCTGCAAAACAGAGACTGTGCCTTGTGCCTCCCAGGGGAGGAATTCCCAAGTGCACAACTCAAAGCAGCCTCTGCTAGAAGCAGAAGAAAGAGACCAACTTGTCAGAGGCCCCTCAGCTGGCAGGGATTTGAGAGAAGATAAGCATGGAAGGAAATGGAATCAAGAGGCAAAAACATGGTATTTTCTCTCTGATTGTTTTACTAGTGGAACTAAAGCCCACTTTTTTCCTCCTGATACTGTGGTACTGTATACAATTAGCAGTTTCCAATTCAACAGTCCAATGATTTCTTTGCAAAATGAGTTACTTCTCAAGTCGTTTGTATCCATTATTCATGTGCACATTGCATTTTCCATTAATTTTTGTCTCAAAAATTGTTAGAGAAGCCACATCCTGTATTGAATATAATCTAGGAACAATGTTTTGACTAATTTAATATTTACATAGGGAAAATTTCTTAAGGTTTCAAGATGTCCATGGAAAGGTTATGTTATACATTGTATTATAATTAAGCCTAATTGTATGTGATAGTATGCACACCATGAATAGAGGCTACTTTTGACAGCTGTCTAAAAACCACTCTTAGGGAAAACAATGTTTGAAATTATAGAGATTTCAATCCTACATGAGCCAACTCCTGCGCTTCAAACACTGAAATGAAAATTACACAGATCAAAATCTGATGAATAGGAGGATATAACCTGACCAATATCATTACATGTAAAATATGGTCTGTAAATAGAAGGGATTGGTGCTGTGAGCATGATGCATCAGGGAATATACAATTATCCTTAGTCTGAAGTAATGGTAATTTTTATTTTTATTTTATTTTTATTTCCGGTCTTAGAATTGCCAGCCTGTGCCATAGACATTGGTAGACAAATGGTATAAATTACACTGAACATCATCTGCAGTAAGACAACTGGTTCTATTTTTATTTTCAAAACTGGGCTGCCAGGGATAGGGTTGAATATGTGTAGACTTTGATGTGTTTGGTCTTCTTTACCTATCTGAAGTTGTTAAGTGGGATTCCCAGGCACATTTGCCTAAAACTAAGAATTACCTTGTAAGACAGAAGACTGTTCAAAAAAGACTGCTTGAACGGAAAAACTCAAATTGCATTCACTGCCAAAGATCTGCACCCCTCCTGGTGTGTTAAAAAACCTGAATTCCTTCCTGATTCACTTCCAGCTGTATCTCTCACATTATATTTTATTCCCTTTGGTGCCTAAGACCACAAGCTGCCTAATTAAGTGTCACTTCCTATAGGAGTCAGGTTTTGAATTTCCTGCCTTTGAACAGTCACCAAGAAGAAGTCATTTTCCCACCCTTCCAGGTGACAGCATTTTTGTTCATTAACTTTCTACTGACTGAATAATTGATTCAACACTAAAAATAAAAATTGCCACTGGTGAGTATAACTAGAACTTTGAAACATCTCAGGGTTTAGTTGGTTTTCTTCTTCGATGTTGCATTTTTTTCACTGAACAGCATTCACAAAGTCTCTTGGAAACACTGAATGCTGATTTGAGGCCCAGGTTTGTAATTCTTTTTGAAATGCACTAATGCTTTTTTTCTCCTTCTCTTCTCTCTTCTTGTTTGTTTCTTTTTTTTCCCTTCCTTTTTATTTATGTATGTATGTGTGTGGAAGTGGTAATAGAACAGGAACCATCAATACTGCGGAGTTCTAAAAAACCAAACCTGTCTTTGAGCAGACCAAATTGTTGAAAAATCAGCCTAATATATAAAGAGGCAGAATCTGATTGCCTACCTTTTCTTGAAACTAGGGGTATAGAGTGAGATTCTGTTAGATTTCTGTCAGATTTGCAGTCAGTTAATGGATGATTTCACAGGGTCACAGCATTATTGAGGCTGGAGGAAGACACCTCTGGGTATCGCCTGGTCCAACGTGCTGTTCACTGCAGGGTCAGTTAGAGCATGTTTCTCAGGGACAGGTTTCACTTGGGTTGTGAGTAGACCAAACAATGCAGGGTGCACCACCTCTCTAGGCAGCCTGTTCCAGTGTTTGACCACTCTCACAGTAAAAGCTTTTCTCTAAACTTACATGGAATTTCCTCTATTTCACTTTGTACCCATTGCCTCTCATCCTGTCATTGGGCACCACTTTGGAGCACCTGGGATCTATCATTTTTACCACCCCCATCAGGTATTTACACACATAGATAGGATCTTCCTGGACCTTCTCCAAGATGAATAGTCCCATCTCTCTCACACAGGGCTGCTGTAAGCCCTTTATAATTTCCTTGGCCATCTGCTGGACTCTCTCCAGGGTGTTCATTTCTCTCTTGCTCTGGAGAGCCCAGAATTGGATCCAACACTCCAGAAGCATCTCACCAATTCTCAAACAAGAGGATCACTTAAGTCAGCTGGCAGTACTTCTCCTAAGGCAGCCTCAGACGCTGTTAGCCCTCTTTGCTGTATGGGTGCAGTGCTGGCTGATGTCCAGCTTTGTGCCTGCCAGGACTTCCAGGTTGTTTTCTGTAAAGCTGCTTTCCAGCTGGTTGGTCCCCAGCCTGTAATGGTGCCTGGGTTTTTTTGATTTTCAGGTAGAGGACTTTGCACTTCCCATTGTTGAACTTTGTGAGCATCTTGTCTGCCCACTTCAAAAGGAAATCTTCAACCTTCAGAATTCTTTCAAGTGGTAAAATTAATAATCAAGGGAAAAAGCCCTCAAACATATGAAAATTGTTATTCCTGCCAAAGGAGGATTAAAAAGGAAACAAGGAAATGCAACCCATCTCTTTAGATATAATAAGATTTACCACATGTACTTTCATTCCTAGTATTAGACTTTGTTGAAGTAAATCCCATTATACTTAATAACTGTACAGATTAGTGAGTCTTCTGAAAAAGACTGATGAGTATTAAATAGCACAATCTGAATACCTTATGTGTCCATGCTGAATCTGAAAATTTAATAAATAATAAGCATTCTTTAAAAGAATTTTTCTATGATCAGTACTGATCTCAGTGCTTCTTGTTAAAAAAATACCACCTTTTTTTTTTTAGTGGAAGACAAGTGGAAAAAGAGGTCTACATTATTTCAAGACCTGGGAAAGAAAGCCGAATAAATAAACTAAGAAGATTATTTTGCTATATGAGAATCTGAGCTATTATAATTTGCACAATGTCTTAAGACAAAGAATTAGAAAAGCAGGATAAATTTGTTAGGTTTAATCACAGGAGGTCTTTTATGAGACATGGTTGAAATCAGTGTGAAGGGCATGCAAGAAAAAGAAGCTTGAATGTATATTTTTGTGTAATAAGTATAGACTATGCAGCCTATATAATACATCACTGCTGACTTGCACATCTGTTAGTAGCACCCCTACAACAGCAGTGACTTCAATAACACTTTAGATGCCATTTCAGAAATATCAAACCCTTCAACTTTTTGTGTTAACTTTTCCAATTTAACATAACTCTTCTTTTCTTTCTTTTTTTTTTCCCCCCTTCCCCCTCTAACATGTCATGAGGCTGTAAATCTTTCCTTTTTGGAGGTACTGATAGCAGAATCTGTCCCTAGGTATTTTGTACATTTAGTTGCCATGTTTCATTTATAACTGCTACTTATAGAATTTTCCTTGGTATAATGCCAGTTTACTTCAAGCAAAAAACTTATAGGTAAAATCTAAAGGGAAAATGTGCACAGAGGATGCTTTTATCAGGAACCATTGCTTGTCAAAAATTAAACAAAAAGAAGTGAATTAGAATTACATCAGTGTCTTATTCTGCAACATCATCTTTTATTCAGTCACTAGTGGACACTAAAGAGATTGCAGGCTAAAGAACACATATCTTAAAGTGCTTATGTCTGACTTCTTGGAAATTGGATCCAAAAAGGCAATAGTGACCTCAGAAGAGAACATGAACTGCTGTGAATTGTTTTAGCACTGTGAAATTCAGTAAAAAATATAAAAAACTGAGCATCAACCTCTTTCCCGTAGTCTTTCAACAGTGTGGCTTTTTGTTCAGGAAACTAAATTTCATGCTCCGGGTGACTGCTGTATCAAGACAGACATGCAGCAACTCACTTTGCATAAGTGAAATTCTCTGATTTTTCTATGAGTATGTGTTCTGTTCTTTATAGCAAGTACTAAAAATCCTGTTGGGCTGACATATATTTAAAATGTATCATAACTGCCACCTTCAATTTTAAATGTAAATTTTTTGGGAGTTTACAGTGTAGTTTTCTCATTCAGGGACATTTAGAGGGTTAAAACAGACCGGTGATTGCAGAGTGTACAACTTGATATTCAGGCAAGGACAGAGCAAAAATTTAATACAAATCAAGAAGGTAAAATATTGAGAAACTGAACAGAAGGCTTTATTGATGCATGTGTTCAATACTGTGTCTCTAGGAAGAGCAGGCATAGAAATTTCAGCACATAATTAAAATTATTGTCTAATTGGCATAGCAAAGGCTTTAGGGAATAACACACATGACTGCAATATTGATATACATTGGCTCAAGATGTTTGGATTAATGAAAGGAGGGAAACACATTACTTTATAATTAAGAATATATAGGCAAAGAGGAGACAGACATAAGCAAGCACTAGTGAAAGTCTGCGCTATCAATGAAAGGAGGAGAAAATGAGACAACAGTTTTTACAACTGTGGTGATGATTTTAAAGAGGTAAAGCAGCAAGTCTTGTTTTTCCTAAAACTAAAGTTTCTCCAAAAAGTAAGAGTTGCACATCTCTTAGTGAAGGAGCCTGTTAGATATGCAGGTTGCTTCCATTCTTCTTGACAGAAAAGGTTTCTAGACTCAGGGAGAGCCCAAATTTATTTTGAATCCAGTAGCTTTGAGATGGTACAGCACATACTCATAGCTTGGAAATCTTGGAGTATCTTTCTCCCTTCTTTTCAAACGCAGGAACTTCTCATACTGTACCTGTTCTTGCAGTGCTATCTGTGATGCATATCATCAGAGAGGCTATCCAGGGCACAAGGAGCACCAGCAAACTGCAGCTAAAAAGGCATTCGTGACTGTCCCCAAGGAAATGCAATGAGATCAAATGCTGTAGGAGCATCAGAAACTATTAGTCTGCTGAGCTGTAGTTTTAAGGAAACCATATGAAAAGCTTTTGCATTGTGCTGAAAGCAATTTTTTTGACACTGCACTGAAATTGAAAGAAAGTAAAACTAGTTATTCTTGATTATGAATAACAAGGTAAAATTAAATGGAAATTTAAAGATGAGAGGCATGATTCTTAGGAAGAAAGGGGTAGGGATAAAAGAATAACCTTTCTGCAGAAGGAAGGTCAAGGAAAAAGATTTCAAGGGAGTAAGAAAAAGGATTAAAACAGAGTTAGCAGCCTTGGAAAAGAAAAATGTGTAAATGTGCAATATCTGTGCAAGGAACGGATGAGGAAAAAACTTCACTGAATCATGATTGCTTGCCAGGCCTGAACAAAATGTGGAACTGACAGTCTGGTACTGAGGGTAAGAAGGCCTCATGTGCACAGCACCAGTGGAGCTGAGACACGAATAGAAAGGGTGTAAATTGTAACAGGAATACATTTTATAACTACAATAATAGTAAGGAGACCAAGAAATAATTAAACCCCCCAAACAGCTAATTGAAGATTATGCTAAGATGGAAAGTGTTTGTTATTCAGCCTTGTTGTGGCCATCACATTGAGTGTGTGTTGATCAGATGGTTAATTCCATTGGCACCAGTGACAGGAAGCCCAGACTGACACAGTGGTGAAAGAATATGTTTGAATATTTAGATAAGTTAGTGTCTAAGCACTGAATGGACTTGGAACTTCTTCAAGAGTTCAAGAACAAACAGGAACAATGTCAGTGCCATTAACTGTTATTCTTTAAATATATTCAGAAATGATGGCATTACAGAAAGGGCAAATGTATTACCTGCCTTAGACAAAATAAAAAAGAAAAAGGAAATTACAGACCAGTCAGCTCAAATTTGATGTCTATAATGGTTGTGGAAGAAATAATCAAAAAGCTTGGAAAATAGCTAAATGACAAATAACAGACAGAATAGATTTTGAAAAAAATGTCATATCAACTAAAATTCTTTCTATAAAAAATGCTAGGCTTTTCAGATAGAGAAAAAACCCAACTGACTTTAGTACGCTGGTTTGCTTTCTGTCACATTTTGTTCTCCTAAAAACCAACCCTAGGCTAAACTATCTTGATGAAATTACTGTGACATGAAAAAAAGGGGCTGGGGAACTGTGCTCACAAAATGATTTCAAAAGTTCCTTGTCAAAGTGACAAAATATTTCAAATTATGTTCTAAACAGATTTTTCAGTGTCAGTCATGACTTGCATTGATGATGTTATTAAGGAGTACATTTATTTCACGTGCAGATTGTAAAATGGAAGCAGTTTGAAGAACTAGGGTGGACAATATTTAGAATTCAGAATAACTGGCAAAATGGATACATTGCCTGAAAAATGCTAAACGTATGGCTTGATGTGGATAAATGTGATGAGGCAAGGATAGAGCTATAACAACAGAAAATTTGGCCTGTGAGGGAAACAATGAGAAGGCTGAGAAGAGATAGCAATATGGTAACACTCCACAAATATGCAAAGAAGATGCAAAGGAAAAAGGAATTATTTGCCTCCAAGCATGTTAGTATGAAGAAGAAAGGTGGTGGTTTTTAAATGGTGGGAAGGGTGTTTTTGGCTGTGCATTAGGGTAGAAGACCTCTAATTAGCCCTATTAAGCAGTGGTCCTCTGTACTAAGAATGTATTTTACATTGCAGTCTTTCACTTCAAACGTGAGAGTTAGAAACATTGAGTATTGCTATCTTGCTGGGACATGCACTAGACAGCCTCTGGGGGACAGGGGTCTCTTCCACATCTATTGTGCTTTAGAGAGCAATTAACTACTACAAGCTGTAATTTCATTCCATTGGAGGACCCATCAAATTATTTTGGGAAGACATAGAAGTATTTGTTTTATAAAATGTGCAGCATTGTTTTTGGCATCTTTTCTTCCATAAGTTTTGCTAACTCAATGATGTTATCTGTAGAAAATGAACAAGAACAAAATAATGCCTGACAAGTATTTAAAATTTTCTGTATTGATATTAGTCATTCCACCTAGGAAAACAAATGCTGCAGGTTATACTGGAAATGGAACTGTGTATTTGGTGGTGTAGATTTCCTGTATCAACATGTTTGTCATACACCGAATGTTAAACCTCTACTTTGGGGTAGCATGTGTGGTCCTCTGTGATCTAAAGCTAGTGGATGGAGAAAGATATAGACTGACTTGGAACAGGCAGCAGCTCTGCACAGCTGATGAGAATATGGAGGAAGGACATATGCGTGGGCAGAGGGTGAAGGACACAAGAGACTGCATGTTGCCTCTAAGGACATGACAGTATACAACTGCAGTGGCAGAGATCTGTCATATTTAATTTTGACTGTATCCCTGGGTGGGGCTCATAGGCTCACAGGCATTGAAGGGGGCACATGCTGCCCTTCGTGTGGTTACGATGCTGTGGGGTTGCAGAGTGCCACAGAAGCTGTGCTTTAAGGAAGAAGTTAGGTGATAGATATCTGGAGTGGCTGCAGCACTGCTGAGCAGGTTAGATAACAAGGTGTTAGTGAGAATGATGTAGAGAGAAGTTTGAAGTGCAAAGGATAGGCTGAATGACCCAAACTCTGATGTGATCTGTAAAACAAAGTAGCAACAACAATAACCAGCCAGCAAAGCTTTGCCATTACTGTTTGTGGTCAGGAGCCTCCTTTGTATAGCCAATTTTGACTCATGGTCTGTTCCTCTTGAATGTGCTGAACTCCCAGCAGCATTCACTTGTTCCAGGTAGATTAGGTAGCAGAATTTGCTGTAAAAATTTTGGCAGTAGGAAAAGGAAAAGCAAAAGATGATGTTTCTGGTTTGTTTTGGGTCAATAAATTGAGCTTTTTTCCAGAGCACTGATTATATTTTCAATGGAGCTAAATTACACATAAATGACCTATAATTTTAAGAATGATAGCACTGTGAATAAAATATGATTGCTATGTTTTGGTGGTTGCATTAGAATATGATGAATATTGTAATCTCTGGAGTCAAACTGCTCCTATTTCCACTACTGCAAAAATACGCTAACTTCTGTTAAGTAATGTCTGTACAAAAATCTTACCCTTTTTCTTGTTCTTTACAGATATTTTTGTTGTTTAAAATGAGAAAATAGTTTCAGAAAGAAATATGCTACTCTCTTCTAGTGACTAGATAAAACTGTTAAACGAGACATATAAGTTAAGATAAAATGCAGGGATGGTCACCATGTGTCAGCAATCACAAGAGAATGATTTAGTTACTTTGTTCCTTTGGATCTTTTGATTTGTGTTATTTAGATACACTTTACCACCTCTAGCTGCCATTGTAAGTAGTAGGCGTCTGTGAACAGCCTCTGTGACAAATACCCTTTATGAATCTTTGCTTGAATCTGCATCAGAACACCTGAATATTTGCTGCAGATGATGAAATAAAATTAACTCGAATTCCATTTCATTTCCTGCTACAGGCTGTCCTGTTCAACTTAACAGCTTTGCCAGAACCAAGGCTTAGCAAAATTCAGAGTAGCTGAGCATATTTCAGACCTCTGTCATCTGTACCACTACTCATATATTCTGTGCCTTTATTCAGTTTCAAAGACCTTCAATTTCACTGTTGGTTTTTTGGGTTTTTTTGGTGCAAAATTAAAAATATTGATAAAAGATGTTTTACACATTCTACCTGAAAAAAACCCACTTTGTTGATGTTTTCTGGTCTAGTCAGCTGCATTAAGAGGTGTGGGAGGGTTAAACATTGTAAGTGGTCATCAGGCAGAAGAGAAAATTAAAACTCTGCTTGAGGTCTCTTGCTATCATGTCAAGGATGAAATGAAGTGCCTATTAAGCTGAAAAGAGTGTCAGAAGACTGAGGCTAGCAGGCTCTCAGGCTTCTGGGTACGCATGTCCTCCCTGCATATCAGAAGGAAAGAGAACAGTGCTGTACTGGTTGTGCAAGCTTTCATCTCTCTGCAGGTTACCTTACACACTGGCACCCTGGAAAGGTAAGTGAAGAAAAACGAACTGCAGCCAGCAGAGTCACAGTCATCTGGTCACCAAGCACAGACTTGTTTCTGTCAGCTCTGACTGCAGAGTACTGGCTGATGTTGTGTTAGTTAACATATCCCCTCAAGCCTTGTTCTCCTACAGCTCATTAGGCTCTCTCCAGCTTTTTATGTTGACTGAGATTCATGCATCTGAAGTTTTTAACATGCTGTAGTTTTTTTTTTACAGGTCAGCTGTGTAAGTTGTTTATGTCATTTCACTGTCTTGTCAGATGTCTCAAAATTATACATAACTTGTACAGCAGTCACATGCTTAATTTTTTTGAAAGAATGTATTTAATTAAAAGAAACCAACTCAAAAAACAAATAAACAAACAAAAAACACAAGCAATTTTTCCATAAAATACTCAGGATAGAAAATTTTCCATTAGCGCAACAGGGAACTAAAAATAGGTACTGAGTTCCTCGACAGATTGCTTCAAGATAACAACTTAATCTCAAGTCAGTATAAGGTGAAATAATTAAAAGTATCCAGCCTGGAAGGAATTAAATCCCTGCAGAGCTCATTTGCATTTGGACATTGTGGTTTCAGACATTTCTGATAGCAAATGCCTCTTTTTTCCCTTTTGTTAAAGAAAACATCCTATTTTGATCCTACAATATCTTTAAAATGGTAAAAGTCTATATGTCCCCACTGTGGTGCTTTCTAGTTTGTATCTTAGAGAGTGGCTTCTTTCCTCATTTGGAAAAATGAGACAAACATCTGGGCACACTTCAAGTCTCGAAGAAAAGCAGATTTCAAAATCAAACACAATTTTAGAACACACTTTTGGAGTTCAGTTAATTTCTAGTTAAATTACTCAAAAGGTAGACCATCTTGGAAAAAAAGGGTAAAGGAAGAAAGGTGATATTACATCTTTGAAAGAGGGAAATTATCAGACTGTTGATTGCAGTACTGGAGGGATGGATCATATTATGTGTGGTACAACTGCTAACTCTGCTGAACCTAAGAATTTAGCCAGTAGAATTATTATTTTTAGCTCCTATGCTCATTTTTGGCAAGTCTTTTGTGGGTTTTCCCTAAGATACAGAGCTCGGGATTAGAGAGAAAATGATTAATCTGTGAAAATGTTCATCCATTGGCAAATGCCTAATCCTTTATAGATTGTCTGGATGAGCCCATTCTGCTGTGAAGTGTTTGCTTAGTTTCACTGACATGATTACCCTGAGAGCATCTGATGAGCTGACTGAAGACTATAACATGCTTGGTTGTGCAAGAAAAAGTCTGGCAGGATATTTAGGCTGGTACTTTGGGTTTGCTTGTGGAAATCAGAGTCAAAGCACAGGCATATGTCAGTTCTACGTCCATCACTAATACAGCTGCTCCCAGCGACAGGCATGACTTCCAGACTGCAATGGTGGTTGTATCCTCCCTGTGCAAAAGGAGCATGGGCTTTTCACAAGGTTTAAGGCAGCTGTTGGATTGAATTTGCTCATTGGGAGATGCGGGGCTGAAGTTTGACTGTTGTAGTTTAACAGTATTGAGTTTCACCAGTGTGCCTGGGGACCGACAGGGGCTCTTTGTGCCTGCCCATTTACTTTTGCAGACAGGATGTGCAGGGCTCTCTTGTGAGCATGGCTCTGATTCTTCTCCATGAAACCCAGCGTCGGTCAGTCGCAAAATAGGAGGAAGCTGTAGGCCCTGATTGCAATACTGTTTTGATCTCTTTTTCCCCAAAATACAGTCAAGGAGAGCCATAAAGAGGCCATATACGACAACCACAGTGGGAGACCAGAGCCTACCTGTAACTCCAACCCAACATTCAAACTTCTGGAGCTTCAAATCCACTGTCTATTCCAATTCCCACTGATTCTGCGTCTTCTCCGTCATCTTCCATTAATTGCTGACAACACCGTTCCCATTTTCATATGTCATTAGTTTCCCTATGCTAGTTGTCACAAAGATGTGAGGAATTAGAAACAAAGTTTGTGGGGATTAAATAAGTTTTAAATTTATCATAGACCTAGTCTCCTGAAGAGGTTTATAGCACCTGTTAAATCACTTGATCTCTGAGGGCGCCCTCAGAGTGCTCTGGTTGCATGCACATGTCAAGGCCCATGAGATGCCTTGGGCATGCCAAGAGTTCTAAGGGCCCTTGTCTGCTTCTAAATATCAAGCTGGGTCCACTTTGCCAGCATCATGCCTGCTCTCCCTCACTTCCCTAAATTAGTGGCTGTTATCTCTCAGCTCCTCTTTTTCCAAGGAACTGCCGGGGGGGGGGGGGGGTAAGTAGAGGAGAGGAAGAGGGTTTGAAGGTGTGGCACTGTGAAATATGAATGACCATATTTTCCCACTGCTCATACAGCACCTCTCTTACTCTTCAAGGCAAAGTAAAATACGCTGGGAAACATCTGCCCCCATCAGCTTGGCACTTCTAGTGTCTGAATGCAGCATACCAGGTCCCATGGATATGACACTCGGGAGCTGATCCTTAATTTTGTGTGGGTAGGTGAGTTCGAATCTGTTATATCCCAAGAATGTAGCATATCAGATACAACAGGCTTCATTCTGGCAATTGGTCCCAGTTGTTACTATCTAGGATTTTTCTGGAATGTGGAATGTGATACCATTGTCAGTTTGCTTCTGTGGGAGAAATTTCCTTAAAAATTCCAGAACAAAACAGTTCTCTTTTGCTCTAGTGTGGCATCTCTAGTGATTGGGAGCCTGACCTGTTGTGGAACTCATGAAGCTGTATCTGTGATCTATGGAAGAAGGAAGATGGCATAACAAGGGATCTGAGGATGAAGAAAAGTTGTGACAGAACCGGCTCCAAGAAAACTTTCCGCTCAAATATTCAAGTCTATTCTTTATAATTTTTCCAAATGTGTGTTGGCTCTAGGGAAGCATGGACTCTGGAGAAGCTTAAGCAGAAATGGGCCTTGGCATACCATGCAAGAACCAGGCTGTGCAGCATGTTTGCAATGAAACTTCAGGACAAGATTAGGTCCCTCACTGTCTCTAAGCACAGCAGGGTTATTGTGAGTTCACACAGGCCCACCACATTGTCTCAGATAGGATCTGATTCATGGAGAAGGACTGGAAATGGGCTGATGAGGCTGGGAATACTCTATAGGAGGTGGATGACACTAGGGAATATTGGATTCAGCTGTCTAAGTGCTGAGCAGATCAAACCCCAGGGAGAGCAATTAGCAAGCATTTCAAGACACCTTTTCAGAGTGAATGTATTGGCCTGTGGCCATCTGCCTCACTAGCTCAAGATGCCTATGAGCTTCAACTTTTTCTCACTGGAAAAACATAGCATGAATAAGGGTATAAGTTGCATGGATACACTGGACTTGGTTTTTGATCTCCAGGAGTGTAGCAAAGGTCCCATGTGGGAATATATGTAGACTATACATTAAAAAAAAAAAAAGAAATGGATGGACTAGGCATATTGGTTCTGCTCAGTTCAGAGCTGCAGTGAGCTCTGACTTCTGACACTTACATACGGACATGGGAAAATACTGTAGGGTGACATTGTCTGCAGTAGAGAAGATGGCATTCTACAGAAGCACTTGATGCTAGTGCAATAGATCTGGCTGTTCATAGGATGGAGGGGCTGAACTGAGTTCAATTTTTTCTGACACAATAATATTTATGAAAGCCCTGTACTTTGGCTGAAGACATCAATGTTGAAAAGAATTCATTGATGCTTTATAGGACCAGCAATATTAAAAAAAAAAAGCAGCAGCAATTATAGTTTTACCTGTGTTGAGGAACATTCAGAATGTTTGGTAAGATGTTCTATGTTGTCCTATATAAAGCACTTACATGGTTTACCCTCGGCATACTATGTCCTCTCAACGTGACACTCCCAAGATGATTCAAGACCAAAAGTGTGTCAGTGGCTACAGAGTTTCATTTTTGGGCATGCTGAAAGGATGGATTCTTCCAAGATGGCATAATTCAGTCTTGGAAGTCCTGGCATGTGGTTGAATGAATCAACTCATCATGACATAAATTTTTACGCAGTGGATGAGATTCTTTCTACCTAGAATTATTTGCGCTTTACTACTTCAGTAGGATTTTAGAACACTGTTAAAAAAACAACCGAAGGTCTTCAAATGAGAAGTTACTAGAGAGACTGGAAAACTCAAACAAAAATCATTAGAAGGAATTTATAGACTAACACCCTAGTTTCTTGGCAGAAATCAGTTGGCCAAGTAAATACATTTTACAGTGAAGAAAAAAATTCCAATTATTTTATCTATCTATCTATCTATCTATCTATCATCTATCTATCTCTCTATCTATCTATCCAGTCATCAATTAATTTATTAATCGATTAATTAATTAAATAATAATCTACTGTTGTTTTTTTGATCCCCTTTAAAATTTCTAGCAACCTTCATATGCAATTTTCTTGAGCATTTTGCTCTGATTATTTTGCAGAGGACTGATAGCCCACATGTCTTCAACTAATCGGTTCTGATACTCTACATTAAATTTTCTTTTACCTTGTATATTAATTCAGTGCTGAGGGCCTGTCAGGAAGTAGATGAGAATTCCTCTGGGATTGTACATTTGCTTGAAACTGAAGTGTAGGAAGATAATAAATCATGTGAATTTCTGGCACTTCTTTCCATTTGTCATTAGACGTTTGTAGCAATTAAAACCTGACAGTTCAGCCACACTGATTCACTTGTTTTGCTCAAAAATGAAATGCAGGAACTATTTTTTAGCAAATAGAATCTTTGTTTTTCTCGATTTTCAGCTGCATTGGTGAACAGCTCATTTCCCTGCTTCATCAGTTGTATCCTATGTCATGGCAGGTCTTTTTGAGTATCTGCATTTTCATTGTTTTCTATTTTAAAGCATAATCAGAAAAATTGATAAAGTATAGATAGATAAAAATTGCTAAATTATAGAAAGATAATGATAACTATTATTATAATAATAATAATAGCTACCATTAGTGAGAATTTGTGTGTTATCTTGTTTTCATTATATAAAGTCGGAATGATTATATTAGAATATCTTTGTTTGTGGCAAAATGTCCCATAGAACTTGAGGAAACTGAACATCCACTTTCAATATGACTTGGATGTCTAGTTTCTTTAAAAAATTTCCTTCTTCATTAAATGTAAGGACTCACAAAATAGAAATATGTTGTGATTCATGACTGGCTTCTGACTCAGAGAGCAGATGATAGTTTTATTCCTTTCTTACCTGTTATTAACTTGTATTCTCTGGTTTACCCCAAATATATCAAGATTTCTTGTATTGAAAGAAACACAGACATGTAAGTTCTGGACCCATATCCTGAGAGCTTTCCTCCCTTGCCATCCCCACTCCCCACTCCCTCTTGGTTTTCTTTACATAGCTAGACTACTAGTAACAATAAAGAGATCTTATTAATGGGATTGACATCTATGTTCAGATCACCTTCTCTCTCTCAAACTCTCTCCAAAAATCTTTTTTTTTTTTTTAATATTTAAACAGTTATAAAATCATTTATGGTATGAATTTATGAAGTCATTAGGATGTGATTACCTGTAATATTTTTCTACAAACTAGTAGAAGATAAGAGGTACATTTGGTAACTGAGTTACACTTGGATGAGAATATCTTTGTGTACACTTAATTCTGCTTTCCCACAGCTAAACTTCTCATCCTCAGTGGCCTTTAGACAGACTTTATATTCTAGCCAGCCTACAATATACATGACGTTATTGGCAGTCACTACACTTGGCATTTGGAGCTCCAGTGACTGTCATCACTTCCTTCCTTGTGTTTCAGCTGAAGAAAATTTCATATCCTAATGTCACATAAAGTTTCCACTATTAACTGGAAAAGACATTAGGACCACTTAAAACCCAAGGAATACATCATTTGTTGTCCCTTTTTACAAACAAGAGCTTTACTAAATATTAAAGAAGCATATTTACATAGGAGCATTTTTAACACATACATATATTTCAAGAAAATAAAGTGACCACCCAAAGTATCTTACCTGGTGTTCCATGAGCAAATTTTGTATATGAGTTGAAAAGGAGCTTGATGCAGCCTGACTCATAATCTAACATTTTTACTCTAAAATATTTTTTATGATTCAGAGGACAAGATGATTGAAATTATTAAGTCTTTCACGTTAATTTAATTGCAAACAAAATGAAGTACTCTTAGTTGAAACACACAGAAAATATCTTTAAAAACTATCCATCAAATCAATCATTTGATATTCACAAAGTCACAGAATGGTTAAGGTTGGAAGGAACTACAGTGGATCATCTGGTCCAACTTACTTGCTCAAACAGGGTCATCCTTGGGCAGATGGCACAGGATTGTGTCCAGACAGTTCATAAATATTTCCAGCAAGGAAGACTCCACAACCTCTCTGGCAGTCTGTTCCAGTGCTCAATCACCTGCACAGTAAAGAAGTTCTTCATATTTAGGTGGAACCTCTGTGCACCAGCTTCTGTCCATTGCCTCTTGTCCTTGCACCACCTAGAGGAGCCTTAAGGACACACTGAAAAGTCAGCTGCAAGGCAAATTAAACGAAGTACTGCAATTAGGTGTATTCAGTAGTAAAGAATTTGTCAGTTGCAGAAGGCTTTTTTGAAGTCTCGCTTGCATCTATAAATATTTTATATGCATCTGAACTGATAAAAATCTATGAGCAACTTGAATGATATATAAAAATCTGCTTATACAATAATATATAAAATATGGAAAAGCAACAACTTTTTTGTATATATATATAATCAAATATTGAAGTGTGTTCTTGTAAAATGTAACAGATGATTAAGAGCTAAGTTTATTAAGTCAGTCAGATATTGGATAAGGATATGTTTGTGTATAGGCTCTGTCACTTTCCCAGAAGTAACTTGATGTCAGTAACGTGTGTGTGTGTGTGTGTGTGTGTGTGTGTGTGTGTGTGTGTGTGTGTGTGTGTGTGTGTGTGTCTCGGCTTCGCGAACGAAGATTTGGGAAGGGCTGTCCCCACGTGGGTGTGCCCTTCCAGCCTGCGCAGTGGATTTTAGGTGAGGCTCAGTGTGCGCAGAACTGGCCCCACCGTTTAAGTCCTGAGGTTCATCTGCCACGGCCGAGCAAGCTTGGACAGTGCCAGTGAAGTTCCTCAGGACTAGAACCTACAGCACCCGGCATTTCCCGGGAGGTCTCCCATCCAAGTACTAATCTGGGGCTGACCCTGCTGAGCTTCTGAGATCTGACGGGATTGGATGTCAGGGAGGCATGTATTTGTTCTGGATTCACTGTGTGCTTGAATAAGTTCATAACCACAGAGAGCTTTCTGGAAATTCTGCCATTGGCAAGGTTTTAGGTGTTAACTTGAGTAAGGCAGAGTCTTTCACAAAGTTAGAGGTTAGAGCTACAGCTCAGAAAGTGAAAATAAGAACTATTTTTTTTTGCTTGCTTATTTTTGTATGCACAGTGGTTTTGACAGGAAACAGAATATTTTTTTAAAAAATCATATATTTTAATAATGTTGAAAGAAATGGTAGGAAAACCCTGTTGCAGCTACTTCTCTTGCTGACTAGTGAAAATGCATAGCCTGGTAGATAAAGTTAGTCTGTATCACCTGCAAAGAATCTTGAATATCAAAGTGAACTCCAAAAAACTCAGCATGGGAATTAAAGAAATAGATGTTAAAAAACTCTGCAAAAATACTGAAGTAAACAAATAATGAACAGTCATGTGGAAAATACTCACTTAGGTCAGAGCCTTACACTGATTCCTTCACAGATCTCATGATATTGAAGACCTATTGATAAGCTGTGTTACACATGCCATGCTCCAGCTGAACTCAAGAAATCTGATTGGCCTAAATCACTAAATGTGATGGGAAAAGGATATGAACTTTTTCCCCACTGCAAGTAATTTGTTGGAGTTCATGGTATGACTTGAATAACTAAGAATGAATTAGTCAGGTGAAAAGAACATGAAAAACTGGAAATCAATTGCTTCAGTTGAAAGAAAAAGATCAAGATTATAAATAAAGCCTAACAATTTACAGAATATGATGCTTTTGATAATTTAGAGAAGCTGAAGTCACGTAACATTTTGGATGGGACTGTTAAATGCCAAAACCAGCTTATTAGGGCATGCTAATTATGTGTAAAATGGAGATTGATATAACAATGGATACTATAGTCCAATTTCAAAGCCAGTTGTAAAGGCATGATTTATATCCTGACTGGTTTGTAAAGGCAAGGAAAAATGGTTCAGCTCACTAAGAAGACACACTTGTCAATAATATGCTAATAGAATAAATACTAATTTTTATAGCTTTGAGATTTTTCTTGAAACTAATTTTCCACATTTATTGCAGACTTACAGTCTCCAGTGACTCAAAATAAAGCATTTGGTTCTCTCATTAGGTTGAGACATTTCTAAAATCAGATAGCTAAAAGTGAAAGCATCTCCCAGACATAGCCAGAGAGATCTTGCTGCAACAGGGAATTGGAGGACCTAAGTTTATGTGCTTTTTGAAATGGGTATCTGAGTGTAAATAATTGGTAAAGAGATAGAGATGAATTGATAGCATTGCAAGGTTGAGGGTGAAAACCACAATTTGGACTTAACATGATTACCTTTCTATGGGGGAGGTGAGGCTGCAGAGGAACTTGGATTGACAAGATAACAACTATTTTAAGAAAACCCCCTGAAAATTAAGATGGCACTGTTTCTTATCAGATAAATGGATGTATTAAATATGTAATTGGAAAGTTTAAGCAACATTTGTTTCAGAAATTTGTTGGGCTTTCAAAATGAAATTTCAGCTTGTTAATAAATCATTAATAATAATTCCAGCTACCACAGTTCTAAGGAGCTTTTTCCTTCAGATCATTGGAATTGCTTCATATAGCTAGGCAGCCAAAATGATACTAACTCTTCAAGCTCATAACATAGAGTTGAGCTATAACACCCAAGAAAAGCTTTGCTGATGTCACTGGGGCTGTGGACTTTGTGTGGTAGGAATGTCACTGTAAAACTGGGAGCTGATGAAGCGAAACAGCATCTCAAGGGAAGCTAAAAACACTGAGACAAGAAAAATTGAAAAGCGCAAATTCCCTCCATGAAGAAATAGTTCTGGTGTTTACTACCCTTTCAATGTCTGTTCTAATTTTTACTGCCATGGTCAATTATCTACTTTTTTTTTTTAATTTTTCATTTTATGTCATTCAATTGTAAATTCTAATGTGATGCTTCATTGAAATTGTAATCATTTATAGAAGCATTAAATGATGAAGTCTGGTGACACTAAATTATGCCACTAGATTATGCACATGGTTCCTAGGGAAAACTAAATCCTAGAGTTATTTTCCTTTTAAATGTATACATTACTGACTGTGCTAATGTTCATTATTCCACTTCTAATCTACTTCAGAAAATCTGAATCCTGGAAGAGAGGTCCTTTGATCAAACCTGATTAAACCTTTCCGTCAGCTTCTTCAGCCTACAGAAAAAAATTCTGAGTGCCTGGAGAGACTGAACTCCTCTTCAAAAGCTTTTGGAGCATAATTTGATTCAGTCAGAGCCACCATCATAATCCTCTACTAAAATAATAAAAACTCCAAGTGTTTGAAAAAGAATGAAGTTTAACTTAACAGAGTCAACTGTGATGGTGTAGGTAAGTTATACTGTCCAAGTAAGTATTGTAAAACACAGAATGGTGAGAGCTTATAGTTTTTCCACGGAACTAAAATAGCAGACTTTTGAAGAAGTCAATGTAAAAGTTGAAGTAATGAAATGATGTCTGAAATGATATATTCTTTTTTGTCATTTACATTCAAGAATGTCTGTATAACTGGTCATCTGGGTTAGATGTATAAGAAAAAAATTAAAAAGTTTCTTAAACACTGACAGTATCTAAAATGCATGCATTTTCTGTAAGTTGACCAACTGATTATGCTTTTTTATTAGTACTTGAATGTACTCAAAGGTGATCACTCCAGGACAGAATCTAAAAAAAAGTTGGGGGCATTTAGGCATATTTGTCTAATGGTCTTTTAACTTGTGACACCTCTGGAGACTTTCAGCAAGAGTAGCATATGGGAGTTTTTTATATAAGAGATATAGATAAGCACACATTGGAATATGTGGCATGAGAAGTCATGTCCTAGAGCCCACAAATATTTTATCACTCTAAAATAGCCAGCTGTTTTTTTTAGCTCCTAGGATGTGGAAAATGAGGAAATGTTTACTATGATAGGGGTACATAGCTGTTTGTCAAAAGAGGGATTATCCTATTGCAAACTTGGGTACAGTAACTAGCAACTTTTACCATATATTAAGGTTTTCTAAAGTTTGTGATTTACTGTGATAACCCAACAACCATTGAATTTCAGATTTTTAACTTTTCTCCTTCTCACAAACTGTTGACTACAATTCCAGACATCTTTTGAGTATTTCCAAGGATGGAGACTCCACAAATTCCCTGGTCAGTCTGTGCTGTGCTCCATCACTCTCATAATAAATGAAATGTTTTCTGTTGTTTAGAGGGAACTGTCTGTGTTTTGGTTTCTGCCCATTGACTCTGGTCCTCTCATGAGGCACCACTGGAAGGAGCCTGGTTCTGTTGGATTTGCAACCACCCTTCAAATATTTGTACCCATTGATGAGATTCATCCGGAGCCTTCTCCAGGCTAAAAGGAAGGTTGAGGGAAGGACTGGTTGTTCATAGTACTGTGAGAACTCTTCCACAGAAGAGGAAAACAAAGCATGGAGTTAGAAGATGTTTCAGGACAGACTTTAGTGTACATCAGGGTTGGCTTTTACTTGTGGCCAAGTAAAGGGAGTTAAAGCCCTGTGAATTACATGTGCAGCCACATTAAGACTAATTTATGTTTCTTCAGCTGTATAACTTCTGAGGTTACAATGATGTAATGAAAATGGATGAATCTGTCACAGTATAAGAAGATCCTTCTCAATGTCTGAACCACAGAAAAGTGAAAGGAGTGTGTGAGATCTTAATTCTCTGCTGTCATGAAGAAGGCAACCTAGCTTACACACCCTCTGCCTAGCAGCCTCTTCTTTCTGTTTCAAAATCTCCATTGTGTAGCCCCAGTTACAGAATAATCACTTTGCCTAAGGAGAAAGGGGAAAAGACCTGACTTTTTTTCTTTGCATCTGTAATTAACAGTTTCAGAATGAAGAAAAGAAGTCAGAAATAGAGATAGTAAATGGATCTGCTCTGTGCCAGGCAGGTGGTTAAGGAGGTGAGAGGGAGAGAGATTATAGAGAGTTCTGTCTGGTTCTCAGAGGAAAGGCTCAGTAATAAATGGCTTAATAAATAGAATAGAATAGAGTAGACAGAATAGAAAGAATATTATAGTTAGTGGGTATATCTTATATCTCTTCAGCTGCTGGGAACCCCATGTTCATGCAGCATTGGATGGACCCTGGACTGATTTTCCCATGTCAAGCTGTGCAGATCCATTCAAGGAATGAAGCATCTCCTTTTTGTTTATTTGAGCTTCCATATAAATATCTTAAAAGAGAACAACTTTATTGATAAATGATGTTTCAACTTCTTGCTGCACTTTCAGGTGAAGGCAAGGTGACACAGGTGGTGTAATTGCTGTGAGAAACTGGGAGCTACCTGCAGGTTCCTCCATTATAGTGAGCTGGCTGAGATCATCCTGTGGCCAAGGATTTCTGCAGCCTAACACAACCTGCAGGCCACGCTGGACATAGCAGAGAACCACATAGACTTGTGCCTACTCAGGTGAACTGTTACGTGGATCTCTAGGTGCTTGATATGCAGTGGTCTCCCACAGGAGAGACCAAGACAGGACCTTCCCTACTGTTAGGCCTCAGAATAAAAAATGAATAGAAGATGGAATAAAAAATACAACTTAGAACTGTGTATCCTGACAATGTGAGGCTGAATTTATACCAGTGTAGGAAAGTTAGTGAAAATTTGTAATACTATTAAAACAAGATATCTTTGTAAGACGATATTAAATATTTGTATTTATATATTATAAAAATTATATGCTGTTATAATTATTCCTGTGTCTCTATGTTCTCTGAAAGGATGAAATAATGATAGAAATAGTGGTGAAAAAATAGCTGGAACTACCTTGAAAGACGACTAATGCTGAAACTACCTTGGAAAGAGACTAATGTTAACTGCCCATTAAAAGCTGGTTTCCTCTGTAGTCTCCTTCAATTAGTAGGAAACCATCATGGAGATACAATTATACTTCATTAGTGATCCATGAATCCAGGAAATAAAACAGCCCATTCACTTTAGACTCTACACACTGTGACAAGATATGTGCTTTGTGAATCTAATCTGTTTTCCTTATTGCCCTGCCATGGATTGCAGCAGTTGTTACAAAGCTTGTCTAATGGTTTGTTTTAGTCATATCTTCTACTTTCAGGAAAATGACTCCTCCATGAACAGTTTCTGTTGTGGGTTGTTTTCTGAAAAAATAAGTATTTCATAGGTAGGTGAGTGACAGTTAATGTTACAGGAAGTCAGCATGTTACAGTGGCAAATGACATCAATAAAGTTGTGATTTATGAACTACTCAGGATAAAAAGCAAAAGATAGTGACTTATGCTTAGCTTTCAGCAGATTGAGAAACCCGTATATTAACTGGCAGCAAACAAAGCTTAAAATTTGCTCACAAAATCTGAACAGATTGTTCTAAACCTTTTGCTTTTCTGCATTCATAAAGGTCTAGTGCTTTATTTGAAAAGAAACAAGTTTGTTCTCAGAAGCTGAGTAATTTAACTGAATTTTCATTGACGTGTTCAGGCATTAGTGCTTCAGAATAATGTCCTTAATTAAAGACTTCTGGTAGGAAGGCAAAGCAGAATGAAATTAGAGACACTCAAGACTTTGACAGTAGTAGTTTGCCTAACTTTGAAAGTCAACTGCTACAGGGTTTCTAAATCACAGAGAAAGCAAAGCTTCTGTAGAAAGTGCCACTTTCAAAAAACTTGGAATATTTCTGTGAAAAGTAAGATACATGTTTGCACTTGACTATATAAAGAAGTGACAGGTAGATTGTTTAGCCTGACATATCCTCATGTGTGGAATTTATAGGCACTTACTGAATTTTCAGGCTGGAGAAGTCAGGGAAGCAGTATGTATTTTGTGCAGCAGATATTGCTAACTGGGAGTTTTCAGGATTGAAAATCAGGCAACAAAAGTCAAAGAAATAAATACATAATTGCCCTCTCATGCCAATTTTGGAATGGATGGATAGGATTTCTGGTCATACTGAGGACCTGCATAATCAGTGTAACCAGTAACACAACACCAGGGTGTGATACAAGGACGCAGAATGTGGGAAAAC
Source organism: Pithys albifrons albifrons (assembly GCF_047495875.1). Lineage (NCBI taxonomy): Eukaryota > Metazoa > Chordata > Aves > Passeriformes > Thamnophilidae > Pithys > Pithys albifrons. The sequence goes on from NC_092460.1 coordinate 73,319,605, forward strand.
AAATTCAGGCTGGTTTTTTAATCTGAGAATCAGACTGATTTCTCAAATTTTTGCATCCTGAGTGAGAGACCTGACTGTGGTAATTAAGCTAATAACTTGATCTCAGTATCACTGCACTTTGGTTTGCAATATTAATTAGGCCAGCTAGAGACAGGATAGCTACTCATCCAGCATTGATATTCATGTTGTTGGTGTCAGCTACACAGAGCCAGGGCTTGCATCTTGCAACTAATCTCTCTTCTGAGTTTTCTTCATAGACAACTTCTCTCTTCCAGACAACTAATTTGGCAAGTGGTTCTTCTGTGACAAACAGGTTGTCTCCCATTTCAAAAGATTTTGGCTTTGCTAACTTCTTTTAAATCTTGAAATTCACTTTGAAAGAGAAACTACCTGCTTCCCCAGGTGCAATGGTTGTGTCTCAGAAGAGAATCTTGCCAAGAAACAGCCGATACAGGTTTGCCACTGAGACTAGCTCAGTTGGTTAAAACCTAGTTGTAATAATGCCAAGGTTGTGGATTCAATCCCCTGTATGGGCCATTGACTTCAGAGTTGGATTCGATGATCCTTGTGGAGTCCCTTTAATCTCAAAATAGTCTGTGATTCTGCAAAAGCTTGTGGGAAGGTACTTAGCACATCCACAGAAAGAAAGGAAATAGAAGGAAAACCAATATATGAGAGAAATTGGATGTGGGACTGTGTTGTGGAGATGACATTTTTTTTTATTCCTCTGCTTGGCAAAATTATGCTGCTTGTTTTTCTCCCTCACTGGGAAAAGTACAAGGCAAAACTTAGGACTTTTCTTTCATGCTGCTGTGACTAGTTATGGACCTACAATGTCTCTCTTTCTGTCTTCCTCTTTTCCCTCCATTTCTCTCCTTCCCTCCATCCCAATCCCCAGCTTTAGTTACAGAGTACATATAAACGTGTGTGTCTGTATTCAACAAAGCAGCTTAAGCTAATGTTTAGATCCTAATGACTGTTGGACAACAAAATGCTTAAACAGACAGAGCATGCTGAACAGCTATGCTGGGCTAAAGCAACCTTTCAATAAAGAGAAAAGGTGGAGTTAATGAAGTAATCTCACTGGTGTCAGTGAGATAAGAAAATGGAGAATGGAACTAACAGAGCCCTGTTGGGTTTGCACAGAGCCCTGTTAGGGCTGCACAGAGCTCTGTTGGGGCTGCACAGAGCCCTGCTGGGTTTGCACAGAGCCCTGTTAGGGCTGCACAGAGCTCTGTTGGGGCTGCAGAGAGCCGTGTTAGGGCTGCACAGAGCCCTGTTGGGTTCGCACAGAGCCCTGTTGGGTTCGCACAGAGCCCTGTTGGGGCTGCACAGAGCCCTGTTGGGGCTGCACAGAGCCCTGTTGGGCTGCACAGAGCCTACTGTTTAAGCAGACTCACTCCAATCTCTTTCTCCTTACAGTTTTCTTGCGTTTTCATTAGCTTTCCATTAGTTTTATTTTATAAAAGGGAAGCAGGTTGTTACCAAACATCCTGATGCTGACTTATTTCTACATGAGTAGACTTTTAAAACAGCAATGTGTGTGTTTCTGTACCCTCAAAAGAAGAAAAATAATTTATCAAGAAGGAGAGTAAACCTGACATCTGCTTCACAGTAGAGCAACACAGCTGTTTTTTGTGTAGTATCTTTTCATTACACTCCCACTGCACAACAATATGAGCTGAGCTGAGTTTTGCAGTCAGCCTTTGAGTTTTGTGTCTTGAGACACTGACCAGAAAACAGGGCTTACAGGGAAAATGATGCTCAGAATGTGTGGTGATTCATCTTCTAGAAACTCAGGGTTGATAAAGCTAAAGTCTCCATGTAAACATAAAAGGAATTAGTGATATTTTGGGTTCACAGGGAGATATGCCTGCATATAGGGTCCAGGTCTGGCTGTACTTTGAAGGCACATAGGACAGTACAGAAGGGAACAGATGGGAGGGCTCAGTCTGAACTTTGGGTAGAGATTCATGATTACTTTGGCAGAAGACTTTTGGCTAGGGATTGCAATTGTTTTGACTTGCACAATGTGGCTTCGTGTTTTTCAACTACGATCTGAATTGTAAAGATATAAATTCTGTTTTCTCTGAACTATGAATTATCCTTGGAGGAACTAAAAGAGACTTCCAGATCAAAAGGTCTTGTCCTTATGGGGGATTTCAACTTGCTGGGAACACCACTTAACTGGGAACACTTCAGCTAAACTGGGAACAACACACAGCTGGCACAAACAGGTCCAGAAGATTCCTTAAACACCTGGATGATAACTCTATGGTACAGATACTAAGGGAGCCCACTAGGAAAGGAGCCCTTCTTTATTTGTTGATTGTTAAAAGAGGGGGTCTTGTGACTGAAGTAGGGCCTGGTGGCCATCTTGGCCACAGTAATTACAAAGCAATTGAATTTGAATCTCTGCTGACAGGAGGAAAAGTGACAGCAAAACTTCAACCCTGGACATGAGGAGAGCAGACTTCAGGTTTCTCAGGGAACTAACTAGTGAGTAAGGTCCCCTGGGAAAATACTTTTGAAGGTGCTGGGGTCCATCAGTGCTGGACACTTTTTAAGCACCATCTCCTAAGAGCACAGGAGCTGATGATTCCAAAATGTCAGAATTCAAGCAGATGAGTCAGAAGGCCAACTTGGCTGAACAGGGATCTTCTTTTGGAGTTAAAGCAAAAAAAGAAGTTGGATGCCCAGTGGAAGCAAGGTCTGGTGACATGGGAGAAATACAGAGATGCTGGTTGCCTCTAGAGAACATTTGTGGGGCCAAAGCTCAATTGAAGTTTGAAGCTGGCCAGAACTGTGGAGACAATAAAAAGAAGTGTTTTGGAATGCATTAATAGCAAAAGGCAGTGTAGAAGTAACATCGGCCCATTACAGAATGAGGATGGTCACCTCACAAACAGGGATACAGGAAAGGCAGAGGTGTATAATGCTTTCTTTTCCTGTGTTCAACACCAATGGTGGACTAAGGGGTCTCATTGTCTTGAGCTGGAGGACCATAGTTGTGACAGTCATAAAATCCCAGTAGATCCTGAACTTGTGTGGAATCTGCTGCTCCAGTCTAAGGGGCCTGGTGGGGTTCCTCTGAGTATACTTAAAGAGCTGGCTGATGTCATCATGAGGCCTCTCTCAATAAGTTTTTAATGGACTTGGGAATTGAGAGAGGTCCCAGCTGACTGGAAGGCTGCTAATATTGTCTCAGTTTTTAAGAAGGGCAAGAAGAATGACCCTGCAAACTATATGTTTGTCAGTCTCACTTCGGTAACTAGTTAAATTATGGAGAAAATTATTCTGGCAGGTATTGAAAACCACATAAAAGACAACACAGTCACTGGTCACAGCCAGCACACCTTCCTGAGGGGAAAGTTCTGCTTGTCAAATTTAATTTCCTTTTATGACAAGGTAACCCACTCAGTTGATCAAGGGAAGCCAGTTGTTGTAATCATTTTGGATTTCAGCAAAACATTTGATACCCGGTCTTACAGTATCCTTCTGGACAAAATGTTCAACATAGAGGTGGATAAACATGTCATGCAATGGGTGAGACACTGGCTCACAGACTGGGGGCAAAGGATTATCATAAGTGGGGTAACATCAGACTAGCAATCTGTCACTAGTGCGGTTCCAAGTCTTAGGACCAGCTCTCTTCAACATCTTCATAAACAACTTGAATGCAGGACTTGAATTATACTAAGTAAGTTTGCCAATTGGGAGGAGCTGTTGACTTCCTTGAAGGCAGGGAGGCCCTGCAGAGAGACCTCGAGAAATTAGAGAACTGGGCAATCACCAACTGTACAAAGTTTAATGAAGACAAGTGCTGGATTCTGCATCTGGGACGAGACAATAGTGGATGTATGTAGAGACTGGGCAATGAGATACTGTAGAGCAGCTCCCTGGAAAGAAATGTGGGAGTCCTAGTTGAGGGCAATTGAATATGAGTCAGCAGTGCCCTGGCAGCCAGGAGGGCCAACCATGTCCTGGGGGGCATAAGGCAAAGCATCACCAGCTGGTCGAGGGAGGGGATTGTCCTGCTCTGCTCTGCACTGGGGTGGCCTCAACTTGGATATTGTGTGCAGTTTTGGGCACTGCAATATAAGATATTAAGCTATCAGAAAGCATCCAAAGGAGGGTAATGAAGATGGTGAAGGGCCTTGAGGGGAAGTTGTATGTGGAGTGACTGAGGGCACTTGGTCTGTTTGGCCTGGAGAAGAGGAGACTGAGGGGAGACCTCATTGCAGTTACAACTTTCTCATGAGGGAAAGACGAGGGGCAAACAATGATCTCTTCTCTGTGGTGACTAGTGAGAGGAACCAAGGGAATGACCTGAAGTTGTGTCAGGAGAAATTTAGGTTAGATATTAGGAAAAGATTCTTACCACCCAGAATGGTTGGGTGCTGGAACAGGCTCCCCAGGGAAGTGGTCACAGCACCAAAGCCTGAAAGAGTTCAAGAAGTGTTTGGACAATGCTCTCAGGCACAGGTTGTGATTCTTCAGGGTGCCCTATGCAGGGTCAGGAGTTGGACTTTGATGATCCTTGTGGGTTTCTTCCAACTCAGTATATTCTATGATTCTATAAACTGTCAATTTTCAAGTTTCTTATTGTTTGTGTTTCTTGCTGTTTTTTTGATGACTGCATTTTTTGGCAAACATTTCCACTTTGATGCTAAACTGCCACTGTCGCTTGAAAGAGGGCTCTCAAAAGTGAAAGAGGTTAAGTGGTATCCTTATTAAAGGGAATTAGTACAGAAAGCTGAATGAAATATTCTTTAAAACTAATTAATCACTTTTTATTAAGGACTCTGTCAGGTGGCACATTTCTGCATTTATGTCAGAGTTCTTAAAAAGTTTTGTGTTTTACTCCTTACCAGTAGTACTAATTTGGAAGAATGTGCATTTCCTCACACAGCAATAAAAATATTTAAAGGGAAGATTTTTCATGGTGAAGCTGTTGAAACTTTAGTCTGCTCAGGTACACTGGTGAACCTGTCTTTCTTTCAGGAGTAAAAGGCATGAAGATGTGTCTCAGAAATCAGACAAGCATTTCTAAGGGAAGCCAGTGTTTTTGAAAGGATGGCACTTATTTGTAATAATCTGACAAATACACTTTTCAGGTTACATTTTGAAGTCAGACTGTAGCAAGATTTTCAGCTAATGAACCTCTCTTACACTCAATATATCAATCAAAACCAAGTATAGTTTGAACTAAAAGTGAGAAACAATCATAGACACCTTATTTTTTTCTGAGTTTAACCAGCAAATATGAATGTTGATCCATGTCTTTCTATCCACCACTTTGACAGTAGAGCAACAGAAAAAAAGAATTGATTGTATTTCACTGACATCACAAAATATTTTTGCATTGTCATAGAGGAATACATGTTCTTGTGAATGCTGGATTAAAGGTAGAAGATGATGACCGAATGATAGTACTGCAAAATGGAGCTGCTATAGACAGGTAAGTCTGTCTTGGAAGAACAGATATTACCTACACTAAAAAAAAATCTTGAAGTCCTAAACATTTAAAGTTTAATGCTACTTTTGATTGAGCTAAGTAGTATGTCTTGTACACTTTGAAAGATGAAAATATTGCCCTTACTGTCAAACACTTTGCCAGAATCAACAATTTTAATAGGTGGTATGGCTTGAATTTCAATAAGCAGAATCCTTGTAAAAATAAAATCTTTTGAAAACATATGGGAAATTCTTGACATGACTAAAGGGCCTCTTGCAAAAAGAGCAGGAGAAAGAAAGTGTTTGGGTTTTTTTCTGACATTTTATAATGCGACTTGCTCAGTAGGTTGTGAACTTGCCATAATTTTGTATATTTAAGGTGCATTTATGACAGTCAAACAGCTGGAACCTGTGTAAAGTACATCAATAGGGTGATTTCTAAAAGTTATAGTAGACAGAATATACGATGTGAATGTACCCTTTTTCTGATTTTTGTGCCTTGGGAGTTAAAAGAAGTGTTATCACTCTGAAGACTCAGAGAAAATGGGGATACCACAACAGTTGATTAATAAAATTGTTCTCTTTACAAATCAAAACATACTAAATGAAATGGTCCATTTGCCTCCCTAAAATGCAGCAGTTTAAGAAATTTAAGGCAAATGAGTACCAAGCCTGACAGAGTTTGAGAAGTGTTTGGACAATAGTCTTGAACACATGGTGTGACTCTTGGGGATTTTCCACAGTAGGACGAGGAGTTGGACTTATGGGTCCCTTCCAACTCAGCATTTTCTGTGATTCTGTGAAACCCCCAGATGTAACATTGTGATTTTCTTTTACAAAAGGTCATATATTCAACACTATCCTTCTCTCTGCAGAAACTGGATAAATCTTGATATCGGAGAACCTCTCTGTTCAGATCCCAAACACAGGGGCTGAGATAAAAAAATAATCTGCTGAGAAATCACTCCATGTTTTGGCTTTGGAAAAATCCTATCCAGCTGCAAAGTTGTTCTTTTTTTTTTTTTTTTTTAAGACATATTCAACCATTATCCAGGATTTAATTTTACTTTCCATTTGGCATACCAGGCAGTAAAATACTGTAATATAAAGGTAAATGAAAAATTTTTAAGTAGAAAGCAAAGTAGCAATTTTGCATTTTTCAGATATGCATGAAGACACCTTCTACATTTACAGAGCTAACTTTCCATAAATTTATGAAAAAAAATGAAAAATAAAAAAACTTAGTTCTGATCTCAGCTGTTGTGGATTTTGTGTTTTCTAATGCCTAATGTCAGTGAAACAGAAAATTCTTCTTTTTTGAACTTTGGAAATATTTCTTTAATTTGTTTTCTCTCTGCAGGAAAAAAAACCAAAAACCCTTACCAAAGACAATCTTTCTCTGCTGTGTACTGCTAGACCTTAGTTCTGTGGAGTATTACATTGCTGAGATATAGACAGAGTCAAGTGTTCATGAGAAGGCTTATGCTTCTCACATTAAAAAAAAATGTCCCAATGAAGCAGGAGTATAGTCTGAAAAAGAGGTGAAGAAATTGCCAATAAATACAGTGTTATTACAACTGATAATAAGTACATAGCAGTCCATGAAAATACTGGCAGGACATATGTGACAGGAGTGGAATTATATTCCCCAAATAAAAAGAATTAAAGAATATAAGCTGGTAAACTAGACTGGAATCAGTGAGCCTGTAAGAAACATTCTATAACTATTAAAAATCTTAAATGTCACTGTCAAGAAAAGGTTTGTTACGGGCAGTAAAGAAAAATGTTATATGCTATATTTGTTGCAAAGAGCTACTTTTGGCATGGTGATGAAAAATGCCTCAATGTAACAGATTCTAGACCCATAATGTTCTCCAAACCATCAAATAGCAGCTTTCTTAATTATACATACTTATTTTAAAAGACAGATGAGGATTGCAGTTTTATGTTAATCCAGAATTGCTCACAGTGAAAATTGAAAGAATTAGCTACCTTAACCCTGATCTTGTACTTTCACAATTGTCCTTTTGTTTGTCTGCTCACTGTTCTGTAGATTTTAGGATTCTTGGGAAATTTTGAGACAAGAAATTATTCTCCGTTCAAATACAGAAGAATATCCAGATTATATTTGAAAGTCATGGACTATATTGACTAATCTGTGTCATACAATTCAACTACAAAAGCTGATTTATTATTACTTATTCTGGGACTGATTTACCCTGGAAATCAAATAATCAGGAAAATAAGTTACTTCTTTCCATAGGAGAAGGCAGTCTGAATACTTAGCAGCATAGTCGGTGTTAAAATAATGGGAATCAACCTGTAATGAATGATTGTCCATATTTCCTTAGAGAATAAGAGTATTCTGTATGAATTTTCAAAAATATTTTAGAGACAATATTGAATATCAAAAGGCTAAATGATATTCAGGTGAAGCAGTATGAAGAGTATTGTTTTTAAAAAGTTCCCTGTCTGTAAAAGAACAAACTACCCACAAAAAAAAGAAAACAATCCAGAATCCATTGAAGATGTGGCTATCTTTTCAGCCCTGGAATTCAAATATAAGATGATAGATTACAAATAAATTATACAACAGGTTAGACGATTTGAAGTAAACTGGATTTATGAAAAATCAGTAAAGCAGAACGAACTCTAAGATTAATATAACAAAGTACTCCAAAAGGCACCAAGGCTGATAAGTCTTTAGCTAAAAACCTTGAGAGAAAATAAGTATTATAGCAACCCACTATCCAGGAATAGAAAATGTCAAAACCAGATAGTTCAGAAGTATGAGAGTTTCAGACCATTTTATAGAGCATTACATACTACAGATAATAAACTTATTCAATGGGATCATGTGAGAAGGAGAAATTTCATTTTCATGGAAGGCTATTGTGCCTAAAGAGTCTGAATGAACTGCTGATTATATAGACCCATAACAGTGATAAGTTTTGCTGCAGAGGTCCTTACCAAAGTGCTGGTAGACTAGGGAGCATATTTAGATGAGACCATCCAACTTAATCAAGATTGATTGTAGACTAACAAAGCTAAGATCTGTGACACTCCTAAGATATGCTTGTGGTCTAACAACCTCTGATGTAGCCAGTACCTAAAACTGATAAAAGCTGAGTTTTTGTATTCCTGCTCTTTACAAGGTGTTTCAGCTTTTGATTAGATGGAAAGGTGCTTTCCCACGTTTTTGTATGTTAGGGAGGGAATCCAAGGAGGGATGTTCCTTGTTGCTGCCACTGCTGGCTGAGACTAGGGCACTTCTGACCACCTAGGAGCGCTCAAAACAAAAGAATAATGGTCAGAGCAGATACAGAACATTTGACAACTCTCTGATGAAACGATTTTTGCACATTTTCCCTCTGAAAAATTAGTGTATTCCAAGTGTGTAGACTTTGTACTGCCCTGGGAAATAAATAGCTACATGTCACTTGTTGGGAATCCTAATATCTGAAGTCCTGTAAGTCTAAGTAACATGCTATTACCTTAAATGCCTTAAAAATGAAATATTTTTAAAAGGATAATAATGCCTCAGAATGTAGGTTTTAACGTGATTTTCAAATTAATCTAGTATAAACCCCCAAAAGTTCTTGAATTAGGCAGTATGGAGACTTTTAACTGGGTAGAAAGGCTACTATTAAAGTGTATACTCTCCAAAAATTTAAGTTTCTATTTCCATGTTGACATGCATTTTTATCCCAGGCAACACTACAAAGACTCAGCATGGTGCTTGCCTGAAAACAGAATACAAGGATTTGCATATCAGTATTAAGTAGGCTTTCCAAGATATGTGGTCTTGCAACTTAACACACAGTGGTGTATTATCATGCAATTTGGGTGAAAGATGTTACAAAACAGCATGAAAGCTTATTCAGAGATGGGGATTAAAATGAGAAAAAAAATAGTGTGTGGAAATGGATTTCCTAAATGGCTTCTGAAAAAGACGTAAGTCCACACTAATAAATCCCTTTACTAAAGCTATCTTAAGATTCTTATATGAATATGAAAAATTGCAACTCTCTCCTTTTTTACCACTGTAGTTGAAAAAAAGGAATTTCTTCTTAAACACCCTCTAATATTTATTTTTGATTGACTGAGCCAGCCACCCAATTCTATCAACTTTTTGGGGAGGAGAAGTACTTGCTATGACAGCAGGAAAATTGTACTAACTCTAATATTGTATGCATCATTTGAGAAGAACAAAAGCAAACAGGGAATCAGTTCAGCTGAACAAGTGAAGTGATATGTAGTACAAGAGTTTGACATTTTTTTAATATTCCAATTATGTCTTTAAGGAGGTGTTTTTTTTCCTTATACCCGTGTATATGGTAGCCCTTGTTACCGTGCAGTGGATCCAAATGTGTTAGGTGGGCATGAGCCCTCCTGTGTCTGGCAATGTCCTGTTAGAGCACAGACACGTCTGCTTGCTAAGTCCTGTTCTAAAGTAAAAGTATCGTTATGGTAGCTGTGACTGTCAAGAAATAGAAACGGTATAAGGTAGTAGGAAGTTACCTTTTATCTTTTATTGTTATTATGTTCCTCTTTGAATTGCTTGATCTAATAAGATACCTCATCTCACAAGCACTGCCCATTCCAAGTTTTCTTTTTAGTGCATTGCAATACTAATAGACTGCAAGTTTTAGCTGCTAGACTCTGAAGTGCTCAGATATGAAAGGATTTATTTTCCCCTTATACCAAGCATATTCTCACTGGAAGAGTATGTTAAAGGAAAACATAGGACATTTTTTGTACAGAGAAGCAGTGGATGCAGTAATTTAATTACCTAGAGTATTGACTTCTGATTATAGGGTGGGCAAAAGTTCAACACAATAACATTGAGACTCTAGGAGGTGTCTTTGGTTGTTTTATACAAAAACATTATACAACATCAGGCTTTTCTTTTACAGTACTTTAGTGGTACACTAGTAGTGATAAAATAGGTTTTTGGGGGGATTAGGTAGATGGTATACAACACTCCTGATAGATGGATTTTTTTGATTGTAAAAATGATTTTTTGGCATTAGGGAATGTCCATATGTTTCATATGCCTTTTGCTGGTTTTCAGTTGCCCAAAGAAAACAGCTGGGCTACCCAGCTGCTCTTACCTTCTCTAACCAGTCTGTGCAATGGTCTTCCATGTCAGTTTCTTTTCCCTGTCTCTGAAAATATTGTCTGTCTGGATAATTATTGGAATAAAATAAAAGAAAAATTGTATTAACTAAAATTCCATTTTCTCTAAAGTACATTTTTCAAGAATATTTTTAAATTTCATTTTACTGATACAAAGTGGTAATGGGTTTAGATATTTTTAATTTTTTTTTCATAATTTGTCTTTTTTTATTGATGTGTAGTACTAGTTTAATTGTGGGAACATGCAGCCAATCATAAGCTATATAATTAAAAAGATCGTAGGAAATGTCTTTATAAATGTCATATTGACTATTACCTAGAGAAGCATTAATATTTTGAAGACTATCTAACATCTTAATTTCTTTAATAAAAATTAGAATAAAAGGTGAAAATGTCCTTATTATTCTGCTCAAGTGCCAATAAGTGTAGCTTCAGTAACAAAACATGACAGCATGAGGTGTTTCTGTGACATACAGTTCGCAGAGTTGTATTAGATTTGCAACACACAGAAATCAGTCTGCATCCCTTAAAATGCCCTGTGAACTGTTTAGCTGCTCTCACTGGTACCTCTGTTTCACTAGAATCCTTGATGAAAAGCAGACCAATGGGCAGAGCTGACAGTGAACACCAATGGCACAGCCTCTTAGAAGGGAGAAGTGATTGCAGAGCCAGAGGGTGCCCTTAGGGCCCTGACACCTTACCAGACTCTTACAGCACTCACCATATCCCTGGGATCATTTGTCTCCTCTGATCCTAGGCTAGCATCTACTTAAGAAGCCTGGTGGCTATATACTAGCTTTTGGTATTCCCCAGTGACCCTGCAGACCTGTATGAGACACCTCACACTAACCAGGCTTCACATATATGAATGTCTACAAAAAACAACCAACCCCTTTTGTTCAAGTCTTCTGTATTCTTGGTGGCTGATGAGAGCAGTCTGACCCACCCTCTCCCTGAAAGAATCACGTATGCTTGACCAAAAATACCCAGCTGTGTAGCACAGGCCAACACATCTGGGAGAGGACAAGAGGATCCTTCCTGACCTAAAGATGAATAGATTTAGGTGACGCCATTTGCTAGGAAAGACAGTCAGGAAGCAAGAGAATAGGCATCATTCAGGCTTTTTTACCTTTGTTGGACCTGGCTGAGATGGAGTTCATTTCCCCAGAGCAGTGCTCACAGTGCCGTGATTTACATTGGTAGCTGAAAAGGTGTTGATAACACACCAGTGATTTGGCTACTGCTGAGCAGTGATGGCACAGCATCAGCACTGTCTCTCCAACTTTCTGCCCCTCATTCAGTAGGCTGGGGGTGGGCAAGATCCTGAGAGGGAATACAACTGGGACAGCTGACCCAAATTTACCAAAGGAATGTTCCATATGTATGACATTTGTTCAGATATAAAAGCTAAGAAGAGAAGGAAGAGGAGGGACTAATTGTTTACAGTGTTTGCCTTCCAGAGCAACCATTATGTATATGTGTGTTGAAGCCCGGCTTCAAGAGAAGTGGACAGATAATGCTCGCTGATGGGAAGTCAAAACCCTTTCCCCCCCTTTGCTTGTGCATGCACAATCTTTTGCTTTTCTTTAGTAAACTGCCTTATCTGAACCTGAGTTGTTTTCCATCTTATTTTCTCCCTCCATGTACAAACAGGAAGGGGAGTGATAGAGCAGCTTGGTGACCTCCTGCTATCCAGTCAGGGTCAAACCATTATACACCTTAATAAACCAATTGTCTTTACTGCACTCATTTTTAAAGCAAATTTAGCAAACAATTTGGGCAAACAAATTAAGGAAACCCAATTCCTCATTCAAAGTAGAGAACTCACATGACCCCTGTGCCTTGCTGTTATTCAGAAGCTGTGCAAACAACTCAGCAGAGAGGTATTTGTCATTTTTAAGCTGTTCACAGTGCACCCATGGCAGGAAGCAAACCACAGTACTGTTTCTTACCTCCAAATGGCTTTGGAGATTATCTGCTCAAGGACATATCTCAAAAATTCCTCAGTTTTCCCTCACTGGAAGCATGTCTCAGAATAGTGGAATACAGAGAAGATCGCCTGTCTGTTTTTCCCATGTGAAAACAGGTGATGGTGAAACCACTGAGTTGAAGGACAGGTTAAGACAGACTCTGACACTGAATCTGGAAGATATCTTGGCTGTTGTATTATGAAAAAGAAGAAGCTGACAAAGAGAGCAGAACATGGTAGTTGTGCTTGATTATGGATACTTTCTTCTATTAAATTGGAGATATTTTTGTACAAAATAAATGTGAGAAGCTCTGTTTTCCACAATACCATGCGGAGGATATTAATCATGTTGTTTTCCCTGAACCCCCCATTACTTGCATTCTTTGTTAGGACTTATTACTGACCATTAGTTGGGCTAACTGTGGGTTAATTTATCATCTGCCTTGTTTGCTTTTTTGAAGTATCACTACCTAATTTTCATTTTTATTTCCTAAGAACATTCTTGGGATTCAAAGTTGTTGAAAAATATCAGTAGAGATTCAGTCAGCTTTTTGACCTTTTTAAGTACCTTTGATTCTTTGTTTAGCTGATCCTTCAGAATAACTACTTTTTAGTAGTCTTTTTGTTATAACAAATTAGAATTTATTACCTGAATAACTGTACCTAATGAGCTAAGGATTCATCATTATTTTAAGGCTGTAATAGAGTATATAATTCTGATATTTTATGAAATGCCTATTAAATAATTTTCTCTTTTTTGTGGCATTGAGATTATGCCCTCTGTACAGAGCATTGAATCTACGGTCTGTTTTTAAATTATTTAAATATAATTAAATTATTTTCTTATTATTTCAGTTTTAAAAATATTAACTATTGGGAAACCTTTTTCTTTTTTTTTTTTTGTTTTGGTAACATCATCACTTTCTAAGTTGAACTCTGCCTAAAACTGGCCTGTAGGTTCATTCATATTGCCAGCCTACTGGTACATTACAATCCACCTTTGTATGGAATAAACTTCTTTTGAAACAGCAACAGGGGAAAGTAATAGCTCTATGAAAAAAAATCACTAATGATTATCATGAGACAGTCTTTCAAGCCTAAGCAAGGTGATCTATTTCTCAGAACAGGAAGAACTTTTAATGCATTTTTCAATTAGGATATATTGTTGCCATATACATAGAGTAGGCAAAAAAATCCATTTCCAATAATTCCACCTTTGAGAATTAGAAGTAATAAAGTGCATTACTAATTACACTATTGTAATTTAAGTATTCATATAAGTAGTTGTCTTCTTGAACCATAATTCATCAATTACACATTACATTATTTTATACAAATATATAGTATAAGATATAAACTGGTTACAGAATGTTTCAGCAGTTACCTAGCTTTCTCTTGGTTATGCAGCTGAGTAAAATGCAGAGTGTGCCTTTTTTGGTATTACCTCACCTGAGGATTTTTCAGAGACTGTTCCTTAGTCATTTTGGAAACCAAAGACCTCTCTCCTTTTCAACTGTGAAGGAGAACCAGTTCTGCTCTGACTCTTTCTGCTCTTGGTTCTGTGACTATTTGGCAGTGGATAAGAAAGAGTTATTTCTGCTGTATTCATGGATATAAGATGTTCATAGAATATTACAGGTGTAGCAACCATTCCTGGCATCTCATTTTGATTTAAAAAAACCCTATGTTTAACATTTTCTTTATCCATACAGACAAAGAAAATGTACAGGTCCTGAAGGAAAAGGTGAAGGAGATCCATAACTATGTGATACTATGGTAAAGCAATCTCTGCTCTACCCTTGCCATTGCTAATTAAAATATGAGAATGGGTTTGGGCTACAAGAATGTTTCAGTTGCCTCGCCTCAAGGCATAGGCTCTGACTTGTGTACTTGGGGTCTAGATCGGTGTTCAAGTTATGTTTTTTCTGTCCTGCTCTGTTGGTCGGCCTTGAAAGGAGTTGCTCCTTTATACTAAATCTCTGTTTAGATTCAGCAAACACCAAATCAACATAATTTCTGCGTTTCTATTTTTATATTTTTTAATGTGTAAACTTGCAATCATAACATTAATATTGTGATCAAAGTCACAGTATTAAACTTAATTGTGTTTCTCTCACACATTTTAAAATGCCCTGGGATTGTATAGAATAGTAAAATACTATTTATTAATAAAATAATAAACCCCAGTATTTTTAGTGTTTAGATGTTTCAGTTAGAGATTTCTGGATAATCCTGAATCAATAAATTAAATATAATTTTCAATAATAATAATTGAAAAATACCATTTAAGCTGTAGTAGTTGATCAGTACTGTATTTTCATCAATAATTTTTTGCTCAATATCATGTCCAAGAAACACTATGTTTGGTACAGTGAAACATAGCCAAGAAAGCCCTTTTTCCTCCATGGCTCTATAGACATCTGTTGATGCAGCTTATTGCTTGAAAACTGACACTCCACTCTGACTGGTTAGGACAGTGAAAGACGAAAAGCTCATACTCCCTGGAGACACCAGGCCACCCTGATGTGTGATGGTGCAGACACTGAGCTCTTAGCATGGTATGGGTGGTTACCTAGCTTATTTCTGAGAGAAGTCATGTGGATTCACTGGACTACTTTGAGTTTTCCTTTTAACATCTGTGCATTGGGCTCTCAGGCCAAGCCCCACTGCTTGTGACAGACAGTGATGTACCAATTTCACTACAGATCGAGGAAGATGCCAGTACACTGCTATGTGTATCCATCCAGATGGAGACATTCACTTTTCTGAAAGAATGAAATAATAGCAAAGTCAAATTGCTATTGTCCTGAAGTATCACAGCAGATTAGAAAAGAGGTGATTAAGGCAGAGGAAATTCAAAATTCAAGATTTTAATACAGCATGAGAATAATGAATTGATGCAAACTAAATTATACCATGAAGATTTCTTACATTGACTACTGGTTTGAGGTCGGAATAGGAAATCAATGGGAACATATGAATTCAGTGGAAAATGCACTTATAGTCAAAGAATAATTTGGATGGAGATTTTCTGTCAGAACTGGCTTTTAGTAGCTAAATTTCTACTGTTATCAGTGTTTAAATTGTTACTTTTTAATTCACATGTACCTTTTAACATATAAAAATTTTTTTGCTAAAACTATATCCAAACAGTAACAGTGAGGTATGCTACTTCATAAATAGGATAATTTTGATATTTATCTAAATGCTCAAGTTTTCAGCAGTGGGGTTATCACTTTGACTCCTTTAAAGGTTCTCTTCCCATGCCAGTAGGATTGCCTTCATTAACATTCTACTGTTGGTTTCTTGTCATTGCACAGGTGTAGAGTTGAAAATCATGTTGAGTTTCAAAACACCTGCTGTATAGGCTCAACAAACCATGATGAAATGCCTTTTTTTTCCCCCTTTGATGATTTTACATTCATAGAAATCACTTTAGTTTCTGACTATAGCTTTCATTTTGTTTCTGCATGAATGCAATTCTAGTCCTAAAAGCAGAGATTTACAGTGATTGCACTCAAAAGCCTTTATGTGCATTCAAAATTATGCTTCAATTTAAGCTTACCAGCAGGTACATTCATGAGAATAACTGACTGAAAGAGACTATTGCAGAATAGCAATGGAAGGTATATATTAAAAAATCAGTTATTAGTAGCATTTAAAGTTTGTGATTTCAGTTCAGAAAATCATTAAGGAAAAATACTAAAATTTCATAAAAAATCTACAATACCACTAACATAATCTGTCTTTAAAAACAAACTTAACATTAAACATGCCAGAAGTGTTTTCATCAATATCAATGCACTGTTGAGCCAGCAGTTAGAGGAGTACACTTTTTTGCTTGAAAAACTTAGGGAGCTTAGGAGTATTACTGAAATATTGAGAAGTGCTTTGTGGGAAAATGCTGGGACTAGAAATATTTTCAGAATTAGTGTGCACAATTTAGAGAGCTTTGTTGTTTTGCTTGCTGCAAAGTTTTTCTGTTGTGAAATTTTTGTTTCTTGACAGATTTGATCTAAAAAAGATTTTAGATTTATTTTGTGAGGCCTTGCTTTGTCTATAGTACACTAGTTTCTGTCTTGTAATTGTAAATTAGATAGCAATTAAGTATTCCTTTTAGGAAAATCTGGTAAGACTACATTTAACATACCAGTGTTATGTTTTTCTTTAATAATGTTATTAGCAAAATGTCATGGTACTTAGTCAATCTACATAAAAGGAAAAAAAAGTTATTATTCCTTTAGTGGAAGAAATCTCTACAGTCTGAGATAAGAACTTGTTTTGTTCTCTTGTGACTAATCAATGCCACAATAGCTCCCTTACACAGTGGGATAGTGCCCTTCATAAACACATTGTCTTACAAAGAAAAGCTGCCTTCAATTTTATTCCTCAGGCAAATCTCTACAAGTCTTCCCATTTTGCTGAAGGTAGAAGCAATTTTGTAGATGCAGCCCTGCCTCAAGTAGATTAATCAGAGGAAGACCACACGAGTGAATCCCTGTGGGAGCTTTTCAATACTCAGGTGCCCTTTTCAGGTAGCTCAAGGGGAGAACAGCATACCCCTCTTTCCTCTGTAAAATGAGAATGCTGATACCAGTTTTAGTGATGGACTGTGAGAATCAATGTAACTGATGCTTAGAATCCTTAGATATAAGATTCCAGATAAGAATGAATCATTATTATGATTAGTATTAAAAATATTTATGAGGAACTATGACTAATTTCTACGAGTTTCCATGTTAGTGTTTTGATGTATCACATTAATTTTGCTCTGACTCCTTATGGAGAAAGATGCAGTGGGTAATACTGTAGGGCTGAAGAGTAGTAGATTAACATCTTTCCTTTCCTTTTATTGCTGATATTTTTTATGAACTAGTCTTCGTTAAAATGACTTGTAATTTTTGGTGGTTTTTTTTTTGTATGTGTGTATTTTTTTGGGGTTTGTTTGTTTGTTTGTTTTTTCCTTTCAGTTTGATGCTGTATCTCCTCAGGGTTTTTCAATATGTGTAAAAAAGAAGGTGTCAAAACAGATACATTTAGATTTGAAGGGTATGCTCCTGTATATCTTTATGTTCTGAAAGCCCTTCAGAATAATTTTTCTTCAAGCTTGTGGTCCTTGAACAAAGAATACTTACATCAGATATGTATTTGCTCTCATGTGGATTGGCAGGAGGAAATCCCATTAAAGTTAATGGGAGGTAGAAGAGCATATGTGAAGGCAACATCCCTGAGGAGGTAATAAAGATGTTCCATTTTCTGCCTACATAAAATGTCAGAGCCATCTAGAACTAATCTTGCTTATTATTAAGGAAAAAAAAAGCTTGAAAAACTTCTGGAGAGTGAAAATCCAAGACTTCATCTGTATGCTTAAGTGTAACTAAAGAACAAAAGTAAAATTTAAATGATATTTAATTCATGTGTGGTACATACTTGTACAAAACTAAGATCATAAATGCCACAAACACAATGTCATGGAAAACCACGCATTATTCAGAGCAGCTGTGCTTGAGGAAAGAGGGAGTCAAAGCAGCTACTCCCATTAATCAAGGAAATCCATCAAATTTTCTACTCATTCCCATGGTATCAGCCAGCGTGTTATTTTTTTTTTTCATTCTGAACATGAGTATAAGAATGATGTTCATTTGATGAGTATTTCATTATAAATGAGACAACTTTTCAGCCTAGTCAGAGACACACAATGCTTTGGATTACTCTGTGTGACACTGACACTTTAATGCAGGTCTGAAAAGCTTTTATATTGTCATATTCCCTTCTTGGGAGATGGATCTGCAGCAGTAACAATATTTTATCTCTGATACTTTCAGCATAACAGCATGGGCATCAGGCCAATTAAATATCAACCAATTAAATATCAATTAATTTGAATCTTACACAGTCCTAGCAATATCACTTTTAGATCAATTTAATTTTAATAGTTATCTTAGCTAAGACTCAGTAGACACACGAATGTGTACTGAAGGTCTTGAAATTGACTGTCCTGCTTCTCTGATGGCGAAACTGACATTTTAACTTCTTGGATCTTAAATAAATGTCAGATCTTACAAAATACAGTACTTCTCTCTTCACTTCAGATAAGACTGTGGACATTCCCTACCTGTGCAGGAACTGGAGGCGGAAGGGGAGAGGAAATGCAAAGTATCACATTCACATGCTATCCCAGGAGCTGGCTTGAATTGCCATTTGAGGGGAGCCAAAATTTATATTATCTGTGCTTTCCCTACCAGGAGCTTTGAAAAGGAATCAAGAGACACTCTGCCACTCATAAACAAAATATTTCATCCCCTAATCTTCAGATTAGTAGTTACATGAAGTGTTTGCAATACGTATTTCATCATTCAAGAGATGCTATCTTGTTTCTAGATTTTTCACCCTATTCAATAATGCTTATTTCTCCTTTGCAGCGACGCCCTGGAACAATTTTACTGAGGGTGCATATCTGGCTGGCAGCTCCTGTGAAAAATTCTGTCCCAGAAAGCAATCCTCTTTTTCAGCATCCACCTCTTTAAAGCTAATTTAATGTGATTTTTTCTGTCTTTTTCTTTTCCCTCCAAAGTTCACACTATGTAAAAGTGCCACCTCTTCCCATTGGTTTATATGCATTCTTTGGCAATAAACATCCCTGGTATGTTGCTGTGTTATTATGCTACTGACACATTTGGTCTTCAGCATCTGTCTGTTAGAATAAATTTGTTTTAAACGGTTTTTTGCAAACATGTCTGAACCTGCTGACATGATAATTTTGAAAAAGTATTTCAGAAGGGGTATTTGAATCTGAGGCTAGCATGAGGTCAAGTGGGTGATGTAATACTCTATATCTTCTAGTTCCCTGACTTTCCAAGCTTACCATATGTACTTAACTAGTCAGCAAAAGACACCTGGACTAATTTATCTTGTGAGGCAAGTTCATTGCTTATTTCATCTTTCTCCTGATAGGATTAGGAAAAAAAAAACAACAGCCTGTATTTTAAATTTTCAACTTTTATTACCATAGATGTCTTGTGAGGCCTCCTGATGTAGAGCTGTGATTCTAGAGCCCTACTTTACTCTGATACTCTGTTTAGTACAACTTACTATTGCAGTGTGACCAGTCCAATTCAAGAAGAACATTGCTTATAAAACAGTGACAAGTTCTGATCCCTTTTCTTGCTTTCTGAGGGAAAAAAAAAGAATAAAAAAAAATTAAAATCACTTTCTACTTTGGAATGTGACAAGTGAGAATGTATGTGATTTATATTAGCCTCATATGAGAAGGGTGGTAAACAATCCCAGATTTGACAAAACAGCAATATAAAATTTGCATAAGTAAATCAACCTCTCTTTTACCTTTTGAAGGTAAAATCATGCAGCAGAAATAGGCAAAAAATCAGACACATCTTTTATTGACTAAACCAAATCATCACTCTAATGAAAAATCTCTAGCAGGTTATTATGGTGCTAACAGACTCTTTGGTCTTGTAGAAACAAAATAGGTAATAATAGTTATGCCTTTAAAAAAACAGTTCTGAGACAAAAAAAAATTTACTTTTTTAATTTATCCAAGTTCTTGCATCACAAGCTCACATTTTCTATTTAGGATCCCTATAGACACATATTTTCTTTTCTTTTTTCTTTTTTTTCTTTTTTTTTTTTTGTGTGTGTGTGTGCTAGCAAAGCCAAGCTTCAAATGTATTTTATGTAGACTTGAAGTGCTAAAAGAGCTCTGTTATCTGTTCTTCATTTTAATCCAATGAATTAATGCATTGAAAGTTTTATTGCTTCATTAACAACACCATTTGAGCTCTTCTATCTCAAAGGTCAACCACTGCATATTACCCTACATTTATTCCTGCTATAAAAATGGAAAACCTTGTTAACAGATCAATTTCTGTGTATGTTATTAGGAGTTCTAATGCAAGCAACGTTTTATTTAATCATTATTTCTTTGAATTTATATTGTGAAAATGGCTATGGGGGTAGTTTGAACTCTTTTACCACAAAGACATTGCCTTCTGTTTAAAGATCTAATAGAGGTTTGCAAGCATGTATTAATTAAGCATCAGAAGGTCCCTTTGAGGGAGACATGGTAAGTAGCATTATACTTGTTATACAAATATTAAAGAGGTTTCAACCTATTGAAAGTCACACCGCAATTCAGTTCTAGATGTGGAATTAGAAATTAATTGTCCTGTGTTCTAATGATTCTTTCACTGTTCATTTTTTTTCAAGTATGATAGTGATAATAAATAACAAACTAAATACACAACGGATAGTGGATATCATGGAACAATCTGATTGTTATTATCTGTCCTTGGCTGCTTTGTAGTAGAGAGGTTAATTCAAATGTGCTACTTTCGACAACAAATACCAATAAGGGTTATGTTCTTTTATCAGTATGTGTTTGTAAGTCTCACTAATGATAATGGAGGTTATATGCCTGCAGAAGAATGAAAGAAGAATTCATCTATCATGTCAATGATCCATAAAGTCAGAAGAAATTATGTAGTCTACTAAAAATGCGCTGAAGGAGCCGTTATAGGGTATTAGGTAAATAATGTGTTTTTAAAAGTCTCTACATAGAATATGCATGTAGCTAATAAACTATAAGGCTCAGATGGAGCCTCCGTATTGTTATTGAATTACTGTGCTTTAAAATAGTGACCTTCAGCTGAATATCCAGAAGATGTTTTCAGAAGGATGAACAGTTTATTGCAGATTCCTAGTGACTGAGCGACAGGCCTATATGTTAGAATGTGCCCGTAGCATCTTGCATCGGAACAGGTGACAGCAGCCTTGTCGCAACTTTTGGGTGTTGACTCACAGATCTTTAATAAGTGGCCTGACACAAAAATTCACATTCAAGAGAGCATAAACATTTGGTTGAATCAATACAATGTCAGGACTGCAAAATACTCTCAGTTGCTAGCAGAGAGTCACCAAAAGTAGAGAATGCTACTTATCCTATAACTAAAGGAGAGATTTTGGACACTTCCATGAAGAGTCTGCAGCTCATCTTTTGCAATACTCAGCGGTGAGACATGTGGTCTCAGCAAGCTGATAGAAAGCACAGAGGTTATGATGCATAGGTTCCCTAGTGGAGAAAGTCAAATGCCTCTGAAGCCATTATGTGGAGCGGTGAACTGCTTTAACCCAGTAAACAGGAGAGACAGAGCTTAAAAGTGTGACTAAACTTCCTTCCTCCATGAGTTAGAGCACTCTTGTAGGTGCACATAAGGCAAAGGTGATTTTTCTTTCTAGAAGCCTTTAGAATCCCAGCCCTTCAGAATACCTGCAAAACAACCAAGACAAATGGGACATGTCACAAATTGTGAAGTAACTTAGGTGAAGGTAGGCAGCTGAGTAAAGAGCAGCAGAACCAAGAATAAAATCCAGGTCTTACAGCATCTGATTCATCTTTCCAGTCCATAGATGCCAGTGCTTTTTTAGTTCCTGAAGATTGTTCCTATGTCACTATAACTCCAAATGAAAACTCTTCTTTTTTTCACTGCGTCTCATTTATCCTGAGTTTGAAATAGTGCAGTAATCTCTGAAACATCACAGGAAAGAGCTTTATCTGTGCCTTTCTAATATGCTAACTACTGCAAAAATGAGATGCTTACATCTTCTTTCAGATACATCATTGAGATTCAACATAATAGTATCCGGGACAAATTTTACCTCTGGGGGAAAGAATAAATATCTGTTTAGAGCTTCAAAAACAAGTGTTTTTGCAACCTGAAAAAAATGTGTTAGTGGAAATAGCTTGTTTCTCACCAGCTGACACAATAGGTGTGAATAAAGACAAAAGACCAGTTTTCTTTGTATATTCTATATCTATGGGGACGGAAGAAGCTGTTTAGAAAAAGAAGTAATTTTTTAAACTCAGTTGAACAGCCTATGCTAGTGACTGCTATTGAAGTGCACCCTTTCCAACATCTTAAAGTTCATTCTATTCACTGTTTAAACACTTTTATATCAGTCATGTCTGGCTTCCCTTTGTTTTGGTTATCTGGTTGATTTGGAAATCAAGAGAAAATATGGAGGCAGATACTTTTAAGAAGCCAGGATGTGGGGCACCGACATGTTTCTGATGTAGTTTGTGTAATGACTAATTCTATTGTAAGAAATTCTTGATTAAATGAATCTGTACGTTTAATTTTTGCCAAAACATGCGTGCCAAGACACTAAATGGTGGTCTAGCACTTCTGTGTGATGAAAGCTTTATCAGTACTAAGCTAAAACCAAAGGTTTGCAGGCAAGTATTTCATTTGGATTCATCTGCCCTGTAAAAATAGCTAATTACTGCAATAAATTAAAAGAGATACTGATTAATTCTGTCATAGATCTTCAACATTTGAAAATTGAAATGTATTTCTATGTCATTACATTTTGGAGAAGATTTGGCATTAACTTCAGCCAGAAATGATCAAATCTTTAGGCAGTGTAATTTTTATTTGAGACTGGGAAGATATAACTTTCTTAACATAATAGACTTCACCTTCTGAAATCTCCACTCCTTTTTCTTATTTCAGATGAGAATTAGGCAGTTCTGTATGAGGCTTATCAGATCAATAATGGAACACATAGAAACTTGATAATGACATACATAAATAGGTGTTATGCCCTCATCATTCCAGGTTAATAAGTCTTCTATAAAAAAAGTGACTTCAGAAGAACCTAGAAATGTGATGTACTATCTGAGAAAGAATTTTAGATGCAAACTGACATCATGAGAAGAGAAATGAAGGACAGGTAAAGAGACTAGAACTGTATCAGCATGGAGGAAGGAAGGATAGGAGGAAGGTGATATGAAGGCAGAGGTAGATAACCAAGGGCATGAAAGAATTAATGAAGCTTTGCTGGAAATGGGGTTAGGATGAAAACAATCCATCAGCATATAAGGACCTTTTCTGGTTCCTGTGTTTAGAAAACTTCAATTTAGAATCTGAGATCTGTAAGAGCAATTAAGGCAGTACCTGAAGATGAAGTTATAGCTGCTTCTGTAGGGTCTTTTTGGTCCAATGCAAAGGTGAAAACAAGGACACTTACACCTAAAGAAGTACCATGGATTAACTTCTAAGACTTTTTTTTTTCTATTATGTATGAAATAGCACTTTAGAATAATAATTTTAAACTTGCTATTGAAAACTGCTCTTGGAGGGATATTGTTAAATATTTATGATCACTCTGTATTAACAGATCTCCCCATTTCAGTGTTCATATGGTGGCCACAGGCAGAAATAGGAATTTGAATGTTCAGCCAGCAACCAGATTTAAATTGAGTTACCAGGCTTCTGCAAAACCCCCGCTGAGCTTTTGTGGGTCACTTGTATGGGCAACACAGAGAGTATATTGTCCTAGTCTACGAGTTGCCCATTAATTAGGACTGGAGAAATTTTATGCTAATCAGTACTTAGTTTTCATCCAATTTATTTTATGAAGCTGGACTGTTACAGATGAAATTCCATTGACATAATTTTAATGCAAAAGTTTAATATTTAGATGAAAGGCAATGCAAAGAGAATGCTTGTCAGCTAGTCTTATTGGAATTCTTGTCATTGTGCTTTGATTAGTGATTTTTTTCCAACTACAGAAGAACCATTCATAAAACTTCATATTTCTAAAGTAGATATTAAAACACAAGTAAAATATACCTGCCTATATTCTACACAGACATCAACTCAACAAAATCTAATGGGCTTATGAATGTAAATCTTCCCAACAGTCTTCAGCTGTGTATCAGTCATGGTAACTCATGACATAATTTCCTGAATCCCTATAATGCATTTGGAATTTGCTGAAATTTTTCAAAACTGCAACAAAAGTCAAGTTTTGGCAATAAATGAATTTTGAGGACATCTGGTCTCTATTTAAAGCATGTTTCATTCAGCACCAGCTAAAGACTGTGATTTTTGCCTATTAATACTACAGCTTTCAAAAAGCAAAGAAGTGATCAACAGAATATAAACTGATAAATTTCTTTGTGACTTAATACATTTTTCATGCAGCCATGTTTTACATTATAGTACAGATCAAATATTTTGTTTTGACAATGTACCCCTTTTGGTTTTTATTTTCTCTTGGATGCAGTACTACATGCATATCCTTAGCTTTCCTCAAGAGTTTTACTCAGTAATTGGTTTAATAGGTGCAAAGTGAAACCTACTTATAAAGGTTACCAGGATATATTCCATTTAGTTCCATACTATTGCAAGCAGATGATGGATTTCCTTACAGTATCCTTTCCTACTGCCACAAAATAGTAACTGATTTAATCTGCCACTAGATGTCATTCCTTTTTCATGTAAATTTGAACAACGTGAATTTTCACTTTAAAATATAGATATTAACATCAAATGATTAATTTGTTGTATTCCTATCTAAGAGGATGTTTTTCTTTTATTATCATACATGAACAGGATGCTGTAAAGTTACTGGGAATTTTCAGTAGACACACCTGTGTTTAAAAGAAGAGGTGAAAAGATTTCATATGCTCAAGTGCCTGCTGTTGCTCTGTTTGGATAATTAAGGAAATCACTTTTTGGAAGAGGTTGATTTTGTTAGGTGAAATTCATGACAGTATTGGAGGTTCAATGACATATAATACTTTTTTAGCCCCAAACCTATTCCACTAAACTACAGAGTTGCTTTTGCTTAGTGTATGTCACCTCTGCTCAGAACCAGTTTCTTGGTTCAGAGAGGATTTTTTTCCTCACACCCTCTCTGATCTGTTCAGGTTTCCTTGCATGACTACAAAAACTTTGCAAAGCAAAAGCCAATACAATTCCTCAGCTTTTTGTGCCTTGCAGAAGGCTTCATTCTGGATAATGACAGGTGCCTCTAAATGCCTTCATTCTTTTTATTATCTATGCCCATTAAAAACTGTAGCTGTTTCTTTCTATTGAGATGAAAATTTCTGAAAAATCTAAATAGTCTATAGAAAAGACTCAGTTGCATTTTACATGTATTACAAATTAACTTTGTAACATATATGAGGGTTTTAAGGTTTTGGAAAAAGAAGTTTTATTCAACATCATTTTTATTTAGGGTTTTTTATTTTTTGTTTTTGTTTTTTAAGTTGTGCTCAATCATTAAGTTGAATGTATGCTCCAATAATACCAGATGAAAGTTTTGCAATCTTTATGCCAATAATTGGATAGCCTTAGCATATATTTCACTGCTCTAGTCAGCATCTTTCATTAGGGGTTCTGGGCAAGGATGCAGCACCAATATTTCAAATATGCTCTGCAATCATTTAAATAACACTCAGTGTAGTAAAAATGTATGCAGTGACACATGAAAATCTACATCCTCTATTTTCTGTAATCTATGATCACAACAAAGACAGTGACTGTCCAATGCTTATTAAAGTAAGATGCATTTAGAATGAGAAATATAGGAATTTTTAAATATGTGCTACCATATTTTTGAGCTGTCATACCCTTTAAGACCACAAACAATTTACAGTTAGTAACATTCTACTAAAATATTAAAATGCTGCATTTTAATTTACTAACATTCTGTTTGATATCAAATATTGATTTTTCCTTTAAATTTCACCTCACCTTCATTTCCTTCTACTTTACCAGGTTGCAGGCCATTTTGTTGAAAAGTGTAAATCTCCGGCATACTTATACGTTGTGTTATTAGAAACAGCTTCCTTTTTTTTTTTTTTAGACAGATTACTTAGTACAAGATCTACAATGTAATACATTTAGTTGTAATACCAAGAAGATAAATCTTTCATGCAATACAATTATTAAAATTTAAATATTTCAGAACCCTTATAGAAAATTTCTCTTTGCTGTATCTTGAAATACGATTGCTCTTCCATCCCCCTCCCCCCCCCCCCGCCCTAAGATGGAAGATTTGCTGTTTCATTGTTGGGAAGCATCTGTAAGCAACACAGGAATTTAATTTCCTTGAGACAAGAGAGATTAAATCATTTTCATATTTGGGATTTTGGAAAAATCTAGTTCCTCCATGGATTCCCTCTCTCATCTCTAGAACTATTGTTTTGGACTATATTCCTTGCAAACCCTCATGGATCATTGTTCCTGTGTTTCAGTTAGACACAGGTTCTATTAATGCAGTACTGATATAAGGTGGTCTGGGTCACTGGCTGTGGTTTGGCTCCTCTTTCCCTACAAGAATTAACTCCCCCATTGATGTGTTTCACTGATGTAGTAGTAGGAAATAGTCAATAATCTGTAGACAAGAAAAATAAATAATGCTAGTGTGGAAGAAGTTCTGGCATGATTAGAGGTATGACCTTTTTATTGAAACATTCCATTTTAATGCAATTTCTTTTTTCTCTACACTAGAGCTGATAGATGTTTTATCAGTAACTCACCTGTACTCTAATTTGATTTGAGTACAGACTTTTACATGAAACATAGCTTGTGCTGTGTCAGCAAGATCAATAATCCATAAACATCCAGACCTTTTGGCTGGAGTTGTCAATTACCTGGAGAAGGAATCAGTCTTTCATTCCACTCTGATGGCAGGTACCAGATGCTTTTGCTTATTTCCTCCTCACTAGATGGATTGCAGCACAGTTTTAAAGGCTCTGGTCATAAGACTCCTTCTTTTAGAATCCAAGAGTACCAATATTACTACTTTCCTCCTCTTATACATTAACTCTGCTAGCATATGCCAGGTGTCATTTCCTAACATCAGGCTACTGGTGTCTATAATAGCTCTTGCTGTGTATGTAACTATTTAAAGAAATTCCTTTCATAGTCTCTCAGTATGAGCTGGCTTTCAAATGCCTGCTCTGTGACCATGAATTAGTTTTCTTTATTTTTAGTAATTAGTGTCCTCTCAATTAGTATGTGTGACAGGTGACAGAGTCTAGTAAGTCATAGTGATAGTCCCTGAATGTTTCAGGAAATTTTCTATCATCATTTAGGGTAGTAGAAACTGGCCTAAAATATTGCAGTTTAAACAAAATGTCTTCTACTGATTTATAGTACAGAAGAAATATTTCCCAGCACAATTTAATCAAAAGATGGAAGTGGCTAATTCCCTAAAATACTAATCAAATTCCTCAGTTGTGGCAAGTTAAACTTTCTCTCTCACAGCTAATTAATCTCATGTTGAAGTTGTAAGATTTCAAAACCTTCAAAGAAAGATATGAAAAGTAGCTTTTATTCTGCTGTTACAGAAAAGTGTATTTGGTTCACGGGGAGGAAAAGACTCATTCAGGTAAATTACAATGATATTCAGCCTGTAAGTACTTTTTTTCTTCCAATGGTTTCTCATTTTTTCATGGAGCTATGGTATAGTTGGATAAATTGTTCTGATCGTGCTCTAGTTTTCCTAAGGCTTTAGGCTTTTTACCAGTTTATTTTAATTCTAAATTAAAAAATGACAACAATAACAACAAAACAAACGAACAAACCACTCTCCCCTGCCAAACTCTACCCTGATGTATGATTTTCAGACTGACTAAGTGAAGTTAGAAATACAACCTTGTCTTCATGCTTTTGATCTCTCTAGATGCTGGGTTTCATCTTTAGTCAGTCAAATTTCAGAAGACATTTTTATCCATATTCATCCAATTGTTATCATGCTTGTTAAACCATTTGTGTTTAAGGGAGCAGTAAGCAGTTCAGGCAGCCTCCAGTCCTGTGGGACCCAGGTACATAAAGAGAGTCATAAGAGTGACACAAAAGTAAGGGACTAACTGGAGGTCTTCTGAATGTGATCTTCATTCAAAGTTGACAATGGAAAGGAAACGTGGCATAAAGACTATGTTTCCTGGGAAATCCAGTGGAGGCATTAATATTTAAGCACCAGGGACTTCCACAGGTTGCATATCCTCTTTTTAACAGTAAAGTCACTGTATTCTAAATTAAAATAAAACCCCTCCATTGAAGTACATGTTAGGCATTGTGCATATCAGCCCTGTTCCTGCAGCCACCAAATGGGAACACAGAGTACTGCATATGTTTTTCCAAAGATATTTGGAGGTGCATTGTTTATAAAAGCCAAGACAAATCCGTAATGGACCTGACAGACTGGCTAACAGAGCATGGTAAAATGCTAACCTTTGTTGTGAATGTTAAGGCTATAGGACAAGCCAGCATCTATCCTCACTTCTGTGGGGACTGCTCTGAACACAACCTTTGGATACAATTGCGTCTCTCCATGGAGGGCTGCAGACTCTCCTGACTGCTCCGCTCTGAGCTGGCTGGATGCAAGCCAGGTCTGTGCAGAAGCAGTGAAGTTGCATTACTATAGTGCTGAGTTGGAACTAAGCCTTGGTAAATTTGAATGTATTTCATACTCTTAAGTCTCTAATTAATTCTTAAAAATAGGATTTTACCCTGGATCAACATCATGCTTAACAGTTATGATGACCACTTTGTATTATGGTGACCCTTCAAAAATTATTTTTTAAAAAAGGAAAGAAGAATAAATTACTTACTGTGGTAAGTCTTGATCCTGAATAATCGTGGGAGTTTGCAAAATAGCTCTGTAATTAACATTGCTGGATTAATATTGTTGATTTAAGTTCTTAGAAATACTGAGCATCACAATCCTAATAAATCTAGCAGTATTGGCTTTAGCTACATTCATTTGTCATGAAAAATATAGCTTTGAGATATAAGAAAATTCATTCGTCTGCAGTTCTAAAATAGAACAGTGATTTTTCCTCCAATCAATAAATACAAATAACAGATATTATTATCATTAATCTGAAACTTCAGTCTTTACTTCATTTTAACCAGAGGTCTTCTACAAGCTTA
Source organism: Pithys albifrons albifrons (assembly GCF_047495875.1). Lineage (NCBI taxonomy): Eukaryota > Metazoa > Chordata > Aves > Passeriformes > Thamnophilidae > Pithys > Pithys albifrons. The sequence continues at coordinate 73,348,921 of NC_092460.1, forward strand.
TTTTATTTAATAAAACTGGAGGAGATTGTTTTCACATCTAGACAAGTGAAACCAAATGCAACATGACTTTCTCAGTCTGTCAGGTAGACTGTAAATTATGAAGATGTGAGTACACAAAGGAAGTACAGTAGTTAATTTTAACAGTTTTTAAAGCAGACCATGTTTTTGATAACACCAGGGAGAAAAAAATGGATATTTCTTGAGCAGAGCACCATCTGAGCATGCTTTTTATCTTTGCTATAGGTCATTGACTGTAAAATAATCAATCTCACATAGCATGTCCAGATAATATGTTGAAGAAATTAAAATCATTCAGTTTAGAAAAAAAAGCATATGTAGATTACCTGAAAACTTTCATTACTACTTCTTGCAAGATACTAAATGTTGTTCCAAAGCATACTGCTATCACAAGCATGAATACTTTTAGTCAGTAGAAGATCAGTTATTTTGTTGTAACTTGCTACAAATCAGCAGTTTTAATGCATATTACAACTACACATTTGTTATCTTTTCTTCCCTGAAACAGATTTATAGGGTTATTTCAGACAATATTTTCACTGGTATGATATGATTCTTTTTTTTTTTCATTTCAGGAATTTTCTGAAGCAAAAACCGTCAAGTCCCAAAGTTATAAGTGACCCTTATATATCTTCCATATATAGAGAATTGTTACAACATTTGTTGTGTTCAGAAGTCATATCATACATAGTAGCATTGCAAAGACAGGTTTGAATGAAATTCAGTTATAGTCTGCAAAAAGATACTCTGAGAGGATTTAATTTCATCATTCATTTTGATGTGTACACTGTGGATGTATATACCTGAACTATCCATGCTAAGCTTTTACAGTTCATGAAAAGGAAGGCATTTCCAAGTTTGATTCATAGAACTGTTTTTAGATAGCTACTTTGACATGAGATAAACTGCCATCAGTGTCTATTTATGTTCATTAACTGCTGTGAAGGCAACAAAAGCAGTAGCTGATATGTAGACATCTACATTTGCTTCCCATGGCTTCAGCTGGCTTTGGATTAGGTATTAAGAGTGTGCAGCTCTTTCCATAGTGCTGAAAAGCAAAGCTGTTTCAGCATACAGATACTACAGACTGCAAGAATGCTTCATCACTTTCAAGATCTCCAGAAATTTCTGTGAGAAAAATTGTGCAGAGTTTTTTGATGTTTAGTTAGATGACTATAAGGGTTTTTTTTGACACTGAGATTTATAAATCTGAAAAGACTTCTTTTAGACAATTAAGAAAACTTTCTAGGTGCCTTTGCATCAGCACGTGGCAGATATGGTCCTTTGTGAATCTGCCTCAGTTTCACATTTGTGAATTTTGTGGGTGTTAGCAGCACTGCTCAGTCAGTCTCATGCAATGAAGTCTTTGTGTTCCTCTGACTGAATTTCTCTATGTGTTGGATTATGCCTTTTCAGAAAACTTTAAATTTTGGTTTTCAGTGTTACTGAAGGACAAAGCTCAATTCACAAGTGCATATCCTTTGCCTTAGCAGAACACGGGTGTTTTCTGCCCCAAATATATATGGACTAAGAAGCTGGACAACAAAAAAGGGGAAAGGAAGAAAACTAATCTTAAACTCTCTTGTGCTTTACACTTTGCACATGCAGCCTTAGAGACTCAGTCATTAAATGGCATAGGGCATGTGTAATAGTTGTTTTTTTCGCTAAATTACTTATCTATTTATTGATTGGTTGATTGGTTAATTAATTAATTAGGATTTTTATTTGCGATGGTTTAAAGCACAGCCATACACTTCCACAACTGACAGAAATTGTTGGGGTTACGTCACTCCATTGGAAGTCTGTACTACTACTGTTAGAGATTAAGGTCACATAAGGAAGTCCAGAACTAAGCCCAGAAGGAAAACAAAGGAATTTCCTTCTTAAGCTTTTCTCTTTCAAGTTTGTTTAAAATAAGTCTTTGATATTGCCATATTTAAGTATGTAAAATTTTGTAATCAGCTTACGTAATTATTTTTGTGAGTAGTTAAGAATAAAAGCTATTATGCGTATCTATTTATAACATTTGTTATGTAGTAACCATAGGTAGGCTGTCTGTGAGAAAAGAGATTTTAATGTACAAAAAAAAGATAATGTTTACTGAATTAAATTCTTAATACCTTAATTTTCTTTATTCTGAATAAAGTTCACATGCAATATTTCTGTCTTGGTGTTTTATATAATTTTTCATTATCACCATAACTAAATCCCACCCTTTAACCTTACAAGTGTATAGAATCCAAGCTCTGAAGCTTTTTCTACATGACAATTAAAGTACATGACACACTGGTTATAATTCCGGTCTGGAAGAATAATTAAATGAAGAATTAGGGCCACATACCCCTAAAATGTTAGGCCCAGCAAATCAGCAGATATTTTCTAGGTATTGTTGAGAGAAGGTTTAACTATGAGAACATCAAATGTTTATCAAATTTTTTATTCTCGTACCAGTAGCTATTAATAAATATCTCATGATACATGATAATATGTATTACAAAGTGCATGTTATTCCATAATTATGCCATTCATACTATTATTCCACCCTTTCTTTACAGAATATGGAAATCAAAAATATAACAAAATTAACAAAAGGTGTGAAAATTTAAGAATTTCTGGAGGATCCAAATTCCCTCAGAGATCAGTCATTTGATAGGGAGTACTATAAAGGTCAGAAGAGCCATAAACAATATTGCTTGGAAAGTGCTGAGTTAGCTCAGAGGTCTCAGAAATATACAGTATGTTGTGTAACTTTTTCAGGGAATACAATAAGTCTGAAAAGAGAGTCACCAGAATCTGACATAAATAAAATGGATTAGATGCTGTTTCTTTGTGCCATAGATCTCAGGCTTGTGTCATTGATAGCATCTTTCATGTTGGCGTGCAACTATGGTAAAAAAGAAAACAAGCATGGACCAAAACCAGTAGGAATAAAGAATTAGCAGCCTTTTCTTGAAGATGTTGCATTAATATTTCCAGATAGCTTTGTTTAAGAATAGGTACAGGAAAAGTTAATAGATACCAAGGTATTAATCTTTCACTTCAGCAAAGGCTTCAATTCAGTTCAAAGGAACATTTTGTATATGCTCCAACTGACTTAAAGACATGCAAAACCAAGTGGGAAATCATATTTTAGTTTATAGTGTAACTTTTCTACATTTTCAGGTGATAGGAGACCATGAAATCTATCATCACAGTTCCAGAGGAATATACATTTCTGAATTCATTGAGAGTTGTACGTCAAAATGTGCTCCTTTCAGATATCACAGAGAGAAAGATAACACCAAATTGCCTACTATTTTGTCAGTTGCCAGTGGCACTTAAGGTAATCCAAGTAGATACTTAACAGTAATTTTCAATTTCAGAAAATCAGGAAGACTTCTTTATCTGAGTATGAGAACTGAGTAGGAAGTACTTTCCTTTGCAAAAATCCTGCCTGAATAAACACTAAAAGTTGATAAGCAGTGGCTAAACTGACTCTAGACTAGACCTGTGAAGGAAACCATGCAAAGAAGTCTGTCAGAGGTACTTTTTCTCTAAAGTGATCCAGTTGCCACAGCCTGACAGGAATTACTGATCTCACCTGACATGATCCTCATAAATGTCAGATATACAGCACTTTTCCTAGCTTTCTCTATATTCTGAGAGGAGAGAATGGCTCCTCAGGAGGACAAGCCATCCAGTTCTGGATTCTGCTTGGGTGTCAGTATTTGTGACTTCTTCCATCTGAACTGCTGAGCTGACTGTCACATAAGAAAGGCATCACCTATTCTTCTCCAAGTACCTTTCAAAAGGGAGAATAGCCAGACTTTCAGTGCAAATAATGAAAAAGGCTTTCTTCAGGTTTTGAAAAATAAAACAAGACTTTTTTGAACTTAGAGTACATCCTTTTGTCTTCATTAGGTGAAATTCAAATTCAGTTCAGATTGAAATACAGGAAGCTAGGAGAGAAGTTGTCTAGTAAATCCACACTAGGATAAGCAAAACCCTACACTTAGAGGAAGTTTGAGATGTAAAACCTACATTGAGATAAACTTAACTTGAGGCTCTACTTTTTATTGGATATAGTAAAACATTACACTTAAGTCCATTTTCTGGTTTTTTTGAGGCCTAATTGAATAAAAAGATGATATTGCAAAGTAACACAAGAAGACTCTATAATTTTTCCCCACACACACATTTCACATGAGTTTTTGTGAATGTTAGACACTGGGACGAGTAATTTTTCTTTTTTCTCCTCTACAGCAATAATACTGACAATAAAAGTAGTCGTGAAAGTTTCAAAATCCTATTTGTCTACTCTTGAAAATAAGTCCTAGGCTTTTGAGTTGCTCTGGCATATTTGAAAATATCAGTCTTCCTTTTCCCACTTTTTATTCTCCTTTGGTTACTCAGGATCATATGATTGCTTAAAACAGTACATTTGCAGTATAGCACATACAATTTTTTATCTGTTTTTCCCAGCTGAGGAACTGAGATACCTATATGAACAAACACAGAGCAGGGATATATATAGTATATAATATATTTGTACTTAAAGTATACTGAGTACATGTACTCAGTAATTTAGTCACTGGGAAAAAAGTACTCAACCTAGTTGCAGTAGATATTAAAGCAGTACATATCTGAGGGGAGAGAAATTAAAATCTAAATTCATAGCTCAGTGAAGAGCATCCATGTGTACAATGGAGAAATTTAGAGTACCCAATTAAGATTCTTAATGGCTTTGCATTAACCTAAAATAAAGGTCCTAGTGGGTATAGGGCAGAGAGTTTCTTGTTTCAAAAAGAGGCATTATCTGCAGGTATTGGCTAGCTGAAGTGGCACACTGGCACTAGCACAAAGACCTCCCTTGTTTGACAGATAAGTTCATGGCATATTAAGCCAGATTTTTCTGGCCTTAAAGATCCTCTTATGAATTGTCCGTCTGTTTGTGGATGTTAAAGTCAAAGAGACAGCACCTGTCAACTTGTGAATTACTTTGACAGTGTATGTGAGTAAATCCCCTGATAACCACTCAAGAATTTTGAAGATGACACCATTGCTTGGAAAACAATAATCACAAATGTTTATTTTATGTTCATGCTTTGGTATTCTACTGAAAGGCACTACAGAATTTACAATCTCTCCACAGTTATACAAAATCAGGAGAGCTTATTGCTATTTTAGGTCCTGGGAAGCCTCAGTCATGGACAACTCAAAAAAGGAGCCACAACAAACTTGCAACAAATTTGTTTTGTAACAAATTTGAGATATGAAAATAAAATACATCTCTACAATACAATCATATCGCACATAGTTGATTTTAAAATATTATCTCACTGTATTGTGGATTTTTCACAGTGCCAAAGGAAGGGACTAGTAACTTTGCTGCGATGAGAAGAAATAGTGAATCAGGGCAACAGTCTTTTTCTGACCTCTGTGATATTACACAGTTTACATTATCTTTCTCAGTCTGTTGGTAAAGCTGTGTTAACAGCATGTGAACAAGGCAACCAGTCATCCACCCACCTTTTTCCCCCTGTCACCGATCTTTCTAGCACCAAAAGCTTTCCACTTCACACTGCTGCTTACTTTAAGGCAATTAGCATAGGTATATAAAGAAAGTGATTTGTGTCTACTTTTTTTTTAATCTATTCCATCAGCTTTAGTTGTTGTTGTTGTTGTGTGTGGGTTGTGGGTTTTGTTGTTCTTGTTGTTTTTTTCTTTTTTTTCCTTTTTGTCTTCTTCTGGGGACAGAAAAAATTATTCTGAAAGAAATGTCCCAGTAAAACTGGGCTGAAGAGAAGTATTATCCCCTAATGATCCTTAATGCAGTATAGTTTAGTACTAATTACTCATTACTGAGCAATCTGGACTGCATTCAGTGTACACATTAATTCCCATCATTTATGTGCTCTGAAGGCACAGCACTACAAGCATTTAGATTTAGAGACTTCTGTTTTGCCTTTTCATTGACTTAGGAAAAGGACCAATATATTTATTGAGTTACAAACCATTTGAAACCATTTCTTCTACACTTCCTCTCCTTCCAGCTAAAGTAGATTTTGCAAGAGTATTCACATATATTAGAACCCAGGTATTACTTTAACTCACCTTTTTATTCTGCAAAAGGGTAAGTACACTTCAGATTTTACTGAATTTTTGATTGACTTTTTAAGAACATGATTTTCTGACAGCCATTTTCTGACTTATTTTGAAGACTTTAACCTGTGTTACATTGGGATAAAGTCAACTGATGAATTTAGAATAATTTACTAAGAAGTTCATGTGGCAGACCTGCAAAATAAGGAAACTGAAGAAGCCCTCACTCCTTAAGCATGGACAAAAAATTGTCAAATCCATGGTTAATATGAAACCCTATATGGGCTCAAGAAAAATTTAATGCTTGATTTACAGATTCATTATATATCAAAGCTAAAAGAACAAAGGAGTGAATTTGCAAATATCCTTGTAAGGGAAATGAAATATTAGGTGACAGTTGATGGTGCGACTAAGTTATTAGAAAACCAAATGGACCCCATTATAATGAGTAACTAGAGAATGAAAATGGTACACAAAATTCAGTGTCAATTGATATATATAAAAAAAAAAGTGAAAATGTTCTTAAATATGTGGATACAATACATGAACTAGACATTTCCATTTAGGAAAAATAACTGGAGTATTTCAATGGAAACACAGACTGCAGAACAAGGGGCAGCATGTAAACAGAATCACAAAAAGTGATCAGGAAATAAAAAAGAAAAATGCATTCCACCACTGTAGAAAAAGAATGTCTGCATTTTGGGTACTGTTTGTACTACTGCTTCCTCAGACAAGGACGGCAAGGATGATCAGTCAGACTGAGTGGCTTCAGTGTGAGGAGTCGCTAAGGAGATGACACAATTTACCCTGAAAAAATGGTTACAAAGAGAATATAAGCAAAGTCTATAGAACTCTACAGGACATAAAAAAGCTACTCAGAGATTATTTCACTCATAACTAGAAAGAACTTGTGTGAAATTAAGCTGATTCAGGAAAATTTTGTATAAAACTCTTTGACATGATGCACCATGGATGCTAAAATTTTGATGTAGATTGTGAAAATAATTGGATGAATTAAGTGAAGAAAAAATCCTCACTAGCCAATAAGGTAAAAGTTGCCACCTCCAGGTGACTGAGGACTCCTGAACTTTGCTAGAGGCTATATGGGGAGAGTATCACTTACTGCTTGTTATGTTCTTGTGTTCTTGTTCTGACATCTGCTGTTGTTGACCATAATAGACATGGTCTATGGATAGACTAAACTTTTTTTCTATCCACCTTGATCATTTTTGTATTAGCTTCTTTCATCTTCTTTAAAAAATCGGCTTTAACAGTCCATGAGTTTAGTCCTTTTCAGTCTGATGGCATCTCTAAAGATAACTTTTCAATCAAAAAATTCACAGCTAAAACTTAAAATTTAAACAAATCTTTCCCCAGTACCAGAGAAAAACAATCTAAACAATTACTTTACACCATAAATATTATATGTTAACAATTACACATATCTCAACCAAAGTGGCTCCAATTCTAGCTGACAAAAATGAATGTATAATTTTGATTTGACATTTTTCAAATACATAGGTTCAGTTCCTCATTTCTTAGGAAGCCTGGTGGTATTTAGTAATACTGAAGGGACTGAGGGATACTTTCCCCAGGTAACATTGGCTTTTTAATGCTTATGAGAAGCCAATATCTCTATGGATGCTTCTGGACTGACGAAATTATTTGTCATACAGAGCTTTAATTTACTTTCACTTACAACATATCTAACCATTAGGGCAGGTGTACTGCACTGTATGTCCCATAGTCCTGCTTCCCCCATCATCCTGATAAGGAAAGCTTCTGATAAGTGGTTTTACTTACTCCCTGCATAAATATCACATTTTTGGCAACACTTTGATCACAGTCTGCATGTATGTCAAAATGACAGTTTTATGCACACACAAGTCAGGACTTCTAAGGCCCTCTCCCACATCCCATGCGTGTATGTAAGTAGCCTGATTTATATGAATACTCAAAGGCACAACACTTTTTTGGAGGCTATATTAAGTGGCCTTATAGCAACATTCTAATTCAATCAGCTAACTTTGTCATCCAAACAGATGTAATATTATAGTCTGATCCAAGCGGAAAGGAAAAAAATGGGTAGGAAAAAATAGGACACCAGACCCAAAAAGAATGTTTTTTTCATGAGATTACTACATTTTTCAGACTGAAGGAAAACAAAGGCAGATCAGAATAAATCTTTAATTACAGGCTATTTTCTTACAAAAATCTTCTCTGAATAGATATCACTAAGTCAGATGTTACATTTTATTCACACTTTATGTAGAACCATCTTACTTAATTTCTGTGGTTATTTTGCTGAAACTAGGCAAAGAACATCTTACAGACCTCACGGTGATTTGAGGCCCAGAAAATATTAAAGAACAAGAACTTCATAGCAGAGGACATAAGCCTTTGATAAAGAAACCAGAAAACAGTCCCACCCACATCATCTGTATTTTTCACAGAGCTTTAATTTGTTCATGCATTTTGCAACAAATATAAAATACCTTTTTGGTCCTGTTGACATTCCTGTAAGCTCAATTCTGCAAAGTGTGGTCTTATTTTATGTATAAGAATTCATTCACTTTCAAAGCCCATTATGTTTAGAAAACCAACTTCAAGCTATGACTGAAATCCATAGGACCTTTACCATTTCTTAAAGGGAAACAGGATTAGGTTGTTATTGATTCAGTGGGATTAATATGCGTGATGCTTATGCAGCTAGCAAAGCTTTTTCAGACTTGGTTTTATAGTGACTGTAGGAGTAGAACAGCAAAGGACTGCATTTCCTTGCCTACCACTCCAAATATTATGTCCATCAAATTTTTCTTTTCCATTGTCAGAACTAAATGGAGCCCTTTTGATATGAGATTACTGATGCTGACATTAGCCAGTCATTTATACAAACAACCTAAACATCTTGAATGCAACTTTAAAAAATGAAAACTGTACATGGCTTCTTCTGAATAAAATAACAATCATTCTGTTTTATGTGTATGCCAGAAAGCACAATTCCAACCTGCTTTCACAGAGGGGAATTTGTTGATGTGTGTTACTGCCCTGAGGCCTATTTTCACATACTGTATTCCTCTGACTGTGAAGTGTTTTACAAAAATGTTTAGATTTGCAGTGCCTTAGGGGACTTACTTCTAATGGAGTAAATAGGGAGTGCTCTGTATCTCTCCATTTAAAAAGACATAGTTTTCTCAGTTTATAAATAGCTGTGGGTCTCTTTTATTTAACATTATATTTACTGTAGAAACATAAATTTCTATGTAGTTGTTTCAGGTGTATATACTCATGATGTATCCAGTCATATGGTATCACTGTTTCATTGTTTTTTGCAATTATTGTTTATACTACACTGTTATTAAAATAGTATAGATGCAAGCATACAGTGATTCACAATTATTAAAGATGACATTGATACAGAATTTCTAACAAGCTAGCTTTTTTTTGATAATTTCATGCTTGAACATGCATTTTATCTCTTCTGCTATGGAACTGGAGGCTTTTCAGGTTCGGTCTCCACAACCACTCTGGTGCTTCATCATCACAGGTTATAACAGAGGTCTTGCAGAAAGGGGTTTGGTTCTGTTTTGCTACTTCCAAATCTTGTATGATGATGTCAAATACATACATGATGTTTAAAGATACTTCTGATAAAATAAGGTAAATACAACTTCATATAGCACCATGGAAGCTGATATGAGGTGCTCAATACTATTATTTGCTATTATGGTAGCCAAGCCCTCATTGGGTTATTCTTGTATTTTACCAAAATAACCCTTGAAACCAACACAGACAGGTTTCTTTGAGTGTGATTTGGTGAAAGGGAATGTAGGTACATGGTGTGACACTTGAGGATGGTCCTGTGCAGGGCTAAAGGTTGGACTCAATAATCCTTGTTGGTCCCCTCCAACTTAGAATAATTTGTTATTCTGAATTTCTCTGAAGAATCACATCTAGTTCTGTGATGAGCTGTAGACCCACTGCATCCTGCTGGGCTTTTATCTCACATTGATTATAATCTAACAGATTTTGCAGATAAAGGAATTGAACAATATTATCTCAGGTTCTGTAGTACAGGGTCCCTGATGCTGGTGACTTTTGCCAGGTAGAAATTTCAGAATCCCTGCATGACTCTACAGACCCTACAACATGCCTACAAGCAAGAAGGAATTTGAGTCCTGGCATTTCTCGTTAAAATTTACTCTGATAAGCTAAATATAGCTATTAGTTAACTTTCTGCATAGTATGAACAGGTGGTGTCCCCAGACTGCTCCAAATATATTCTAATGTACCCAGGACCAGACTGCAGTACTTTCACCCACACTGAGAGTACATTTTTTTCTACACATGCTCTTTATCCTCTCGAACTTCTTGTGGAGTAACATACCTTACTATTTCATAGCCTGAGTGTAGATCAGCTTGGCCCATGTAAGGTTCTGGTATTTGAGTTTTTTACCAGCTCTGTGAAAAATGTTATATTTTCTTGATGCATTCATCTGAATTTGTCATTATTCCTTTCCCCCTATCTCATTCTAAAGAGTAGTCGAAAATAAGGAACCCTATAGGGGATTATAATGGCTGCTTATAGGCTGAGCAACCCTGCACACCTATAGTTAAAGGGTAGTATATATGTTACCCACTTGTATGGACATTCCTTTTACCACTGTGGAGTGTTTCTAGCTTTGCATTTGGTGTTTGTTTGTTTTTTGTTTGTTTGTTTGTTTTTGGTTTTGGGTTTTTTGTGGGTTTTGTGTGTGTGTGTGTGTGTGTGTTTCATTTTTACCCCCGCTACCCCTCATTTGACTTAATTCCTTAAATTTTATTCTGACAGAGAATTTGTGTGATTTTTATTTTCACTTTTGCAGTGTCTTGGGTCAAAATTGTTATTTTCTTTTGATGTAAAGGAATAATACTAGGTTGTTGGTAGAATATGGCTTCATCCTTAATTATATGTAGAATGGTTTTTCCTGCCTTTCTTTTTCAATTCCTTGATTTCTACTTTTGTAGTCATTGTTTGGCAGGCAAATAAAGGGATGGCATGGTTACCACATCTTTGGAGTACAAGCAGAGAGTGGTGGAGAATTCAAGTGTAGAATCACGAATTTTGAAAGACAAAGGGTACCGAATATTGGGGAAATACTAAATACCTTTGATGCTTGCGAGTGATACTGGAATTAAATATGAAACTGAAGGCAAACAGAGCTATGAAGGATGGCAATAAACAACCATTATGGGAAAATGGGTTGCAATTTTGAGACTGAAGAAAACTTCAGGATGAAACATTATGAGATGGAAAACATAACTCTGAAAGCACAACTTTTCTCCTCTGAGATATAAAGGTTAACAAACTAACACAGATAAGATGGTGAAGTGTGGTGAAATTGTCTCATCAAGAGGATTATGAGGCTAACCGGTAGACTTTATTTCCCATGACAGGGGATAGACCACAGTGCAAAATTAATAGTCTGAAGTGTCCTATCAATAACCATGAAGAAAATCTGGAGTAATCCCAATTAACATTTGTTAATACTATACTTCTACTAGAAATATTGAAATCAAACACTGCATTGTTAACACAGTTGTTGTATTTAAACCATCTTTGTTAATAAGGATTTACTTGGGTCACAGGTAAAGCTGCTGCTGCTGTAAATGTAACAGTACTCAATAAATTTAAAAAAGGAATTTTTTAGAATTTATACCAAGTACAGTTTATACCTTAGCAATACTCTAGAAATAAAGAAATAATTTATTTAAAAATCATAGCTTTCCATAAAAGAGTTGGAAGTCTTTTTTAAGATCTTTAGTGTCAGTTGTATATTCCTATTTATATGATTGTCATGAGGCTGGAAATGACTACTAGTATCAGGGTAGATCTAAATGATGTACTGCATCCTGTGGCAGGATATGAGCTGGCATAATGACTGGTTGTGGCTGCCTGTGGTGGGTTGACCATAGATGTCAACTAAGCACTCACCAGCTGCTTGCTCTGTGACCCAGTGCAGCAAGATCAGAGAGAATAGGAGCAACCCTGAGAAAAACTTGTAGGCTGAGGTAAAGAGAGTTTAGTAAGTGAATGAAGAAGATAAAATAAAAAGTGTTGCAAAGGCATATGTGTCACTCATCACCTCCCACAAGCAGACCACAATGTCCAGCCTGTCTCCAAGCAGAGGTGTGTTTGGAAAAAACAAACACACAATTTCTATTTGCTGAGCATGACATTATAAGACTTGGAGTACACTTTATGCCATTTTGGGCCAGCTGTCTGATGGTGTTCCCTCCCAGTCTCCTGCTCGCTCACAGCCTACTTACTGGTACTGGGACAGAGTGAGAAAGAGAAAACCTTATTGCAGTTGCTCAGCAATAGCTAAAATATTGGTCTATATCAATGCTGCACAGTCACAGATTCAAAACAGCACCATATGGGCTACTGTGAAGAAAGCTGACCCCATGCCAGCCAGATTGACTGTTCTCTCTAATCTCAGGAACTATAGTTGTGTTATGGCAGTGGTGTTCACCTGAGCCATAGAAGGTATGGACATCAATGAAAGTTACTACTAATGACAATCATTATCATACAGAAGATATTCTCAAAATACTTAATGCCAAAAGACAACTCTTGGGAGACTTGAACAATAAAAAAGGTATAAATGTAGCCCTTTGAGGTTTTTTCATATTCTACTCAATTTTAATTTTGTTCCTCTCATCCTTTCTTCTTTGGAAGTTATATCTTGCTGATATAAGTAGTCTTATGTGCCATATGCATGAGGATAAGGGATTAACATGGGAGGTCTGACCAGTCTTCCCGAGATATCTATCCTTGAGTGCCTAGTTGTCCTTCCTGGTGGAGCTTAATGCTTCACAGAACTAAGTGCCTGCCTGTGCCTTAGCTGTGGGGTGCAGAGTCTGCCATCTATCTGAAAACCATCTCTGCATGCCTCTTTAGTTAAGCTGCAGGATGCTGTGCAGACACAGCTGAAGCACAAGCACAAAATCCTTCCAGCTGCCTCTATTGCGGCGGTAGTAATCTCTAATAGAAGGAGCCAGAGACTCCTTGGACTGACACCTTAGGTTTCACAACTGCTTTTTTGTCTGTGTCCCTGTATAATACATTAGAGTAATCATTAAGTTATCTTCACTTTTTTGTCATGATCAAAATGATTTGGAAAACATTATGGGCTGTTTAATATGGCGTGATTTTCAAGGCTTATGACATTTATTAATTTTTAAAGGAAATGATGCATCTCTTACAGCTTTGCATCTCTTCATTCATCAGTTGAATGATTAAAGCTCGTGTCCATTCTACTATGGTAAACAGGAAGATCAAATCTTTACCTATACTGGAACAAACAAGACAACTTTTGTCCTTGCCTGAAGGGATAATGTCATTGCCTTGAGCTTACATCTATCATTACCATGAATTAATTAGAATGAAGTAGAGCTTTAAATGTCCTCCCTCTGACTTATTCAGAAGTTCTTCCAGCATTACTATAACTGTCAATCATTTCAGTCCTTCAAAAATGTGTATTAAAACTATTATAAGTAATTTTTTTGTAGGTTCAACAGCAGGAGATAGTGAGTCCCTTTTGTGCATTGACATTTGAGCTCTATCTCAAAAATTATTTCATAGACTCCTAATCTCATCTTCTCTGTTGGTATCTTTGTCTTGGAGTGGCAGTGCTCTGCTTGTCAGTTACAGGTACACCAGAAAGTTCTGATAAACAAAGAAATAAAAGCATAACAATACTTTAAATAAACCACTATTTTTTAAAGTGTCTTAATAAGACAGCTGTGTTATTTAATGTAATAAAATATTTAATTTTGTTATTATTTGTCAAAATAAACAGAATTCAAAGTCCTTGATCCTTGAAACCTTAAACCCATGGCTTTGCATCTGTTAAATCTGAAGAGAAAAAGGTATGGCTTTCTGCAATACTTTCAGTGGTATTTTTTGTTGCCTTTGATTTGTTGTGTATGCACATTTTCTTTCTTTGGTGATGTAAAAGAAGGTTGCTGAAAATATAGTATGTGATAGGAAAGTATGGGTGAGTGAAACAGCAACCAGCTGTGGAAATGCTAGCAGCTGGGAAAAGGCAGCTACCATACAAAATTAATTCCCATTCCACACAGGGCAAAAATCACCTCTGGAAATTATGTCCTGTGTGTAAACTCTGTGGGTGTTCACATATAGACATAAAATTCAGCAAACAAGAAATTTGCTTATAAGTGCCAAATCATCCTACTGTAACCCTGGTGGGTTATAAATAAATGCTTGATTATAATCCTGCAGTGGATTTCTAAGAGCAGAGAACACTGAAAGCTGTTTTGAGCAACATTTAGCCTCTGTTTGCAGTATTCCAAAAATGAAGTATCGTACACATCAGTGTGAAACACAACACTTAAACAGGAATCCACTTTACCACAAAATCCACTGTAAGAATCTCTCTGATTTTTCTGTATTTTATTTCCACTTTAAAAATGTAGAGCATTTTGCAGTAATGGTGTAGCAATGATAATCCTCTAGAAATAGAGAAAGAATGAGCTGTATAAATAGCATTATCTTTTACTAGATTCACAGCTTTACCTGAATGAAAAAAAAGACAATGTTTCAGGCATATAAGCCCTCCAGATGCAGTTCATGTGTAGAAGTTGCATAGTTCAAACTAAGTATTGGCTGGGAATAGTTGCTCTCACTTTAATTTAGTTATGTTAACAAGACAATCTAAGAAGAAAAGTAGATGTTTGTTATCTATGAGACATAAGCACAAAAGGAAGAAACAATGTTTGTATGACTGTGAAAGAGAGAGACACATCATGACCTCCTGAATCTGGAAGCAGCACAAAAAATCATGTGTCATGAAACCAGTGTTTCCACTAAATCAAAGGTTTTTGGTGTCCAGTGAAATAAAGAACTGTAATGCACAGCTTCTTCTGAGGCTGAAGTTATATTGAGTTTATTGCTCTTCCTTGAAGAACAGGACTGAGAGGTTAGACATGGTGTGCTGGTTCAGTGAAAAGTGTTTCCCCTGCTGCTATCCAGGTGTATCTGTCCTTTATTACCCACTTGTGAGTTTATTCTGGTTTGCAGGAGTCATTTGGCTTCATCCACAAGAAGAATTTTGATGCATCAGATAAAGTATTCCTAAAGTATGAATACAGACATTCTAATAGCACTTTTGGTGTTGAAGTGGATACTCTAGTGGTATTGTCTATGTGTCAAACAAAACCAAGACAATGAATTTAACTTTCCTTTTTTTTCTGGTTGACTAGTATGAAAATGAAAATAACATTCATAAATTACACTAGTTCCAAAATCTCCAACCCCTTCCAGGAAGCAGAAATATTTTACTCATTATTTATTTCTGCAAACAAGGTGACAGGCTCTGCACACGTGTTTTCATTTGAGTTATGTGATATTTTGTTACTGGTGCAGTGGTGTATACCCAGCCTAAATTTGCCTTGACTGTTCCTCCATTAGTTGGTCCATAACATTAAATTTAAGGAAAATTCTTGTTCTTTACTAAGCAGTAAAGCCAAAGGGAGACTTGTTTATGAGCACTGACATTAGGCTTAAAGCATTTCCATAAATAGGGTTTTTCTTCATCAGGATTGCAACAATGAGCATTTTCTTCAAAAAATAAATTAAAATAAAAATTGTTACAATTCTACCATTTATAAATAATAAAAAATAAAGAAATTGCTCCATATGAACTTTCTGATTGCTCTGCTAAGACAAATAAGTGCGATTTTCTCTTTCAGTATCACATTTTATGCTATGGAACAGCCATATCAGTACTAGAGATGAAATAACAAAGATGCATGAAGGATTATTTAAGTGCAGTAAAACACCTGTGCACTGAAGTCACTGAGAGAATGCATGAAGAAGACACAGTATTTCCAAAAAATACATACCATATTTGACTACTGTCTTGGTAAAGAAATATTAGCTAATATCTAGTCTAGTCTTCTCCTGACACAGCTTTGAAATGTTCCCCCATGAGCCTCATCACTGGATACCAGGGAGATTCGTTCAGCACCTCTTTTTTCCTACCTTCCCTCCTCAGGAAGATGTAGAAAGCAATGAGGTCAACCTCAGTCTCTTTTTCTTCAAACTAGAGAAACCCAGAGTCCTCAACTTCTCCTCACAGGACATTTCTTCCAGCATTTTCACCAGCTTTGTTTCCTTTCCCTGGACACTTTTGAGTGTCTTAAAATCTTCCTTGAATAGTGGGGCACAGAACTGTGCACAGCACTCAAGGTGAGGCCACACCAATGCTGAAAACAGTGAGATGATCAACTCCTTTAACTAGCCAGTGATGCTGTGTTTGATGCACACCAGGATGGGGTTTGGCCTCTTGGCTGCCAGGACACACTGCTGTCAGAGTTCATTAAGCATTTGGGTGATACTGTCAGGCACATGGTACGGGGAAGATCCGTTTCTGCAGGATTGCTTTCCACCTGCTTTGCTCCCTATTCATACTTCTGCCTGGTGTTACTCAGTCCTAGTTGCAGAATCCGTAATTTGATCTTGTTAAATTTCATTCCATTAATCATCATCCCATGCTCCAAATTATTTAGATCCCTCTGCAAGTCCACTTGTACCCAAGAAAGTCAGCAGCATGTTCCAGTTTGGTATCATCAGCAAACTTGCTAAGGGTGCATTCAATCCTGCATCCAGATTGTTGATAAACATACTGAGTGAAATTGGCCCCAGGACTGAGTCCTGAGGAACACTGATGGTGACCAGTTGCCAGGCAGATGTAGCCTCATTCATTAGGACACTTTGAGCTCTCTCCTTCATTCAGTTCTGCAGACAGTGCACCATAAACTAGATCATCTCAGAGTGGAGAATTTGTCCAGAAGTATGCTGTGAATTACAGTATTAAAAGACTAAAATTCATAAGAACTACATTGACCACCTTCCCCTTCACCAACTAGGCAGGGGACCTTATCCTTCAACATCTTCATAAATTACTTAGACACAAGACTGGAAGGGATACTAAGCAAGTTTGCAGAAGACACAAAACTCAGAGGAGTCGTTGACTCCCTCGAAAGCAGAAAGGCCCTGCAGAGAGACCTCAACAAATTAGAGGAATGGGAAACCACCAATATTCAGTTGAAAAAGGGAAAGTGCCAGATGCTGCACCTGGGATGGGGCAACCCTGGATGTATGTACAGACTGGGGAATGAGATGCTGGAAAGCAGTGCCATGGAAAGGGACCAGGGGGTCCTGGTTGACAGTAAGTTGAATATGAGTCAGCAGTGCCCTGGCAGCCAGGAGGGCCAACCATGTCCAGGGGGGCATCAGGCACACCGTTTGCCAGCCAGTCGAGAGAGGGGATTGTTCTGCTCTGCTCTGCACTGGTGCGGCGTCACCTTGAATATTGTGTGCAGTTTTGGGTGCCACCATATAAGAAAGATATTAAGCCATTAAAGTACATCCAAAGGAGGGCAACAATGATGGAGAAGGGCCTTAAGGGGAAGCTGCTTGAGGAGTCTCTGAGGTCACTTGATCTGTTCAGCCTGGGGAGACTGAGGGGAGACCTCATTGCAGTTACAACTTCCTCATGAGGGGAAGAGGAGGGGCAGGCACTGATCTCTTCTCTGTGGTGACCAGTGACAGGACCCAAGTGGATGGCCTGAAGTTGTGTCAGGGGAGGTTTAGGTTGAATATTGGAAAGAGGTTCTTCCCCCAGAGTATGGTTGGGCACTGGAACAGGCTCCCCAGGGAAGTGGTCACAGCACCAAGCCTGACAGAGTTAAATAAGCATTTGGATGATGTTCTCAGGCACATGGTGTGGCTCTTGGAGATGGTCCTGTGCAAGGCTGGGAGTTGGACTTGGTAATCCTTGTGGGTCCCTTCCAACTTGGCATATTCTGTGTCTGTGATATCAAATTAGTTAAACAGCCCTTTCCCTTTGTGAAGCCATGTGGACTGTGTCTGATAAAAGTCTTAGCTCAGTTGATTACAGCATAGTGCTTCTAATGTTATGGTTGTAGGTTTGATCTCCGTGTGGGCCATCCACTTAGGAGTTGGACTTGATGAACCTTGTGGGCCCCTTCCAACTTGGAATATTCAATGATTCAATAGCACCAATATGATCTTTTTTTTAATATTTTTAAAGGAAAGGTCTGTAGTTTCCTGAGTCCCTGATGCCATTCTTGTAAACTGAAACAACTTTGGCTGGCTTTCAGTTAGCAGGGATCTCCACAGAATCTAAGACCTTTGCTGATGGATGATGGATGACAGAGAGGAGTCCTGCAATAACATCTATTATCTCCTTCAGTACTCTGGGGTGAAACCCATCCGGTTCTAGGACTTAGGAATATTCAGTTGATAGAGCTGGTTCTTTAAAATTTCACGGTCCAAAGACTGACAGTTGAAAGTTCCCACAGTTGTGATACTCCATCTCAGATGACCAAGCAGCCCAAGACCTATCATTAATATTAGAGAATGAAACAACAAACAAAAAAAGCATTGAACACCTCTGTTTTTATTTAGTTCCTGTTTGTCCGGTAGCCATCTTTGACAAGTATGGATCAAATATTTCCCTTAGACCATTTCCTATGATTAAAATACTTTAAAAAGCCTATTTTTGCACTAGATAATTCCACTGTTTGGTTAAAGAAGATATTGCATGAGCCATGACGTTTTTCACTGAAGGCTCATTAATGTTTCTGCCATTGAATAAACATGAGGGGTGTTATTCAGTTCACCTAATAAAAACATCTACATCTAAACTCAGGCCCCTTTTGTGCTCAGTGGATAGCTATGTATTTTCAGAATGAGATTAAAATTATTTAAGCTATCTATTTCAACACAAGGTGAATTATGCCCTAAAAGTGCCTATTTTTTCCACCAAGTATGAATGGAGGATAGGATGAATCACTCAGCTGAAGTGGTCTAGTGTATCCACAGCAGGAAAAAAAATGAATCTCAAACAACTAATCTTTCTGGCCCAGAATTAGATGCTCTATGTCCATCTTTGGGAGAACTTCTCCAGAAAAGCTGTTTAACTTGGATATAAGTACAGGGGAAAATATGGAGTTTGACCCTTCTCTGCTGTCTTACTTTGCATCCATTTTAGTTGAGATTTTTTTCTCAAGTGACTTCATGAAAATATTTTCATGAGCCAAGTTCTCAGGATGTAGTAAGGGCACTCTTTGACAGAATGCTGTACCTAGAGACATATCCTGATGCCTCACAGTGAGCATCATCTTACTCCTCTGTTGTTCATTATACTAAGTATGTGCATTCACAAAGTGACCATCAAGTTAAAATAACTGAAGCAGCATAATGTGGCTGTTACTACTTCTATTCCTTTATGATCTGTAAGAAATCCAATTCCTTTTCAGAAATACTCCAAAGTGTCAAACACCTCTGTTATAGCAGGATGTTTATATAGTATGCAGGTTTCCTCAAATGATCCAAAATAAATTTTATAAACTAATAATGTGCTGTAAAAGTAATTTATAAGCTTTCTTGACATTTCTTGTTGAAATTTTCATGCAGGTAAAGGTCAGCTTGCAAACATTGCCAATAAAAATCACTTCAGAAGATTAAACTGAATAATTTACAACAAAGTAGCTGCAATTTTTTATTATATCTTAAATTTTATGGGGACATGTAAGAAATCTGCTGTAGCAATTCCATTGTGTAAATCAACAAATGCCTGTACTTTCTCTTATGTTTTCAAAATCAAATATAAATTTCATACATGGACTAAATGTCTGTGAGTAAATTTTTGAATGTCATAAACATTAATAAGTTCTACTCTAAATATTTTAGTACATAATAAAGGGAGTAGATACACCTCTTACATGTAAAATACAGATTTATGTCAAAGCAAACCCCTCAGTTTTATAACCCTACATAGCTGGGTTATGATACATAATAATTTGTCTTGTAACATTAGATCATGCCAGATGCATCACAGAGTTAAGACTCAATAAGAGATGATTTTAATTAGTGTAATCTTGACACATTAGATAAAAATTGCAATAAATGTTTGTTATGCACCTGATATTTATAACTTATATAGCACAAATGCACCATATAGATACTTGTGTTTGTATTAACTCTTGTACCTTATTTTAGATTTTAGGTCTTCTCACTTGCCTAGTAGCGCTGGTACGGCAGTCATCAACAATTATCTTATAAAATTAGTCCTGAACTTCAGTGATTAAATTAAAGTCCCTGCAAAGACACACCATTCACACACCCTGAGCCCAACTTAAGAGCAGTCTGCAAATGCAGATAAGCAAATGAACTTATACATAATTTCTGAAGAGGATTCATAGAACAGTCTTTTATAATCATGTGAATCTTGTGAGGTGATTAACAGATTAAAAAGCGATTGGACAGAATGTATTACAGATACAGTCACTGGTATCCTGTGAAAACTGTATGCACTGAAGGAATTCCCATTAGCAAAGAAAAATGAAATAAATCCCGAACTTGTCCAGATGGTTAAAAAAGATCATATTGAATAAATTCGAAGACGAGCTGACTGGTCTAAGTATACGGCTACTGTTTTAAAACTAAACTGTCTTGAAGACTGAAAGTCATCAAACATGGTCTCAGTTAAAAGGTCATTTCAAGCTTCAGAATGCAGATTATCTTCAGCATTTTATATGAACCAGGAGCTTCAGAAACCTCAGTTCTGTGGAAAGAAGCAAAGGTACCTTATCTACAGGGATACTAGCAAGACATGGTTTTATTTTATTTTATTATTTTATTTTATAATATAACGTAAATTAATTTAATCTCATCTCCCTTGCATTTTATTTATTCAATTTATGAGTTGGTCATCTGGAGGGGCTTAGTATTCTAACAGTTGATATCCATTGGCAGAAATGAGAAAACAATGGATTGTTGTTACATTTATATCAGTTGGAGACATTTTCCTGTGATGAAAGTAGAAATTATTTATTTGGCTGTTGACAGAGCTCTGCTGCATCCAAGGATCTGTGCTTTGTCCTTGGCAAGCTGAAGCACTGATATAAAATTTCTAACATTGTGCACCAGGTACTAGGGGGATGCACTGAAATTCCTCTTTCAGGGCAGTATAACAAACAAGTCAGAATGGTCAAAGAGTTTCTTCTCATTGCCTTGCATTTTAGCTTGCATCAAGCAGACATTTCTGGTTGCTTGTGTAGAAGTGTTGCAAGGATGACATGAATTATAGAATAATAAAATGTTTTGGGTTGTTAACAGACTTAAAAATCTACTAGTACCAATGCCTGTGCCATAGGCAGGGACACCTCCCACTAGACCAAGTTCCTCCAAGCCCCATCCAAATTGGCGTTGAACACTTCCAGGGATGGGGCATCCACGGCTTCTCTGGACAATCTGTTCCAATGCTCACTCTCATAGTGAAGAATTTCTTGAAGTAACTTTGAAGGACGTTGAGAGACTCACTAAATACATCTGAGTCAGAGAAGGATTGACTACCAAATTTAGACATATCTGTTCTAACTTCTCATAAATTTCAGAAAAATCTTACAGTTATAAAAGGGTGAAGAGAGCTTCTTTTTCTTTTCAGGATACTATAAAAATATGATGAGATGGACCACAGCCACAAGATTTGCTATCAGGAGTTCTCTTTATTTAAGAAAATAAAAATGTTTACCATCAGTAACAAATTTTTGTCTTTGAAGTATTTGTGTGGTATCCCTCTGTATACTGCTGCTGTCTCTTCAAGATATAGACAAAATTTTATGAAATAACTGGAGTTTGTATGGAAAGAAGAGATAATGTAGTTTCAGCAACATCCAGAGTAGGTCTGTGTGTGTTAGACACATGAGAGAAATCAGCTTATCTCCTTTAATCTTAATGAAAACTATCTAGACACAAGGCAACAGAGTTTCCCCACAACCTTGAAAATCAGGCTAATCTTAGTAAAAAACATTGTAATTGAGAAAAATCCTTCCTTGATAGTTAATAATTCATGCTGCACAATATCCATGTATTTTATATTGGCTATTGTATCTACACAAATTTACAGAACAGGAGAACTGTGTAGTCTTTGGAATTGTTCATGCAGTTAAATGTTCTGTCATTCAGGAGGAAACTAATTTCAGAAATAATGCAGAATTATGTGGAGGTACTTAATTTTTCATTACTTATTTTCCTGATATACTCAATAATTTGAGCATTTTTCTTCTGTAAGGAAATTTGCCATGTAAATTCTTTAGCTTGTGATATAACAAGGGCTGTCTTTTAAAATGAAACTTGTTTTAATGAGGGCATTAATGTCATTTTGATAAAGAATTATCCAATAATTTTGCTGCTGCCATGTAAATGATTATAGGTGCCACTGTACAACTTCAGTATTAAAAAGTCACATTGTCAAGTGGGTTTAAAAGTACTTATTCTCTACTGTTGTGACAATTCATATGCAATTAATTAAAATAAATCAAACATGAGATTGCCATCTTTGTACACTTAGGATAAAAGGTATTACTGTGTTGAGTCTTTAGATACAGAGTTTATATTTTTGCATTTGGGCTGGTAGAAGAACACTTGAAAATATTAGTAGTTCATGCCACGACTAGAAATTTACTTTTCTCTTCTTAGCAATTTGGGCATGAGAATTACATAGAGTTTTGTAAGTAAATGTTCAAGCCTGAACCTTTATGAATGACTTTGTGTTGTTTTGGATTGGCACCTAAAAGGGAACTTTTTTGTTTCAGAATTTGCTTAAAAATTATGTCATTGATAAAGATTTCATTGGTGGATGAAAGACAGTCATGTATTCTTACCAATAATTTGGTTTAAATGAGAATCCAAGAATCCTAAGACTATTGAAGCTGAATAACTTGGTTCCTTCCCCCCCACCCCCACCCCCTCCCCCCCCTCCCCCTTTTGTCCAGGATATGATACAGCAGAAAGTCAATTTTATTTCACAGAACTACAGAATACACTAAGCTGGAAGGGACCCACAAGGATCATCAAGTCCAACTGAGCCCTGCACAGGACCACACCATGTGCCCAAGAGTATACACCAAATGTTTCTTGAACTCTGGCAGGCTTGGTGCTGTGACCACTTTCCTGGGGAGCCTGTTCCAGTTCACAACTACCCTCAGGCTGAAGCATCTTTTTCTAATATCTAACCTAAACTTCCCCTGACACACCTTCAGCTTCTGTCACTGGACACTACAGAGAAGCTACCAGTGTCTGCCTCTCCTTTTCCCCTTAGGAGGAACTTGTAGATGAGGTGTCCCCTCAGTTGACGAGGTTGCCCCTGCAATGAGGTCTGTCCTCAGTCTCCTCTTCTCCAGGCTGAACAGACCGAGTGACCTCAGCCACTTCTTATACAGCTTCCCCTGAAGGCCCTTCACCATTTTCATTGCCCTCCTTTGGATACTTTCCAATAGCTTAATGTCTTTCTTATCTTTTTATGCCCAAAACTGCACACAATATTCAAGGTGGTGCCTCACCAGTGCAGAGCAGAGTGGAACAATCCCCTGCCCTGACTGGCTGGTGATGGTTTGCCTGATGCCCCCAGGACATAGACTCATAGAATCATAGAATCAGTTGGGTTGGAAAAGACCTCCAAGATCATCGAGTCCAACCCTTGGTCCAACTCTAGTCCATTTACTAGATCATGGCACTCAGCGCCATATCCACATGGTTGGCCCTCTTGGTTGTCAGAGCACTGCTGACTCATATTCAACTTACTGTCAACCAGGACCCCTGTGTCCCTTTCCACAGCACTGCTTTCCAGCATCTCATTCCCCAGTCTGTATGCACATCCAGGGTTGCCTCATCTCAGGTGCAGAATCTGGCACTCTCCCTTATTGAACTGCATATGGTTGGTGGTTTCCCATTCCTCTAATTTGTTGAGGTCTCTCTGCAGGGCCTCCCTGCCTTTGAGGGAGTCAACAGCTCCTCCCAGTTTTGTGACATCTGCAAACTTGCTTAGTATCCCTTCCAGTCCTGTGTCTAAGTCATTGATGAAGATGTTGAAGAGCACAGGACCTGAGATGAAGCCCTGTGGAACCCCACTAGTTAAAGGTCACCAGTCTGATGTCACCCTATTCACTATTACTCTCTGTCCTCAACCGGTGAGTCAATTTTCACCCACCACATGATGTGTTTGCCCAGCTGTGCTGTACATTTTGTCCAGAAGGAACTTGTGAGACACAGTATCAAAAGCTTTACTGAAATCTGAAAAGATTACACCAACTGGCTTCCCTTGATCAACTAGGTGGTTAACTTGTCATAAAAGGAAATCAGGTTTGATAAGTAGGACTTTGCCCTCATGAAACTGTGCTGCTGTGATCAATGACTGCATTGATTTTCAAGTGTTTTTCAATATCTCTCAGAATAATCTTCTCCATAACTTTACCAAGCTCTGAAGTGAGACTGACAGACCTGTAGTTTCTGGGGTCCTCCTTCTTGACCTTCTTGAAAATCAGGAAAAGATTCTCCAGCTTCCAGTCAGCTGGGACCTCCCTGGTTTCCCAAGACTGCTGAAAAATCATTGAGAGAGTTTTTGCGATGACATCAACCAGCTCTTTGAGGAGTCTCGGATGAATTCCTTCAGGTCCAATAGACATGTAGGGATCCAGCTGGAACAGCAGATCCTGCACAATTTCAGGGTGAACTGGCAGCTGATCATTCTTGTAGTCATGGTCTTCCAGCTCAAGGCACTGAGACCCCCTTGGTCTGTCATCTGTGTTTGTTATGGGTTTACCTAGGTAGGCCTAAATTTAGGCTTTAAATTTTAGACTAGGCCTGAGACTGTCAGCTGACTTGACCTGGGCTGAGCTAGCTAACAGCTGACTTCTTCTATCCAATAGTATTGTACTCCATACGATATTACGACATCATCTCAAAAGGGGTAAAGCCAGTGTGGGAGTGGCTTGGTCAGTTTCTTCATAGCTGTTGTCTCAGCAGGACACACTGTGTTGTCCCAGGAGGGACGGGAAGGTCCAAGCCCAGAGCACCAGCTTGCCATCATGTCATCTTAGGGAAATAAAATGTTTGTTCTTAGTCTTTCTGCTTAAGTCTGTCTCTCTGGGGATTGAGTTCTCTAGAAGGATTTGTAGTTAGAATAGTGGGATTTGTGTTTACTGAGGAGTGGGAAGTTGTTTGTTGTTATTTCTAACTTGTGTAAGTGTGTGTTATGTTGTAGTTTTCTCTTAAGTTTCTCTTTTCTGTAAAAATATATAGTTAGTTTAAGTGTAAACCTAGTTTGAGATTTTTTTTTCCTTTCTCCCTTTTCTCAGCTGGAGGAGGGGAAGTTTTCTTTCTGTTTTGGGGGTTTGGCATTTTGGCAGCTCATCCCAAGACAGTGTTGCAGACAGAGGCAAAGAAAGCATTAAACATCTCTGCCTTTTCTCTGTTCCTGTTTGTGAGTGACAATCCTCATCCTGCAATGGGCCAATGATATTTCTATACTACCTATTGCAACTAATGTATTTGGAAAAACTTTTTACTGTCCCCCACATTTCTAGTCAGCTTCAACTCCACCTGAGCTTTGGCCACACATACGTTTCCCCTACAGTGGTGAGCAGAATCTATGTCTTCTTCCCATGTAACTTGACCTTGCTTTTTTTCCCAGGGCATAAATCTTCCTCTTTTGCCTTATTTTCAAGAGAAGAATCCCTGCTCAGCCAAGCTGGCCTTCTGCCTTGCCTGATTGTCTTCCGACGTTTGACAATGGCCTGCTCCTGTGCCCTTAGGAGGTGATGTTTGAAAAGTGACCATTTTCCCAGGGGAACTTACTTACTAATTCCCTGAGCAGCCTGAAGTCTGCTCTCCTCATGTCCAGAGCTGAGGTTTAGCTGGCACTTTTCTTCCTGTCAACAGAGATTTTAAACTCGATTGCTTTGTGGTCACTGTGGTCAAGAAGGCCACCAATCTCCACTTCCCTCACAAGATCCATTCTGTTGACAAGCAAAAGATCAAGGAGAGCATCTTTCTGAGTCAGCTCCCTTAGGACCTGTACCATAAAGATGTCACACAGGCTTTTTAGCCCACGTTGAACCAGCTGTGTGATACTCCCAGCTAATTTCTGGCAAGTTGGAGTCCCCCATAAGGACAAGGGCAATTGACTTGGAAGTGTCCCATAGTTCCTCAAAGACTAGCTCAGTTCCTCAAAGTCAGCATCAGTGTCCTGGTTAGCAGGTATATAGAAGATTCCTACGAAGACATGTGTGTTCTTTGTCTGCCCCTTTATTCTTACCCAGAAGCTCTTAACTATGTCATTGCTAACTGTGAGCTTCCTACATTCTTACCCTTCTATTACATACAGTGCCACCCCTCCATCTCTTCTGCCCTGCCTTTCCCTCCTAAAGAGTTTGTAACCATCCTAAAGGGCACACCAGTCACAGGTCTCACTTCACCAGGTTTCACTTATGCCAGTGATGTCCGATCTCTGAGACTGGGCCAAAGATTCAAGCTCCTCTTGTTTGTTCCTAATGCTGCATGCATTAACATAGAAACATTTAAGGTGTGGTACATTGTAGCCAACACCTCTTGAAGCAGATTGAGAATTGCCATTAGTGTTCATTTTCTTGAGTTTTGGCCCACCATCCCATCACTCCTCACTGGTAAGCCTGGTTTTGCCCCTTTCTGTCGAAGGAGACCCAGGGTTTATACAATGGCAAAAATACTACAAGAGATGGATAGATGAGGACGCCGAAGTCCAGGAACCTGGCTCCCCGAATATGGAAGCTCTGTGAGAGATTTATAAGGACTCTAATAAGTTCACACCCTATATTGATGTTTCCCCAGTTTGAATGCTATACACCCCAATATGTCTACCTTAGTCATTTTCCCTTAGTCATCCCTATCCAGGTTTCTTCTTCCCACAAACCCCTAGGGCATTTTCCCACCAACCCACTCCTGATTGGTCCCAGTTTGGTGCAGTGCACCAGTTTCCTTATATGGTTATGTTCAAACCCTGTTCTCCTATTGGTTCTTTCCCTGCTCCTCCCCTCATTCCACCTCCTGATTTGCATACACCCAATGAGGTGTGTCGCTCCTCCCTGTCTCCTCCCATTTCCCCGCCCAACTTCTAGAAAATCCCATGCTACCCTATATAAGTCCAAGCACACCAATAAACTTGCTTCTCCTCGTGGACTCTTGGCTTGTGTGGACTCCTTCAATCGGGGGTGGTTGCCGGGCTGAGAGCGGGAGGAGCCGCCCTAAGCTTCCAAGGAGCCTGATCCTAGGGAGCCCTTGGAGCTGCTTTCCTAGCCTGGCTTCTGGAAGCGGAATCCTTCCACTGTATCAGTGGACTTTTTACCATCCACCGATACCTTTCCCTCTTCCAAGATAGCTTAAAACTCTACCAATGAGCCCCACTGGCTCCTGTGCTAGAATTCCTTTTCCCTTCTGAGAAAGGTGCATCCCATCAGGTGTCAGTAGACCAGGTGTTGAATAGGTCATCCCATGGTCGAAACCCCCCATTTTTTTTCCAATTACACCAACCTCTGAGCCTCTCAATGACTAGATGGATCTGCCTATTTCTATCGATATTATTCCTTGTCACCAGAAGAATCAAGGAAGTCACCATCTGTGCTACTGATCCTTCTACCAATCATCCTAGGGCCCTAAAGTATCTTTTGATTGCTCTCATACTTGTCTGTTATTTTGTCATTGCCAGTTTCAACAACCAATAGCAGATAGTAATCAGAGGACCTTACTAGAGTGGAGAGCTTTCCAGTTCTGTCCCTTATCTAAGCCCCTTGGAGATAACAGATACCCCTGTGAACTGGATCTGATCTGTATATCATGTCCTCCATTCCCCTTAGAATGGAGTCTCTTATTACAGCTATCTGTTTAACAGAGAAGGTCTTGATGTGGGGTATAGCTGGTGTTTTAGGAGACCTCACTACCCCAGAAGGACCCTTGCCCAACTCATAAGTTGTCTGGCCTTTCAGAGCCTCATACTAGTTTTAGAAGGTGCCAGTCCTATCTGTCAAATTCTGAGAAGGAACCTTCCTCCTGGTACATGCAGTGCTTTTATTGTGTATTAACTCTGTTCCAGATTTGCCTTTCTATTTCCTTTCTTTCCCATAGTCAAAGTGCAACCACTTTGTTCGGGATCTGACTTCTAGTGAGGTGGTAACTTTGAAGTTTGTCTTTACCAGTGAAAGACAAACTGGGTGGGGGATGGGATTGAATGAGAAAAAGAGCATATTGTGAAACTGGAACATCTCTTGAGCTCATACATTCTAGTAGCCACTGGAATCATGACTTTTAGTGCCCAATTTGCTCTCGTGACAGTCTTTTGCAGACTGCCTGAGGACCAAGTCTGGTAGGTCAGTGGTTATTTTTGAAAAATATGCACCTGTCCTTTATTGACTGTGTATGTCAAATCTTTTTGGTGCAAAGAGACTGTATGATCCCACATACGTATTTTCCATTAGTGAGTTTAGTATGGTGGATAGTGTAAATTATACCTAGAGGTAAATCTGCATAAGATTTGTGGATGTTAATGGTCTTTTTCTAGAAGGGAGCTGCTGATAGAGTCTTCAATCCCCCCTGACCTCTCTGACACAGATGCTAACAACACATTTCCCCCCGTCATACAGTTCTACCAATCCCTGCTGGTACTTGGTACTGCTCTTCTGATGATGATCACTCACTTTCTCTGAAGTTGTTTAATCAAAAAAAAAAAAAAAACCAAACAGATTAAACTAGGAGCATTCAGCTCTAAGGTAATATATACATCCAGTGGAGGAGGGGGTGGTGCCAGGGAGTGACAGAGACATTTAAAAGGCTCCAGGGAGTGTGAGCAATATGGAGCACAGTGAAGAGTGGCCAAACAGGGGGATGGCAAGTCAGTGAGGGCGTGGTATTGCAGTTTGAGCAAAGAAGGGCGTGGCACAGCAGTGAGGGTGTGGCACAGCAGTTTGCATGGCAGTTTGTGCAGGCGGCATGAGCAAGAAAGGCTCTCAGAGTACCCAAGAACAGTGGATAGAGGCAGCAAACAGACTCAGCTGCTGGTAAGGAAGAGTAAAGAGATACTTTCAGTCCAAGTATTATTAGCATACTGGTTTAAACTTCCTCACTTATGGTGTTGGCATGCTGTAATTTAATGTATTTAAATAATACAATTAATAATTTAAAAATACACAGCATAATAAGAATTAGGGTATCCTAATGACCAAGCCATCCAAGATATTGTTATCAAGATAACAAAATAGTTAGATATTAAAATCTAAAGTGAAATGAAAAAGAAGTTTTGAGCTCTGCATAATAGGACATTCCACAGATGAGAAAGAGACAAAGTATTGTGAGAGGAAAAAGTAAGTCACCTTCTAAAATGGCAAGCAGATAACCCCTAGATGAAATAGTTTCTGGTTATGCACAGGCTTCACAAGTACTTGTTTCTCTGCTTCTCTATACCAGACCAGGATTTCATCATGTGTCTGATGGTGATGCTACTACCAATAATGTTTACTATTTTTGTATTAGTGTTTGAAAGTTTAGACTGCTGAATTTTGTGTGAAATGCACCCTACATAGTGAACAGTCTGGGAGAGCTGCCAACAATAAATTGCAATAATCCAACCTTGCTGTTGTAATGGCATGAATTAGAAGCTCAGCATCTTGCTGACACAGCAATCATCTTAAACTTGTTATACTCCTGAGTTGGTATAATGAAGTCTTATCAATATTGTTGATGTGGCTCTCTGAGTAAAGCTGAGGGTCAAAAATGACTGGAATTCATCATGAAGAGCATTTCTTTCAGGATGTCCAGCAGCAGAACTGTGATTTAATATCAAATTGTCACTGGAATGAGAAGGATGCCTGTGGAAACACAGCATGATGCAGGTAGAAAGGAAAAAAACATAATGTAAAAGCCAGCAAAATGAAATAAAAGTTGATATTTGCATTTTTATTGATGATTATCTGGTTTTAAGTTTGCCCTGTAGGACTCTACAGACTATTTAGAGTTCTCTAGTCTGCTTCACGTTCTCTGAAATCAAGTTTCCAAGAAGCCCATATGTGGATTTTTACAGTTAACTGATCATAATGGGGTGGAAGAAGGTTGTAGTTTTTCTTAAGGAACAATCTGAGATGAAAATCAAATCAGATGAACCTAGACATTTTTCAGTAACAGACACACATAAAGTTGTAACTTCTTAATTTACTTGTTTTTTTCACTAGTATAGCAGTCTTTTTGTATTTACATATTGTAAGACATAACTACTGTGGCCCAGCAAATAGTATTTTTCCAGTATTGTTAAAAGATTGACCTGACTTTGTATTAACACACCACTTTAGGCCTAGGATGCCTTTATCTTAGAAGGAACTTATTTTAGATTGTTTTCTGCATAACCATAGTCTAGAGGTGAGATGAGTGTTGAGTACTTTCATTGAAGCTCTCTGTGTATGATAGAGATCTTAAAATCCTATATAAGCACTTCGAAACAAACCTTCAAGGCTGGTGGAGGTTATTGCATAACAATTAATGTACTGATGGTTGATGTGGAAATTTTAAATAGGAAGCAGTGAATAAAGAATAAGATGTCTTCTACACAAAAATCTAGAAGTAACCTCAAATCTACTTGAGTTATGTGCCAGTGGAACCAAAAATAACTTTTTTTTAAATGCCAATTAATATCATAGATTTGCTGGTAAAGAAATAAGCATATTGACACTTTTAAAACCTAATTTTCCCCTCCTGTCACACAAACTCTTCCAGAGGAAGATTGAAGTTTTGAGCCTTTTGATGCAGAGGGTTATTGAGAGGGTGAGCATAGCAGTAGAGAAAATACTAGGAAATTTATGTGTATCAATTTTCACCGTATTATGGAGAGTCTTCTGTAATTTGATAATTTGATGTTTTAATTGGAATGATACTATTTTTTTATTTTGATTGGACTCATGAGGCTTCTATTAGCCTAAAGATAATTCTTAGACCATCATATTGTGTTCTACCGGAATTTTGCGAGAAATATATTCCAACACTGTAGTCTCGATTCAACAAAAATAATTCTTATCAGTTTTCCAATAACTGTGGACTTCCTGATTTCTGATAAAATTTGGATTTATCTAGATGTCTCTTCAGTATAAAATCAAATTATTGATTCTGTAGACAGAAGAATACAAGAATATCTGGAGAGTCAAATATATTTTGAGGCAAGAGAACCTGTTTCCAACTTTCCCAATAAAGAAAATAAAAGATGAAAACTTGTTTCAGGCAAACCTTGCCAAGATTCTTTGACAGGCAGTGGGTTGAAGATACCACTATAATATAAGATATATAAGCACACACTTTTTCAGGAAGGTAAATTTCATTGTATCTCCTTTGAAAGCCAAATCTCCTTGACTAGTTTTCTTCAATTGCAGGGAAGCAAAGCACTTATGAAGAAACCTTGTTGTATGATCAGAAGTTAATTTTTAGAAGGATAAAAGTCATTGTTGGAATAGACCAAGTCATTTGTGCTAAACCAGATCCAACTGCTAATTATTCACAAGATGGGAGAGTAGATGGGCATGCTATTTGTTTGAAATAACCTTACAGTTATTTTGGGTTTGAGTGGCCACGTTTTGGTAGAAGTGGGCTACAGAGGTGGCTTCTGTGAGGAGCTGCCAGAAGCTTCCCCTGTGTCTGAAAGAACCAATGCCAGTCAGCTCCAGGATGGACTTGCCACTGGCCAAGGCTCAGCCCATCAGTGATGGTTGTACTGCCTCTGGGATACTGTGCTTAAGAAGGCAAACCACCCCCTGCTGTGCAACAGCAGCCAGAAGAGAGGAGTGAGGATACATGAGAGCAACAGCCTTGCAGACACCAGGGTCAGTGAAGGAGGAGGGACAGAAGGTGCTCCAGGCACCAGAGCAGAGATTCCCCTGCAGCCCGTGGTGCAGACCATGGTGAGGCAGCTGTGTCCCTGTAGCCCATGGAGGTTCATGGTGACACAGAGATCTGTTTGCAGTTCATGGAGGACCCCAAGCCAGAGCAGGATGATGTTCAAAGGAGGCTCTGACCTAATGGGAAGTTCATCCTGGAGCAGCATCCTGACAGGACCTTTGACCCCAAGGAAAGAGTAGACCAGGTTGGAGCAGGCTTGATGGAAGGATTTGTGACCCAGTGGAGGACTCATGCTGGGGCAGTTTGTTCCTGAAGGACTGACCTCATGGAAAGGACACATACTGGGGCAGTTTGTAAAGAACTGCAGCCCCTGGGAAGGACTCATGCTGGAGATGTCCATGGGATCCCACACTGGAGCAGGAGAAGAGTGAGGAGTCCTCCATCTGAGGAGGCAGGAGCAGCAGAAACAATGTGTGATGAACTGACTGATGTCCCCATTCCCAGGTCCCCTACATTGCTGGAGGGGGCTGGATAGAGAAAACTGGGAGCAAACTTGATCCTGCAAATATGGGCGGGCTAGGGGGAAGTTGTTTTTAAGTTTTTGTCTTATTTTTCATTATCCTACTCAGATATGATTGGTAATAAATGAAATTAATTTTCCCCCAAGTCAAGTCTGTTTTGCCTATGATGGTAACTTGTGAGTGATCTCTTTCTGTTCTTATCCCAACCTACAAACTTTTAGTTCTATTTTCTCTCCCCATCCAGCTGAGGAGGGAAGTGATAAAGTGGTTTCAGTGGATACCTGGCATCCAGCCAGGGGTAACCTACCACAGCTTTGTATTTTCCGTTTCTCTTTTTATGTCTCCATAGCATTGGATAAGAACTTAAAGGTTGGGGAGGCTATCATCTTGCTTAGGTTCCCCTTAATCTACGTGGAGGCAGGTGTGAATGGGAGCTAACTAGTTCTTAGCTCAATTTCTGCAATCACTTCATTTAATCCTTCAAACCTTTTTGTTCTCTGAAAGATGTCTGCCTAGAATAATATGGAATTCTCTGAAGATAATATTTATGCTTAGAGGATCACAATCCCCTCCAGGGACCCCAATTCTCTTTGGTTTGAAGACATAATAGAGCCAAATCCTGGAAGCTCCCAGCAGGGTCTGTTCTGTGATAGATTAGTGAGATGCTGGGTGACATATCTTTTAGAAGGTGACTGGCTATTTCTCTTTAGAGAATAAGTACCTGCTTAACCTGCTTTTTATTTTCTGTAAAAACACTAGCATTGCAAGAGGCCTGATGGACACCCCTTTCTTTAGCAACAGCCTAGTTTGGTTTCACTAAACTTGAAGAGATATATTCTAGGCAAGAAAAATGCATCCAAGTTCTGCAGCAGACAAACGATATGGAAACTTGGGAAGAGAAAATGATGCTGGCAAGGAACTAGCCCCCAACATTGACCTTGGCACAAACATAGATAGCTCTTTCAGCTTACACTGTAAAGACCTTCAGCTGTGATCAGAAAACAGATTATGTTGGTTGTAAACAGAAATCATTAGAGAATGACACAACTTGTTTCAAGGGAAAGGTTGAAAAGTCATTTCAAATAACATTATTTTAATGAAAAGGTCATGTAGTTGCACCATAATTTCCCCCATCAAAGAGGCACAGTCATGTGCCCCGGAGAGCTGGGCTAAGGTTTTCAATATGAAGTTGAAAGTACTGCTGGTTTTCCTCTCATATAGAGGAAGAAACTGCTTCTCTGTGGTGTTGAGATCAGAACTGTAAAAAAATAAAATAATTACTGTTTTCAAGACATGCTCAGCTTGAAAACTACCGTCTGTCTTCCTGAGGTCTTCTCAAGATGGGAAACATAGGAAGAATGGCTCAGAACAATTTGCTTCATGCCTGGTGCTCCCCATTTCTGGGCCATATTATGAGGAAGCCATCAGATCTCTGTACAGGGAAGAAGGTGACTTTACATTTTGCAACAGAAGACTTCGTCAGGGGAGCTTTTCATAAGACTTCCTTTACCTCTGCCCTACTGAATAAATTAGTCCACAGATGGCAGATCTCCTTGCCAACGTGAGAGACCTCTTCACTGGCAAAATAGGAAGTCAGAAACTAAGTTATAAAAGAAAAAACTTGAGTTCAGGTAGTAAAACAAAGATTTCAACTGCTGTTGGCAGACACACTATAGGGAGTTTACATGAAAGACTTCATTTATGTGGAAATAAAGTTGGAGATTTCTTTTTAGAATAAACAAAATTTTGTACTGGATATTAAAGAGGTTATAAAAAAGTTATTCAATATACTTTCTAGAGAACCCTAACTCTAACCCCCCCCCCCTCCCCCCCCCCCCTTCCTTATCCGAGGAACTACTGGACCCTCACAAAGGGTTAAAAAAATGGAACAACTTTCATTGAAAAGGCAATTTGTTCACCTCAGGCAAATGATTGGATAAAATTATGAATTTGCATTGCAGCTACCTACTTTAAATCTAGTCTACAGATTAAGGTATCATCACACAACACCATAATTTTATAATTTTTTAAGTGCACATAAAAAAAATGGTTTAAAAATACATGCCTATTTCCCAATAAAAACATGTATATTGGACATTTTAACACTTACATGGGATTGTTTCACATTGGATCTTTTGACTAATAGTGGCATAGAAGTAAATAGCAATTTTGCAGACCAATATTTCTTATAATTCATCCTGAAAACTGGGAGAAGAGGGAGTATAGAGTGGTAATGCAGAGCAACCTGTGTTCTAAATACAGCACTTTTTTCATCACTATTATTAAGACATGTTTTCAACTTATAAATGATTTGGGATAAAAGGGGATAAAATCAGTGATCTGTTAGATTCTACAGTGCCAGGAAACAGCCTGCCAATTCCCACTCCCTGAATGTGTTATACAGTACATCCCCAGACACTGGCTGGAAAGCCAAACTTAGCAAGCAGAGAAAGTACCGAGATAGAGTGCAGTATTCCATGATTCTATGATTCTCTTTGATTTTTGTGGTAAATTATTAAAGACCATAATAGAAGCAAAGCTATCCAAGGACTTCCTGTCTTTCCTTCTGGAATGTGTCTTTAATATTTATTTTGACTTTTATAACATTGCATATAAAACAGAAACCCTTCTAAAACAGTATTCCAACAATCAGTTCTATCTTTCCAGCAAAATCAGGCTTTGCTAAAGATATTAGCAACTGTAAAGAGTGTAAGAAAGAAGTCTGCTCTGTACATACATGGATTATATACTGTATTTGCTTTTATAGGGAATAGAAAACCTGGTAGTGGATGAGCTAATTGGGTCCCCAGGGCTTCCTGATTCTGACTGAATAATGTCTCAGTATCCAGAGTCTCTTGTTCATCTGGAAACAACTGAAAATCATTGCTGGATTTTCTTTACATTTCCTGATGGATTTAATAAGTCTGTGCTACTGTGCTAAATTTTAAGTTAAGCTGATGTATTTTTCAAATGTTTGTACAGTATTTTCTTTTCCATGAAAATATTCTGCCATGACACTCAGTTTGCAAAAGGTATTCACAGCAGGTTTGCAGTATTGCAGTAGAATCAGATGGGATAATGAAGGGAATATGTACTCTTGGAAAGATCTGGTAGCACTGTGGATTTTGGCAGGTAAGGCAAAGCAATGTTTTGTGGAACTCCATGCAATTTACTTACTAGCACATAATCCACCTGAATAGCTCATTTAAGAGCCTGCAGACTGCTTAGACCCATTTGTTAAACACAATTTGAGCCTAAGACTTTTGTTCCTCTTACCTTTGATTGAATGCATTGGCCTCAAGAAGTAATTTATGGGCTTTCTTCTACAATCTAAATTAATGAAGGAAAGGTTCCCATTGCTGTTTTATTATTAAACTGAAATCTGCATCTTTCGTTTCCAGATGATTTTGGGTTTTGGCACTCACAAGATATCAGCATCTCAGAAGACTTCTTATGAGACACTACTCTTGGCCTGTTGAAAGCCTTCTTTGCATTTTCTTTTCCCACTTGCCCTTCACAAAGAAACTCCTGTGGTTCTCGTCCTGCCTAGCTGCTACTTTTCCTCTTGCAGAAGCGTGTAGGGAGAAGGGGGTGTAAAAGATGTGGCTTCACCCTAATTTGTTCATAACTTTCTCTTCAATGGAGAAAAAAGCCCTTTTGCTATAGTATTGGTTTTGGCTAGGATAGAGATAACTTTTTTCACATTAGCTGGCATGGGCCTGGGTTTTGGATTTCCACTGAAAACTGTTGATTGCACAGGAATGTTTTAGCTATTGCTGAGCAAAGTTTATGTAGAGTCAAGACCTTTTCTCCCTCTCGCCCCACCCCACCAGTGAGGAGGCTGGGCGTGCACAAAGAGCTGTGAGGGGACACAGCCAGGACAGCTGATCCCAGCTGACCAAAGCAATATCCCAAACCCTACGGCATCATGCCCAATAGAGAAAGCTGGGGGAAGAAGAAGGAAGCAGGGGACATTTGGAGTGATGGCATTTGTCTTCCCAAATCATTACTCTGTGTGATGGAGTCCTGCTTTCCTGGGGATGGCCGAACACCTGTCAGCCCATGGAAAGTGGGAATGAATTCCTTGTTTCTCATTGCTTGGGTGCACGGCTTCTGCTTTACCTATTAAACCATGAGTTCTCTCACTCTGATTCTCTCCCATGTCCCAGTTTTCTGGATGAAAATAGATTAGAATACAGCACTGAAGGCAGAAAGTGATGTGATGTCACTCTGACTGAATTTTGGCAGTAGAGCACTTGGTGCATCTTTGCCAATTTCTCTGTGTTGTTTCACAGTGAGTGACACTTTCTTCAGCTCATCTCTGGTTAAAATTCACAGATGCTTCCAAAGAAAGATTTCCAAAAAGGAGTGATCTGCTGTGAATTGCAGACTTCATGAAAAACATCCCTGTTCAGAACAGTGGAACAGCTGATTCCTATGTGGTGGAGCATTTAGATGTGCAATTACAGATAAATATATACTGTATTTTCGAATACTTTGATATGCATCCTGTTGTTTCATCCTAAGGGCTGCTGAAGGAAATAAGAGCCACGCAACCCTGGGCCTTGGCTGGAAGCTGTTTGGTAAAATTTTGTCATCCTGAATAGATGTAGAAACTTGGCAAAGCACCAGCGTGGTCTGGGTATTCAAACCTGGGATGGTTTTCAAGGAATATGGTGCATGCCTATATGTATATTTGTTTGTTTCCTCTTATGAAAGGGACATTCCGCCATCAATAAAGCTGTTAAGTATAAACTGATTCTTGCACTTTCCTTCACTGTGCCCATTGAGAAATTAAGAAATGCTGGGGACCATACGGGAATAATCACATTTTTTTGTTTTTAGTTTTTATTACTAAAGTTAGCTTTTGTATTAAAATTTACTGAATCATAGAGCTTATGATGGCTTCTTGTATTCCTTCAAGGATCTCAGACACGATCCAATTCCACACCAGTCTACTAAGATACTCTTAATAAAGAATAGAAAAGTGTAATTTCTAGGATTCTTTTTATTTTCTTTCTCATTTCAATTTTCAGAGTTCAGTGACAGCAGAAACAAAGAATTAGGATTCAAATGAATTTGATTATTTTTAAAAAAATTTATTTTTGTTGGGTTTTTTCACTTTTTTTTGTTGGAGTAAGACTCATTCTAGTTTTAAAGAGAAGTCTGTTTGCATAAAGTTAAGGGTATGCAGAAATAGCCCGAGGATTTTGAAAATTGTTGTAGGACCCCATTATGTTCAAGCATTCTTGAATAATTTGAGAAAGGTTTAGTGTCTTTTTCCCTGTTCATACCCTATTCACTGATATAGAGAAAAATGATCCATCTCCTGTCTCTGCAAATGAATTAAAATCAAAATATGCCAAAAGCTAAAACTTTCAGATTTTGAGAAAGAAGCACTAGCTGTTATATCGTGCCCATATTCCTCTACTGTATTTTCTCTGTCTGGGAGCAAAGATGGTGAGTAAATCTAATCGATGATCCTGATGGATCCCTTCATATTCTATGATTCTATGATTTTATGAGAATTATGCCATATACTGCAAGCACTTCTGCAACAAAGAATTTTGAACTTCCCTTTTTGAGTCTTCTGAGCAGATAAAATAGGAATGATAGTTTACACTCTAGGCTTTGACACTAAAATATTTAATATTTAATTTCCTGAAATATGTATTCGTGTTATTGGCTTCGTAGTTTAACAAAATGAAGTACAAAGGCCTTGCATATAATATACTGCTCCCATGGTCCTGGAGCGGTCTCTGCAGGACCCAGGTAAGTGCCAAAATCTGCTAGGAGATCAGGTATACCACAATTAATTTATTCCATATTGCTCCCTTTAATGATCCTTCAGCATTACCAGACTGATTGCATTTCTACAGCTACTGATCTTCTCTATCCCATACTCATTCTTCCTCTCAGCTTGAATTAAATAAGAAAGAATAGAGATTTATTTTTGATAGTTCATTGTTATAAAGGAGATAGCTCTGTAGCATTGTATAATATAAAAATCTTCATTACACAGATATATTTGAGGACATTGTTCTCGAAAGAAAGCCATGGAGTTGTATTAACTCTTAATGTACTCAAAACATAAAGTAGTGCTTTGATTGTGGTACAGCTCAGTAAACTCTGCTGGATTGCAGCAGGGAGGGAAAGGTTGCCAGCACTTCCAAAAAAGTAGCAGGCTATAAGCTTGCTTCCTGTAGTCATCCTGACACACTGTAATAAAACTCAGCAATCACAGTTCTAATTTATATTTGAGTGACCATACAGTTGTACAAAGACATTTCAATATGCAATCACTTGACCGCACACTGAATTCCCGTTGAGAATGCTTATGTATTGTGTTCGATGGAGCTTTTGACTCAGAGGTGCCAGAAACTCACTGCTAAACCATTAAAGCTGCTGGATCTTTTCTGATGCTGTCAAAGAAAGATGAAGTGCTTTTGGAAAGCCGTGGGGAGTAATTCTTTCTGACATATTGGATGGATTGAGGCGGCCAGGGACTTTCATTTCTCTGGAGATAATTTTATGATTTAGTTGTGTGAATACATCCTAACTCTAATTAATATTCTAAATCTCTACAATCAATAAGAAAAATACCCTGTGTGAATTCTGTTTGTTACATTAGATCACTAATAGCTTTGTGCTAACTTGCACCCAGCAGAGCAGAGCTATACAAAAGGATGGGAGAACTCTGGGAAGCAAGAGCTGGGAACTGATGCCAAGAAAAGGCCAAAATGAATGCTGCTAAGAGAATTTTTTTTATCTTTTAGCAGAAGGTATTTATTTGCTGCGCAGGGGAAGTGAAGCAGTGGGTACTGCTGAAAGTTCACTTCCAACTTTTGGTAGGAATTTGGGGGATTTTATACTGTGTTAGGATGGGGTGACAACATTTTACATGCATATTCATAAGAGGCGGGGTTAAGGCGGAGTTAGAGGAGGAGTCTTGCTAGAATCTTCTTTTAGAGGACATATTGTAGGGTCGTTCTGGTGCCTTCGGCCTCACCAGGGGTCTTCTTACTCATCTTCCTCTCTTTGCCCTTTACATCTTTCTTTGTTCTCTTGACTCATGGTGGTTGACATCAGGGAGTTGTCTGATTCATGTTCTCCTTAAGTGAACATCTTATCAATCAGTGACTAAAAGGATGTTTTAAGTACATTTTGACACGTTTCTAGGGTAGAAATATTTATCTGGTATTTAGATAAGGCTGATGATACTAGGCACATGGAATGTGAATTTCACAGTTTCTCAGTTAACTCCTTAAAGCTGAATGCCTGTTTCAGGACACGCATAACAAAACATTGTGCATTGCCTGAGCTGTGAGAACACTGAGAACAGTGGCACTGCACTGATAGCAAAAGGTGGGAAATGGCTTATTACTTCTCATATTGAGTGAAGGAGGTAGAAGCACATGTTGCACTCTCAGTGCTGAAACAGTGAGTCCCATTTCCCTGTTTTTGTCTACAGGAAGCATTGCAGCTGTGCTCTGCCCTGTGTGCTCCTGATGAGATAGTGGGGTTATATCACATTTCCTTTCTTCAAAGGTACTTCAAAAATACCATATAATCCTTTAATTAGTTTTAATTGGACTAAACCCTTTCTGACCACTTTTTCTTTTATTAAAATTATTTGTATTATCACACTGCTCAGAAGCTCATTCAAGGTGTTACGTGAGTAAAGAGTATAAGGTTACAATTATAGATCTTGTTTCAAATACCTTGCAATTAAAATGCAACACAAGATTCAGCTGATGTGGATAGACAGGTGTGGATAGCAGCATTGCTCCACATACAAAGAGAATATGGGCTGTATGACAAAGCGGGCTACTGTGTAGAATGGGCTGATCCTAGAGATGAAAGAATGCACAAGGTTTATAGTCTGAAAACTTGAACTTTCACTGAAGACTGAGTCAAAGTCTATAGACCTGAAAGCAGGAGAGATCTGAAAAATTTAGATAGCAAAATGAAAGGAGTTAAAAATTAACTCATCTGATCTCAGAATTTCTGCTATAAATATTTCCTAATATAGAAATAGGAATGGAGGAAATAGTGTTAAAAGTGAGCTGCATCTAAAACTACTGAAATATTATAATAGGAAAGATAACAAAAACAGTCCAGGGAGAGACTTAAAGCACAAAAGGAATCAACAACTTCATCAAAGAGAAAAAACGTAGAGCAGGAGAGGAGAAGGGCAAATAGGAAAGGATAGGGGGAAAATTTGAGATCACCAAAGCATGAAGGGGACTGATGTAACAGAAAGAGAACTGTAATCATCACCATTAAAAAAATGGTGCTTGTGGGAGCACAAAGGAACAATTTGTGGTGAATAGTAGAGCTCCAGGCTGAATGATGTGATTAAAACTGAGAGAAATGAAGTTACAGGCTGAGATGGTTTATTGATTGATTTCAACAAGGGTGGTACCAAAAGGAAGGTTTTCTTTCCTACCACAAGGAAGATTTAAAGTTGCTTTAAATCCAAAACAGATTTAAGTATAAAATGCATAGATATCTTTATCAAGAGTTCAGTTTCTCAGTTTGACCTTAGTAGTACTTTTCACTCCTTTTTTTCTATTTCTGATCTCTTTGTTCCTTTCTAAAATTTAGTTTTAACAAAAGGAATAAAGATGGTACTTATTCAGGCCAGGCAATTTGGTGATCCCACCTAGGCTTGGATCATATTTGAACTTCAGGCACTAGCATTCCCAGAATAAGCAGTTTTGCACATGGGTGTACAAATGCAGGTAGGCAAAGCCCAGCAAAGTTTGGGACTAAATAGAATGGTATCTAAATAGCTTGCCTGTCCAGAAAATGTGGCAGGCCCAGAAAGAAGGCTAGTAGATAGATGGTACAGATGACTAAGACTGAATCTCATTCAAAGTTTTTAATGCACTTGCAATTCTGCCCATGTGCTTGTGATACTCAGTTTTTCACCTAGTGAAACCAGTGAATGAAAATAGTGAGACTATTTTACATGTGATCTCAGATTGTTTTGCATGATGCATCATTTTTAAAAATTGTGAAGTGGGATTTTGAAAGTTTCTGATTAATATATTTTGATAGGTTTAATAATTTTAACAGAAGAGGAAAAGTATCATTGTCACTGAACTGCACAAGCAAGGAAAGTAGTGCAATGTTATTAAACTTTATCACTTATAATTTAAGTAAATTGCTTATGCAGAGCAGGAAGATTTTCCTGTCTGTTATTCTGAGAATTAAATACTGGCTGCTGCCCTAGAAAAGATAATAAGCAAGATTGGACAGTGAATTTGTCTGATATGTCAAATTCAGGTTTTCTTTGAAGGAGGGAGCTCTATCCCATGTCTCACAACTCCCATAAATAAGAGGAGCCATATATTTTAGCACTGAGATGTTATTTTTCTCTTCTTGAGTCTACAGCATGGCATCCTTTTGACATTTTGTCTGAATACTTACATCAAAATGGTTGTCATTAGATATCTGGCACACCCTGGATCACAGAGAGAGGTGCATTTTTTTTTCTGATGTTGCAAAGCTGTTAAAGAATCTCTTTTTAGTTTAAGTGTATTTAGCCATATGGTACATCACATAAAGTTCCCAAAATGCCTTGAACTTTTAACCACGTGAACATAAAACAAGGGACTAAGTAAACTGACAGATCAGTTGTCTATGTATACCTGTGTAGGTACATGAGAAGCAGCTGAGGCAGTTGGGGTCGTTTAGCCTGGAGAAAAGGAGGCTCAGGAGAGACCTTATGATCTACAATTACCTGAAAGGAGGTTGTAGCCAGGTCTGTTTCTTCTCCCAAGCAAATAGCAGCAAGATAAGAGGAACTGGCCTCATGCTGCACCAAGGGAGATTCATATTGGACATGAGAAAGACTTTCTTCACTAAAAGGGTGATTAAGCAGTGAAACAGGCTGCCCAGGGAAGTGGAATCCCCATCCCTGAAAATGTTCAAGAAATGACTGGATGTGGCTCTTAGTGCTACAATTTAGGTGATTTGGTGATGTTTGGTCAAAGGTTGGACTCAATGATCTTGGAGTTTTTTGCCAACTTTTATCATGCTATTATATAGGATCCTATGTATAGGATCCTATGTATAGGATCCTATACATAAAGAAATCAGGCAAAGTCATGGTTTTTTTTTTCTGAAGACTATCTGCATGAATGGGATTTTTGTCCTACTTCTGGGAAAAACTGAAGCAGATAAGTTTTAATGCATTCTTAAACCTATCCCAGTTCATTTTTTAAATTGGTAGTGTGATTTTCCATTTGCCACTTCATTTTTATTGTCTCTATCAGGTATCCACATTATATTTCCTGATAATGACTATCAGTTCATACTCAATACTATCTATGATCTTAATTCCTTCATAATCTGCAGAAATGGAAGAGTTTCTGCTAGTTGGTACATGGTCATTGTGGTTTTGGTTGTCTGAGCACAAAAGCTTGGGACAGATTTAAATCCTGGCATGGGTAGTTTATATTTTTTCACTGAATACAATAAATTTCGTGTGAATTCTTGATATCATCCACTTGAACTAGAGTGTTGCAAAATGGTCTTCTTTCTCAATACCAAAATGTATAATGCCAAAATAGCTGATCTAGTTTACAGATGTATAAAAATAAATATATCACCTTTTACTCTGAGATCACAGCAAATTATGTGACTGTTTGTGAAACTGAACCTATGTCTATGTATATAATATTTGTTACTGTGTAGGATTCAGTTTTCATTCTCAATTACAGCTTTCACTACTTGCAGTATTTAAAGCAGTTAAAGCAGTATTTATGAAGTTTATCTATCTGTTTATATTTCAAGGTGGAAGAATCTTATGGGGGAGTGTAGATAACTATTGGCAGAGAAAAGGGAAAAATTTCCAAAGTAAGAAAAACAGTGCCACAGGCTTTATCATGCCATCCTGTCACAATCCATTACCCTGCAAAGATCTTCAGATGTGTGTGATATTCCTATTGACAGTACCGAGTGTTTGTATGTGGGCTAATTACTCCCCAGTGTCTTCTGCAGACAATGTTGACAACAATGAAGGAATTGACTTTGTTCAGCATTTGTTTAAGCCTAAGTCAATGTTAAATTCCATCCTTTAAGATCAATGAGTCAAAACTCAATGCTAAGAATTATTGTATTTGCAATCCCAGAAACTTTACAGCTCTTGAGACAGAGCAGTAGCATTCAGTTAAAGAGGAATGAAACTCAGAGAGAGCTGCCTTGTCAATTGAACCAAACATCATGCAGTTAATGAAGTGTTTTTAAGGATTCTGTAAGTTCATGAGATATTTGAGTAATACCAGATTCTCTGAAGAAAGGGAAAATCTTTATCAATACGAATGAAGACAAATAGTCTTGGCAAAAAGTCTGACAACATATTCCGTTGTGGAAAGAAACATAGGCTTCATTCTCATTTTCTCTGTGTCTTCATAGCATTTTATATGTCCTCTTCTTTGTAAACCTTTTTAATGCAGTGGAGAAAACCTGTGGCAGTTCAAAATTCCCATGGTAAGGATGAACTAAATGTTTGTGGACCCTTCTCACAGTTCCTTATACCACAGCATCACAAAGACCGTGTATCAGTATCAGTAACTGAAGAAGATTTTCCTGATTTGGTCTTTGAAAGACCATCTGCAATAGCTCAGTGTCTTGGAATGATCACATGCTTGATCATTGGTGGAGGTGGTGGAGGTGAGATGGAGATGGAGATGG
The DNA here is from genome assembly GCF_047495875.1 of Pithys albifrons albifrons. Classification (NCBI taxonomy): domain Eukaryota; kingdom Metazoa; phylum Chordata; class Aves; order Passeriformes; family Thamnophilidae; genus Pithys; species Pithys albifrons. Next base: position 73,393,024 of record NC_092460.1, read on the forward strand.
AGGGGTGGAGGCGAGATGGTAGATTTGCTAAGGGAAATACAGGTGGATCTGCTTTTAATGAACAGCAAAGTGCACCTCACCAAGAGGAATTTAAAACACGGGATGAAGTTTCAAAAGGGACTAAAAGGTGGTGTGTTTTGTGTTCTTTTCTGCACAATGTTTTTAAAAATGTCCAACAGTACAAAACTAATCACATAACCCCTGGCGATAACCATTGATTAATATTATTTCTTTCCTTTTTTTTTTTTTCCAGGTAAACTGTACAAGCCCATTTGGTGACACTGAGAATGAAACTATCAGTTTAAGAAGAATTGGAAATTAATATAGAGAGGATTTTTTTGTCTCTTGTTAAGGATATATGATTCAGTAGGAAGAAGTATGAGTTTCAGTTGTTTAAATGTATAGTCCTCCCACTTAAAAGAAAATCTTTCATTTCTTAACTGGACACAACTGTTGGCATGTGTAAATAGTGTATTAAACAAAACTTATATGAGAAAGCAGTATTGCTATAAACAAGAAAAATCATCAGACTGGTAGTATATTCCTAAGTCTATGATGTCAACCTAATTTTGTTTACATGAAAATCAATTGCAAAAATCTTACTGCCTTTGTTTGGCTGTAAGGTTTATCCATCACTAAATAGTTTTGAAAATCCCATCTCTGGGGCCTTGAAATCTTACTACATTAGTGAAGGGCAGAAATCATTGTTCATGGTATAAAACAAAGATAAAGTTGAGCTGTAAGAAAATATGGAATTGCAAAAACACTGTTTAGAAGATAAGGTGGAACTACTCAGTGAGTCGAGAGTGCAAGGTTGTAGTTTCTGAGTGAATCTAAAGATTATGCCTGGAAAATGAAAAAAGAAAAAAATTAAAGACAAGCTAAAATCCACCAATGTCAACCTGTAAGTAATTAAAAGTTTGTACATATATTGGTTTTTAAAACAATGTTATTTTGGTCTTTGTTTCTCTGCATTTGTGACAAGTATTCATCTGGAACAATGAAACACTCTGAAATGCAATTAAAATCAATGTCCTTCTTTGACACAAACCCATTACATCCATTGTTTTTGGTTCCTCTTAGAAACACAGTACCTTCTAAGAAGCCTCAAAGCAGCATCTGTTGTCAATGAATGGTCTTTGAAATGTTTTGATGTTAATAGTAGAATGACAGGTTTTCCTCCTCCAGGACAAAATATTTGATCATTGTGGCAAAGTTTGTGGGTTTTTTCATATTTAAGGATCTTTTTATTTTTATTTTCCAGCATATTTTACAGCTACTTATTGTATCTTTCAATCAAATTTACAAGCTGCCCAGCTGACTGCTCAGTGTAAGTTGTTATTCAATGTAAATAACGATGTCTCACTTATTCCAAGAGACTAAGGCTCTATTATGTAGATAATTTTCAATTGAATATGCTATAAATTGTCCAGGCAGAACAGCCATTTTTAGGTATTGCCTGTTGGCACAGAAAACAGACATTATTGGAACTTGCAATAAAATGCAATTTGTAAATTTAGCAGGAACAAGTACATTCATGGATCAATACTTTCAAATCAGCCTCAAATATGAAGAAAATTCAATGAAAAATGCAAGACTGCATATATTAAAGATAAATAGTGTTTGATAAAGGGACAATCATGTCTCACCTCCACCCCATACCATGTAGCAACCTCTAGTCCACATGTCAAAGACTAATCTAGGTGGGTACAAATCGTGCGGTTGCACAGCAGAACACTTACTTTCAGCGGATTAAAAATAGCCCACCGATACGGTGGAGAGGTTTCCGCTTCCAGGAGCAAGGCTAGGAAAGCGACAAGCAGGGCTCCCTAGGATCAGGCCCCTTAGAAGCGAGGGACGGCTCCTCCCGCCCTCGGCCTGGCGACCGTCCCGAACGGAACAAGCCCACACTTGCCAGGAGTCCACGAGGAAAAGCCAAGTTTATTGCCGCGCGCTGGCTTTTGAGGAGAGCATGGGAATTCCCCGGATGTAGGCGGGGATGAGGGGCGGAGACGGGGAGGAGTAACACAGTTCATTGGGTGCATGCAAACGAAGGGAAGGAGGGAGGGGAGGAGCGGCAAAAGGACCAATGGGAGAAGGAGGTGGGCGGGGAAAGTCTACCGTAGGGCTTCCGGCACTTCGAGGCAAGCACAGCCCCCACCCGGGCTCCAGCGGCGCCCCGTGGGCGGCCCCGCCGGCAACCGCCCCCATGGCCGCGTCGGGCCAAGACAGGGGGCTGCGACCCGGAGGGTTTTGTGGGAAGAGGGAACCCGGACAAGGAACTACCAAGGGAAAAACAACCAGGGTAGACACATTGGGGTGTATAACATTCAAGCTGGGGAAACATCAATATAGGGTGTGAACATTAGAGTCCTTATAAATCTGTCGCAGAGCTTCCATATTCGGGGAGCCGGGTTCCTGGACTTCAGTGTCCTCGTCTATCCATCTCTTGTAGTATTTTTGCCACTGTATAAACCCTGGGTCTCCTCCGACAACTTACATTGCTTAACTTTGGCATTTCAGTCAGGCAAACTGTCACCTCATCAAAGTCTCTTGCAAAATGTCAGCATAACAGTCTGCTTTAATGTTAGTCTTCCAGTCACTGGGGGATCAAATGTGTCCTCCTTTATGCCACTTTGTGTATTGTTCCTTCACACCTCGTTTTCCTATCCTGTTAGCACTTGTGAAGGACTCTTGACATTTTTGGTTTGCCAAATGTGGTCTAAAAAGTAATTTTTCCCCCTTCCTGAAATCCTAGAAGTACATGTGTTGAAAGTACGTGTGTTGAAACAGAGGCTAAATTCTAGAAGTCCCTTAGCCCTTGGCTTTGGAAGTCAATAATGTATTTATCAAAGGGAGAGGAAGAAAACCCTGGGGACAAACACAGACTCATTTTCTGCAGGAGGAGTTTCTTCCTATCCCGTCTAATATGTACACTGAAAGATGAAATCTATATCCCAGCTTTTTTTTTTTTTTAACTATGTATTGTCATCTGTGTAAGCAGGAACTGGATATTCTTATAATGTATCTAGGCTTTGAGTAATTTTAATCCCTTGGCCTCCTTTCATGTTTGATATCTTATTCTGTTCTTTTACTGATCTCATTCTAGACCTTAATCATTTGTGCACCTGGGTGTTTTAAAGGTTTTAATACACTGGTTCTCACAGAAGAATGTAATATCTAAGTATTAAATTAGTACTTGCAATAGGTTCAGGTTGTTTTATTTATTGAAATTCAATAGAAAGTGATATCTATTAGAAGAATCCAGACATAATCACTACAAGAATCAGTAAACCAGTAGGAAGTTTGCCCTGGCAGGGAATGCTATGGTTTACCCAGGTATAGTTTAGGTAAAAAAAGCAATACTCTCTAGTTCTGTTTAGGGAGAAATTTGTTAAGGTTTATGAGAGCTGTTTGTTAGGTGAAGTATTTTTTTAACTATTCTTTCTAAGGAGCTATTTCACTTACTAAGAATTAAAAATTTATGAAGACTTTTAACCATTTACATGAAAGAGACTTTAGCTGAACAAACTGAATGGTCATGCAAATCTAGAATGTTTCAATTCCAACAAAGAAGAAATAGATTTGTCTTATATTTAGAGGACATCTGATACTTTCAGAGATAAAGCTAGGAAAAAGGAGCCAAGGAGAATCAGATTGGTTTATTGTTGCCTGAGAAATGATGTCCTGATAAGTAGCAGCTAATCAGTTGGAAGAATATCTACTGGTGATTGCAGACAGTTCAGAGACATTTATTCAGAGAACAAGTTAAACTCCTTTCAGCAAAGAACAGATTTTGCAGGATCAGAAAATGGATTATGCAATAAAAGAAGCAAAGCAGAAACTGAAGCTAATACCACTGAATAAAATGAAGAGGCAAACACAGCAGCTCAGAAAGACCATATTGGAAGACTGAAAACAGAAGGATAAAAAGCAAACCTCCTCCCTTTCCCTACAAGGAAAGAAACTGAAAATTGACTTGAAATGATAGAATCACAAGCACAGCAAAGAAGGTAAAGCAAAAGAAAATGGAAGCTAGGAATCAAGAGGTCTCCCGAAGAAGAGTCAATGCAGCAGAGACGTATCAGGAGCTGACAGTCACATCTTTGGACAATGATAGCTGGAATCAATTTTAGTACATCTGAACATCTCCCTCTATGTTGTTCATGGTTGTTGTTCAGGATGCCAAGAAATGATACAGCATGAGAGACTTGTCTTTGTTCACTTCTTAACAGCTCTTTCCTTACTCAGATTCCTTCTGGGAATTGACAACCATTTCTGACAGCAATTCAGCCTTTCCATTGCTGTGTACAGCAGGGGTAATGCGCTTGTGTTCTGGGCTATTACACAAGCTCATGAACTTGTGGGTGGCTTCGGTTTTGTGCATGAATGTTTCACACCCATTTCCTAAGTAATACTTCAATTTTACTGATTTTTTAAAAAAAGGAAATCAGTGATTTCTAATGGAAAGTATTTTCTGCCAATCTAATTGACTAAATTAAGGCTCCCATTTAATTTAAAATTGCTTTTAGAGAGTGTTAGGGTTTTTTTGTGACCATGTCTATTTAAGTTTGCTATGGGCTAGAATCTTAAAGCAACAATCTCAGCAAAATCTGTGCAAAACTGCTAGAGTGCTTTCAGACTCTTTAATGCTTCCCCACTAAAATGTCACATTTAGTGGGGTGAGGGAGTGGGGACTGGAAACAAAAAGAGAAGATATGCACTTACACCTACAGGGATATTCATAACCCTACTCATATATCTACCATAGAATTCTTTGCCTCACTGTTGCATAAAACTTTAAGTTCTTTCTAGTAGAGACAGTTTTCTTGCCACTTTCATGAATAATTCAAAATGTATTTACATCAGTAGTTCACTCCAGTGATCTGACACGGATAACAGTTGGACACATATCAACTCATCCTGCATAATTCTTCATTGCTTTCCCATGGCTGCCTTTTCAAATGCAGAAGGCTTTTCCAAAAGGCAGTGTGACTGAGAGGGAGCTTGAAAAGACTGAGGTCCTCTCAAAACTTGTGTGCTGATCAGAGCTCTGCTTGGTTATGTAGGGTGTGGGAAAGAATGAAAATTCAAGTCAGCTAGAAAGTTATGTGTTTTAATTTTTTATTTGATATATTTTTAGGTACAGAAGAGTTGCTTTCATGCATCCATTTTTAAAAAAGTGAGAAGTTATACCAAAGGTGCTAAATTGTCTACCTGCTCTTATGCAGTCTTCACTAATCTTTCAGGATATGCTAAGTTGTTTAATTAGCAATTATTTTTGTTTTCATGAGCGAACTGTTAATACATTCTTTAACAGCTTTTGGCTGGTTACACAAATTACAGAATTTTCTTCCTTTTCTGAGTTTTCAGCTGATGCTGAATGTGTATTCAGCAGTGCAAAGCCTAGTTCACCCTCTAAGCAAAAGTGTGTACTTAGAAAATGCAGAGTTAAACTGTTCTCATAGTGCTAATGAGATGCTGGGGTAAAGCAGCCCGCATCTGGCTGGCTAATCTCTCACTCCAGGGCAGTACAACAGGTTGTGTAAATTTGCAGTCACAGATAGAGACCACCAATGCCTTTCCCTCTCTCTCTTTCTCATGACTACCAGCCCCCCTATTCACCCAACAAACTTTTACATTTTAGAACTGAAGAAGTCTTCAGATCTGACACCAGGACATTGTCAATTCATGAGGCTCCCACCCATTGGCAATAAGCTCATCCACAGCTCCTTCCCATGGAGCCCCTGGGATGGCAGGTTTCTGAGAAGAAATTGTCACCTGAAGATTAAAACATAGCAAGGAGGATATCCCTGGAGGGAGGATTTTTTCATAGTCTGAGTGTAGCAAACTGCACCTTATCCTGCAGATCCGGACCTAGAAAACTGACATGAACTTTCATTCTGAGTTACAGAGAGTCCCATTCCCTGTGTGAAAGTCTCCAGCGGTGATTGCTCTGTGGGGCATAGTTACTATGAGACTTTTAGATGTAGTGGAAGCAGGAAGAGCTAATGGAGCTCCATGTGGTCCAGGGAAAGGGAACTGGGCACCATCCTCTGAGGGATTGACTTAGCCCTAACTGCAGCCTGTAGCAGAGCTGCTGATGCTGTCTTCAAGCCACCTCTTAGAGCTGGTGTTGGATGGTGGTGAACAAAGCTCTCTTGAAGATTCTGTGGAGGCTGGTAGGGAAAATGAGTAAGGAGGTTAATGTTTTCCCAGCACTAGGTGGTGAAATAGATATGACAACTTTATCACTCATGAATTTCTCGCGTTTTGCTGAGTTTGTTCTTACCCAGATCTCAGCAATTCTAATTAAAGAAAATAATGACACTGTACAGCTTTGTTTTAACATAGTCTACCAAGCACAGCTACTGAAAACAAACAGTTCTGACAACAGAGACATATATTAATAAATACTAATATAAAAGAACAAAAAGCACACCTGATATTTAACAGGTTGAGTATCACAGGTACTAATAGGAAGGAACTCACCTAAAAGAAATCCATCACACTCAATTACAATGCTAAAAAGATTGTCATTACCCAGCCTTTCCTGCTCATTCTAATTCAAACTCTGGCAAGAATGAACAGACTAGCTGGTGACTGTTTCCCATGTGGAGTCAATAGAGCATTTCCTTGATACAGCCTCAAGGGGTTATTGCATGTTAGTAGCATGATGTTCTTGGCTGTCTACCAAGAATTAAAGGCAGGTGATTTAGGCAACCTAGTAGCAGGGACATAAGAAAGGGGTGAATCTCAGGCTTTGGCAGATAGATCACATTAATTGTAGACTTTAAACTCTCAGTAGAGAGAAATAAACACTCTAAGACATGTTTATTCTCTTGATATTGATGTGCAAAACAGATTGTACAAGTTGTACTGCAGATAGGGCTGTTATATTAATTATAGGAGCACCCTGAGGGAAAGGTAGCTATTTGCACTGCAGATATTAAATTAGGTGAGTACAGTCCTATTGCTATGATCTTCAAGGAAAAGAAATTATGGCCATTGGAGGAAGTTACCTGGGTTAGCCTGGGTCAAGGGTTTGGGAAGTCATCTTAACTTGGCATCTTCTTAAAGCAGAATACTTAGGAAGAAAATATGAAGAGGGCAGAAGGGAGAAGTCATGTCCCATGAGGAGTAGTTGAGGACCTTGGGCTTGTCTAGTTTGGAGTAAAAGAGGCTGAGGAGAGACTTCATTCCTCCCTACAGCTTTGGGAAGGGGAGAGGGAGATGCTGTTCTCTTTTTCCTAGGATCCAATGATAAGACTTGGGAGTGGAGCTAAACTGTGTCAAGGGAGGTTCATAGTAGGTATTAGGAAACATTTCTGAGAGGGTGATCAAACACTGGAACATGCTACCTAGAGAGGTGGTGGATGTCCCAGGTATGTCAGTTTAAAAGGCATTTGGACAATGCCCTTAATACTATGCTATAATTTTTGTTCAGCCTTTAAGTGGTCAGACAATTGACCTAGATGAGCATTTTTTGTCCCTTTCAACTGAAAATATTATATTATTCTATGCTAAGCTATGCTATGCTATGCTATGCTATGCTTTTCTATCCAAAAGTATGATACTTTGGCAAAGGGAACTAGTTAAGTGCAGAGAATGATGTAAAAGACAGATTTTTTTTATGTACACAATGTAACTCTTTGGGTTTCTGTTGTGGGAGACAAATGGGAAACTATCTGCAGACAAAGATTGCCCTAAATAGCCAGCCCTGACCACAGAGGTGGCCAGATCCCAGTCAGCAATATTGATCATCCTGAGCATAGGGGTAGTGAGCTTGCATATTGTAGGTGGGTGTAGCAAAGCAGACACCAGCTGCCACTACAGCAAGCTCTGTGCCCGTAATTGACTGTAACATGTGATGAAGATCGTTACAGTCTTGTTACCTGGAACTTTTGCCCCACAGACAAGTGTGAACTGAGAGGGAAAAGAACACAGCTGACCTTTTCATGAAGTGCATACTCTCAGGACAGTAGAAGTTGGTGACAAGGGTAGTGTATATGCCAAGGAAATGGTCAGCTCACTGTCTCCTTTGCCTTTGTCCCCTCCCTCACAGGGTGACTTTGCCCCTGGCTATGCCCTTGCCTGGTTTCCTAGCAGTTGAAGGTGGTCTGATTGTGCAGCAAAGGTGTTGTGTTGGGCCAGAAGCTGACCTTAATAAGGCTCTCACTTTAAGGCATGCATGATTCAGGGTGTCCATGGGAGAGACAGGTCTGCTGAAATGCTGTCAAGATGGGGAATGAAAGCACATGGAATAAAGAGGTGGTGAGCTTCAGTTCACTTCTGCCCAACTCAGAGGACACAGATGCAGCCATAATCAGGAACTTCATGATCTTAAGGCTGCTTAATTCATTTTGAACACTTGTAGTCAGAGGATCCAGTTAGTTGCAGTGTTCCATTGCAGTCTCATGGTTGATGATCAGAGCTACATTACAGTAACCTTTGGTACCTGTGAGAGAAACAGGCTTTGCGTTGCAGTAAGGATGTTTTTATCTATGTTCCTGTGCCTTTCTACTGTATTTTCTTAGTACACCAGGGAATACGGGAAGCTGTGCAGTCCTTTAGAGCCCAGAGTGTTTCATGGCAGAAGCACATATACCAGTCACGAATATGTAAGATACTAAAATTTCTATTCTTTTACCACTTGTAATGTGTTAAATTCAGTGATATTTACACTTACTTCAATTGCTTGTAAGATTGTCTAAGCAGTTAAAATGGAGTTGTAAACACATTTATCCATACATTAACAGTTATACCCTTGAGAATATTTCAAGCAAACTGCATTCAAATAGGCTGTTTATTTGTTTTAAGGACTTTTTAAAAAATCAACAATTAAATAGTCCATCTGTTCCCCAAACACTTCTAGTTAAACATTTGACTATACAATTTTGTATAGGTAATTTTGCTAAATTGAACATTCTGTGTTGCATGTGTAGAAATCCTTGACTGCTACAGGCAAGCAACAAAGTAGACAAAAGCTTGGATTTGCCAAATTAAAATACGGTGTATTTCAGTGGAATTACACCCACTTATAGTACATTAGATTACTGTTTTACTCTTCTTAGAAAGGTAAAAGTTAAAAATATTTTCTTCTGAAAGCTGGGTTAATCTTACAATTAAAGAAAAGAATGAATGTCTCTAAAATCACTGGGAGAGTACTTTCAGCATGCATTTGTGGAAATCACTTTTCAAAGTGTGTTTATATCCCACAGTTTTCTTTTTCCTGCATTTTAATGTTGGGCTAGTAACTGCTGATATGCCAGTCAAAATGTGGCTCCACTCTAAAACCAGTGCAAGGATTTGCTAATGTTAAAAATGCATACAGACAAAAAAATGGGTGATTAAGGATAATTTATATTTTTCATTAAATGAACACATATTGATCTTAGAACAAAGTGTCTTATTAATAATGGAAATTCATGATTGATATTAATTATACATTTTGAAGTGCTTTAATTTTAACTTGTCATCAATTTTCCATAGCAAAAGATATGTTCCAACTCTGAACATTCTGAATTTTACTTTGCTCTTAAATTGTGTCAAGATTTTCCTTTTTTTCTGGGGTTGAATTTCTGTGAGGATACGAAAACAAATTTTAAACTGTTATTTCATTGCCCCTATTATTATTGGGTGCTAATATGTGCAGTCAGGAATAGGAGATTAATTCAATATACTCTTTTTTTCTTTTTTTTTAAATAAGGACTGGCAACAATTCAAGAAATAATTCCTTGAAATGATTGTATTTCGACTCATCAGAATATATCTCCAGAAATCAATCTGTTTATGCAAAACTGACATGGAAGCTGATCCACTTTGCAATCACAGATGGCAAGACAGATGTTTCAAATGTATTAGAGTTGTAAAGAAACATCAGCACTCTGGGGAATGAATATATTATCTCCCATGTATCCTGAAGATCCCACATATATCAGCATGAGACAAGGCAAATTTTGCTTTACTGTTACTTTAGAAGTGTTTCATGACTATGACTAGGAATACTATTTGACCTTATCTGTCTTTGAATTCCAGTGCAGAAATTAAAAAAAAACAGGAGCCTGCTCAAAACACATCCAAACCAGTCAGAAGGAATATTTACATAGGCAAGAAGCTGGATGGTCAAATAATATAAGAACAAAAAGCGATAAGGAGCAAACAGTTAAGCAAGAATAGTATCAATATGTTTGCCTTATTCCTTGCTTCTACCTCTGTAAAAGTTGTTCAAATCTTAGCATACTTACTCCCAAACTTCCATAAATTAATTTTACTGTTTTTTTTACATTTTTACCTTTCCTATTTAAACAAGCAGATGAGAAATCTTCTTTCCTTCCTGCCTGCCTTCCTGCCTTCTCACCCTCCTGCCTTCCTGCTTTCCTTCCCTTAGTCAGTCTTCTCTCCAGTCTTACCAAATATTTGAATTCTAGGCATTTATTCACAATCAACACCTTTGACTTCCTTCCCAGCTTAGTGATGATCCTACCCATTCTGGATACCTTCCCTTTTTAGATTTTGATTGTGTGGTGTTAGAAGGGCCAAAGGGAGGTGGATGGAGATTGGTGATTGAAGGGTAACTGCATAAAGCTTAAAAGGAAACAAATCTACTTAGTGCAAAGAAAAGGAGAGCCTGGTCCAAGGACTGGGGCTCACATGTAAATGGCAAGGGGTTGTATAGAAGGAGATATACAGGGAAACAAAAAGAGTAGCCAGTCCCTTCTGAATAGGAGAATAGAGAGGTTTGAAAGCTGAGAGACTGACAGAGATAAAATTTGAAGTGATACGTGGTGAGGTGATTTGAAGTGTAGACAGGATAATTTAGATTTAACTGGAAGTAAAACCTACATTTTAGCAAGGGTATACAGAAAAAAAAGTGACTTTATAACAGGTTGCAGGCTAGAGAAGGACAGAAATGAGACCATGGGAAATCAGAAGACATGGCAAATCATATTAAGTCTATGGAACACAGAAGCTGTAGGAGGAAATGTGTCTTATATACTGTGATGAATTCACCTGTTTTCTCAGCACTGGATTTAAGAATGAGTCACTGGAGGTGGATATTACCTTATTAATGTGAAGAAGATAAAATGTTAATACTAATATCAAATGGACAAAAAATAGCTAAAATAATAGCTGCAAGCAATTCATAGATATTAAATTAAAAGGCTTGGTGCTGTTATGTTTAAGGAGAATTGAACAAAGAAGAACAGGAAGTAAATATGACTTTTGGCGGTTTTCTTTTCTCATTTTTGTCTGTGTAGATTGTTGTAGAATGCTGTTCTACTCTTTTTGCTCTTTTTTTGGCTTCCTTTATAGTAATAGCAGAATTAATTCATCTGTTCACCAAATAAGGTCGGCTAGCTTTGAAAATTCAGTCTCCTTTTAATTTACTGCAATGTTGATAACATAGTTGAGCCCAAACAGCAAAATCTAAACTCAAATTCACCGCAAAATGCCTGACAACAGACAAACTCTACAGATAAAAATGAGGATATGTTCTAATTCCTTGTATAACCTAAAGTTATCTATTTTATTGTTCAATATGTTTTTATTATACATTGTTAAAAATATTTTAATTTTTTTAAATATGTTTTGTTATTTAATTTTTATTACTATTGATATATGTATTTATTGTATTTATTAATATTTAGTGAGTTCCCAAAATTCTCTAAGTGCTTTATGGAACAGATGGAAAGTTCAAGGTTTCTCCCCCAAGAATCTGTGAAGCAGCAAGAAAAGAAACAAGAAAAGAGGTATGAGGAGGAAGAGCTAACCGAGTAGAGAGATTATTTGCCCGCATTTCATCTGTAGGATCAACTAGCTAAAGTTACATGCAAGAAGAAGGTTTTTGTAACTGTCCTAGACTCAAACCAGAACCACACAGAGTTAAACTGTGCATTTTGTTTTCTTCCCTTCTATTATTTTTTAAAATGTACTTAGAATGTATAAGCCTTCCAAAAAGTGCTAACTTGGCTAGTAGGTGTTAAAACTAATGAGCTAACATTTTACTGGTCAGTCCTATTATATAATGAATTGGGAAAAATTGCTCATCTCATTTAGCTCGGTAATTGGTTATCCCTGGACACGAAGTAGCCACTCTCCCTATCCCACCCAGCAATTTACTTTTCACCATAGAACCTCTAGACATCTGGAATTTTGCAGCATGCTTGAAACTTATTCATGCTATTTTAAAACAGTATGGGACACAAGTTTCCAAGTATTAAGTTGCTGCCACTCCCCTGCAGCCAATAAGCCTCTTTTACTTTGTTCATGGTGACAGGTTTGCTTTCCTAGAGTGAGGAAGAATTGTTCTCTCTGGTGGGCAGATTATAGGCTGTGTTAAGGCCTAAATATAGTTCTCAACATTAAGAGAATTGTAACTATATCAGCTATGATTTTCGAGCCAAAAAAGAGGGGAAGAGCCTCAAAAATACAATGTAATTGTGTGTTTCAAATTAGGATTTCCTTGGGCATTTAGCGGTCAAAGAGGAATATGTTGGTTCTGATAACTACAAAGAACACAAGCTTTTCCATCAAAGCAGATAAAAGCAAAGAAGAACTTTTTATGTTTCCATGTTTCAACTGAGATAGTTAAATGGAATAATACTGAATGAGTGCAAAAGAAAAAAAAAACAAGACCCCAAAGACAGTAAATGAGTGTTTTGGAAAGATATTTCTTAAAAAAAAATTCTACCAAAGTAAGATTGCAAATACTGCATGCAGACAAGCTTTATATTAATTATCTGTGTTCATGAAGTAAGAATGGTTATATCAATAAAGGGTGATTCATAGTTAAGTGGTGCCTTTCAGCCATACAACATCTATTGAGAACAGAGTTCTCCAGATGGAAGCCAACTAATGCACTAACAACATAATTACAATGATTGCAGCTGTGATGAAGGGTATGAGCGGCTTTCAACCACACCATACAACAGTTTAGAAGAAATGCATTTTTGTTAGTTAAGTATGTTGCAGTTTTGGTTATGAGAGCAACTAGAATGCAATTGGACCTGTTTGCTTATACTAGACACTGCAGAAATTGGTAAGAATGGACTCTATTAAGAATGTAAATAAAAATAATCTAAACCTAAGACAGAATTCTGCTGTTATTTTTATGATATTGTTGTGCTGCCTGTGAGTGTTCATGTGCATACCTAAGATGAAAGAAAAACATAGTTCATGTTTTCTAATGCTCACCCACAAGAAAATAGACTGAGAGATGGGATTCTTTTCACTGCATTTCTGACTCTTGTCTCCCTTTACAGCTACTTGAAATGGGAAGACTCTTTTGGAGTGTGATTCATTTTGCCGTGTTTTAAACTTCGCATATTCAGCGGGATTACTTTTGAAGAAACTGATTTGCTCCATTAAGTAAAGAGAACTAAGAAGTACTCCCATAGGCAAAAGTCCTCATTGGACCAGAGGCATTATACCTTTGAATGAATACAGAAAGACAGATGAATAACATAAATAAGACCATTTGTCTACGTTAGGAACAACTGTATTACTCCAACATAAGGTATCCTGTGTGTATCAAAGCAAAAGTGAGCTTTGAGAAAGGCAAGACTAATGATTATTAAAGACTACTCATCTCAGAAACAAGGCAACATGTGGAAAGAAGTGCAAAATAGTGAAGATTTAAAGATTTAACAACACTGTATGTTACAGGTATTTTGTGAATGGAACTCTGCCTATGAGGTGACAGTCTGTGAAGGGCTTTCAGAGCAGAGGAAAATGTGATGCTGTGTGGGTTTGCAGAGAGGTTACTGATTAGTAAGTACAAGAGGAAGGTTTGTTCTAAAACCCAGTACCTCAAAGTCTGCTACCACACAGATCTTTGCAGTTTGACATGGACTGTCTGTATGTCCTACTTAAATCCACCACAGATACAAATCAGCACTGCTTTCTCTGAAATCCCTGTTTCTGAGGAGACAGTTCACCCACAATCTGATGTCTTCCTGTCACTGCATATACTGCAACATCACTGAGGAGCATGAACCATAAAAATGACAGCATTTATTAAGTAGGACTTTAGGTCAGATATTTTATTAAAGAGCTAGGAGAAGTTTGTACAAAACAAAACATTCTATTTTAGTAACATTCTGTCAAATTTTATTAAAAATCAGAGACTTTAGAGTTCACAGTAAAACCCTCCTTCCCTGTCTCGTCCCAAAAGCTACCCCATCAGATCGCAGGCCTTCATCCATTTAAAGAAAGGTAGGAATATCATCTCCCTACAGGCATGACCTTCCTGCTATCCCCTCTGAATTGTTTTTACACCTTCTAGGTTCAAGATAAATTCTCCTTGTCTTTCTCCATTCTTAATTCTCACATCTGAGTGCAGTGAAACAGAACACATAGCTTATCAAGCAGCAGAGACAAAAATTAACTTTCCTATTTAAAGCACTTTCTGCCTTATTACAGTTGGAAGCCTTTTTCAATCTGCAAATTGCATATCATAACAAGTATTAGCTATACATATGTTCTATTAAATTAATAATCTTCATTCTGGCCTTAGCTTTTGGCAGGGACTACTCGTCGCAACCCATTATTACTTACTGACATAGGCTTGAGGAATGTTCTGTCAAAACTCTCTTCTCCCTCTTTTACCCCAATCTGTTACTTTCAGAGGTATCTAGCACTAAAGTAAATAAAAAATCTAAACAGATTTTTAAGTACTGTTTGGAAAAGAACAAAATAAGTCAGAAAACAACATTGCAAAGCTTCATACATCCAGGATGTCCCCATGGCTTTTTGCAGTTCTGTTCATCATACCTCAAAGGGATAGATTATAAATGGAAAAATCACTAAGAGAGGCCACAAAAGTCACGAGAAACATGGAAAAACGTTTGTACAGAAGCTAAGTAGAGAACGAGTTTTGAGATTGGGGAAAATACATCCAAATATCAGTAAAATGGAAACTTATATAAAGATGGAAATATAATTTATTCAATTACCACAGTGACAGAAAAAGAGTACACTGACTGAAATTATTTGGCAACATATTTAAAATGAACTGACAATATAACTAAGGTTTAAACTGAGATTAGTTTCCCCAATATGTTGTGCTGCCTGAGGTTTAGGCAAATTCCAGGGAACAGACATGCCCAGGTTTATTTGGTACTATGACCCCAATGGTCTCCATCTCAAGAATTCCCTGGATGATTGCTCTCCAGTAAACTGCAGGATTTTCATTGGAAAGGAGGGAGTGGAATAACTTTCTGCATATCCTTGTCTACATATCCCAGTTCAGCAGGCCTAAATTGGTTGACTCACTTCACCTTCACCAGCAGTTTCAGATGAGCCATCTGAATTTGTCTTGAACTGCAAAAGTTTTGCCTTAAATACTCAGTTCCATTTGGCTCAAACAAGTTGATTCAAGCAGTTTGTAAATGACTCCATTTTAACCACTTCAGCTTTTTTGTAGTAAGAATATATGTTATGCTACTTTGAATGAAAAGTTAATTTAAGAATGTCCATGGAGAGATTTGACTAGTTTATAAAGTCTTTTAAACACATTTTATTAAGTAGACAAGGCCTGTGAAAATATGACCTTGTTGATATCATTATTATATTTTTTATAATGTTCCCTTTATGCCACGTGCACTCATGAGCTAGAAAGGACATTATCTGAAAAAAGCAGTACAGGCAGACTTTATTAGAGAATAATAAGAAAAGAATCTCTCTTCTGGTATAATGTTTACTGGTGGGAAATGTTCAAAGTATAGCAAAAAGCTTTTCAAAAAAATTTTTATGATCTCTAGGAATATAGTAAAACACAGTTTTTGCTATAATTTAAATCTGTGATCCAGAACAAAAAACCCCTTGACACTTTGTTAGCTACCCAAACATGACTGTACCATTAATGTTTTGAGATAACACTGATTTTCTATGCTCTACTTTATTGGTACATGGCTACTTTAAATTTTTGAATTGGCGATATGCATGGCTAAACTGAATTTGATAAATAGTTTACTTACCTCTGGAATCGCTGAGTTGATACTTTACTGCTTATAGAGTTTTTATGCTTTTACCTGAATTTACAAGCAAAATCTTGGGCTAAAACTTCTAAATGTGATTTATCTATAACTTCTGCATGAGTTACACCAAGTGCCTGCACACCAGAAGAGAATTTAAACATTAGTTCCAATGGCAATCATAATCTAACAAAGTGCACACATTTAACAGAAAATTAAACATGAAAATTCTGTCATACCTTGGTTATGTGTCTGTCGTTAATTCACTGCTTTGGCTCTCAGAGTAGTCAAACCGGAACTCAAAGCTCAGATCATCTACAGGGTGAAATACTCATCTTGTTAAATTTAGTGGCAAAATTGTTTTTCTTGTCAGAAAAGGCAGTTTTCAGAATAGCTTTTGATAGAAAGATGAATCATTGATAAAGTAGTGTTGGTACTGCATATTTTTGTTACTTATTGAGTTCATACATTTAAAATTTATTCGAGCTGTACTTTGTAATTTCCTTTTTTTTTTTTTTTGACTTGACTTGTACTTTTATCTTTTTTTGAAACATTTACACCTTGGGAAATAAATCACATATGATATGGGTAAATGCAGGAACTGTTTCCATCCTTTTCCCCAGATTAATCTCTGTGCTCCTTCTTCTACCATTGCTCTTTAACTAACACCAACTCGTGTAACAGCAATATATTTAGGGACTCCATATTACTTTTTATTTTACTAATCATTTTTCTGATTTTCCTAGTCTGTTTTACTAAGGCCTGGCTTGTGCTTCATAAAACTGATAGCATCTACATGGTAAAGTCCAAAACCACAGTTACTGAGGTAGAATATGTATTTTGTATATTTTGTTAGTATGCAATAGAGGATATTCAGTATTTATTTCCTCCCCTCATCACCTCTTCTGATTCTTGGCCTTATGAAGTGAAATACTATATGATCCATCCCAAATAAAATTACCTTAGATATTTTATTTGAGGTTTTGGTGTTTTGTTTTTGTTTGTTTGGGGGTTTGTTTGCTTGTTTGTTTTGTTTGTTTTTTTAAATAGCATAATTTTAAGAAACAGTAGAATTTATGCTGGATCCCCAATATGCAAGTGGTTGCATTTGGACCTATCACCTACATCAAAATTTGATATATCAAATACCAATGACTAATTCCCCATAGCCTATATTGAGAGGGATTGATTTGTTGATATTCCTGCTATGCAACAACAACAACAACAAGACATGACTTACTTCAGATAAACCTATGTAGGCTCAAAATTTTCCTTCAGATAAGCTAGCTGAATTTTCAATCACTATCTGAAGGTTATGAAATTAAATTTTGGATTTAATTATTCACTAAAATGATGAACAGAAGTAAGGGAAAGCTAGTACTTTCAAATTCAGAAAGCGCAGGAACAGTTTCAGCTAAAGCAGGGTGCTGGGAGATGAAAAATGGGAGCTAATCCCCTGCTATTTGAGAATGGCTTTATGATTTCTGAAGTATGTTCATTTTTTGTTGTTAAAACTTGAAGGAGGCTCCAGCTGTTCTCAGAGCCCTTGTCCAATAGCAAGTGTTCTGATAATATGTTTTTGCTGCACATTTATTATAAAAAATAACTGCAGTGTCTCTGATACAATTAACTTCATTGAAACAGCTGCAAATTCTAATTTTTAAAAAGAGGACCCCTGTTGAGTATTCCAGTTGCAAAGGGAATATAAATTATAATGAAAAATAATCATGGCATATAAGAGACAAGACATATGAACAGCGGTGGCATACAGAGGGCTAGATCACACTCTTCACAGCACTTAATCAATGCTATTAAGTATGTATTTCCATCTGTCCTCATTCAGGAAAGATCCTAAGGACACACTTGAGCTTAAGCTGAAATTAACATGGTACCTTGCTGACATCTCCTTGAGTACATTAAAATCCTTTTTTGCAGTATAAGATGGGAAGCATGGACCAGTGTTTTACTTTATTAACAGGTATATTTGAAACTCAGATTCTGATGACAAATATAATTTTTAGAATTTGTTACAGTGACTTTTCACATAAAATATCGTCACTGTGGTAGGTTAGAAATGGACACAGAATTCCCACATCTCTCACAAAAAGAGGCCTAGATAGAAATAGTGAGAAACAAGGAAACATGAAATTTGAAAAATGAAACACTTGCCCTGCCCCATTTTGAATTCTGCTTATCTTTGGTGAAAGTCCTGGATACAGTGCTCACTGGGGCAGGGAACAGTCTGCAAATACTCACATGTGAATGAAGCTTTGCTAATGTTAAAGGGACTTGGTGTCTTGGAAAGTAATGTATGACCACAATCCCCAAACTTTCTTAGGGGACCACAAACTAGAGGATGGAGGGGAACTGGGAACACTTGCTGATATGCCCTTTCTAAGGGACTTTTTTACTGGGGAAGAAACACTGTGGTATTCCAAAGGAACACTACTAATCCCAGTTATCTTCTGACAAATAATGGAAGACCTTGCTAATACTTATGCACATCCAGCTGAGCAGCACCAGCAACTGGTGGAGGCCCACAGATTGAACTCAGGTTCTGAGTTCATGATCCAAAAAATAATGTTTCATGAGCTCCCCAAGAGCACTCTAGAATTTTTGTGGTATTTTGGACTGGCATATATGAACTGCTCTATGCCACACACTGAAAGGAAATATTAGCTAGGATGCCAAGGGTGACACCAATCCACCAAGGTGGTGACATCAATAATACACCTGAGCATCAGGCTGGACCATACTGTTTCCTTCTATTCTACAGTCCATTTAGGTTTGGATCTTGGGACAAAAGCATATGGAAAAAAGATTTGGGGGGATGGGGGCATGAAGCAAGGGATAAATCTCAACATAGGAAGATGGATTGATTTGTCTCAGAGCAGTGTGGGGTGGAGAAAGATCATGTCTATAGAAAAAGTTCTTCTGCCTCCTTCTGTCAATGTCCCCTGATTGGACAGTTGTTGGCACTTCAGATGAAGGTAAAAATTACCCTGAGAATACACCTGGGAAACAGCACAGGTAGAAAATGTCTTTCTGACCATTTCAGGATATGAGTCAAGAGACCTGAGGCTTGGTTTGAACATGCTGTTAATGTATAGCTGCCAATACTATCAGCTTTCTGAGGTGGTGCAGGGAATATGGTTCTTCCTGTGGGCTAGGAAAGGAAAAGAAATATCTACGTAGACATATACCCCAGGGGTATCACTGTGATGAGCCTTATGAATCCCAGACACAGAGACTGAAAAAATATTAAAGGGTACAAGCATAGCGAGCCTACTCTTTCAGTAAAGCTGTTACAGTGTTAAATTGCCTTGCATTTCTCAAATTGTTCTTACTGCAAGAATGAAATAGTCTTACTTTCAGCTGTACTCTGCAGGGCTGCATACAACTTTGTTAGCAAGGTGGGAAAAAGATCCCATCCCTGCAAGCCTTTCTGTATGCAAGTGCAATCACCTACCTACACTTTTACAGTCTCTTGTGAAACTGATTGAGTTCTTTAATTCTCATATTTAAAAGGTTGGTTTCCTGCTTGGGCCTTTTAAATGTCTCTCTTTTGAACCATATTTTGTATTTTTGTGTCTTTATTAAGTCATTGTGAGAACAGCTGCTTCCTAGGCTGTATACTGCACCAGGTCACATTCTAGTTTTCTTCAGTCTTCTCAGGAGTGTGCTCATGTTTCAGGATCACCTTATTTTGGACAAGGATCCTGCACACAATGCTGTTAAAGCGGGGTATGTTCTTTCCCCTCTACCTCATATGTGGGAGTTTCCAGAGAGGAAACGGAGCAAGTAAGTGCTTGTGCTGTGTTTGTAGAGAAAATTAGGGTACAGCAGAGGAAAAGTTTTCTTACAAGCCAAACAGAAGGATATGGCTCAGTCAGCTGTAGAGAGAGAAAGGAATGACAGGCAATCCGGTCTATGGCGGCAAGAAGCCCAGAAACCTAGGACTGTTATTCCAGATCAACACAAAACAACAGAAATCTATGATTTCTACATCCAGTCAGATGAACTGGATATGCTGGGTTTTTTTTTGTTTTGGTGGTTTTTTTTTGTTTTTTTTTTTTTGTTTTAATCTTAGAGGACTTCCTAGATCTTTTTGATTACATTCAGAAGTCATGATGTGATGTCTCTAAGTTTATTGGCACAACATTCTGATACATCATCAGACTCTGACTTACAAACTTCTAGTCTTGATGCCAACTGTATTACAACTTGCAGTGAGTTATAAGCATTTAACTAGGGAATACAGTATTCTAAAGCAGTAGTTTGTCTTCTTTATGATTTAATGTTCCACCAAATTTTGTGTCAATTGCAACAATGATTTTATGTCATCCTTTAGCTTTCATATCTGCTGTATTTTATAGTACAATGTAATTATGAGGCAATGTTCTGTTGTGGAGTATATGAAGACATTTTTTTTGATTAAACAAATAAAATAAAATAAAAATAAAATAAAATAAAATAATAAAATGCCCAAATTTTAATGGAATCTTTTACAAATAACGCAAAAGAAAGGATAAATAATACAATAAAACTATGAAACTTGAAATCTGCCCCAAACCATGGCAAATCAATTCTGCACTGCTGTAAGAGACAAAATACTATACAATTCTCTTTTGGCTTCTCAAGAAACAGAAGTGTATAGCTCTGAGCATTACTCTGCCCTTCAGATCAGCCAGAGTGGGTCTCCTTTAGGTCAGCTGAGGGCAAATCTAAGACTACTTTGACACAAGTACTCATTAAATCAGGTAGTGTTTAGCCTAAGTGCTTCTGCCACTCTGTATATGCCATGAACCAGCTCCCTCTAAGTTCCCTGAGAAGGGCTCAAAGCCTTTGAGCACTTAAAATTGTTTCTGCAGCACACAATTTAATGATCCTTCTTAAAGAGAAGTTGTCATTTCCATGCAAAAGGAAACTTCAGGCAGTTCAGGACTGCCTCAGTGCTTCCAGAGTGGCCTGTGTGTGGTGGCCCTGTGCTTCACAGACCTGGATTAAGTGATATTTGAGGTGGGGTTATGGCCATAATGCCAGTTGCATTGTGACAGCAAGCAGGTTTTCCTGTGAAAGCAACAGAGGTTATCAGGTTACTATTCATCTATGAGTGTTCTGCTAGTTGAAACACAGTTTTCTTGTACTGATGCTGAGTAGCTTCTCTTCTTCAGTATGTCTAGAGTGTGCCCTTTCAAAAACTCGGCGTATTTTATGTTAGGATTTATCCAGAACCCACAACTTTTCATACTTCCTGTATTTTCACTAATGACCACTCAAAAGTTATATACCATCAGTTGAGCTATCAAAGGACAGATCTACTTCAGAGTCATGGTATATCTGGCACAGTTTCCTGAGGTTTTCAAGGATATCATTTGCATAGATTGATATATTGGAGAACTATTCTAATTTTTATAGTGTTTTATCTTGAATAGATTTACTTTTTGAAATATGCTTGGATTATGTAAGATTTTAAATAGTTCAGCTATCATTGTGTTGAAAAGTACTGATCAAACCCACCAGATACAGAAGAAAGGCCATTTCAAGGCTGTTGATCAGTTAGCTAGGCAACTTACTATACTGAATAGCCAGTGTTATTCTCCTGAAATTATCCTCTAGTACAGTTTAAAGCATTCTCTATATCTTGTAAGGCATTTGTCATACAATGTCAAACAATGATCTCTATTGTAGGGCTATGCAGAATTGTTTTGAGATTTAATGGGAATCACAGCAGATTTTATGTATTTGTGAGTGGAAAGTGCAAAATTAATGTTAAGTTGCCTATTGCTTGGGTGTCAAAAGCAAAATATGTATTTTCTTAATTTAAAAATGTTTCACTTATTAGGGGATTTTTTGAGTTTGCTGCATCGAAGAAGCCTTTTATGTGTTGAAAAACCATTTTTAACTGAAAAGCTGAAATTTTATTAGAGAAATCATTCTGCTATCCCAATACCCATATTGATGTTACTATGTTGTTCTTCCCTAGAAATTTTTATGATAAGACCTCATAGTTATTTGTGGTCAGATTTCTGTATCTGCAGGGAAACCCTGTGACAATGTTTGTCAAAACTTTGTTAGTGTGGGTTCAGCTGCAAGAATCAGTGCTTCCTAGAACACCACATTTCCAGATGGAATTGAGAGCCTGGTCACGGAACTGTCATCTTGTTCCTCTCACTGCTCTAAAGGGACTTTTGGTATGATTAAGGACTAATCAAGAGAATAAAGGTTTGCTGGGTCAGGTCCCAATTCTGGAATGTGATTAATTTATTGCTTGTAAAATCATGCTGCATTTTTTGATATTACAAAATACAGTAATAAATAAATAAGGCTGATATGGCTGTGAGATTGGTTGAGGATTATCACAAATTCCAGTTTGTGTATTAGAACTGGCAGGCTCTGCAAGGGTTTCAAGCCTAGTGCAATGGATCTCCTGGGAGCTATTTCGACTTTTCTAGTTATGTGGCAGCACTGATATAGATTGTATAAGAAGCCAACAGATTAAAGAGGAAAAGAACTGAAAGGACAGGTATAGTGAGTCAGAAACTTTTCCCATGTTATAGAAATCATCTGGGAACACCCGCATACTTCTGGTCTGTGAAATTTTAACCTCTAATCAGCTGAAGGTTATAGTACCCAATTGTCTCCTTTAAAGTAAAAAAACCCCAACAACCCAATAAGCAATAAAAGCTATTAAATATATTGGTCTACTCTCCTGTCATGAATCTAGTGACTTCTTGATATGTTTTTATTTGTATAGCCTTTTCTCTTATATTTTTCTTCCATTGAGACAGACTACATTTACCCAATTAAATCTATTCCCTTCTGAAATCAATACATATTCCTAGATAATAGTTTGGGCATCACATTTTAAACTACTTCAATTTTCTGAAGAGGTGGGCTGCTTAGAAATGCATGTGTTCATTAAAATTTGATTACTGAGGAAGTGTCAGAAAGAGGCTTCCCTCTGCTTGTTGAATCACTAGAGGGAGCTCCAGATGCATGCGAAGAGAAGGCTCTGTTCTCAAAACACACAAAACTCAAGAAGCCGTAAAAAATACCTTTCCCAATGGACAATGATTGCTAAATGTCTAAAAGAGTGAGAAAAAAAGGTGTGTTTTTTTTCCTTCCTAATTAGAGCATTTTATGTGCATTTGTTTGCCAATAATACAAGCCTCACAAGCTAATAACTACAGCATTTAAAGGCTGGTAACAAAGAGTGTCCAGTTAAAAACTTTGCAAATAGAAAGATTGAAAAATGGATAAGACCAATGCCTGCAAGCTCTCTTAAGCAACAGCAATCAAGATATGTGGCTTTTTCAAGTGGCTGGTTTGTCAGAGCTGATGAGATAGCTGTTCAGTAAGTTGGAACTAAACCTTTCCTCTGATGCAATGCAATGATTCTAAAGCAGCATAACATCTCTGTAAGTCCACTGATCTGATGTCTGATATTCATATACAGCAATGGTTCTTATGGTGCTAAAATAGGGATCAGTTTTGATGGGCACAGGGACATTCATTTGGGTGAAACATAAAGTGGAGGGAATACAAAACACCATAAGCATTTTCAGTTTTTATTATTTGCAAAATTGCTTCCAAAGTCCAAGAATTAAGAAGGCATTTTGGTCTGGCCTATACTCGAACTGTTTTTGGATTATTTTCAGTGTTTTAAAGGAGTTTCCTTATCTTTACATGACATGAGAAGCTGTCAAACGCCTAGTATCTT
Organism: Pithys albifrons albifrons; assembly: GCF_047495875.1. NCBI lineage: Eukaryota > Metazoa > Chordata > Aves > Passeriformes > Thamnophilidae > Pithys > Pithys albifrons. Next base: position 73,416,724 of record NC_092460.1, read on the forward strand.
TTCAGAGTTAGCATTTATAGCTCTGTTCCCTAGAATATTTGCATACACAAGCACAAAGAGCATGAGGATGGAGTTCATCTTTTGAACTAAGTAGTCTCACTGGGATCAAGCCAATTTGAGTTAGCCAAACATTGCATAAAAACAGCCTTTTAGTATCAGCTTTACATATCTGCTTTCCTAGTCCAGGGGTCTTTTCAATGTTAGTCTTCTCTGAACACTTGTTCCCACAGATAATTTTCTTTAAAATATATATCTTGGAAATACTGTATTTTATGTTATGGTCTTATATAAATACCAAGAAATCACATACTTTGTCATCAGGATTTCTGAAGTATTACCAATTATACCTGTTACATGCGCATTGTAATTGCATGTTTAGGGAAGATTCTTCTCCGGGGACACCCCCTTGTCAGGGGGAGAGGCTTGCGTGCCCTCATGAGGTTGAGAGCTATGGTGGAGGTGGTTTGTGCCGCTGGTAGGGTCTCCCATGCCAGACAGGTCTCAGCTGAAGGGTCAGACAGAGTGTGTCCACGGGCAGGATGGGCTCGCTAGCCACCTGGCAACCATCCTAGGAGAAGGACAACTCCAACCCCAAACCTGGGCAGATGGAGCTCGTTTAGCCCTGTAAGGCCATCCATCTACGAGAAGGATACTCTAACCAAACCTACGTCCTGAGGTATTCGCTGTCACCGTCCAAGCTCACTAGGCCGTGGCAAATGAACCTTAGGAGTAAAGGGTGGGGCCAGTTCTGCGCACGCTGTGCCTCACCTAAAAAATCCATTGCGCAGGCTTGAAGGGTTCACCCACATTGCAAAGCCCTGTAGTGACAGGTGAGGGTTGAAAACGGCAGGTGATAGGAAGCAGCTGGAAGCCGCAGACCCAACCCTGCATGCAGGCGGTTCAGGATATGGGTCATTAGAGACTTGACCCCGGAGATGACAGTCTCTTGCAGCAGCATCCTGAATGACCAAGCAGCGTTTTCTAGGGACAGCACTGCTTGCTCCACACGGAGAGGGGCCTAGCAAAGGTGGCCTAAACAAAGCTCATCTCCACACCTGGTTGGATAACTGCGGCCAACCGGCATCTTCCATGCAGTCAAACAAAAACAAAGAGATTTCAAAGGCATACACCTGCCTGCAAAGGTGTGCTCAAACTAACACTCGCATGTTGGAACATCAGAACCATGCTTGATACTGGGGATCGTGGACGTCCTGAGCGTCGTTCTGCTCTAATTGCCCACAAACTGTCACAGCTCAACATTGACATTGCTGCTCTCAGTGAAGTTCATCTTCATGAGGAAGGCAGCCTTAAAGAACATGGTGCTGGCTACACACTCTACTGGTCAGGCAAACCCAAAACCGAAAGACACCTTTCAGGAGTTGGCTTCATGATTAAAAACTCCATTGCCTCCAAACTTGAAAATCTGCCGACAGGTCATTCCGATTGCATTATGTCCTTACACCTCCCTCTACACAACAAGCAACATGTTGTTCTTTTTAGTGTGTATGCCCCAACTCTCCAAGCTGACCCAGCGGAAAAAGAAATGGAATGAAATTCATAAAATTTTCTGTTCACCTCTGATTTTTCTTCATATTAAGTGCTACATGCCAACAGTGCTTCAGAAAACGAAAGTAGCTCTGTATTTTCACACCATTTCTGATGATATAGAAATGTATGGCTCCTCAGAATAAACTAGGCGAGCTTGGCATTTGTGGAAATATCCATCTTTGACTTCCCTAGTACTCATACGGTATTCACTAATTCCATGAGGAAGAAGGAGAAGTGCTTTATTCTCGAGGCTGTTATCTGATGAACAGTGCTGCAGAGAGTAATATATCATTAGGAATGTATCATGGTTATGTGATGGCCAGTGTTTAGTTAGTGGCATTGTTAGCTGGTGAAGCATATTCACTTTTACAATCCCTTCTTGAACTACTCCCTTGTGGTACAATTTTTTGGATCTCGTCTTCTATGAGCTTTGGTTAAAGATAATATATTTATACATTGATGTAATTTTAACCTAATAATGTTATGTTTGGGTATGAAAATTGTAGGGCAAAGAGTAAGAGGCTTTTTTGTTTTCCTTACTTTCTAGGGCTGGAAGTTAAAAAGATGTTTATTTCTTTCTTACAGTGGTTTTAATGAAACAGGGATATGAAATACGACATTTCTTCTAAGAGTTTTGCATACTGGTTTCAGAAGGATCTATTTAAAGCTACTCAAGCTAAAAGCAGCAGGATTGGGCCTGTGGAAAGAATCAAATGAAGTGAGAAAATCTCACAAATTCTTCTGTGCAACAGTAGGATGAATCTTCTGTAATTTTGAAAAAGGCTAAAATCCTCTTTTTATCTGTTTTAATTCAAGTGTTTATCCACATAACATAATAAAACACAAATAAAACCCTCTGGGCATATGGCCATATATGTTTTTCTTAACAAGAGCAAAATAAAAAGGCTGTGGTGTGGTGTGCATATTGTTCAATATGAAAAAAAAAACAAAAAACCCCTACATCATTCTGTGGTGCTTTGTTTCTAAAAAACCCCGTTGGTTTCTTTAGCCCTGCTTCTGCTTTTATCACATCTTTCTGAAATGTGCTAAAACCAGGAGAATTTATATGATGCAGCCACTCCCCAGATTTTCTTTCTTGAAAATAGGCTGTTTATTTAAGGAGTAAATGGTACGACAATTTTAGCCAGAAATTTGCACTAAGCATCTGTGCTGAACCCAGTCTCTGTTCTAACCTATATTCTCAGTGTAGCTCATTCAGTGATGGGAGGAGGATTCTCAGCTTTGCTGTGTAGGCCCAGTGCAGCTCACAGTGCTTTACATTTTCCAAGTGCTGTGTAAAGGTTAGTGGGTCTTCATGACACCTCAAGGAGGTACGTGAAGATTAGCAACTTCATTTTCCAGGAGGACAGACATACCTTGGGAAGGAGTGAATTGTGTGAGCTCATATAGGGAAGCAATGTTCTAACTGCTTTTAGAATTGAGAAGTCCCATCCCAATGAAACAGTGTCTTGGGCTCAAAACCCACATAAAAATCAAGCTGTGCAACTATTACCAGAGAGACAGTAGTAAATAGGATAATTAATACAGGTCTGGTATATAATGCCAAGACATATTGATAGTGTCACAAACTATATTCTAAGACTCTGAAATACACAGGGAGTTCAAGAAATTGTAATTATCCCTCACTAATGTTTTTGTGGCCATTTTGATTTGACAACCAGGAGATATGTTTCATTTTGTAGAAACAAATGTACTGTGCTCATGGTTATGTGTGCACTGTGTCTAGACACTAGAGCAATTATAATGAAAATTACATTTTCATTTCTATTGCAAACTGTCTTGTTAATCTGCTCAGTAGTTCCTTGTCTAATCATTTTGTTCAGCAGTTCTCTTCTTTAAAGAAGGTCAAACAAGCTCTTTTCAATGTTACTGCCTGCTGTAACTATAGTATGGGCAATAATAGTCATAGTTCATTATTATCATGCAAAAAAAAATCTTTTTTTGTAGTGGAGGTAGCTGGTTTACTCTTAAAGTTTTAACATTTTAGCTTTCTAACATTTAAAAGAAAAAATATATAAGGGAGCAAGATGTGGTGAGTTCTCTTCCCTAAAAATATGTGTTGGTCTTCATGGTTTTCTAGTACCCACAAGAACTGTAAAATGTGACCAGCCATTTAGTCCTCCTTACTCTCCAGCTGTGGAAGAAATCAAGAAAAGAGAATTTTGTCCTTTTGGGACCAAACATAAATTCCCACTGTCAATAGGGTGTACTAGGCTCCCAATTACAACATGGTTATAAAGCTTAATGACTTGGGAGCTGGGCCTTTTAAGAAACCAGGAAAAGTGCCTTTGGATCTTCTCTGACTGGGAAAACAATTGAATCCCAGGCATCTGCCCTCCTAGAAGGCAATATAATTCATATCATCGTGATGAAATCACCAGTGCAGTCATCTAGTAGAAGAGAAGAAAGTGCAATTGTCATAAAAAACCCACACTGTTTAAGAACCTAGGTATGGAAAACGGTGCCTTCCTCTGAGCACAACTCTCAAGGAAATTCTGCACTCCAAGTTCCAGACAAGTGACTAGGTCCAGGAGCAAGACAGTGCTTTTTCTTCTCTTGTTTAGACATTTTCTGTTGGCTGTTTTAGATGTCCCTTTGTACAGCTGACTGTGAAACCCTTTTATAGATGCCAAAATCTTATGTGATAATAATGAGCTTCGGATTTACCACTGTAAAAGGACCTGCCTCAGCACTTCTGGAGCTGAGTCCATCTGTGCACTGTAGGTGTTGACCATCACAGCACAGAGGAGTCTCTGGGTGTACAATGACTGAGAAGTTCGAAGACTTTTCCCATCTGAGCCTAAACATATTCTACTCTTGCATAAACTTGCACAGTTAAATTATTTGTTCTGAATTCTTATGGCAACTAATAAGAACCTTCTTTGAAAATGTAGTTACGACTTATGAAATGAGAGGCTGCCTGTGAGTGAATAAAAATGAGGAAATGACCACTGCAGAAAATAGGACAGTGTGTAGGCAATGATTTAGTACCACAGTTATGCAAACAAGTAATAATCTAAACTACTCAGAAGGTATTTTACCACAGCAAATTGTTAGCATTGTCAATAGTTTCTTGAAATCACAAGCTGTTTGCTGAATTCCTGAATTGTTCCTACTGGGGTGCATATTTCTATGTAAATGAATGCCATTAAACAAATGCTCCTGCGGTGATGACACAAGTTCCTTTCTACATTATCACAAGTTCTTCCCTCAGGCATATTGCAGAGAGAAAAAAATAAAAGGCCATTCCGATTATTCAATGTCCTATTTGCTTCTAAAATGCAGCAAATTTCAAAACCAGTACATGTGTCTGTATGAGCGTGTGTAACTCTTCTGTAGGACATATGCCTTTTCATGATTTTTAATAATTATGGGAAAGTGAAATGTCCATGTTGGTGTTGATTCTTGTCAACCTTGTCATGATAAAGACTTGAGCTTGCTCTGTTCATGAAACTCAAGGCCTCTGTTACCTTTCAAATTAACTGAAACCTCCAAAGTGCAGTTCTGAATATTTCAAGACAATTTTTTAAACCATGTTACAAGTAAAGCAAACTTTAAACTTTCATATTAAGTTTTTCCTATGCCATTTTAAACTCAACAATAATTGCTTCAGAATTCCTAAAACGCAGTTATAACATAGAGGGTAAATAGTTTAGCTTATGATGTTGGCGGATTCTGATTATGTCCTGTTCGTAATGTAATTAATTTATCAAAGAACAGCAATTTACCATCTCCAGGAAAGTCCTGGAGATAGCCAGGTTCAGAATTTGAAGGTGTTACATGCTGGCTCTTCAAGCATTTCTCAGACCTAGGAATCACATGATGAGCTTGCATATTTTCAGCATGGTAAATTCAATTTAGAAGAAAGTGAGAGTAGGTGTAGGCAGCAGGAAATGGATTAATACAAATTTTTCAAATGTTATCTGCTAAGAAATATCTTATACTAAATTAATGATATTTACAGGAGAGAATAGCCTGCTCACATTACCAGCCTGCTTGGCCTATATGGCTTACATTCTTCCTTGCTCCATTTTGTAAAGAAATGTGTCTGTTATACGGGTTTGTTTCCTTTAGACTCAAACAATCTCACAAATTTGCAAAAACCTACAGTTTTCACTAAAACAAAATTAATACAAAAATATTCTTCATTCTAACTGAAAGAACACCTGTGAAATATTCAGCCTAATCAGAATTAAGCAGAGAAACCTGGAGACCTATTGCACTGACTACACAGCATTATTGCAGTACTTCTGCAAACTTTTTGTTGGCTGAGGCAAATGCAAAGGCTATGATGATGGTACAAAGAATAAAAAGAATTGGTAGGTAATCAAGAATTCTGAAATTTTTACAATGCAGCAGAAAATAGGCAGCAAATACTGAGTTTTCCATTACATCTGATTGGCATTCAGTGCAAATATTGAAACTGGAAAATAAAAAGGGTTTCAGTGAGGTATATAACTGTTTCAACTGAGAAAGTTCGGAAAGCAATTTTGATACTATGATAATATGATTATTTTAGGTATACATTGATTTTTTTGAGATTTTTACTTTCAGACTGCTTTTAATGGTACAGAATAGGACATGTGGATGAAAGAACAAACCCTGCATAACATACTTTCTTGACTCCTTCCCTTTCTGCTCTTATTCCTGAATAAAAGCCTCTATTTTCAGCTTTACCAGGTACCATTGGCTGAATTCAGTAAGACTAGATAATTCTTGCAATTCTGCCAAAGTTTGTGAAGCGATCATTTGTAAAAACAAGCAATGGTCTAAACAGCATGTTAATATTTATGGAGGGGTTTTTTTTGTTTGTTTGTTTATAGAAAGTCATGCTGTCCTAATTTCAAGCTATAGAAATCTTGGATAATCTTTACACTAGCGAGTTAAATACAATTCTGTAGTTTCTGTTTACCCAGTCGGAGGTTTGGTGTTTACCATGTAGAAAAGATACTAGGTTGTCTTCTGAGAACCTGCTAAAATCTGGCTGACACAGATTGAAATTATGCCTTACCCTCTCCTGGAAAATCAACCTTTGACTCCTAGATGCCTTTTATTTCCAGAAAGCACAGACATCAAGCATGAAATATTCCTTACTTAGGCATATTTTAAATGGAAATGGTGAAAAAGTTTGTTTGCTGTCTGTGTTGTCTCCTTTCCACCACCTATTTTCTTGACATAGTCAGTAAGGCTTTGTATACTCTATATATACATAGGGATTAAGAGTTATATCTAATGGTTTAAGAAAAAAATAGTTTCCCTTCATCATTTTTGTACAATAAAGGGGCTTTATTGACTATTCTTCCTAAGAGTTCTAAAGTTTTTTGAGAAGTTTCTCAGCAGGAGGTGTAAAGTTTAAAAACTCAGTGAAAATGGCAATGGAGAATAGCAGTTTCCAGTGAAGATGTAAGGGCCACATGAATAAAAGAAACAGAGAAAGAATGGAGAAAGAAGTAGATCTGCTGTAAGAAGGTTAGAATATGATTCTGGCCTTCACTTAGGTAATGGTTTGTTGTCTCAATTTTCCCTGCATCTGTTCAGAATATATTAAGACTGAGCTACTTCTCTTGTAAAGAAAAACTGTATGCAATTGTTTCCTTCAAGAACACAGACACGGTTTTACAAAAAATGGAGGAGCTGGAGATTCTAGTCAGATTCTAACTTTAAACCCAAATAGACTTTTCCTCTTGTAGTGAGTCAGTATTTCAAATTAGAAGTGCAAAAATTTATTATTTGTGCCCTTTCCTTTGTCTATGTGCCTTAAATTATTGCCTTATTCATTCAGGTGATATGTTATAAAAATTATAAAAACAAGGCACTGTGGAGGTAAATAAAGGACTATCTAGAAAATCCTTTTCCTTCATTTTAGTTAACATTATTTAAGCTGTAGTTCATTAAAGATTTTGACTTCACAACAAATGAAATGTTCCCCAACTGAGACCAAGAATCAGAGGCATTGTCAGCTTGAAACTTGGTCCTAGATTTAAATTTAACAAAATGAAAGATTTAATTAAACGTAACAGTGGCATGAATGTTTTTCTAATTAAAAAGACTTGAACTATTCCATCTTGGTAGACAAAGATTTTCCTGCAGTCTTTGAATCCCGAATTATTCAACACTAAAGATATGATGTTAAAGACAATTACTTTAACTGAATTAAATACAAAATAAATTGATTTTTGCTTTCCACTGCCTCAACTGTAGACAAAATTGAGTCGATATTAAACAAGAAGGGAAAACAAAACTATTTTAATCTGTCTTTAAAGATCAATGATCATAGCACATATAAAGAATCATAGCATCATTAAGGTTGGAAAAGACCTCTGGGTTCATGAAGTCCAACCTTTGACAGAACACTAAATAGTCAGCTAAACCATAGCACTAAGTGCCATATCCAGTCATTAAATATAAATTGGTTTATAAAGTATTTAGTTTAAATAGTAGAAATTTGGGGTAATAAATGTGGGGAAGTGGTTCTTGCCATAGATTATTGATCCAGAAAAAATCATCAAGTCTAATTGGATGGAATTTTTTATCAAAATGAGTTGTAGCCTTGTTTAAACATGGTGCATAAAACTTAGTTGTATAAATATTATAAAGACATCTTTTTCACACTAATTTCCATTCTATCTTAAGAGCACTTACATACAGGTTAACTAATTCTTCATTATCATGGTGTTATTTATTCAAATAGTTGCAAAATATGGCTCTTTAATATTTTGGTAGTTCTGAGTCTTAAGCATCTTGAATGGAAAGAACAGTTTTGATAAAATTCAAGAAATAACTCAGCATAATATGCATCCTTAACAAATAAAATCTAAAAAAGCTTTGTTTTAAAGTTTAAAACTGGCCTAACTTATCACTCCTCCAGGAATTCTAAACATAGTGGTTTATAATTCCCCAAAATACCTCTAATTCTTAACCTCTAAATTCCTCTAACTCCCTTAAGGGAATCTCCTGAATTCTCTAAATCTCTATATAGCTATGTCTACACACATATTCAGCTGCATCCCATTCTGCCTTGAACATCAGGAGCAAGATGTTACCCAGCTGGAAGAATCTTTCTCTTCCCTTAGTCAGTCTTTTGAGGCTGAAGAAGGTGCATCCTGTAAGGCCTGAGCCATGAAGACTCTGGAATTTCAGCACTTGGAGGATCAAGGACATCTTAAAGATTAATTTACATTTTCCTTGGGAATATGATCTGGAAAGAGAATTTGAATTTTGACCTAGCTTAGAAATGTTAAGATAGTTGTTCTTTTCATTGATCAGATATATAGTGAGTTCAAATAGGTAAACTACAAATAAATCTCCCTCAAGAAAATTCACTCTCAGAATTAAAGCTGTTTTGATACTTCTCCTGTCTTCTTCTCTACTTCTTTACAACTAATTTTTTGACTTTTGAATTTCTTTTAAAAGTTTTGTGAAATTCTTGTATAAAAATAGTTGAATCTTTTGGTAAATAACATCTGATAATCTTTGTTTGTTTGTTTTCTGTGACTGAGCCACTCAATTGCCTAGGAGATGCCTTAGGAATTCAGATTTTTCAAATAATAAGTATTTATTTCACATTGCTGTGACAGTGGAGCCAAGTGAAATTCTTACTAGCTTTATAAGGCCAAAAGAACCCATAATGATTTCTCTCCTTGGGAGTTCTCCAGTAGTTGGTGTAGCCTGAGCTCCCTCTGCTCCCCATCTAGGCCAGGAATCTCTCTTTCCTGACTGTCTGTGACGTGGTAGATGAGGACACTTTCTCACATGCAGGAGCTGCAGGTTCAGTGCCTCTTGCACAGAGGAGACTCTAAATTTTATTTTTCTGTTTTACGATGGAAAATGTGTATGGCACTTTCAGTTCTATAATACTTACCTATCAGGGTTTCATTTTGGAAAACTATATATATATGTCTGTGTATACACACACACACACGTATATATGTGCTTAGAATCCTATTTACACTTTTCTCCTAAAGCAAAATTTGGAGAAAAGGGGTTGATGGTGACTCATCTTTCATATTTGTCTTTCATCCTTGGCCATTAAAAACATGTATAGTTAACTGCTAGTCATTACACCTTGTTGGCTTCTTTTGTCTTTCGGGAGGAGCTGTGGGGAGTTCTGACCCCAAATCCTTTGGAGCTGCTGTAGCTTTCCGCTTCTCGCCTTAAGACATCTCTCTCTGCAAAATATATATGTTATTTTAGTGATCTGATATATGACGATTCTATCTGCCACTGGCCCATGTTCATAAGGTTTGATATAGCAACTCCATGAGGAGTCCTCTGAGTTTGATGGATTACACTTTTACTGAAGATGAAAATATGTCTGTGTTTGGGGCATATATTTAATGGAATTATGAGACCATGTCATCATTTTTTTGTGACAAAGCTTTATAGAATTCACACTTTATGGAATGAACATTGAGCTACTGAATGAATCATCAGTACAACATGGACATTTTCATGGACCTAAAGGTGAATTTTCAGGTGATTTACCTGCAAAAAGATAGTTGACATTTATTGCTTAAGATCTTTGCTTGAACATCAGATATATTCAGTTTAGCATTTGTAATTACCTTTGCCTGGCAATTACCTACATTCTATTTACAACATTTATATTAGTTACTTTTAAAACTACTTTTAATAATTGGCTTTAATATCTAATTAGCTCATAATTGCAGTACATATTCAAAGAAGTAAAATATACAACAGCAAAAGTCCTACCTTGAAAAAGGTGAGAATTCTGAAGCAATAGGAACAAATAAAAGTGATATATATTTTCCATTTGCTCATTGAAATTGAGGGGATAAAGGTCACAAGTTTTTGTTTTTTTTCTGAGTGATAATTCAGATCACAGTTCCAAAGGGGTTGGAAGCCTCAGCTATAAATGATAATATTTTAAAAAATGAGGCAAGGGTAAGTCTCAAACAAAACAAAACTGCAACAAACTTTGCTGCAAGCATTCCATCAACCATGTGTAGGTGGTGTCTAACAAAAAGAAATCCTATGAGTCCTCAATGACTGTTCAGAATCAAGCCCTTTGTGAACTCAGTATTCTATTCGACTTGCTGAAGGTGTAATGGAAGAAAGAGACTCCCTGGTCCAAATGAATTCATAGCCACAATGGAGCTGTTTAATTTTTAATAATAGGTGTTCCAGGGAATGAGATACACATATTTCCCCTTCTCTAGAGGATAACTTTTTAATATCCTGTAGTCATACTTCTTATGCCTTTTCCAAATTTTCAGTGGCAGATAGGCCCACTGTGGAAAGCACATTGACATCATATATTAGACAAAGAAGTCCTTTTGTTTGGCTGCTCTTCACCTTCTTGGCACCATAGTCTCACATACTGTGAAAGCCTGGTATTCTCCCTGTGTGTTACAGCTCCTTCAGCTATGGATCTTATATAGAAATATATATGTTTCTATATACATTAGTATCTTCCCCCTCTGATTTGTATACAACAAAAAAGTTTGGTCCCAAATGCCAAAAGGTATATGATGAAAGAATAAAGACATTTCTTCTGTGATAATGTCACTAGTAGTCTAACATCAAAAGACAGATTTAGTGGGAATGATCATAAAGACAACCATTTTTTTTATTTGTCAAATATATAATATATAATTGTCAAATATATCTGATGTCTTTTGTCCCTTTATTGCCTCTTCCTATGTAATGAGGCAAAGAATTGGAATTGGTGGAAGAAAGTTGGTTTATGAACTTCCTTACTAAATTTTTCCCTGGTACTGAGTTATAATGACAATAACTGTCACCTAACAGCAAGGAATAGTGGCTCCACAGCCATACATAGATAAAGGGGCTGGTGTTAGTGTTTCTGCTCTTTTAATATTTTAGTTATGATCTAGACAACAAAACCACTAACTTACTGGGCAGACTTGTGACTAAGGTTTTCATTAGTAAATATAAAAATTTAATACTATAGTACATTATCATAAAAAGAATGTTTTGGAGACTAAAGAACTTAGCTGTTTGCATTAATACTATATGATTTTTTTAATGTAGAGTAGAATGTCAAGTAATGCAAATAGAATGTAAAGTAATAGAAAGTACAATGAATTTGAATTTTACTCCTATGCTACAGGTTTATCCTGTTCTCTATTTCTGGTTTATTTGACACCAGTCTAGTTTTTGATGGGATTTTGGACTGATCTTTGTGGATGCCTCTAAAAGCAAGCCCTTCAAGCCTAGGATTATTTTTCTCTAATGCAATGATCATCTTGCATGTTTTGAATGAATCTGTCTTCAAGAAGGAAAACAGGCACCATTAGCTGCAGAAAGTTGTAACTCTTCACAAAGGGGACTGTGTAAAACTGTAGTTAGTCTATGAAAACAAACACTTCCCTTGTCCATCTTCTTTCATATCGTCTTCTCTCTCCTTGATTTTCTAGCTGCACTTATACTAATCACAGTACAGAGAACAGAGCAAAACACTAAATATATATAGGCAAAGGCTAAAAGATCATGGTGTCAGGCAACATTTGCAGATACATGTAGAAAAAGATGAAAAGATATTTTATCTTTATATTCTTCATCATAAGAAAACCTTCCAAAGTAGCGATGCCTAATATTTTGTAGATTTTTAGAATCATATAGGTTACATGGATTTTGCTGGGTTGCTCATGTATAAGGTGGTATTAGAAGTTGCTAAAACGTTTTCTCATACATTATTAAGATCTCTCAAGGCCATGCTGTTTTGAAGAAGCCACCAAGTTTTAAGAGAAAACACAAGAAGAAGGCCTAGAAGCCCTGGAGCTTCTCCAAGGGGCAGTTCTGAAGAACTCTATGAGTGGGGCACCAAGAGAAATGAGAACCATGGTTGGACACAGATAACATATATGTTAATGGCTAGTAACATACCTGGTCACATGTGTTCATGTGGGTGTGTGTGCACCATGAAAGCTTTCAATAAAGGTATACCATCTATCTTTCTTCATTAATATTGTTTCTGAGTGTCTATTTTCACAGGAATTTAGGCAACAGTAGAATAGGTGCTATTTTACTTCTACAGGAGCAGCAGCATTGCCCCTCAAAGTAACAATAGCATGGATGTGCTTGGGAAGAGAATTATGCTGTGTATTGGAATATCCCTTTGGCACTCTTTCCATATGGAGTTCAAGATAGAAATTGAAGCTGTTTTCCTGACAGAACTAGAGTTAGTTTCTTTCTTCATGTGACAAGCCTTTTTAGTGGAAGGCAGTGCACTTTTCACCTTGTGCCAGAAGAAGTGATTCTAGCACATAGGGAAAGTAATATTTCTTTTTCTGGACAGCTCATAAGCTGCCTTGTTAGGAATATTATGTGGTGATGCTTTTGGTTAAATAACAGCAAAAAGAGAGGTGCCGTTATGGTAATGCTTATTTTTTTCTCATTCAGTTTGTGTTACAAAGGACATAAGGGCAATCCTCTAGGACCTTTCAGAGAGAGGATACATAAAGACTCCAAATTTCAGTTTGAGCCATGACTACAACAGCAGGAGCTTCTAAATCAACAGAAAAAAAATTGCAGCCTGCAGCAACGTTACAAAGATAAGATAAAAATCAGTGTCATTGCATGAAAAAAAAATGAGGAAGGCTTCCTATTATTTAGATTAATAAAACATGACAGATATCTGAAGACTTGTTAGATAACTCTATTTTGTATTAGAAATACAAATCTGATGATAAATAGCAATTAATCTTCATTTTTACATTAACAACAGTTTTGTGAGTCATATGTAAATGCAGACATAGTTATTTCATCAGATAACATATTTTAATAATTGTCAAGAGCATATAGAAGATATTAAACAAGGAAAAATACAGAACTTGCAGATCAATCAAAGATTTCTCCAATCTTTTTCCTACTATTACCTTATACACTCAGTTCAGCAATAGATATCTACACTGACTAGGTTAGTCATTAGAGATCTTCAGTTTGTCTTTCTCTCAAATCCAGCTACACTGGGAACTTATATGATTGCATAAGCTGAAACTCCAGACTAGACACCTTAAACTTAGATGTTTTTCTCAAGGTCTTTACATCTATTCATCTTTCTCTCCTGTTTTGTTACATTTTGTTGATAAGATATTGTAAGACCCCAAGACCAGACCTAAGAGCTCCCCAAGTGGGTTTTACTTTAAAGATATACAAGGCTTCTACAATATCCAACCTCTGGATATATTAAAAGAGCCTTCAGTGCTTTTATGATTCCTAAAAGCCAGAAAATAACTCTCTAAGATTCTTTTTGAGTATTATAAAGCTAAAAGCACTCATTTATTACAGCATGCCAGATGCACAGGAGCATTTTCCAAAATGTTCATACCAAACTACATAGATGTTACAACTTTATATTATCATCTAATTACACTATTCAGTTCCTAATTACAATATTTGGACATTTCTTCACTGGTTACACCCATTTCCAAAATTGTCCGTCCCATCGTCCCTCCCTCTGTCACGCCCCTGATTTTGAGTCAGTGGCCACAAAATATCACCCCTTCATCCCCATCGTATTCGAGCTTGGGACATTTCAGCTCTTTCATCTGACGCAGAATTATCAGGTTGGAAATTGTCAGACTTCTTCTCAGTGCCAGGTTCCATGCCCTTGCATAAGAGGTATATTTTCGCAGCTATGCCACTGGCAGAAATTTTGTGCTTCCCATTCTTTCTGGAAGTGTGGTGGCAGGAGAATGACCAGGATAGAACCAGATATGTCTGCCTGACCCGCTGTCTATGCAGTGGCCCTTTTCAGGTAGCCATGAAAATCAAGATTTGGAATTGGAATGATGACTTAGGTGCCTAACTTCTGCATGTGTTGTCCTTAAAAACATGGAGGGGCCTTTCCTTTGGAAACCTTAGAGATTGGATGTCTTTATTCCCACCAAGTGCCTGGAATGTGTTCCTCATCGTGAATTCCCCTGGAGTCAAATTGGCATGAGAACTTCCTGAGTGAGATAATATTGGCTCTAACCATGTAATAATTTTCTAGAAAATCATGCTATTTCTAGTGTATTAATAAATCTTACTACTTCCCACAAGATTTATCTCCATCAAATTAAGTCTTCTTTTATTGCATCTATATTAAATTTAATTTTTTTTATGGTATGTTGTCTTTTTTTTTCTTTTAAAATATGGAAGAGATATTGCATGTCTTAAGCTTCTGTAGACATACTGGAGTGCTTTATGAGTTATGCTTGAAAATATATCAAGTAATTTGTGGCATCGTGAATGAGTGTTTTAATTTGAGATATATTGCTTTAGAAGTGATGATTATTTTAGCCCCCTCTTGGACTATTTAGGAGGATTTTGAGTTTTCTTTGCGAATTAATGAATCTATCAATTTTCTGCTTCCTGAAGCAATAGTTGATCTTTATGGCATAATCTGTTTAGCACCATGGAACTGCTAGAAAATTCAATTGATCTTGGGAAAGTTAAAAAAAATCATCTTCCTTTATTCTAATTCGTCCTAACAATCACTTTAATTTTCACCCAAGGGCAAACCATTTTTATTTAATTTTACTTGTCTTTTCTAATAAATGGGCACGTTAACAATGTCCAGTAATAGAGATGATAATTTTTCTATTTTAATCTTGAAACTTTCTTACCAATTCAGTATTCAATCAAAGATACATTTAAATAGGCCATACAGTAATTTCTTTGAAAGACTGATAGTTTCCTTTTGTCTCAAAGCAATAAATATTTTATATTGTATTATTAGGGATAAATACAATAAATACTGTAGAGGTCAAGGCAAAACACACATCCCTAATGTTACAATTCCTAATAAGCATAGTGATAGATTTGACCTTTATTAAAATAGTTTTAAAAGGTCTTTACTGCTAATAATTTGTGATTCTCCTTCCTGGCTCTCAGTGACAATGGAGCCACATTAGCCAGTCATGCACTGCAATGGGGTTGGATCAAAACAGGTAATGCTGAGGTCTGTACATTTACAATGTGTATGTTTCAGGAGGTTTGCTTTACACAGAGTTGTCTATGTTGACTGTATGTTGTTGGTGCATTAGGTCTTCAAAGCTTCTTGAAAGCAAGCTGACCATAAACATTTGCCTTCTGGAGTACTGGTTGCTCAGCTGGGAAGTTCCCTGGAAATGACGATCCTGTGTATTTTTTCATCAGCCCCATGTCTTATATAAAGCTCACATGTAGACACAAGATTTATTTTTGTTTCTGCTCATTCTGTTGACCACTCCTTTTTGGTGACCTCCCAGTGCCTGCTGGGTCTTTATCCCACTGGCTAAACAAAGGATCTGTGAGAGAAAAGTGGGAAGTTAGTCTCTCTAGGCAGCTACTCTGGGAGATTACTCTGAATTTCCTGACTCCTACTCTCCTGGGCTTCTTTTAGCCTGGCAAAATATATGACTTCTGTGAAACTTACAGCTTCTGTGCCTAGAAGAGATCAGCTTAGGCTGGTGTGACAGCATCATGCTTGGGTACTGTAACTGCCAGCAACAGACAATAAACTTTTGGATGTGGAGAGTCACCAAGGCCCTCTGTTACCAACTGACACCATGACTTGTCAGATAAAATTTCAGGAGCCCATAATGATAAACCTGGAACTTAGAGGGTCTAAACATTCCAGATTGTAACTGATGTTTCAAAGAGTATCGACTGAGCCCTCAGTTTTGGATACTACAGGCAGCAGATGCTAAAAAGCATGTCTGGACCCTCATTCTCTGTTGCTTCTGCATTGTGGAGGCTTTTGTGGAATGCAGAATCCAGCCTGATGTGTGGTGGCAGAACAGTGACATCTGCACAGGAGACTGCACGGTGGTAATGTCTGTGTCTATTTCCCTTTCTGGATCTGATTCCAGAAACATAGAAAAGCTGCTGATGATCAAAACACTTAATTGATCTCTGGAGTATGCCAGGGACTCAGTTTCTCCCTCACTCCATTACTTACATGTTCTCTTTGTTGTGAATCCATTTTTTCCTGACCCCTTCTCTGTATTTACATGCTTCTGGTGAAAAACAAAATGAACAACTATGAGATGTGTTTTCAGAATTTAATGCAGGTATATGGTTTCTGCAGGTGCACTCCAAAGTTTTGGAGGAAAAAAATTGTGCAGAAGTCTTGGCAGCTCTTGACTGTACAGATGCAGAAGGCAGCACTTACTCCATTTGTTTCCTATCAGTCCGGCACATCTATTTAGCAGAATGTCTGCCTTAAAAAATCACAGGATTGAATCAACTGTGTCTCAAAATAACACTCTCAGCAAAGAAAGATGCAATAGGGTTAGAGGCAGACAGTAAAACGTCATCTGCTTAATAAGGCTACTTAAAATCTCCCTTCTACTCATGGTCCCTTCAAGAACTGTAGGTTATGCTCTCAAACCTGACAGTGCTTCTGTTACAGGGAATTAATGTAGGTAAGATAAAGCATCTGTATCCCATTCTGCTTTGTGATGAAAAACAAACACCCTCAAAATTAAACTCCCCAACACGTTCTTCGTGATGGTTGTGGCTGCAATAGTGAAACTGCTCATTATATTTCATTATGCAGCTTTATTTTCAGATGTGGTAAAAAGTATTGCAGTAATGCCAGATTATGAGACCAAAACACTTTTTCTGAGTTAACATACCGTAGGCTCTTACTAATTAGTAATCTCTATATATATGAAAAGTCTTTTTGAAAACCATATTGTAATTGTCCTGACCTGTCATTCTGTCTTATTTAGATATAATATATATAGTTATATACCACTTAAGGAAATGAAGTTTTTCAAAACAAGGATTTCAAGTGAACAGAGAATCATTTGAGAGGTGGGAATCCTTGAAGAGGACTGAATTCAAAACCTGAAGGAATACTTGGACGCTGTTCAGTAATTTCCTTTCCTATAGGTCCTATAATGCAAAAAAGACTTGTTTAATCAGAATGTATAAAAAGCAGATGTAAGTCTAATAAAAAAACCAACCAACCAACCAAAAAAAGCCAGCAAAACAGGAAAAACTAAACATGTAAATATGCCTTTGAAGGACTTATTTACTGACAGTTTATTCAATATTGAATTCTCAGGTAGAATAAATCCCTTAGAAAATTCTTGTAAAGCCTTCCAAAGTTGTGGTTATGATTTGGGCTCCCCAGTTTGAATATTTATGCATAAATGACATGAGATGACAAAAGTTAGGAAAGCCATTTAACAATCCTTGCTTTATATGAAAAGAGGACAAATAAAGGAAGTACACAGAGGCTAAGACATAATAGGATAACTGTCCTTTGAATGAAATTGTATATTTTATTAGCTGAAACTCGTTTTTCTGCTTCTCTCTATGCTTTAGCCCTCAGAACACTGTCAGAATTTATCCCTGTTCTTAAACATTTCCCATCCAGTCATTGGATCCACTTATTCCCATTACAGAACTATCTTCCTTTATATTCCTTCAGTTTAATCTACTGAGTAAATAATTTACTGAGAAAATAATCAGATCTAGGCTCTGCAAAGTGTCTGAGAGTTTAGGACTATATTTTAGTACTCTCTTTGATTTTTGGCTGTCATGTAGCTCCACTGTAATTTTGGCAACAAATCGCCTTTCCATTCCTTTTACTGTTTCTTTTTTTCCTGCCAACTTACATATGTGTTTTTTTGGGCTTGTTTTGTTTTGTTTTGTTTTGTTTTGTTTTCTGGTAACCTATGTAAGTTTCTTTGCTAAAATTAGGATACTTTCAGGATAAGATCAAGAGAAAATATCACTTATTTCCCAAAGTACCACACTTTTTTGACAGGCATATTTCCAACCTGTGTCCTGAAGAGGTTGTTCTCCTTGTAACTGTAGAATTCTGTGTCTGGGGGAGTAGTTTCTGGCTTTGAAGGGTCATCTTCACTCAGTTCCTCTACCTTTACAATCATATACATTATATTTGTTAAACACATCTGACACTCCTGTACATTTGTTAGCTGCTGAAACAAAGAGGGTTCTCTCCATTGAGGAGTTTGCCTGGCTTGCCATGAGGGAAAGACTGGAATCTTCTCTTTGTAAGGATTTGGACCTGAAAAACTTCAGACTTAAATCCATTTTGAATACTCCTTTTAACTGCCTAAGCAGTCCTGGGTTTCAGTAAAGTACTACAGTAGCACTGTATATAGATGCATACAGTTATCCAAACAACAGAGCTCAATGCAACCGAGCTAAGAAAGATCCCCTCCACATGCTCTAAAGGCTCTGTGCACAATCACAGACAAGGATCTACTTCATGGAAGTGACTC
This sequence comes from Pithys albifrons albifrons, assembly GCF_047495875.1. Taxonomy (NCBI): domain Eukaryota; kingdom Metazoa; phylum Chordata; class Aves; order Passeriformes; family Thamnophilidae; genus Pithys; species Pithys albifrons. The sequence continues at coordinate 73,435,506 of NC_092460.1, forward strand.
AAAAAAACCCCCAAAAAACCCCAACCAAACAAAAAAACAAACAAAAAAAAAACAATGAGAAAAAAAAATTCTTGCAGTTGCTAGACTTTCTAGAAGTTGCTAGGAGATAGGTAGCAGTGGTTTATGATTTTGGAAAATAGGTCCCTCATTAGAGGAACAGGGACTGATTTTCAAACTATTATCAGATTTGTTCTCCAGGTACTGTATGAGCTAATATGCTTCCTTAATGAAGTATATGTACACTTACATAATGACCATACTAGAACACACTTAAATGTTCTTGAGATTTAAAAATGTAAAAAAAAATTCCTTTTTTTTTTTTGACATCCTAGTTTTGAGAAATATCAGATTGAGAAACAGCAGGAGGACCAGAAGCATTAGAAATAGTGTATTTGACATTGCAGTTCAAGCAAGCCAGAAAGGTTCTTTACATCATGCTACATGCCTTTTCTCTTTGACACATCCTTTCCCTTTGATTTCCTTTTCATTCCCCTGAGTTTTTCATTATCTTTCCAGCACGAAAGTTTGGACCACTGTGCTACATAATGGAAATGAAACATTTAAGGGATACTGAATGCTGTGGCCTCGCTGCAGATCAGAAAAAACCCTCCATTTGTCATTTCTCTGCCTGTAACTGTGATAACATGTAAGTTTAACATCTTTGAAACTCACACTTCTATTTGTATGATAGCTGAGAGTAGCAGCACCATACTGGGTTCTAAATTAAATGTGTAAGATTAATGACTTACTGGAGACTCGGTGAGAGTTTTCTATGAGTCTGACTGGATTTTGAGTTTATATAAATTTGCTTCTGCCCTCTTGGAAAAAAAAATTAAGTAAGTCAAAAGGTCTGAGGTGTAATTTGAACTGCAATGATCTAATTCCATTAAAATATTGGATTTCTATGGCTCTCAGAACCTTTATCAAGTTCAATTTATTTCAGTGAACATCAGATCTGGCTATGTGTCCGTAACAAAATTGACCAAAGAACACTGAGCATCAATTAAATGTTTTTATTTTTTAATTGATTTAATGTTTTAATTACAGGTTTTGAGAATACTATTTTTGTAGAATAAGTAAAAAAACAGTAGAATGTGAATGTTAAATCATTAATTCTGGAGACGTTGTGGAGGAGAGAGACATAAATGGCCCCAAAAATCATGAAAATATGAACACTATCTTAAGTCAAAAATTGTCTGCAAAGCCTTTTGGAGTGTTTGGTTAATTTACACATATTTTGTATCAATGGAAAAAGGGGAAAATAGAAACCAAAGAGAACATAATACAAACTTGTATCAGGTCAGAATAGACTGATTTTGATGAACTTGCAATTAAATATTAACTTAATTCACAAATTCTGTGGCTCACTTCCTGAGGGAAGTGATCATAACACCAATCATGATAGAGTTCAAGAAGTTTTGGACAATGCTTTCAGGCACATGTTGATATTCTTGGGGTTGTCCCGTGCAGGGCCAGGAACTGGACTTCATGCTCCTTTGGGTCTCTGACAGCTCTCTGTCATTCTATGGTATGACTGGGGATAGAAGAGTCCACCTGAGAATTCCTTTTTCTCCACAGTGATGCAAGGAGGATGGAGTTGAAAACACAAGGTGAAAGAAGGATTTTGATCACGTCTTTGTATCTCTTAAAAGAAGACGAGGCTCCCTAAAGACTTGTATTTTTCCTCTGTGAACAATGTCTGTGAACAATGTTTTGCCACTATATCCTCTCCTACTTTGGGCCCATTGCTTGCTCCATCTCTGTACCTTGATTCACCTTAAGCAAAGGATTTTAAGTGGATAAACCTTTTTTTTAATGCTTATTTAATGCTCTCTGCCTGAAGGATCAACTTGAGCTATCCGAATAAGATGAATCTTTAAGAAGTTGTACTTTTTCCTTCTCTATTTATAAAGAATGTCAAGTTCCTAGGACAGGTTTTCTTCAGTCAGAGCGAGCTGGGACTTCTCCTACACAGTTTCTGCTTTGCAGTGAAGTTGAAGAAAAAACCAAAAGCTGCTAGAGTAAAAAGAAGCAAAGACAAGCACATCTCCCATTGAAACTCAGAAACATATGGGGAAATTATCAAGGTATTTTTCTCCTCAAAAGACAGCCACAGATCTCTAGACTAGTGCTGGCATGTATATTCAGAGTATAAAATTAAGAATCTGTGTGTTTCTCCTGAATACATCCCATAAACAGACTTTGAAGCCTCCAGGGTGTTTCAAAAATGTTAAGCATAGAATTTTGTGAATGAGTAGAGAGGACTGAGAGTATGCAGATGCTTTCCAGAGTCCACATACACATTTGTCATAGGACAGATTTGTGCTTAGTATAGCTGCATTTTTAAAATTCTTTTTCCTAAAGTGTTCTTTCCTCCCAAAAGAAGCATATCAAATATACATAAATAGTGATGCCATCAGTAACCCCCACAAAGCAGGACTCTGAGCCACGTCAGTGTAGGGTAAGATAAAAAGTAAAGGTCCTTTAATAACACAGACCTATGGCCCACAGGAATACATGATGACATGCATGTGCTCTCCAGTTCTAGTTTCCATGGCTTTTATAATAAGATCCCTCTAATCATTGCTTTACGCATTTCTTAGTTCAGCCCTGGTTCCACCCCTGGTCCAAGCACCCTGGAATTGAGGCTGAGGGGTAGATGAGACCCTCTGTCTTCATCCACCTCCTCTTCTTCAGCACATGAAGGTCTCTTTTGAGTTCTTTCAATTCTGAGTTCTGTATCACTTTGACCTGTGTTTATGTTTCGTTCTGCAGGCCTTTCTGATAGTCGTCAGCATTCTACCTTGAAGAGAGTCTAAACAAGGTTAATTAACTAAAGGAATTTGAGCTACTGATAAATGCTAAGGGTTAGGATACATAAACAATGAACTTAGGCTGCCAGAATATTAGCACATTAATTCTACATTTGCTACAGTTACTGTGTTCCTAAAATCTACAAAATGTGAAAATCAAAAAATCAAAAACCCCTTTGGCATCATAGAAATAAAGCAAGTTAATCTAAAGGAGCTGTGTCAGCATATAAGAAAGAATTGAAAAACTTTGCTGATAGGCAAAGCATCAAAACAACTGTAAAGCAGAGGCTAACAACCCAAGTGGCTTGAAGATCCACATCTGCTCAAAGTTCATGTGAAGGTTCTTCAAGGCTAGTCTGAGATATGGGATTCATAGATATGTGTAGCCTAAGGTGAGCATCTTTAAGGCAAATTGATCTAAAAGAGCTATTTCAGTGCACTCATGTAGAGGGAATCTAAATAGCCTGTACATGGACATATATTTTCAGTCAGATGAATCCCAACAGTAGTGTTAATGTATACCTTTGATAAGACAGTAGGATATCAAGAAGAGAGCACTCCTTCCCCACTGTCCCTTGTTTCAGTGAGCTTTCCTGGAAGGCCACATAATCTTCACCTCAGACACAGGCAATTAAGCACCTAAGATTTTTCTTTTTCTGCAGAAATACTGCTGTGGTTAAGTGTATATGATGGCTTCTTGCAGCAAGAAGCTCTGAGGCCACAGAAACCTTACTACAGCAGATTAATTGGGATTTCTTTCTTCAGTGTTATGATATAAAATATATACCATTTCTCAAACACTCAATCATAATAAACAGATAGGTATTTCAAGTAAACATTGAGCTTAATCATTGAATTGTACATTTTTATCAAGACCTAGATTACAGGGAAATTTAAACAAGTAATAGCAATGCTTTTGCCATGATGTAATGCCTAAGCCTGAAATTGCCGTATCTTAATTCTATGAACGGTATCCAATCTTATTTTACATGAAAATTTCAAAGACACAATAACACAGATAACAAGAAATAAGCTAGTAATGATGGGAATACGGTTCAGAACTTAGTTTGCTCTTAGCTTCATTGTATTCCTCTTCTAGTTTAATTCAAGGAAATGTGCCTTAGATTTTGTAGAAGCAGGTTCTTTTGTACAGGAAAGCTTTCTTTCCAGTTGGTGTTTGTAATTTAGTTTTAATTGGATTTGGAAAGCAAGTAATCAAAAAATAACTGTAGTATTGCTAACATGTCTAGCTGTTATACTTTAGTCCCAGCATAAGAAGCATATTGGAAATATAAACTCACACAGAAATTTCTTGTCAAAGTTGACAGGTTAAGGAGATAAGCTAGTGCAATTAAAGAGGAAGCAGATAAGATTTTACATTATATCACAACATGAGGCAAGGTTTTCAAGTGGGTCCTCAAGGGTGAAAAGATAGAAGATTACATGCAACTAAAGGACCTGCTCACCTGAGTGTAATTGCAATTGTAACAAGATAAGCTATCACACAAACATAGCAAATATCTGCTTTGCTGTTATTATATAATTTATATGAATATCAAATATTACACTGAACTATCATTTCAAGCCTTGGGTTTTTTGTTGTTTAAAGTGAATCTCCATGTTTTCTCAAGCTAAAAATCTAAGCTGTGCTCCTTGATTCGACTCCAAAATGCATGCAGCAGAGGAGCTGAACTCTGGCAGCTGGGCGAGCATGTGATGGAACTCACTCCCCCACTGCAACTGGGAATGCTTCGCATGGCACAATGAACTCATCCTACTCTTGTTGGTTTTGTATTGCATTGATAGGAGTTAAGAAGTAGCAATTCTATTTCAGGTATTTTGTTTTTAAAAATCATCTGCCTTGAACTACTCTCACACCAGTTTCAGTTGTCCACCTTGTGCAAGATATTTGTCCACCATTGGAAGCCAACATGCTTCTTTCCTATTGCAGAGCTCCATGAAAAAAATAAATAGTTGCACACCAGATGCAGCTAGGAAATAACAGAATAAAAGCAAATACTGGTAGCAGGAGAGCAAGGGTGGACACAAATTGCAACATTAAGATAGGACTTACCCCAGTGCTTGGAACATGGTATGCCACTTAAATAAAATTTTGAGTTTTAATATATTCACATTTCAAGCTCACTGACAAAAATCACTATAGCTCTGGACTGTTTAAATGAGCTAGGAACTAGGAGTTGCCAGTACACCAGAGACTTGGTACACTTCTTTTCACAACTCTGTCTTTTCCTACTAAACAACTCAACAGCTTATTCACACTTGGGTGCTACCTTTTGTGAACATGAATTTCTTTACTTAGAAAGACTGAAAATATCTGTTCACAAACATTGTTAGTCACTAAAAGCTCTAGCTTACTCCACAGTGATGTAGATTAGGATAGCAAGACAGCTCAGAAAAAAAGAAATATTCAATAAAAAGAGTGAAGGTTAGATGAAATGAACCTACTGACTACTTCTTGTTTCTTTTATTCTTCATCCCGTGTCTCCTTTCAGGCAGACAAATAGTCCAACTTTTGAACTAGCACATCTAATGATTTGTACTGTCTCTTTGTGGTGGTTTGGCCCCAGACAACAGACAAGTACCAACACAGCAGCTCTCCCATCCCCACAATACAGGGGGAAAAACCAGGAAGCATAAGAGCAAAAAAACTTCTTAGGTGAAAATAAAAATGGTTGAATAGAAGCAGGTAAAATAAAAAAAGGAAAAACAGAAAGTCACTCACCCCCATCTCTGCCAGACAATCAGTCTCCAAATGGTAGTCACCTCAAAAGCCGCTATAACCAGCCTCTATCACCTTTTTTAACACTGAGCATGACGTTGCACAGTATGGAACATCCCTCTGGCCCTTTTGGATTATCTGTCTTGTCTCTCTTCCCTCCCAGCCTGTTAATGGTTTCACAGATGTACACACGCAGTCAAACTCTCCAAGTGATACTGTTTCATTCACAAAAGGAAAATTAGTTCCTACCCAGCTAGATGCAGTAGACTCTAGTATGTGTCTGAAAGGTCTGGGTATGACTTTAAAAATCATGGACACAGAAACAGGTGTGAGCACCTGATGGATGCAGCTCATATGACCAAAGGAAGATGTCTCTGCACTAACTACATGTAGCTGCCTTTACCATCAATAACATCAAAAGAGGTGCCTACAGAGCAGAATTTAGCTGACTGACTTGAGGAATTTAATTGACATGCTTAAGTAGAAGCAGTTCATAGCATTTGGGTCTGGAAATTCAGACATCAGGCCTATAGGGTGTATGAGGTCTGAAGTATTAGACTTTCATCACAGCCCATCAAACTCTGCAGCAGCTGTATACTTAAATGGGAGCCTGTCATGACTATCCTCTGCAAACAAAGAAACTCCCCAACCTACCTTCTCTTTAACCTTGCAGTTCTGCAGAAATGTATATCTGGAGCTCACTTCCATGCCAACAATTAGCTCCACAAGCTGCAAGTGTGGGGAAGGAAACGAAATGAAGGAAAGACACAAATCTGAGTAGGTAGTAGAAGGGAAATTCGTCCCCCTTGACTTAGAGGTAAGCAAGGCAGTAGAATGCCTTGGTGGGTGCTCAAAACCTTGTGATTCTGTGAGTACTATCTGACTTTGTGTCCTGAGGCTGATTTATCAGCTTCTGTCAGCAGCAGATGTCCTCTTAGGAGCCTGCAGAGACTGGAATGCAGCTGTGAATCCCTTGGCCTTGGGAAAACTTGAAGGGCAGCAGAGAACGTGACATAAACCTTGCAAGTGATGGATAACAGCTGTTTTGGGAACCGGTTATGAATCTCTACCAAACCAGATGGAAACATCTCCAGGGCAGCTTTAGCCTGTGATTAGCCATTCTCTAGCTGACTAAACCCAGGTTTCTTTCTTTTTTTTTTTTCATCTCAAGAACCAGGTATATGGCATAAGTAGAGTACACAGCCTGGAGAGAAAGTAAGGGAGGAAGGAAAAGCAAGCAAGCAATGATGCAACAACAAACTGAGTTCAGAGGTGACTGACTTCCAGCATTTAGTGGAGGCTGCCTGCTTGCCAGGCAGAGATGCTGTGAGCCAGTCATGCTTGGATAAAGAATCCTAGACTCTGATACTCTACAACATAATTGTGGGGCTTTTATGGTGAATCCTAGACATTTCTTGAAGGAAAGTGGAAACTTCTCAAGTATAATTTTTATTTTGCTTTATTTGACCTACAAATTGTTGGATTCAATATTGCCTGTGGCAGGAATACAGCTGGTGCAGCAGCAAGATAATAGAATTTTTTGTGTGCCTTTTAATGCTTAATATAAATAAATCCAAAGCCACATAATAGGTAGAAACACTTTCCATGGTTTCTGAAAAAAATAAAAACAAGCAGCAAAGCTTCGCATTACAAAGCAATATCTGGCATAGTGTATTCAAAGCATGAACTGAATAAAGCAAGTATTGAAAATTTTAATTGTTCTACCACAGAAGAAGGTAATTAATTTTAGAAATAAATTCTTATTTTCCCCCTTGAGAAAATTCCTTATTAGTGTTTAAAATAGTAATGGACTAGAGGGAGTGCAGAATGTATTTTAAGTAACAATTTCCATATAAATATAGCTAAAGCTCATTTACCTGTGTGTTTCTGTGCATCTATCATCAATATATCTAACTACTGTTGTTCCCAATATTTCATTTTCATTGATTATTGGAATTTAAAACAAATGTGTTCTAAACACTGGTGGAATTATTTTCCACTTGAAGCGCAGAATTAGTGGAGTATAAATTCAACATTTTCAAGATGCAGCTCAGATACTGCAGAAAATTAGCTGTTCTTGCTCTATGAGTAAAATTCTCTTTCCCACAAGACAATTAAAGACTTGCCTTTGTTTTTTGCATGCGCTTCTTGGCAACAGCGTTCTCTCTGAGATATCACGATGGTCTTCAGTTTTCTGTAACAGTCCCAAAAACATGAAAAGGGGATTCTGGTTCTGAAGGAACAGGAGTGAGTGACAGAAGAGATGATAAAGCAGTTTCAGCAACTGACAACTACTGACAGCTGATTGTGCCAATTTCAGAAGTGTATCTAAATTCAGTTCTATTTTAACTGTAAGACTCTCAAATGCTAGTGTCACTTATTAGAGAAGATAATCCAGCAGCAAAACAGTGTTTTGCAGAAATTTTGAAAAGCAACTCACCCACCATCCCCTAAACAACACAAAGACCTAATGATGGTTTGGGTAATGCGGAACTGTTTAATCTTGAAGTTTAGCTGGAGACAGATGACTAAGTGGGCTTTCTTGAGATATTTTCAGTTCCATGTTTTGGTTTTGATTTTTTTTTTTAAGAGAAGTAACTAATGTCATAACATTTCCTGGGCTTAACCCTGTTTAAAAATGGAGAACATATAGAAGGATTTGAATAATTCAAACAGTGAGTGTGTTTACTGACTGCGTTTTATATATGAGTTTAGAGCTGAGTTTCCAGACTGAGAGCCAGGCTGTTACCATTTCTGTAGGTACGATCTGGGAATGGAGAAATGCCATCTTCAGGGCTGTCGATTCAGCAGTTGAATAGAAACAAGACTCACACATTATTTAAAGGACTGTACTCTGCATACATTTTAAATACACTTTACAATTATAGAGTCTAAAGGGCAATCAGTCATTTCAGATGCTATCACCTGATGAGCTGGAGTTGATGTCAGTGCTTCACAAGTGCTGTTCTTCTTTCTCAATGTTGCTTAGTGTACGGGTGAGAAGAAGTTCCAAGGGCATGTATCCTGGGCTGGAAAAGTTCAATAACAAATTATTTTTATTGTAAGTAATCCCAGTAATTATTTGTAGCAAATACTGGGTTTTTTAACAAATATTCATATTATTCTAATATAATTCATATATATTTATTGTCAAAACCAAGTATCAATGTGAAGTTAAAACATCTTTATAATTTACAGTGCTAGTTGTGTGATTCAGTCAATTAATGGGGACAAAACTTGCACTAAGGTGTTTTCAAAGTTAATAGCAGATGATTATTTGATACTGTCATCTACATATCACTCATCAAACCTATGAAGCAAATAAAAGCTGTGGTGCTTTTATTTTCTACTTCACATTTTAAACATATATCTCATTATTTAACTGTCCATTGAAGTCACCTCTTTTATTGCTCTGAAATAACACAGTTGCAACCAATATATTAATAGTAGAGGTAAAAAATTATAGCAGAACAAGGACATCTCTAGTGTAAGTTGTCACTTCAAGCGAGTGGAATAACAGCTGAAATAAGAATTTCTTATCTTTTGTCAGTTCTCATGAGACCCGTAACATAAAATTAATGTACTGTGAAGTCATTTCTTTAACTTCTATCACTTGAATAAAATATAACTAAAATGACTACAATGAAAACTGAAAATAACAGAAAAAGGAATATAAAGACTTGATATAATGCCTGTCCCTAGAGGCCATAAAACAAGTACCCCAACTTACATGTCTTTTGTAAAAAACACCTAAGTCTTCCAAGCAAAATGACTCTGCTCATTCCTGTTCTGTGTTTGTGTGGTAGGCAATTTTACTGCTGAAATGTAGGCCAAAAATAATGTCATTTGTTGAAGGTGAATTTGAAAAAGATAAACTTAAGTAAGCTGAAAATGTATGTTAATGTGGTAAGCACTGCGGTCGTGGTTATTGTCTGCCAAGGTACTTGCCTTACTTAAGTAGAATTTGGGAAGAAGCAATATATTTAATTATGCTGATGAATTTGTATTAACATTGCCCTAGAAAAGTGCTTGGTGATGTTCTTCTTATTATCTCTGATGAGAATGCAGAGCAGTTAGGATGCATATTTGAGAAATGCTTCCAACTTAAAGATGTGAAGTTAAAATGAGAGCAATTTTACCAATACAGCTGTGGGGTTTTTTGTTTAGTTTTGGTTTTTTTGTTTGTTTGTTTGTTTTAAAGTCTGCTCTTTTTTTCTACAAGTTCTAAGTGCTTATTTAAAGAACTTGCTGCATAAAATCAAAAATGTCAACCTTCTCCATGGCTGAGAACAGTAAAGGTAAGATATCTATCTTTTGACATTCTGATCATGTCAGACAACCCAATTTGTTATTTCCTCTTTTGGTATTTATGTCCTTCTAGTCTACAGCTGAGGTCCTCTTCTTATTCTCAAAGCCTTCACATCCAGAGGGTTAATGGCAATAATCTCTTCTTATTCTAACCTCTTTTTCCTTCAAAGAACTCTGTTTTTCTATCCACTCCTGACTATTAATTGTCTTTCATATTATTGTGTATGATTAGAAGTACCTCCATATTCTCATACACAAAGTCATCTTCTTTTCATTTTTTCTGTTATGAAAAATTCCTCCCACCCCTGGATCCACCCTTTTCTGGGTAGTAAATAACATTCCTAAAACTGAATCACATAGTCAACAAATGTGAGCATTAAAGCATGGTATATATTGTTGGAATGCAAACTTGTCCAACATTTTTCCAGGTTTATCATAGAACTTACATTAAAAAAAATTACATTCAGATGATACGATAGTAAAGCAGCACTTCACATAAGAGGACTGACTTACAAATAGAATTACTTATTTGTATAAACACTTATTTGGGGATGGCAGAAGTAGCGAAGTATGTAGAGAATTATATGCCCATATCTTCCATTTAAATAGGATAAACATTCTTATAACAAATGTTGTAATTTCCATTGTGGTAACAAAGTTGGACAATGAAGATTTATCTTAATTTGTGTCAAAATTTATAGTTAGTGGTAAATTCCAATAAAACTGATTTTGCACAAACACAAGAAGACTTAAAGAAAATGTAAAAATATTTAAGATTATATCTTTTACCATTGCTTAGTTATGATAATAATTATTTGTCTTCATATACACTGTACCAGTGTAAACAATTGTTTGTAATCCCGAGGAGAAAAATAGTGGTGTGTCTATACTTTTAATTAACTTTATATTTGGTAAAACAAGTTAATTCATAATTTTCCACATGGGGAAATCTATTTCATAAACTGTGAAAGCTTCTGTACACTTTCAAATCTTAATATTCCATTTTACACTTCCCTTAAAAGTAAAAGCATTATTATTATTATTACCAGTCAACTTAGAAGAGACACTGCTTTGGTCATTTTACAAAAGGGTATGAAAAGACCCTGAATACCAGCTACTTCTAAACTATTATTCCATGTTTAAGGACATCAGTCTCATCATTTCCAGGTTTGCAGAGAACAGCACATTTCACTGTTAAGTGCTAATATTCCACTTTGTCCCTCAGCTCAGAAAATGCACTTGGAAGTTCTGATTGTGCTTGGTACTGTAAGTAATAGTGAGGAGCTGAGACTAAGCTTCAGTGAAGAGTGCTATGTGTGATGAATTCACTAGGTTTCTTTAAAGGTTGTCTCACTTACAATAGTGTTTAAATGCTAAGGAAAGAATTATATTATAAAATGCTAAGTATATGTGCTTTTTATATTGAGTCTATGAACTCCAGAGGCCCCTCCAACCAGATCTATCCCATGATACTATGAAATATATCTTAAACTGTTAATAAAAAATAGGATTATATAATTAATTAAATGGTAGAACTGATCAAACAATTATTTTATCTTCATTAATTTCACATAGTTTATATTAATAACCCAGACTGGGAATTTCAAAGCAGTTAATGACTGCATCTTACAGCTCAGACACTGAACCTTTAGTTCCCCTAAATTGTCATTAATTGACTGTAAATACCCTGGTTGATGCTTATTACTTTATTTTTGCATAAGCTGGAGTGTGAAAAGATTAAACAACTGACATAAATTGAAAGTGTGCACCAGCTTCACTTAGAGTAAGTGTCCATTGAGTCACACCCAGAGATAAATGATGAAGTTGCTGAAATATTGATCTGTGTTTTAGTGTTTCTACTGTTTAAAACACTTTTTCTCATTCTACCCACATGTACACAGTGAACTGAAAAACATGCAGCATGGTTCTGACCACGATCAGTGCTACTGACAACAATGGAGAAATGATTCTGTGACTCTATAGTTAAGTAGGCTGATGGACATCAATAATTTGGGGTTTTTCCAGTGAGAAGTGGGGCTGTGCTTTCCCTGATGAGTTCCCATTTTGGATGTCTGCATACAGTTTTTCATAAATACCTCTTGTCAGTTTGTATTATTTGGTGTCCTAGTTCAGCAGGAGGGACCAGCTAACCCTGTGTGGGGGTGATCAAAGCTGTGTATTCCACCCCCTCTATTCATTCCCCAAGGTCAATGGGCCATTAGCAGCAGCTGCCCAGGGAGCCATTATCACCTTCACACCCAGCCTGAGGGGGGCGGAGCTGCTAATGGGCCATCAACAGCTCAACACCCCCTGGCTCCCAGAGTTAATCACCCATTGTGTGAGTCCCCGCCCAGGGGGAGGGACTGAGAGCTCCCTGAGGGTACATAAGGGGTGGGTAAGAAGACCTCGGGAACCTCTCGTCGGATCCAGAGCAGCAGCAGGACCTTGACAGGAGGAGATCCCCGCTCTCGCCCAGACCACAGCCCTCGCCTGCACCAACAGGTTTTTCTTTTCCTTTTGCTCTGGACTTGGGGGAACCACAGGGGTCTCAGCACAAGGGCAAACAAACCCCCTTGGGTTTGTGCCCCAGGACACTGGGTTATACTGCTGGGGTTTTGTGAGTTGAAAGCAATTTCCCTTGTGTGTCAGTGTTGTTATTGTAATATTATTATTAAATTTTAGGTCTGACTTATAATCTCTCTCGTGGTGAGTTCATTTCCCCTGCTGGTTCACCTTTAAACCAGCACATTTGATCATAAGGTTATAGTGTTCCTCATGTTTCCTGAACTATTTGCTGGTATGCTCTCCTCTTTTTAGAATATATGTTCTTGCATTTCAATAGCATTAAAGAGTTTACTCAATGAGTAAAAATGCTGTAGAATAAGAACTGATCTTTCAAGCCAAATAGCTTAATAGATACAAATAGTATTTAATATAAAAAAACAGGAGAAAATATTACTCTGATATGATTTGAAATCACTGAAATACTCAAAAAAGCCTGTATGAAAACATCTTTTTGTCGTCGTGCTATCAGATATAATATAATATTCAGACTGGATTTAAATCTGATGTTAAATCTAGATGATATTAAAGTTGATATTCTACTGAAGATTACAGATTTTATAGCACAGAGGACAGTGATGTCTGGTCTGAAGAGAAAAAAGGACAAATGCACATAATATAATTTCTTCAGCAAAATTTCATATCTGACATCATTAGAGGTCAGATATTATGTCCAATCAAAATCAAATGTTTGTTTCTGCTATTATAAGTTCATAAAAAGTTTTCAATATGTGCTGCTGTAGAGCAGAAATCTGGTCATGATTTCTCACAGAAAGAAAAACTGTTTCTATAAAGAGTTTCTCTTTGCCAAATTAAGGTTTACATTTTTAATTTTTCTCTTTATGTTTGCAGCCAGTTTGTGTGAAAAAGATTGCAGTTGCTTCTGAACAAATAAATTGCTTTCTGCTAGCCAGTCTACCTGAAATCCTTTTTAATACAGACACATGTTTAAAGAAGCAAAATAAAGGCTTAATTTCTTGTTGACTATGAAATTACAAAAAAAAGTTGCAAAGAAAAAAAAAACAAAAAAACAAACAACCAAACAAAACCCCAAAACAGCAAAGTAGAGTTCTAGATCACTGTTAACAACAAAAATCTTCTTCAACTGCTCTAGAATATGAACTGGTCTTAGAATGTAAAGCACAACAGTTCTTTTTCATTAGCTACCTTATGCCAGAGCACTGTCCAAGGCCACTCTGACTCATTCTCAGTTACAGGGATATGATGACACAGACATTTCAATGTCCATTATGCTTTTCAGGTACATTTTCCTGTAGTCCAAATCCACACAAAGGCAGCAGATGCAGGGAGCTGGTTCTGGGTCTCTTGATCAGTAAGGCATTACTCTGTGATTCTCTGTTTCCTGTTTATAGTCCTGAAACATAATTTCAAACTTTTCAACCCTTGTTTGCAGAGGATTTCAGGCTGTGAGTATATTAAGAAGCAAATCTACTTGCAATAAGTTTCTGTTGGCAATCATTTCCTTTAAATAAAGCTAATTCTGTGTTTTCTTTGCCTGGTGCAGAAGCAGTTTTACTGAAGCTGCATTTTATTATTTTTAGAGACTTCAAAAAAGTAACTGTGTTTTGTTTAACGTTTCTACGAGGCTGCTGATGTAAATACTTTTCTTCATTTTCAATAGTATCACATTTGTGTACAAAAAATAATTAAGAAGCTAAGTTAATGTAGTCATATGCATTCTTAATACAGCCATTCTTCATTTACACTGTTGGTTGAATATAAAGGCTGATTTTTTCTGCTCAGTTTCTGCTACAGTACACAGGTTTTCATGATGAGTTAAAGGGTATGTTTTAGATTCAGCTGCAAGAATTTATCTTTTTTTAAATGATTCTGGTACTGTCAGATAATTATAATGTGTCTTCCCTAGCAGTAATGGGCACCACAGGAAATAAAACTGCAGTACAGACTTAATCAAATCTGAAAGACAAGGTCATTGGAAAGTTAAATGCTTTTTTCCTCTATATTGACATGTTCCACAGAAAAACTTTTGTTCAAATGTAAGATAATGTGCTGAATCCTTTGCTCATAGTTTTCATTTCATTAGAGGCATCTAATTATTTATTAATTACTTAAGAGCCATAGCCATTCTAAACTGTGCATTGCTGAGACCTCCATGTTTTTCAGGGTGAAAGCCGGTAGTGTCTGCTGTTTAGTACCTGTTTATTTTCAATTTTTATTCATTAATGCCATTCACTCATTTAATACATGCAAAAGCTCTCTTCAGTCACAACTGTTTCATTATTAAGGCCCCAAAATTTAAATAACTGACAGAAATTTCATTCTTCATGACTTTAACTTGCTTCATATCTTCATTTTGTGCAAACAAAGATGAAACCAGTGCAGCTAAAAGTCCTAGACTCTTTTGTTTGAACTAAAGGAATAAAAGAGAGAGCAACTACCCTTTTTGAACTGAGGAAAAGGCTGACTTGAATGAAAATCTGGTTTAGGTTGCTATGAACTATGCTTTTGAGGGGAAAGTTTTGCTCAGATCCATGGGCTGTCCCAAAGGACTCCAGCACTATATTTTTATCCTTCTGTCTGAAGTTGTTTTTTAACCTTGTTCTAAAGACCAGAAGATGTATGTCAGAAAGAAGGGGGGGGGGAAGGGGGGGGGGGGGGAAGAGTAGGGAAGAGGAGAGGAGAGGAGAGGAGAGGAGAGGAGAAAAAAAAAGAAAAAGAAAGAAAAAGAAAAAGGAAAAGGGAAGAGGAAAAGCTGTTAGTGAGGATGATGGTCGCAGCCTTGTCAAGAGTGGCAGTCACAGGAAATGGGAAAAAGGAAAAGGGAAGAGGGAAGGGAAGGTTTGGGAAGGGAGGAGAGGAGAGGGAGGGGAGAGGGAGGGGAGAGGGAGGGGAGAGGGAGGGGAGAGGGAGGGGAGAGGGAGGGGAGAGGGAGGGGAGAGGGAGGGGAGAGGGAGGGGAGAGGGAGGGGAGAGGGAGGGGAGAGGGAGGGGAGAGGGAGGGGAGAGGGAGGGGAGAGGGAGGGGAGAGGGAGGGGAGAGGGAGGGGAGAGGGGAGAGGAGAGAGGGGAGAGGAGAGGCAAAAAAACAAGAAAAAGGAAAAAGATTTTGCCCATGATTCAGGAAGGCTCGGCCTGTCTGGGCACCATAGCCTATAAAAAAGTTTATTTCATTTCTTCTCTTTCTGTTACTCAAAAGGTACTGTCAATTATGAGAGAATGTCTTAAACCCCCCAGTATTCTTGTGTATGAATCCCTGCTTTTGAACCTGAAATGTAAAATTCCTCTCATAGGCTCAGACATAGATGATCATAAATATGTTCATCAGTAGAGGCTTAATTTAATGTCACAATATTCACACACAGAGTTTTTGACAAACAGGTGAGCCATCATCCAAATGAAAATTTGTTTTCAACAACAGTAAAATGCATCACCCTGTGATGTCTTTAAAGTCTGGATAAAAAGTTTCAGTTGAAATATAACTGAAAGTTTTGGTTTGCTTTTCTTGGGTTTGAAGTTTTTTTGTTTGTGTGTTTGATTTTTATTTTTTGATATGTGTTTGTCTTGCTTTGTTTGGGCTTTGTTTTGATTTGTTTTCCCTTGAGAAGTGTTGGGTTTTCTTTGGTAACACCATGTGGTAGTTTGGCCTAGTTAGGCCTTAGTTTTAGTTAAGCCTAGCTTAGGCCAAAGTTAAGTAGGTGTTGGTAGGTGCTACATAGCTTAGAAGGGACAGGTGTCACCTGACTTAAACAACCAAAGAAATACTGCATACCAGGTGACATAAACTCAAGTACAAAATCAGTGTGGGAGGTATCTCTCTCAGTCTTCTCATGGCTGTGGTGTGGGGTGGACCTGCTGTGACTGTTCAGGGATAACTGGGCCTCACTGTCACTTACCTCTATGTTATCTCAGGGAAGTAAATATTTTACTGTTAGCTTCTTCCTTCTCCTTGCTGGGTGTCTCTTGGGAGGTGTCTCTTAGGGTGCTTTTTGGGGTCATAGTGCAAGTTTGTTATCCAGTGGGGAGACGGAAAATTGTTTGTTATCTCTTACCTTTGTTGGTATGTGTTGTATTGCATTTTGCTTATAATTTTTCCTTTTCTGTGTAAATGCATAAGCCTTTCCATTTAAAGTTTCAATTTCAGGTTTTTCCCTTGGTGGGAACGGGGAGGGAGCTGCGTTTCTGTGGTGAATACTTGACATTTTGCCAGATCAACCCACAACAAACCAAATCAAATTGATTACAAACATTTTACTAAAAGAAAATTTAGGATGATTATTTTTTCAAAGTGGGAGTTTGGTTGTAGGAGTGAAGCATATTATATAGATCAGAAGGTTAAACTTGTCATGTACTTGCCTATCTCTCCATAACATATTAGGAGGAACATGTACAGGATATTTTTCTCTGCATGAGCTACAGTTCAATTCTATGATACTGGGAGAGAACTACTCTGGATATTTTTTCTTTGCTGTTGTTTCATCTTTGCTGTGTATTTTTTAATAATATGAAGAAAAAAAAGATGCACTATAAGTGGCAATTGCCACTGTTCAAATCCCTTTGCTATCTGATATACAATGAGTTCTCAATCTTTTGGATCCCACCAAATTTTGCAAACAGCTGACAGATGCTATTTCTTCAACGTTGATAGTAAGAACCAGTTAATAATTCAAAAGTAATCTTATGCAGTTTACTTTTTTGCTTTGTTTTTATTTGATAAAAGAAAATAAATTAATCATATGATTTTAATATCTAGAAGTTATGTGGCACAAGACAAGAATGATATAAAATTTGCTGAAATTTTACTGACTGCAGTAAATTGCCAGATATTTGGAAAAAAGGTCTTTTTATATCTTCCTAATTTAAAGTTATTGGTCACAGAATAAGTAGGAGATTCTGATGTTTAGAGTAAATAAATAGCAATATATAGAAGTGCATTAATTTTGCTTATTGAATTGAGATTATATTTAAGTAGTTTCTCAGTAGTAAGGAAAAAAGGCAATTTGTTTTCACACTGAGACCACTACTTCTAAAAAAAAATGTGTAATGCAACAAAAGACAGGTTCCAAGTGTGAACAGTTTGACCTCAACCATATTAGTATTTTTAATATAAGGGTTCTTGTACGCATTGTTTAAAAATGCAGAGGTGATATCTTGCATTAAAGGCTGCTTCTAAGCTCTCCTCGATTTGCTTCCTAGTTGGGAATAGTCAAAACATAGGAAGCACATGAAACTCAGAGAGTTCACAGTAAGCCATAGAGCCTGACTGCTCAGGATGCTCCCGGTTTAAGCAGGGGTGAGACAGAGAATGGAATAGGCTTAGTAAGGCACAGTTAGGCTCCCTGTTCTGCAAATGGAGAAAAGCAGTAGCGAAATGGATCATTCTGTACCCTTGTTAGGAAAGGAACAGAGCATGTCAACCTGAAATTATCTGCTGCCAGGGCTGGAATATGTGTATCTCACATTATTGCTGTCAACCATATCAACTAGTATATTAGGAAACAAATCCTTAGGAGTGTTTTATGGGTAATTTAGAGAAAGAAGTTAGTCTTCATTAGGAAACCTAGTGCCTAGGGCAATAAGGGGTAAAAAGATTATATTCACAGAGTGTAAGGGATAAACTGTCTGACAAAGCTAGTCCTGTCATGCTTTTTTATTTGTTTAGGTAACCCACTGGGACTTGTGAACACCAGAGCTTCAGGTGAGAAGTCATTACTTCCTCACAGCTATCATAGCTGTAAGACACTCAATAAGGAGTGTCAGTAAAATCTCAATTTTCACACCCACAGAGAAAAGGGACATATATTTCACATTGTGAATAGTGTAAAATAAGAATCAAAGCCAGGACTTATCAAAAGCCTGTCAGGAGAGGTTATAGATGTATACATATATCATGAAAATAGGGCCTAGGAGTTCAAATCAAACTCTTATCAGTCCCCTTCTGTGTGACACATTTACAAGAAAAAATGTGTGAATGTCTAAACTTTATTCTTAGTTACACTTGAATTGTGTATAATCTTGTCAAGAGGCAAAGCTCTTAGTGGTTTCACTTGCTCTTGCAGAGTCCTTCACATTGTTTTATACACAGCAAATATGAAATCTAAAACAAAGGAAGCACTCAACACTTTGTACCTTTGCTGCAGAACTGGTGAGGCATTTTGGTTTTGGTGCACTGCTTTTCCACAGAGTGGAAGTGCTGAGTGGCTTGGTGTAAAGGTAGCAGTGCAGGGGGGACTGGCCCAGCTCAGTCACTTGTAGGTGTGTTGGGAGACCAACTCTGCACAATCTAGCACATGCTTGGGACCCAAACATTGTACTTTGACAGAATTGTGTGCACACTTGCTGGTTTACAGTACTTTCATTTTTTCATAATTTAGAATACATTTGGAGAGTGACATTTATTTACTGACATTGATGCCAACATCTTCTTGTAGGTTATTTTATTCATTTTTTTTTATTTTTTGACATTCAAATTAAATTATTTCTATAGTTTGTAAAATAAGAAAAAACCCATAAAGCAGCTTATCTGCCTTCTGAAAAAAAATTGCAAAAAATAAAGGCACATGAAAGAAAAAGCTTTGTTAGTACATTTTTCGCTTTTAGAAAGATACACCTGTTCTTTGTTTTGTTTGGTTTGTTTTGTTGTTGTTGTTGTTTGGTTTTGTTTTGTTTTTATTGTTAAGTCCAAGAATATGAAGGCAGTTCTGTAAGAATAACCATGAGTTAAAGTAGAAGAAATAGCACAGCTAGTTGAATGGACTGTTTTGGACTACTTTTTTCATATAAATCAAGGTATGAATTTATGTGATGTTTTTGCTGGTGCACCTAGGGCAGGATGTTGCAAATAAAATAGAGTTTAACAGCTCTTTTGTGGTTAGATTAGCAGCTGCTAAAAGATAGCAGATATGAAACTAGAGAGTGGAAATTTCAATTTGCCATTACTCAGATGGAAATATCAGGAAGAAGGAAGAGAGCCAAGCAATGTAGTAAATAATAAACTACCTGAAATCTGTCAGGGAAACACAAGAGACATATTCAAGTCTATCTGTCAGTAATATGAGGAAAATCTGTAAAACTGTGGATCACACAGTGACTAGTTCTACAGATGGGCTAATCAAGAAGCATATAGTGATAGGAGATGTAGAAGTAGCAAGCATGGAAGTATATCAATGATAGAAAAAGTAATGATGGAAATGACTGATGTAAGTAAGCTACATGGAAAAACAACTGGGACAATAATGAAGTAAACCAGCAGGACGATTGCAAAATACATAATCAACAGAGACAAATATAATAGCTTTAAAAAGGGAAAAAAAATATATTCTCAGTCATAGCTGAATAAAAAGAGAAAAACAGAAATCTGCAGGCAAAATATGACTTTATTTTACACAACCAGTACATGCAGGAAGCTGATATGATGGAATTCTATTTCCTGAGTAACAGAAGCATTGGGAATGATTACTCACTAGTTACTCCTAACACATGAAAGGTATGAGACACAGACAACACACGTAGAAGGGAAATTTTTTGGAGAGCAAAGGGAAATAATTTTTCACACAAGGCATTATTATGCTGTGGACCTCAAACTTGGAGTAGCAAGAAAGTCAAAGATCTAAATGGCTTAAAAATGTAATAGATAATTTTTCGGAACAAAGACTCAGTTTGAGTACTAACATTCACTGAAAGCTTTTACCAGATGGAGGTGCATTCTCTACTTGCCCTGTTACAATTTTTTTTTTTTAATTCATATCTGCTATTAGCTGCTGTGGGACACTGTACTGGGCTGACCTTTGGCTTGATGACTTATGGAAATTGTGATCAAGGAAACATTTTAGGCAAGAAAAAATGGTATCAGTAAATTGAATTACTCATGACTCTATTTTTTTCAGAATACAGATAACCCCTCAAAGCCTAATTTTAAGCAGATCAAAAGAGTTTCGATTTGTTTTTAAACATGAGTTTAGGAATTTTTTTATCAATTCATCACTGTTTGAATAATAACAGAAAGGTTGCCACCTTACTAAGACATTTGCCAAACTAGCAGAAATAAGCAACAGAGAAAAGTCAAGCTTGATACGTTAAAGTGTGGGAGCCAGGCAACAGCCTCCCTGTTTATCCCTCTCCCGAGGTGGATATCAACAAAGTACAGCAATGTGGTCATTCTTTAACA
Source organism: Pithys albifrons albifrons (assembly GCF_047495875.1). NCBI lineage: Eukaryota > Metazoa > Chordata > Aves > Passeriformes > Thamnophilidae > Pithys > Pithys albifrons. Next base: position 73,456,073 of record NC_092460.1, read on the forward strand.
GTATGAAAAAGAGATAATAAGTATTGCTCATGTAGAAGTGGTATTTGAATATGTAAAAAGGTGCCAGATTCAACAGTATAAATCACTGTAAAGTTTAGGACATTCCTCCCTAGAAAGTGAAAGTGCATTCAACTTATGAAGCAATAATACAGTTTTTCTGAATAAATTACACTAACAAAAACCCAAGAAGTACCATCTTCTGCAATGACAAGGAATGTTTATGCTCCGGGTTTAATTTTTACCAAATATTTGAACTTAATCTCTGAAAAAATCAACAATTCTATAAGGAAATCCAATTTTATTCCTATTGAGGCAGCCAAATGTATAATGGAATAGAATAAAATCATTATTCTCAGGAAAAAATGGCCTTGTAGCTATGGATAATAAGAAACAGAGTTTAATTGCACTGTATGTTTGGCCTATATACTTTTGACCTGTTTATTCTTCTTGTTAGGTAAAAATAACTGAATGTTTATATTACTGCATAGAGGGTTGCTACAGAAGCTTAATTCCTTCCAATGGGAAGGTCATTCATGTCATTAATATGCTGCTTAATGAAACCTGACTCAGGAAGGCAAGTTATTTACTTTTAGATTGGATTTTATTCACTACTAAGGAGTCAAAAAAAGCAACAAATCAAGCTTCAAACACTTGAGTCATTGAAAATAACCATCAAAATCAGTGCCAACTTTTACTTATGATTTCATAATGATTATAGGGTGAATAGTGTTCTGGTCCTTATGGACAGTAACAGTGAATACTTTTATAAGCACATATTTATGAGCACATTTTGCAGTCAGGCTATGTCCATATGTTTATCCACTGTCCTCAAGGCCTTCTTAAAAATGAGATGTTGCCTCTACTGAGAATATCATGGGAGCACAACTTAAGGTATAATAAGTACTTGCCATCACATTCAGTCATGTAATGTGAAAAATACTAGATTGTCTGCAATATGTGTGTAATTCAATAGCAAGCATATATAGTTTAAACTGGATGTTCTCTTGGGATTTTAGTTTGTTTTCAGTTAATGACTCTGCATACAAATAAAGACAAATAATGAGATAGATAAATGAAGTCATTTTGGGAGTCCAACATTTCTCTGCATTTCTAATGAAAGCTGTTTTATACAAAGAGGTATTTGCTGTGCTTCAGCCACCGAACTCTAATAAAGTTTATCTTTACACATCTCATATAATTTTTCAGCAAGTCAAGTCACTTGTATAGCAGTATCAAATAAATACCCCAGTATCCACTGAGGTTAAAAACCCCCTACTAACATGATGTAATATGTTTCTTATTTTCCCTGTAATTCTATAAACATGTGTGTGTGCACATGCATATGTGTACATATGTGAATGTATTTGCCTAAAATACACAAATATATATGTGCATATGTATACTTATGTATGTATATGTGCACATATATATATGTATATAACTATGTACTACTGAAAGTGGTTGTTCAATGTCATTTTACCACCTAATTATGAAAACAAAACCATCCTTTGCAGTCAACACTGCAGACTACCAGACTGATCAAAAGGGTATAGAGAGCAACCATCCTATAACCCTTCAAGGTAGCTCATATAAATCTTAGCTGAGACATATTAGGAGATATTTTACACTATGCACTGCCATTTCACATTTTGTGTTGGTTCTGTGAATAGACTCCAACTTCAGGACCATTAGACCAAACTATTTCATGAACTAAATCCAAATTAGCATCTGGGAATGGCAGTTTTATTGCTGATGGTGAAATTACTTCATATGCCAGCACTGTAATTTAAAACAAGCCTCACTTGTTCTCGTGACCATGGCTTGCAGGGACTCTACAGATGCATATTTTTCATGTGTTTTGCCATTTTGGAACATGGTATTGCCATATTGCCATGGTTTAACCCCAGTAGGCAGCTAAGCACCACACAGAGGCTCAGTTGCTCCCCTCAAGATGGGATTTGGGAGAGAATCAGAAGAGTAAAGGTGAGAGAACTCATGGACTGAGATGAAGACGGTTGAACAGGTAAAGCAAAAGCTGCACACTGAAGCAAAGAGAAACAGGAAATTCATTCACCACTTCCCATGGCAGGCAGGTATTCAGCCATTTCGAGGAAAGCAGGACTCCATCACAGGTAACAGTGACTGTGGAAGGCAAACACCAAATCTGTCCCCTTTCTTCTTCCCCCAGATTTTATTGCTGACCACAACATCAATATAATCTGGGATATTCCTTTGGTCAGTTGGAGTCAGCTGTCCTATCTGTGTCCTGTGCAGAACTTTTGCCCAGCCCCAGCCTCCTCACTTGTTGGGCAGTACAAGAAGGAGAAAAGGCCTTGGCTCCGTGTAAGCTCAGCGGTAGCTAAAACATCTCTGCGCTTTCCACACGGTTTTGGTGAAAAATCCTAAACACAGCCCCATACCAGCAACTATGAAGAAAATTATCTCTATCCCAGCCAAAACCAGTACAGGTACTTCCACATATCTTGGTAAAATAAATTCTATAATGCTTTCCAAAGAATCAGAAACTTCTTCATATTCTCCCCGGTGAATATTAGGGCAGGTTAGGACCTTAAGGAAACTATTTCTGAGTTTCTTTTCTATTAATATGTCCTCACCATTGTGAGACATTTGCATGAACTTTTGCATAACTCACAGTTGCTAAAAAGACTAAAACTCTATGCTCTCATATTACCTGTTCAATACTGAGTGTCCAATTAATCATCTTTTTTGATCTTCTACCACTGAGATTTTCAGATGAAGAAAATTTTCTTCACTGATAGAAAATATGGTGTTTCTATAATTATCTTAGTCCTTTTGTTTTTCCTCTCTTGTTTTGTTTTTGAGTTTTTGATATTACAGGAGATAGAACCAAATACAAAAAGAATTTCTATTTCATTTCCTAATGTGTATGTGAACCTTTTTTCAAATATTTTATTTGGAAGGTGAATTTATAATTTAATGCTGATGCTAAAAACCAGGGTAAATATTTCTTTTATGAATATTACATTGAAAAGTCTTTTTGTATTTATAGGCAACTTGACTTGAATCTTAAAAGAGGTTTCTAAAAAATTAAAACTGGTGTCCCTATTGCATCCCATTTATTTTTAACTTCATAAACCTTTGTCTCTTTTTTCTGTCTTCCAGCTGTGAAGCATTGTAGATAGTTTGTTACAGAATAAATATCAAGGTACCCCTTGATGTCTGTAGCAAAGACCATTAGGACCAAAGAAAAACAAAGTCTCTGGAATAAATGTAAGTGTTCTAGACTAATTTTTGGCTAACTTTCAAGTATAAATAAAATTACACAGTTTCATGCTATATTGACTAACACAAAAATCCCCAAACCACAGATGGCCGAAAGACACACCTAGACGGGTTTTTTGAGGTTTTTGGTTATTTGTTTGGGGTTTTTTTCTCCCACTCCCCAAATGCTCACATGACTAATGAAATAAGTTTAGAGAAAACAGAAAGGTATTTTCCTTTTAATAATGAACAATGATAAAACAATGGGTGATCATTTCCAAGTCTGCCATCATACTACCAAAAAAAGAAAGAAAAATAAGATAAAAATTGAGGACCATAACAGTAGTCTTCAAATTGGCAGAGGTAACTAGAAAGTGGAGGGTAATAAACTCTTTCACTCACTTCATTTGGTGAAAACAAAAATAATTGATTAAATTTGCAAGATAACAGCATAAGCAAATGTTTTAAGTGTACAGAATGCAGAAGAACTTTTCCCAGGAATGTTGTGGATGACTCATCATTGAAATAGAGGAGTAGATAAGTATCTATCCTGAATTACATAATAAAAATATTCCTGGGTTTACTGCAGGAAGATTGACAAGATATTCTGACATCCTGATCAAGTTCATTGTCCATAATTCAATGACAAACAAATGCCTTTCACAGGGCAGATTCAACTTTTAATAATTCCACAACTTTATTGTCTCAAGTGATTTACTGTTGGACTTCATTTTATGTGTGATGATACTTCATTAAACAGTCAGTATGTAAAAGGTTTATTTTAAAAGAATGATAATGATAAAAGGAGATATGGACTAATATATTTTAGGAAGTCATTTAAAGTATTTGGGGTCAACCAGTGAACTACTTTTAGCCATGACTCACCACTGTAAACAAAGCAGAATTCCATGACACCTACAAGTAGTTTTTGGGCAACAGAATAGCAGAAGGGGCTAAAACTACAATTCCTTAATTGAGATTGAGAAGCTGAGCTTAGAATAGGTTTTTTTAGAAAATTGCCTGCAGTTATGAAAATTAAACATTATCACTGTGATTTATGGAAAAAAAATTGGCAGGCTTAGTATTTTGAATCTATAGAAAAAAATAATTATTTGTTTGAATACATTAACACACAGTGAATAAGGTCAGGTGACTAATATTTCAAAACCCAAAAATAATTAAACCAGGAGAAATTCCAGGCATGTCTGTTCACAGAGTCCTGAATCATAAATTTTCAATTCCATTCAAAACAACCAGAAAGATTTTGCTGAAAATAGAGTCCAGGATGTATTTTATGGAACTATTTTGGTGAACAAGAAATGTTAACATCTATTTATTTTCAAATGTGTGGAGAATCTCTAAATCCAGTGTGGTTTTCACAGTTCTCTGATAAACGATTGTCAATCCTGAGAATGTCTAACATCTTGTCCTTATACTGAAAAGGGAAAAAAAAATCCCCCAAAAACAGCAGCTTAAAGAGCTTAAAACACTGACAACTGTGTTAGAACAGAAATTCAGAGCATACTTGGTTTTAAATTTAATTAAATGAAGTATGCAGGTTGAATATCATTGCAAACAAAGAATGAGTATAGGGGGTAAGCTAAGATCACAGGAGAAACTGCAACTGCACAGTGAGTTAAAAATGGTATGAAAATTTGTCTGCAGAATATAAATGTTGGGATAATTTTCTTGGTTACACAAAAAATCTGAAGACATGAGACATAAAATGGCAAAGGTATTTCCTGAAGCTGGAATATCAGTTTTATATCAGCATTTTATAGTTGAACTTATCAAAAGTGATCACAGATCTTACTGATGCCAGTGTTTACAATTTCAATCAGATTCTAAAGAGAACAAACTGAATTTCCCGACACTACAGCTGGGCGAGGGGAGATTCAACAAATTAGGAATTCCAAACCTAATAACCACAAGGGCTTTAGGTTTCTGTTGACAAAATAAATAAACTGTAGAACAATGTTTAATGATCAGGTATATTAATAAATTACAGAATAATGCTCTGTTTACTTCCATCCAGACCATTCACTTGCATTTCTTGAAGAGCAAGAGGGTTTTAAATAGTATGACTGTTTTCAGAAAATTGAGAAATGGAGAATAATAGAATAGATGAATATCACATAATAGGCTTTTAATAGAGTATGGCAGTGGGAAACTACAGAAAAAGAGTCAGTATTGAAGATAAATGTACTAAACTGTGAAGAAAACTCCTTGAATATCTGGCATGAGCTGAAACAGTGCCATGTCTGCAAAGAAAAGACAATACTTACAGTTAGACTTTGACTAAGGCTCAAACCCCATCCTGAACTGATCAGTTTTAATGAAGGCTACAAAGTGTCTGCACATGCTTTTAGCCATGGCACTGAGAAGTAGTTTAGAGAGCTGAATGCACTTTGCCTCATTTCTGCAAAGGGCTCTGTTTAAATGCAAAGGTAATTGCTGCAGCCCAGATGACATTGATTGAAACAGGAATGCATTGCATTGCATTCACCATTACAAATACATTCTCTGGGTATTATGCTTAAAAACGTCTTAGTTGCTCCTTTCCCACATTGCACATGCAAAATTGCAGGCAATATTTCAGCATTGATGCAAAAGTACCCTCAGAATATGTTACAAGTAGTTATTGAAGGGAACTGTTTTCTGCCTTGGAAAAAGGTGCTTGAAATATACTCTTTATATAATGCCACAATTGAATATTATTAGAAAATGCAATGCAGTAACCCCTTTGAAAGCATACAAGGTGGTGCTGGTTCGAAAGCAAAGGGTATTCTGTGAATTAAAGCTGGGACTAGAGGTCAAGAGGTTTCAGCCCTTGTTTTTGTTAGGGCACAGCCTTACAGGTGAATTTCAACAGATACCCCTTTTTCAATAATTTCCCATTAATAATTTCCCTTGAGATCTGTGAGATTAATTCTCCCATATTTGCAGGGAATTCATTAGTTAGTGTGAGCACTATCCAGTCATATGTAAAATAACGTCTAATATTATTTTGGAACTGAAAACAGATATCATGAAATAATGCTACAAAGTCAGGTTTATAGGATAAACAATCATGAGAGATTTGGGGCACAGCTTGCCTGTATACAGATAAGCAAATCCTGTTTCACTGGTATCACTGAAGAGGGATACACACATACAAACACTAGGATGGAGTTCAGCTTCCCATTTAAGCACAGGGTTTTTCTGTGCTACCAGAAATGCTGTAGAACAAACAAGGCTAATAATTCAGAGCAATACCAGAGTAGGCCTGCAGCACCTGAACAACTAAAGGAACAAATATTATACCTTTTTCTCACACAAACATGAACTATAGTCTGTGGCAAAATTCTCTTGGGCCAGAAATGGGTCAAGCTAGATCGTGCTAAAGCTTATCTACATAATGCTTCTGTTCTTGGGTCTTTGGTTTTCTGGCAAGATTAAACATCAGGAAAATTTTTCCTGCTGCTCAATTGGAGTGACTGTTCAAACTGCCTGTGACAAGCCAGTCCCTCCTGCTGATCCTTTCACTAGGTGAGCAAAAACTGTGGCTGATATTTTGGATTCATTATTTAAATTTGGATAGAATGTAGTTTTTCTTTTTCTTTTGGCAATAAGTATTAATACAAAACTGCTTTATTACATCAGTTCAAACTCTATTTCCTCTGAAGCTCAGGAATTTTATTATAATTATAAACTCCAGTTTAAATTAATGCTCATGCATTTTGGCATGCAGGTGTTAAAAACTATCTTACCTGTCAATACTAATATGAAATGTAGGGGATGGTTTTCACCTTCCCAGTGCTCTCTGGGACTATTTTCAAGGTTTCTTTTTAAAAGAGTTTCAATGAAAAATACTGAAAATATTTTCTTAAAGATTTTTTCTCTGCTTTTGAAAAGAGAATGTGTGAAAGAAGCGACATGATGCCTCTTTCATTGTCACAGAGCTTGCACACTTTGCAGGATCAATGGTTCAACACAGCATCACAAAGTCATTAATATGTGGCTGCCAAAATGGGCTTTGAAGCACAACCACCAACTCAGAAAGACAGAAAAAGCCCCCATATGGTGCTATGAAAGCCGTATCTCTGTAAAAATCTCTTAATGTAGGCTAACCAATTGACAGCCTCTAGGGTCTAGAGATGTTTTCATCTTTGTGGTCTTTTGTATTTGTATTGATGATACAAACCTGTAAACATGAACCCATGAGCGCCTCTAGGCTTCATCTCATGCATTCTGAGTAAACCATTCAAGTCAATAGATTCTCATATTGTGTCAAAATAAATCTCTTCTGTAAATCTTTGCAGTAGAGGTGTATGCATTATTCAGACTTTGAGTTGTAACTCTTTCTTTATTAACAGTGTTGATATTGAAATATATTTTGCAGATACGCAGGTTTATTGGTTTCAGTATATATTGGTTGAAAAAACCAAGCTCAACATGCATCTTGAAAATAATAAATAGAAAGCCTTCCAAACTTTGGAGAACTAAAAGGTTACCCAAAATGTATTTCTAAAGGATTCTTAATGACTGCTAAAGAAAAATTGCACATTTGACACTTCTACAACATGAACTGGGAGGATTAAACAAAATAGAAGAAATGGTAATGTCCTGCATTTACTTTGCCTTCCCTCCCCCCCCTCCCCCCCCCCCACTGCTGGTTTATGCTGGACCACGATAATTTTAAAAGTGATCTCTGCAATCTTTATCTGTCATGGAAATAAATTTGTCTCTGGGTGACTGAGCAACATGAGGTGAAATAAATTTCTCAGAAGGCTATCCCCGGAAGGCTGCTATCCATTACTGTTAAAACTTTGCAATGGAAATGGCTCTACTGATACACAGAGAGTATGGTAAAATTTAAAGCCCTGGGAAAGATGCATTAGAACAATAAATATAGTTCAAATAACGTATTAGTGACAAAATATTGCTGGATATGATAAGTTTATATATTCTGACAACTTTTGGAGTTTATCAAAGTAAATGTAGAATTCTAAATCTGGAAGCTAACCCAAGGAGTAATAAAAGTGAAAAAGTATGAACAAATTGATGTATTCACATAGCATGGGGATTAACATTTTCTTATTTTACCTATATATATATATAGGTAAAATGTGTATATATCTCTCTATATATATATATATAGAGAGAGAGTTCCTTGGTTTGCAGACTCTCTGACAGATGTGACCATCATAAATCAAAGTATGCATCATAGTCAACTACCTGATTCCATCTTAACTCTTCCAGATGTTCACTGTCAATATTTTAAAAGCACATTATGGATCATTATCATCTTTCCAACCAGGAAGATCAAAGCCTCTATATCTAATACAATTACAATTAAAGCCTGATCATACAAGGTACTGAGTAGCCTCAGCACAGAGTCTGATTTACAAGAAAGCACTTCTATCCCTGAAAATGTGTGTTAAAATACTATTACTTTAAAGTGGGACCTATGACCAAGCTTAGATGAAGGAATTGGTTTTAAACCTGTAATGAGCCGTGGGTTGATGGCAGTTACAAAGCGAGTTTGTTGTTCTTCCGGTAAGTCCAGCTTTATAATATTTGTCTCTGATACATTACATTCAAACAGTTTGATTGAATACCAAATGGATAATACTATAAATACTCCAGGGAAGCAATAATTTACCCTTTAAAATTTTTTTCAGATTCCTTAAATTCCAATTCCTCATTGATTTTTAAATATGAAAAGAAAGGTGCTATTTTTCTGAGTAAGTAAAAATAATAATATTTCATCTATAAAAACCCTTTAATTTTTCCCATTTTCAGCATAAGAAAATAAGAGAAGTTATTTAGATAAGATTCAACCTTAAAAGATTTAACTTCAAAGATTTAACCTTCTCCATAAGAATGAATTCTTGCAAGGTAAGTTCTCTGAGTATCAGTCTGGGTCTGAGCAGCAGACTAGGATCCATTACACAGCCTCAGGCTTTAGGGTTTTGCATTGTTTTTTTCCCACTTGACAAGGACTCTCCCTGCATGATCCACCATTCTTTTGCAAGGATGCCAGATGTTAGGTATAACATTTTGCTAACATAAGAAGCTCCACAGAGTCTACTTTTATGCTCTAGGGTATGTCCCTGGGGTTCAGCCCAGGTGGTGAGTACTTTGCATATGTGCACTGCCATCCCCTTTATATCTTTAGTTCAGTGCCTGAGACTACTGACTGCCATGGTCATTATGCTTCAGAAAAGCCTGCTGGTTATCTGATCCTCTAGTTTAAACTCTCTAGTGAGTATGTTCTGTGGGGGGGAAGAGGGGGGATAGTGGGGTGGGGAAATACGCCTAACAAAGAATGTTCTTACAACTCTCACTTTATGGTCCTCAGAAATTATGAATTTGCCATCAAATGTCAGACTCTGTGATGTAATTTCCTGCTCGTGCTGGTTTCAGCATTTGTAAATTTGAAGTATCTCAACATATTAGACTGGAAAGCTCATCCTGCCTCAATTCCTCTTTCATGAAATAACTAATTTGTTGTCTTCCATACTTATTTGCACAGTTTGTGTTAGCAATATACATTCAAAATTGTTTCTCACTTTTATATCCCTGGGGGGTTTTTGTGTGGCAAGTGTGCCCTTTTTTCTGCAAAGGCTCTTTGAACCAAAGATTTGGTACTCCATGGAAATACACAAGTAGCTGAAAGATAAACAGCTAATTGTCATTGACTGCAGCATTGACCATTTCATAACAATAGTTTTTATTGAAGTTTTAAATTATTTTATTGGTCAGAATAGGTGTTTAACATGCAATTCAATAAGCTCTAGAGTGCCCGTTAGCTGTTAGCAAATAATATAAAATGGAGCTACTACTACTGATACATCTTACAATTTGTAAAAAGGCCATTAGTGATGTTTAACAGTACAGGGCATCAACAATATAAATTATGAGAAAAAACAGTGTTCACAGACAGGGCTAATTCTTTTTTTCTTGCACTTAGTAGCAAAACAGTGAAATAAGATAAGCCTGTGTTTGGCAAAGACAGTGAAATACAGTTTCCTTGACTTCAGTGAGCTCTGGGTGTATCTTACTTTTCAGCTTAACTCTGTGTGAGCTTCAGAATAAAATAGATAATTGCATTGGTGTTAATAAAATTATGGAAATATTTTCTAACTGGCTTATGTTCGTGTGTTACTGGGAGAATGGCTGGGAATTATGTGTTTGCAGGAAACTTCTTACTATCTGAAATAACACACCTTTTGCACTGTATCTTTTTCAAAGTTAACATCTGCTCTTAGTTATGGCTATATGGGTAAGAATTTCAGCAGAAATACATACTTTACAGATAATGGGATAGAATCAGAGTTCTGCTAACTCTCTGCTAAGGAATACAGTTTTTTATGTCCATATTTGATTTTTCTAGTCTGCCTGACTTCTCTCACTCTTCCATTTGAGTCAACTGAATATTTTCCCCTAACCTACGCTTTGGCTCCAATAAAAGAGAAATTAAACAATATTGGCATACATTGATCTTCTATCTTTCCATAATCCCTTTGTCAATGTCAAAAGGAGTAAAAAGTAACAGTAGCCTTTTTATAGGATACAAGCATATCTCAGGTGAATGAGAGATTAAATAACTAAAAGTTTCCATGATGAATGAGAAGTAGACAGTACTTGCTAATGATTAATTTTTAGATATTATCTAAATCCAATCTGTCTAATCCATTTTACAGGATTTAATTGTAAGTTTGCATTTAATTAGAATGGAAAGCTACTTCTGCATTAATCACTGTAGAACTGCTTCAACTGTTCTCATTTCAACTCTTTTTTTTCTTCTTGCTTATTAAACAAAAATATCCAAGGTGGTGCTTATAAACTAACTTTGATATTACAAGTGGCACTAAACCCTTCTGAGAAGTACATAGATGAAGACCTGGGCTTTTCTCACTGAGAGCTAAATATTTTTAACAAGAGGTCTAGAATTTACATAACCATGTCTTAAAAAACAGACCAGAATATCATGGTCATGTTAGAATTAATGAAGATATCCAAAGAAATGCAGAATTTAAAAGTGGGTAGTGGTTACAAAACCTTGTTGGGATAGTACTTACAACTCAGTGTAGAAGCAACTCAATCATATAATTTGCATAGCTTTTCATGAAGAGTTTTTAATGCAATTTGAAAATAGAATGAGGGAGTAATGTGTGTGTGAATTTTCGTCCCAGCAGGATACAAAAACATAATGAGCAGAGACATAATATATGGTAACCTGCAAGTTTGAAAGTACTGTTTTAAGAGGTTCTATATTATAGGATATCTGTATCTAAATACCTCTTGGTGAGGGGCCTAAAATGATTTTTATTTGACTGGTAAATTCATTTCACTTTAATGTAAATCTTTTTATGCTGATGTATAAATGATTCTTAGAATAAATGAGTACAAAGTGTCAAGCTTTTTTTTTCTATTTCTTTCATAACATAAACTGAGATCAGTTCACCTTCACACATATTTGACTTGGTGCCCTAACTGAAAAAGGTTCTCTCAAGGAGTACGAAAGGCAGCTTAAGCACAGTCAGCTTGAGGATCAATATCATTGGATGTATCAATAGCAATATAGATTCTTGAGTTTGGTGTGAAAAGGATAAGCATAATTGAGAGTCAGAGATGGCATAAACCCAAGTTTCATTACATTTTACCACACAAAGATAGTATGGTGCTTACAAAGCTTATTACCTGTATCTACAATAATCTCTCTTGTGAAATATGCAGGTAAGAAATAAAGTGCTCTGAAAAACCACTAAGACCACAAAACTAAGTCTGACAAATATCACAGAATTGCACTGCTGCTACTGAGATAGACTTCTAATATGCTAAAAATATGTAGAGTTCCCCTCCAATGAAATTTCTATGCCCATTTTCAATTATAATATATTACTACTCCCTCAATAATTTTTGTTCAGAATGCTAAGATATAAAATCTGACACAATTTGTCAGGCATCTATAAAGAATGAGAAAAATCAAACCTTTCATTCATTCTAGATCAGAAGAAAACAGACTTCTTTAAAAAACTGTTGTCATCTTTGCTTTCTTCCATCTCATTAAGAAATTATCTGTAGAACTAGCACTTTTTACTTTTAAATATTCATGAAAATGTTTCAACAATATGATGAAACAACCAAAACATAATAAATTTCTACATGTCATCTGAGCCATGCGAGCTCATTGCAAATTTGAGATAGAGTTTTCATCAAGTTCTGTCACTGATTTCTCTGCATTACCTTTTCTATGGACTAAAATGCCTTCCTGGTCAGTCAAAAAGGATCAGATTATGATGCCTGGACATTTGAAATTGTCTTACCATTTGTGTACTACTCACAAGAAGTAAGGTACATTGTAGATATGCTATTAATTCTAATTGCTGCTTGTCATTCTGGAGTTCAGTCATCCTTTTTTTTTTTTTAAGAGTATGATTCCCTTTTTCACTCCAAAAAGTCTGTTCACTAGCAGGGGAAAAGATGATTTTAAATGACAGCCTAATTCCTGATAATATTAGGAATACACAGGAAAATATTTGTATAAACCCCACCAAGGTATCTCCTCTGACTTTGTGCATCTGTTCAACGTGATAGTTCTAGAAATAAAGTCAAAGTCTATTTTGAACCTCTTTATAGGTATTTGGAATAAAGCCTTGTATTTGTATATTCCATTAGCCTGGGAAGACTTGAGGACTATCACTTGATCTTTATGTTTTACCTTTGGTCTTCTAGGACCCATTGTGTGACCCATACCCACATTTTGGCATGCATGTTAGAAATATCAAATGAATATCATATGAAGAAATGTTATATTGACACACATCTCAGCTTCAGCTTGCAGACACTAATAGATGTTTAAGGAGCCTGACAATGCTTGAAGCATCTCTCTCTGTTGCAAAAAGTCAATTGACTAAGCTTGGGTTCCTGGTAATTGTGCAACCGCTTAACTCTAGTAAATTGCCCATCCTAAATCAATCCCACAGCTTTAAACACTCTGCTACACTTCCTCAGTCATCAGAATCTGATCTGTATCTGCTTTCAGGCATACTTTCCATTCCTCTTTTAGCCGTGATCATCATTTGCCAAATATCTACAAATTTAAACACAATAAGACCCTCATAGGTTAAGTACTGCCTCATAAAATATTAAATAAAATTACTTGAAATTTGAGGATGCTCACTTTAATCAAAGTGTATCTGAGGTAAAAAGATAACTCTTACTCAGAACAAATACAGAATAAAAAGGCCACAGAGACCTTATTTTTCACCTTTTCGTCTTGCCTTCATTTTAGATAAACTGCACTCAGATGGTTCTGCAGTAATTTGAATGCATTTTCTTGAAATGTAACCCTCCTAGGTCAGACTGTCAATTGACATAGATATCTGTGGCTTTAAAGTATTTAGAAAGATTCTTCACCTATTGTGATGTGGTTTTCTTCAGTATGACAAGGGTTGAAAAAGGCCTACAAGTTTCTGCCAAAATATGACAAATACAAAATTTTCCTATCCTATGCATGCCTTGTCTAGCCCATCACAAGTTTACTATAACAGATACTGTTCTTTTCAAATGAACTAGGATGCTAAGATGTTTGGTCTGTGTCTGCTGACTCTCATGTATTATGAGGTCCCAGAAAATTGCATCTGGACAGAAATATTTCCGATAAAGAAATGCAGCAACTGAAAGCCTGACTGAGATCAAGGAGTCCAAGACCTCTTTCTCTCCAGCTACCACTGTTATTCCAGGTATGATAGTGACAACAATGGTCACTTACTGTTGGACACTGTCGAGGGAAACACAACAAGACCACCATGGTGAATACTAACTCCTCAGCTGTCACTGTCACCCTTTTCCTTCTTGATTACCTCCCTTTTTTTGTTTTTTTTTTTCCTTTTTTGTCTTTTGCCAGTGTAGAGACAGGGAAATGTTTGGGGCCATTTCAAAATACTTTACATTTCCCATGAATTATATTTATATTTGAGCTTGAACCATCACTGTAGGAACAGGCTTTAGAGAAGGCTTCAGAGCCCTCTCTGTGGTTAAACAGTGAGCTACTGATCATGAATGAAGTTTCTTACGGGTGGATGGCTTTGATATTATTCAAAATCTACACAAAAAATCATGATGGGATTGAATGCACACTCATCAGGACTGGAGACCATGCCATGCTGGGGGGAAGAGGTTGATACTGCATAAGGAAGGACTACCTTAGGAACAGGACAGTAGGGTGAAAGGCTGGGTCAACAAGATTACATGAAGTTTAACAAAGAGAAGTTTGAAGTATTGTACCTGTCACAAAATAATCTCAAATAACTGTACAGGCTTGAGATCTGTCTGGCTAGGGAGAAGTTCTACTGAAGAAGACCTGGGAGCACTGGCGGACAGCAAAATGATTGCAAGCTTGCACTGTGGCCTGCAGCAAAGAAAAGCCACAGTGTGCTGAGAAGGGTCTGAAAAACCATACCCGCCAGATCAGGGGAGGTAGTTATTTTAATCTATCACAAAGAACCTTTGCCAGTGGCTCCAGCTTAGGTGTTAGTCAACCTTTGGTTCTGGCTGCTTTCCCTAAGAGCCCAATCCTACCAGCCAAGGGGAAAGCTAGCACAGCACTTCCCTTTCTCAAGCCTCTGACATCACAGTACAGCAACAAACAGAAAAGGCTGCTGAACAGGCTGAGCATCTCAAGAGGTAAAATGAGAGCTTTGCCAGACTATTCAGCAACCTGAGACAACAATAAGAGCTGGATGTAGAAGCATGCCTTGCCTTGATCAAATGGTTGCTTACAGGGCCTGCCGGTTACCAAAACTCACCCATAAGAACAAAAGATGAGCAGCTCCTAACTGCTACTAATACGTTGCTGCTCTGACTGGTCACAACAATAAGTGAAATAAAGCTATTCTGGCAGAAGCAGCCTTGACTGCTTAAAACACCCAGGATTTATGAATCCTGTTTTGCATTGTTTGCTCTATGGAAGTACTACTTCTCCTTGAAGAGGCAGGGAGGGGGTGTGTGGAAATGTTTTGAAGAAAACCATCATTATTTTTTGTGGCAGACTCAGTGCAGTACAGGATCAGTGCAGTGATCCTTTGGAAAGTCTCTGGAAAAAAAAGTCTGACTAATCTTGCATTTAGAAGAAAGCTTGAATAGATTCCTGAAAATGAGATATAGTCTACTACAGTTGAAAAACGAGAAGGGAAAAAAAAGGTAGCAGCCCATTCAGTAAGTGCACTAAAAATGGAACACTTTTGGGGGAAATATGGAGTGGTAGGACAGGATAGATTTTTTGTACTTATTTACTGAAAAGAAATAAATATATTTTGTCAATATAAAGATTTTGGAAAATTCAAAATACCTTTTAATTTGGATATAAGTGATTTAAACTTGGTGAAGTAATTTTTAAAAGTTGTTAGGTTCTTGATACATCTTTCACATTCCAATGTATTCTACCATGGAGGTAGGAAAAGTAGACAGCTGTTACTGTAGTTTGTGTGCAGGTTTCCATTTCTCCCTATACACGTCCTAACTTTATGTAGAAAAACTGTGAGAATGTATTATCTTTGTGAAGTGAATTTTTGTTTATTTGCAAATCAGTTAGTGGTCTAAAACACAGCTATCAAGGCATTGATAGATAAAAAAGAACACTAAATATTTCATAATCACTTGTGCTGGTTTAAAGGTGAACCAGCAGGGGAAATGAACTCACCATGAGAGAGATTATAAGTCAGAGGCTAAAATTGAATAATAATATTACAATAAATACACTGATACAAAGAGAAGTTGCTTTCAACTCACAAAACCCAGCAGTATAACCCAGTGTTCTGGGGCACAAAGTCAAAGGGGTTTGTTAGCCCTTGTGCTGAAACCCGCGTGGTTCCCCCCAAGTCCAAAGCAAAAAGAAGTGAGAAACCTGTTGGTGCAGGTGATGGCTGTAGTCTGGTCGAGAGCAGTGATCTCCTCCTGTCGAGGTCCCTGCTGCTCCTCTGGATGTGACAAGTGCTTCCCAAGGTCTTACCCACCACTTATGTACCCTCAGGGAGCACCCAGTCCCTCCCCCTGGGTGGGGACTCACACAATGGGTGATTAACTCTGGGAGCCAGGGGGTGTTGAACTGTTGATGGCCCATTGGCAGCCATGCCTCCTCAGGCTGGGTGTGAAGGTGCTAATGGCTCCCTGGGCAGCTGCTGCTAATGATCCATTGTCCTTGGGAAATGAATAGAGGGGGTAGAATACACAGCTTTGATCACCCCCACACGGTGATAGCTGGTTCCACCTGCTGAGGTAGGACATCACTGAAATTATAGTAGTAAAATAAAGAAATAAACATCTTTCCTGTAGTAATTTAAATACTTTTTGAGGAGCAGTAGAACAAGTTTTTAGTCCCTCCTGCCCCTAGGAAGGGCTCCCTTACCAAGAGAAATCTTTGATCATCAAAATTGTGTTCTGGTTTGGTGGAAGCTAGGCAAAGAATGTAGGAGTAATGTAGCTAAAGTAAGAAGTTGCAAAAAGCCTGCTGGTTAGTTTTCCTAATTAGCTAAAGGAAAACTTCAAATGTCTCCAGGACCTTTTTTCTTAGCCTATTGACTAATTTAAAATCAAGGCTCTTTCCATCAGATTCAGCATACAATCTATGAGCAGAACTATAGTCAAAATCAAAGGTATGTGTAGTCCAGTGGCCTGTCTTCTACAGGACTCAGCAATGGAAGACTAATGCAGAGGAAATTTACTGTGGTATATTCCTTAAACATTGTGTCAGTCTCCAGGAGTCTGCAATACAGGGACTTCATGAGACACTGATGATTTCTATATATTTAGTAAGACTCAGTATATTCTTTTGTGTTGGCCCACTCAACTTCCTCTTTAATTTATGTAGACTTTTGTCATTCAGAACACTATGGCAAAGAGTGCTACAGCATAACCATGCACCATGTGAACAGGTATTTCTTTCTGCTTTCCTTGAATCCAGATTGCCCATTTTCTGGGTGGGTGCTGTCATGTGAAACAGCTGCTCATTCTCCTCTAAAATGGCAAAAAAAGGTAGCCATAGCGTTGTGAACTTTTCTCAGGCAACATGATATGGATACCAGCCCAACTGCGAAAAGCTCCCAGACTGCAGTAGACTATATGTTGGAGAAAGGTTCAGTTTCTCCTGCCATTTTGGGTAAACATTCCTTTCATGCTGATCAGGGAATTTCAATTAGTCACAGTTTAGGTAATGTAAAACCTGTGTAAGGTTACTAAGTCCATAGCCTTCCATACCAATAACTAAGCTTTTAATTTATAACCTCTGAGATGATCCACTAGGATATTCTTTTCTAAAACTGAGGTGCTGGTGATAAGATAGGCTTCTGCAAACCCTTGAGTTGTATTGAGTAGAGTTCTTTTCCAAAATAGAAAATCTGTCTGAAGACTGACAGATTACGTGTTTATTAAAGCCACTATGACATACATGTCAAAGTGGTGATGGAATTTGTTAAAAGTCTGTGTGAAAATTGAAATATTCTGTCATTTACTGTAACCTCCATTTTAGTGGAGCCTTTCAAATGGCGAAGGACTGCATCTAGCTTTCTGTTCCTTTGGCTGATACCCAGCTTATTGACAAAGCTTTAATAATAGCATTTAGCTTTTATAGCATTTTTATATGAATCTTTAAAGTTCTTTACTGAAGTGGGTATTGTTAACATGATTTTTATAGGCAGAAGAACAGACTGGGTTACAAAGTAAATACACAGATGAACTATGAGGTGGTCTTGGGTTTCTTGCTCTTTAAGCAAATGCGCTATTCACAAGCTAGATTTATCCTTTAGGAGAACAGTGGGAAATGGGGTGATCTAAAAAAATGGGAACATAATTTTTGAAGTTATCTTTACAGTGGCAGAAGTCCTCCTGTTGCGATGCAAAGATGAACTATAGGCAAATAATAACTGATCTTTTTTTTAGCAAAGACCAGTACATATGAAAGTTCAGCGTGATGCATTGAATGCTTCCTGCCCTAATGAGAAATTCTGCACCACTACTCCTAACGATGAGCAAGACAGAGGCTTAGTGAGGGTTGAAAGGTTTGGTTACACTTTCCAGTTACAGGAGGGAGGTGAGCTTCAAAAGCATAAAGAAGAACTTGAACAAAGCAAGAACAGCATTGTCAAACTCAAATTAGTTCAGCATTTATAGCACTCAATGAAGTGGAAAGTTTTTATTGTTAGATTAAGTCAGAGCAGATGCTTAAATCCAACAGGTGGAAGAAATGCAATGAACTCTAAAAATGAAGATTTCTACACAGGATCACGGGTGATGTAAAACTACAAGGTCTGCCATGTGATGTTCCCAAATGAAATTATAGTGTGTTATATTGATAACTGTGGGCTTAGTCCTGAAAAAAAACCTGAAAACAAGCCCTGTTTTTATTAGTAAAATGAGACAGAATAAATTAATTCTTGATTGATTAGTTTTCCTTTTAGCACATTATTTTCCCACATATTTTTGTATCCCTGGTCTACTATCTGACTTCTATTTGCCGTTTAATAGTCTATCTTTAGAATCACCTCTTTTCACAGAAAGGCATTACCTTTCAAACAAGTGGATAGCCTGAAATGGGATGCGCTTTCCCTTATATTTTCCTAAAGAAGTTATCAACAGCGCAGCAGCAAGGGGCAAAATTTGTGGATTAGAGTAGGGATTTTGTCTCCACTAATAAAGCCTACAAAGTAAAAAGAAAATTGAAAAGACATTATTTTTTCCCAATCCAAGAGGAACATGCTACTCTCAGATTAAAAATTTATTAAATCAAAAATCAAAACATTCTACTACGTCTGCAAGAATAACGACATTGTACCAAGACTGTATTTGTATTACATTATATAGGCGTACATGAGCAGGATTTGTGTGACAAAGTGAGTAAAATAGTAAAGAATGTAAACTGTGGCAAATTAAACTTAAAATCATAATAAATCAGCTAGGAATATTTTTCAATACAACTTGCTACAGATGTTAAAGCTAACCGTAAAGTTTTTTGTTTGAGCACAACAGACAGAGAAGCAAGGTGGAAAGTATAAAGGGTTCATAGCTAACAGAGATGCTACTGAGGAAACACTCACAAAATGTAAAAGTTCATTCACTACAGTGTATCACTGTGACTTTCCCACAGCAGAACATTTTTTTCTCTGAAAAAGTTGGAGAAACAGTGTCAAATAAAAGTGTCAGAAGGACATATTTCTGAGCAAATCAATAAAATGGATAATAACTATTGCCAAAACCAGATAACAGCAATGGCTGAAACCAGATGGTATTTGTGTAGGATTTCTAAAGAAACTCAAATGGAAAATTTCCAAATATTAGCTATGTAGTGTATTTCTTAATTTGCTAAAGGAATAGAAGGCAATAAAAGTTCTTGCATCTTTCCCCTAAGCCTCCTCTTCTGGCAGTTTTCAGAGATAAGATATTAGGCTATGCAGCTCTTTAGTTTCAGATGGTGGATGTTCATTTGTTCTGACACAATGCTAATTATTTAGGAACTAGCAAATGAAACCAAAAGAATACGAGTGTCTATCTTCTGTCCTTTATATGTAACTTTCAAATATTGATAACAATATATGGGTTAGTCTTCCTCTTGATAAAGTCTGGAAATTTAGAATCTAGCAGAAAAGTCCTAGTGAAAAAATATTAAATTAAAATGCTTGCATGCTTCTGGTCACTGAACCAATGATTAAGATAGTTGATTACCTTTACTTCACTCTTCACATTCCTGATGTCACAAACATTTCTCTTTTAAGTCTTTCTGCAGTGCTACTTTCTTGAAGGACTATGGGAATTTTCTCAAACCAGAGATGATTTTTGAACAGGGAAGTATAAATTAATTTTGTGAATTTGTTTGACTTACGTGACTCAGGGGAAATTTTAAATTCTAAATGATTACATATATTTTGAAGTCTTAAAAAGTAAAATAAAACAAACAAATACTGAGCAGGAGCCAGACTAGGTGATTAAAATTTTTTACCTTTAACAGCAGAAACAAGACGAAATTAGCCAAAAGGCAATTAACTAGAACTGCAGAACATCTGTTCTTGGCGTAGGCTTGTGAGACTCAATTTAAATCAATAAGACTATAGTGCAAGAATCCCTTTGCTTGTCTAGATACAGAGCTTGTACTCACCTGATCAGCTGTACCTCTTTGTATTTAGTCAAATGAATCTTATCCTGCAAACATCAATTTCTTTACATTAATTGTAAGGAGTACCTGCCAGGAGTTAATTTTTAGCACAATAATCTCAATTCGAGAAACATACCACGTAGCCTACAACATTTTCTGTATCTGGACACTAGTTTCCCTGACTTAAGGTGAGACTAAGCCTTTGCAATTTAGTACAGTGATCATTGAACTGATGAAGGGTAAATTCATATTATACATGAAAGTAATGAAAACCTGAAATTAAGGGAAAGGTATACAGTATTTTCCCCTTCTGTTTTCAGTTCAAGTAAACAGGTTTTGGGGAGTTTATCCAAGGATAAGTTATGGATAGTATGATAGGAGTTTTGAATATTATCATCTGATTATATGGTCTACAGTCTTTGCACATAGCTCATTTATGATATGTAGTGATATGGAACACAATGATCTTCCCTCCCTCTTTTCAAACAATAAGTAGTGTGATTTTAAGTGATATAGAAAATGAAAAAAAAATGCTGGCTCTGTTTTAGATTGATTTGCAGGCTAATATAAGAAAATGCAGAAATTGCATCTTCTGCTTTAAAACCTGTTGTTCATAAAGGTGGTTATTATAGCATAAATAAAAGCTGGAATGCACTGAGCTGGCAGTAAAAAAATTCTTGACAGCTAGAAATTACTGCATCCAGACTGCAGGCTGAATCTAAGAATGAAGTGAATTACAATTGTTAACCTATTTGAGAGGCTATTTCTATCCTCATTTACACCAAGTTAACTCTTTGTAAGTAATATATACAGGAAAGTTTGACCAATTAGTAAGTCTGACATTTTGATTATGAGAGTTATTATGCACAAAGCAAGGGGATAATCAAGAAAACTGTAGAGAAACTTCAGAGTTGCTCTAGATTATACAGTTCATAAGTAGATAAAAAATTTGATCTTAATCTGAGATTAAGAAAATCAATTATTGATGAATTACAGTGTTACAATCATAATGTGCTACTGGCCAACAAGTCAGTTCTGTTAGATCCATTCTGAATGGTCCAGATTCCTTATGTTCGAAAAGCTGAATTTCAAGTTTAAAGCAATCTGAGGTTAGAACTTCACAGAACATCTATTGATAGAAGTATGGCATAGTAAGGAAAGGAAGTATGCCTTTCCATAAACACTTCTCTTGTATTTATCTATTTTTTTTTCAGTTCTCTTATTTAATAACTTCAACAACTTTTTTCAATACTATTCAATTTATAAGTGCATTTCTTTTTATTTTTCCTCTTAGATTACATTGAATCATTAGTATAACATTAATGCAGTATTCATTTCCTCTAAGTAAAACAGGTAGCATTATATACTAATCCAATGACAATATGAAGAGTATATTTTCTATTGTATCCTGGAGTCCCATCTATACTTCTGAGTTGTATAAGACTAGAGCTTTTGACTTGATTGTCAATTTGTAGGGATATAGAAGACCAATTTTCCCAAACCACTGTTGCAGGATCATAATCTTTTAAAAAATATAAATATGTAAATTTTTAAAATAATGTTGAGAACCCAAGAAGACGTGATATTAGGAAATAAAAGTATATCCATTAATGAGAATTGTTCATGTCAAAACACATAAAGTATTAATCTGTAGACAGATGAATTATTATCTTTTTTCATTTTTCTTGTTGCACCAGCACTATGTAGATATGGAGTCTTGAAATGAAGAATTTTGTGAACTTTACAGAAGCTAAATTTCCAGTCAATCCTTTTTCTCTGCCTTCTGAAACAAGCTGACTGTAGACTGAGTGGGTTTTCAGAATTCCTTAGCTTTGTTCATTGGAGCTACACACAGAAAACTGAGATGTAAAAAGAAATCACTGATCCCATTACTTGGCTGACCTTGCAGGTATGATGTAGAAAGCTCATTCTGGTTGGGAGGGGAAAAAAATAAAAGAATTCTTACTGCCTTTCTCCATTTGAATTTGGGGTTTCTCTAAAAACCTATGCAGCACAATGTCCCTCTTTCATTTTCAGTTCTGCCCTGACCCCTTTTCTGCACTGGGTTTTGCAAAAGGATTACAAACCACAGTGACAAGATACTGTGCTTTTGTAATTCTCACCTTGCTGTGTAATAACATCTCTCTACTACCAGGTGGAGGAAAGGATTATTCTAAAGTTATTCCAGCCATGGGGAAGATTTAAAATAATTGATTCTGGTGGTAGATACAGTACTGAAATAGTAAATGTGAAATATTTTGCAAGTAATACTTGAACATGAGAATTATTGTGACAAACAGAGATCTGTGAATATACATTTTTTTGTGATAGGTTAAGGAATATGGTCAGGAAAACCTTGCAGATTTAAACTCACCTTAATCAGCATTATAGCCAGTCATAAAAGATTTCTGCATAAAAGTTTATAAATATTCCACATGACAGTATGAATTCCCTCAATGTTATTAATGCCCAATAGTACATGTCACCATATGCATTATGAAAAGATAATTTCACTTTGTAATAATCTCTCCATACATAATAGTTCTGGACAAATACTGGTAGCTAAATGGCCAAACTGACCTTTCTTCTCCCTGAGCATCTCTCCTCCTCTGCTATTGTCTTCCCTCTCTCTGCTGCTTCTGGAGATTACTGTTTTTAAGCATATGTTTTAGAGTAGGGTTCCTGGAAGCCAGGCATACTAGGAGAAAACTGCACAGTGAGCGAAATCAAATGAATCCTAAAAGATGTGTGTGTCTTCACTTATCTGTGTAATTAAGCTCTTCTCTGAGCTGCTCAGCCATGGAGAAAGCAGGAGGTTTGGCCTTGTTGCTCTTTACTGAGTTTATGTAGTCCCAGACCTGATTATCACAACTCAGCCTCCAACTGAAGCCAGCTGTGACTTACAAAGGAGTGACTGTACTCGGTGGTAGTTCTTTGGAGCCATGCATTTCTTTAGGTAAGAAGTACAGTAGAAATTGGATTTTGAGTAAGAGTGTATCTTTTATTTGTTTTTTAGTTTGCACATCTCCTTTGGTTGTGAAGTGGACCCAGACTAAGAGAAAGATCTCAGGCATATGAGGTAGGAAAGACAAGCAGAGGATGAGAGCAAGAGCAGTGAGGTGGGATCCTGCAGATCAGGTGTACCCTCTGAGACTGTGAAAAGCAGCAGGGAGTATAGAATGTTGACTGAAAAGACTGTGAAGAAAAAGACTCCAAGCCAAGTTTAGTAGGAGATAAGAGAGCAGAAGCTTTAATGAGCACCAAGGCTCAACCAGAAATACATATTGATGTGCATGCCCTGAACACTGGTTTCATGGGTCCATCCAATCCCCATTCACCCTTCCCTCAGCCCTGATAAGCATAAAAAATACTGGTACACTAAAATCTACATTCACTATAGCTACTTCTAAAATTATAAAAATTAAAAATCAAACATTAAAAAACCTCTGAGGCATCACGAACCTGACCTTATATGAGAGAAAAAACCTTTCCAGTAACTGAAAGTAGTGTGAATTGTTACAGGTGATTTACAGAGCCCCTGAACTATTATCAAGAGTCTTCCTGCAAAGAGGGGAAGCTGAAAGAGAGGTAATCATATGTCCTTGGTGTCATTCTTTTTTACTTAATTGCTTTGAGATTTATCTATTTGAAATATTACATATGCCAATTTGTATTCTAATACAACTTAGATGCATGGACTTTTAAATACCTCTGACCTTTTGAAATGCATTCTTAGAAGACAAAAGTCTAGGCACATTGATTGGAAAGCTCTGGTCACCAGGGATGTTGCTGCAGTACTTAACTCATAATCCAGTTAGAGAGCAAGCCTTTCATTCATCTCTGAGTGCTTATCTACTGGCTTGAGGAACTTCTGCAGTTCATGCATTAGTATGAAATGTTGTGTGGTTGGCTGTTAGCTTTATGCATACATGCTGTAACAGCTGGCAAACAAGCTGCTACTCAAGAGCTGTGAGCTACATTTCCTGGTTAGCTATTGGAGAGACTTTTGCCACAGATAATATATGGTGAATTGTTCAGAATGTCTGGGTGCTGAATGACACAATGACTATCTGTCATTCTGTCACTATAGGAATATGAATGGCAAAAGGACTGTAAGAATGGCAAGGCGGTGTTTGCATTCAGATTAACAGTTTAGGAAGATCACAGGAAATCTCCTTGGTGTTTTTCAGGGTATCAAAACCAATAAAGCATCCTAAAAGCAGGAATGCCCTTTGACCACCTTAGTATACACATCGTTGTGTCTGAATTTTCCGTGCTCGTTAGTATGTGACATAATGGTGGAAATGAGGGACAGTGACTTTGTTTCAAGTAAAATCACCTTCTCCTCTTTCTAATTATTTTTTTTGCTACTTTTTTTTTACCATTGTTATTGGAAATACCTTATTGTTACTTTTCTCAGAACTTTTATACCTGTTTAAGTCAAAAGGATAAGAATGGTCTGGCCTGGAATTAACAAGGACCTTACAGACATATTCAGAATAGTTCATGGTTTTGTTTGCTTCACTGAATGAATGTGTCAATTGTCACATTGCAAGTATTATGGTAAAATTCTCCTATGACATAACATTAAAACACAATACTGTTTCAGGAAAGCTGCTACATTAAAGGTCTTTAACACAGAGTGACCTCCAATAATGGAAAAATATTCAGAACTTATGGGCAAAGGGAGTATGATGTGTAGCAAGAGAATTAATATACCAGTCATTTCTCAGCAAGAGCCTGAGTTGGTGTTCTATCTGCATTTGAAATATGTGCCTCTGTTGGCTATATATATCCATAACTACATGCATACATACATATAATGTATAGCTATATAAAAATGTGAATTACTTTCTAAAACTGGGACGACTTGATTAGAAGAAGCTAAACTCAGAGGGAATATTTTTTGTTAAATTCTGAAAATAGTTACCTCAATTTTGTTTGCTTGTTTTTGTTTTTGTTTTTCCTTTTAAATTTCTGAGCTGGTTTAAAGATAAAATATCAGGAGAATTGAGCCCAGCTCAAGAGAGATTACACGTCAGAGTTACAATTTATTAAAAAGATTACAATAAATACAATGATACAGAGAAAACTTGGTTTTAACCCACAAAGACAGATGTGTAACCCAGCATCCTGGGGCACGAACAGAATGGTGTTCATTACCTCTTTTCCTGAGCACCATGGGGTCCCCTTGAGTGTAAAGTAAAAGGAAAGGAAAGCCTGTTATTGAGGACGATGGTCGCAGTGTGGTCAAGAGTGGTGGAGTCGCAGTCCTGTTGAGGTTCAGGTCCTCCTCTGGATCTGACAAATGGTACCCAAAGTCCCAAATCCCAAAGATTATATATGCTCAGGTTCAGGTGGGAATGCCCAGTACCTCCCCCAGGGTGAGGAGTTTCACAATGAGTGATTTAACTCTGTGAGTCATGGGATATTTTTGGAATCTTTGATGGTCTAAGTCATTGCAATTGCCTGTTGTGCCAGTCCCTAATAGCCCATTAGTAGACATGACCCCTCAGACTGGGTGCTAAGGTGCTAATGCCTCCCTGGAGGGGAGTTATCACAGCTGAGTCAATGGTGTGAAGACAGAAACATTCCTGTGCTTCTCAGGGTTTTTTAATACCCAGCTTGTAGCCTGAGGTGTCAGATGCGCCCTGGGCAGCTGCTGCAAATGATCCATTACTAGCAGTTCATCAGAAACAATAGAGGGTGTAGAATACACAGTTTTGGTTACACAGACACAGTGACAAACTGGTCCCGGCTGCTGCAACTAAAACAACCTCTTATCTCAGTAAGGGAAACTATCAATTTCCTACATTATTTGTTGGGGGTTTATTCTGTGTACTTTTCCCATTTCAGAACTTTCTGTTCTATTTCTAATATAGTTTTGACTGTGATGAAAAATAATAAATTGAATAGTATTTTCAGATTTTTAAAGTGATAGCTGAGTTAGGCCCTTTGCAGAATTCTTGAATATAGATTGTGAGTTAAAGGGATAAGCATAACTCAAATAAGTCTATTTCAGAAAAATTATAAATATCATCCTTTGCTACATATTTGGTTACATTCTGTAACACTTTAATAATTGGGGTTTTTTTATTGTTACATATGCAATGAGTATGTCTCTATGGAAAAGTGTGGGAAATACGTGCTGGACTTCTATTGAATGTCTTTTGTCTCAAAAAAAGGAAGCAGAGTGCAGATAAGTTTGTATGGATGTTTGAGGAACTCAGGTTTTTGACATTAACTCCAGCATCCAAGTGTAGCAATGCTAATGTTAGCCAATGAAGCAGGGAATTTTAAACAGTCTGAATATTGTTCAAATTCTTGATGTCAGAGGTGAACTATCCGACCACTAATGCCATAACTATTTTCAGAAATTTTGCTGAAAGCATAAGTTAAAACAATTATTTTTATGTGCCTTTTCTTTGGTTGTTTCTTCTCTGATCATCAGCTTTTCATGTTTTCCTGGGAGGTAAAATGTGCCTCAAATTTTGCCCTGTAAGTTCATTCTTATTCTATTCTTGAAATTTTTCATTTGACTAGTCTTTAGGCTGTGATAGGAAAGCTGTGCAGAACTGTGATATAAATTAACCTTCAACAGCAGGCTATTTCCCCCGATTTTCTGAGAATATTTTTTTACATATTCTATCAACTCTGAATTAAAAAATAAAGTGATATAAAATACTTCAGAGTTGGAAATTAACTTTGAGGTGAAGGAATGCAAAGTTCACTTAGTACAGACTGGCTTTTTTTAGTCTTTTTAATTAACTGAAGATGCTGAAGGCATAAGTAAATGTGCCATCCTACAGCACCTGCATATCCATTTTTGAGATGTCACATCGGACTGACTTGCTGCCTATTTATTCCAGAATCCTATATCAGATGGTGACCAGTTGAAGACACATTTGACAAAGATATAAGAAAGAGCCAAAAAACCTCAACAAGATAATTTGGGCACAGGAGAAATACATAAATAAAGAATGGTTAGTTGTGAACTATTAGCATTAAAACAACTGAAATACAGATATCAGTATAGATATTTATCTTATTTTGCATCTTGTTTGGTATTAAAAT
The DNA here is from genome assembly GCF_047495875.1 of Pithys albifrons albifrons. Lineage (NCBI taxonomy): Eukaryota > Metazoa > Chordata > Aves > Passeriformes > Thamnophilidae > Pithys > Pithys albifrons. The sequence continues at coordinate 73,483,521 of NC_092460.1, forward strand.
TATAAAAAGGCAGAAATGTTTAATAAGCTAGTATGACAACTACTGAACAGTTATCCAGAGATGGGGATGTCTTTGACTTATGCTACAGTGTAATATGGCTTGGTTAGTCTCTCTATATCAGTCCTTTCTTCTCTCTTTGTCTTATTTCCCTTCATAAAATTGCACCTAATTAATAACTTATTCTTAAGACTTAATGGGAATGAAGTAGAAGACAAGGCACAGAATATATAAATGTTGCCCTATATAATCCATGTTTTGCCCTACACTGGAGTACAAAACTGCAAACAGTTCACATAGGGCAACATGACTGATGAGAAATAGAGCAACTGAGCAGCCTGGGACTCCTGTAGATGAAAACTCAAGACTTAAGGAGTTCTGATTGTTCACTATGCTTTCTAAAATTTGGGGTAGGGGCTGTGAGATTAAGCCCTTAGGATTCTTCAAAACAAATTGGGCAGTTGTTCATATCATAAACACAAATTTTGTGAGACTCCTTTCCAAAGGATCTTGTCTACACTTAGATTTTATTTGTATTCAAATGCAGATTGGACAAGCATTTGGAAGACACATCTTTAGGGAGTTAGTAAATCAGACACTCAGGAAATCTCTTGAGTTGAAAATGGGAAAAATTTACATGTTTAGGGCCCCACTGTTGGAGATTGAATAATGAAGTAGATAGGCCCTTGATGTGAGCTAGTGTGGTCTTTCATGCATTTTCTACCTACTTGCAGTTGCACCTAACAAATCAGATATTTATCTGCTGTTTCATATCTATATTTCTGGTCCAGACAAAGAATATGTTTGTGTATAAGAACATAGCATTTCACATGTCTGAAGAGAAAACAGTACATATATATTTCCATTCTAGTAGAAGTGGACCCAAGTCTGAAAAGTCAAATGAAATATTCCACATGTATAATACAAGTATTGGAAGGGAAAGCATACAGTCTAACATTTATTGAGGAAGAAAAATATTGAGAAGGAAAATGACAGCAGAAGTATGTCTTGGGCAATAAAAGGCAGATGGAATAACAAAGCATGCCGTTGCTAAGACAGTAGTATTCATCAAGCTGGCATCACACAAAGGAGGACTTCTATGTGACAGCTCTAAGCTGGCTGGGCAACTAGGATGTTTTAAGGAAGATAATAAAAAATAATGTAGGAACAATTGTCCAGAGGAAGAAGAAAATGAGAAATAGGAATAAAAAATTTTCCCAGTGAGCCAACCACCTCCACAAAATATGAAGAACAAGGTTGTGCAATAAGATATACACACTTACTTGGGAAGGGGAAATAATTACAAAGAAGTGGTTTTATGTATGACCCAGCTGACTTCAGTTCATATGGTCAAAGCAATACCTTCACATGCATCAGAATTTAAATTTTGATTTCTTATGGCTCCTATGTGATGTATGGAGCACTCAGAGGAAAACTCAAGGGTCAGTCTTTCAAATAGGATTTCTAGTGATAAATACCATAGTAATGTACACAGTGAAAGTTTATTCTTCAGCTAGGGGGAATAATTTTTGATTTTCTCTTTTACCTTTTCCTGGAATATATGGTATATTCATACTATTATATTTGTTTAAAACTGTACTTAAGATTTGAAAATTTATGGAGGGAATTTTTACATCAGACACACACAGTTAATGGCATCAGTGACTAGTAAAACCAAGCTAAAACATCTAAACAAAACTGATTTCCTGAATTATCTCCTGTGGGGAGAAAAAGAGACACAGGGCAGTGCCTGAATTAAAAGGATGATTGAGTCATAAATCATTGAGAATTCAGTCCTTAAAAGTTCATAGGCCCAGACAGGCTGGATCCAACTGTGCTGAGAGAACTGATGTCCAGGCAAGGTTGCTTCCTATAATTTTTGTAAAGTCGTGGAGATGAGGGGAGATTCCTGACAATTAGTGGAAACCAGATGTTGGGTCAGAGACACGTAAGAATTCCTTGAATAACAAAACAAGGAACTATAGGTTGATCTATCTCACTTGGTCCCTGATAAAGGAGTGGAACAAGACTTTTAGAAGTACATTTTTGGGCACATGAGATGGAGGTCATAGGGATCTTTCAGCATGGATTTACCAAGGGTTAATCAAGCATTAACAACTTGAATATCTGCTCTGATAAAATTAATATGTTTTCAGAAGAAATAGGAGCAAGTGATGTAATTTACCTTGACTTTCAACATTACTTGCCTAAACATCATTGCATTAAATTCTAATGTTGCTATCTAAATGAGTAGACAACCAGGTGGATGAAAAATTATTAGGTTGATAGGACTTAGAGGATCGTGATTAATGTGTTATAGTCTATTCAGAGGCAAGTAATATCTTTATCAATGATGTGGAAGACAGTAAGATGCACTCCCATTAAGGTTTACAGATGACAACAAATTGGGGGAGCCAGTTGATATACTTGACAGTAGGCTGGAGGAATACACAAAAGAATCCTAAGGAAATTGAGCAAGGACAAAGTCCTGCATCTGGAGTTGACTAAAGTCTTCTAATGTGCAAACTAAACACTAAGTGTGGGGAACAGGCAAATGGCATGAAGATCCTGGCAGACAGCAAGCTGATTGTATTTGGTTGTGTTGGCAGCTCATGCATTATAAGAATGTTGAGTGGTGACAGATTCTGTTTTTCTGAACTACACTAAAATTAAAAAAAAAAAAGGAGAGAAGTTGTAGAAAAACTGGACATAGGTGATCTAGAACTAGAGACTGAGTGATATTTTTCAACTGAATATATGTGTCAGATAGGTAGAGATTTTTGTGATAGAAGTGTTTAGAAAACTCATAAAATAGACAGGTTTTACATTTAAAAACAAGATTTTGCTACATTAATTCATTTACAAGCTGGTAGTTATCATGCAATATGATTACACTATCTCTACATATACAAAACCTTTTAGTTATGTGAGTTATATTTTGAAATAAGTATGGAGTTTTCCTGCTTCGCAAAAATAGAAGTCTACTCTCCTCCTGATACTATTAATCTTGCTACTTGTCTTCGGGGGTTTTTGTTTTTCTTGTTTTATTTGGTTTTTGTTTGTTTGGTTGGTTTTTTTAAGTCTTGCCAGTCATCCTTATATATTCAGCAGGATATTTTGCCTATCTGTCAGTTGTGCTTACATGATCATCTTGTTTCTGGCCTGGTAACTTTGTCTTGCTTGAGTGTCTCTTCATACCACTTTCTTTGACCTTTTGGTGGTCACACTGAACACATACTTAGGTAAAATAATATACACTAAGTATGTATTGCATTTTGCTATGATGTCACAACATTAATAAATTTTTATATGCTGTTGTAGATTTCACAGTTTTTATATGCCTATGTTTGGATTAAATGTAAGTTAATGTTACTTATATGGTGAGCAGTTTACTTATAATTGATAGGTATCATAGGTCTCTCATAGGTAGGTAGATAGATAGATAGATAGATAGATAGATAGATAGATAGATACATACACACGTACATACATACATATACACATATGTACATCCATCCATCCATCCACCCATTCATCCATCCACCCATCCATCCACCCATCCATCCACCCATCCATCCACCCATCCACCCATCCATCCACCCATCCATCCACCCATCCATCCATCCACCCATCCACCCATCCACCCATCCACCCATCCACCCATCCACCCATCCACCCATCCACTCATCCATCCATCCATCCATCCATCCATCCATCCATCCATCCATCCATCCATCCATCCATCCATCCATCCAAGATTTCTCGCACAGGGTGCTCCCTGTGTTTAGAAGAGCATTTTGAGTGTTTATATTGATCTGATTATTTTTCTGTGAGTGCTTCTTACATGAAATACTGGGAATATGACACTCAGACTGGGAATCTCTGGCTTTCTTCATTTCCACTCCTCTTCTCTTCTTTTCACATAATTTTCAACCATTTATAAGGAGGAAGATTAGATTTGTTTTGGTTTGCACATGACATTGTGAATGGAGTTTACAAATATATGAGTAATTATTGAGAGTATGAATATTCTTGAATAGAATATTTCATGGCAAAATCCTCAGGTTTTTTCATCTCCCTTACATTTTCATTTATTTTAGTCCAAGAAGTATGTCTATAAACATGTCTCAATGTAAATGTGTCCCTTATTTTCTTGCCTTTCCCCTTCCTTTCTGCATTTTGTTCTATATTTTCTTCCTCTCTTTATTCCTCTGCTCATTCAGTACATTCAGAAAATGCTGAATTAACTTTCTCCTACAGTTTTTTTGCTCCCTCCCCCATGACTTTCCTATTTCTTTCTAAATTAATTTGCCCTGCCACCTGGTCTCCTTGGAATTTAGCAATTATTCAGTATACAAAGCCTGGCTTGTAACAGATGGGGCTTTCGAAATACTCACATTAACAATATACATCCTAGGGCCAGAGATTGTGAGTTAGCTGCAGTTTCATTATGACTTCAATTTTCTATTGCTTGTGAACATTGTCAAAGAACATTAACGTTGTTTGTTATACCATGTCTTCTAAATTGTGGAGTTCAGATCAGGCCCTGTTTATTTGATTTAGAACATAAGTTTGTTTTCCAATTTCATGATACCGATGGCACATATTTTATAGCTATAGAGATGAGAACAAAAACATAGTAATTACCTATGTTTGCTTTCACCTGCGCTTTGCAGAAGGCATTTTATTGTTTCCATCCAATTAGCTAGATCAGCATTTGTCATTTTCTAAGACTTCCTATGTATTCATAGTTCACCTCATCACTTGTATTTCTATATTTTAAAAATATAAGAGATTTCTGCATGTTGTTTTTCAGTTATATCAGCCAACATAAGGAATATTGCAAGAAACTTTTAAAGAGATGGGAATTGTTCTAAATGCTCAAAATTCTTATGAACTACATTTGCACAGATCAGAAACTTTGAGGGCAGCTATCTGATTTGTGGAGAAACAAAGCAGATGGACTAGGAAAAAGGGAGAAATATTATTCTAATGTTCAGAGTGAGAGAAGGGATTCAAAATGTCCAGTATTTTTCAAGTGTTCTTGTTTGAGCTGTTCCATTTTGTATAAATAATTGTAGTCCTGAGACAGAAACTTGCTCTCTCTTGTCCTGGATGTGGGCAGTAACCACAAGATTAGATTCAGTATTTGTTGCTTTCTTTCTTTCTTGTGCTTAAATTGTTCTATTTTGTATCAATACAAATAATACTGAGGGAGCAGACACTAACTCCACATCCAGAGGCACTTTTACAGAATGAGGATTGGTGAGATGGAGCAGGAGTGATTTGAAATATATCACAGAAATACAGAATATGCTGAATTGGAAGGGACACAAGGATCATAAAGTCCAGCTCCTGGACATACACAGTACCATCCCCAAGAGTCATACCAGGTGCCTGAGAGAATTGTCCAAATGTTTCTTGAACTCTGCCAGTTTGATGCAGTGGCCGATTCCCTGGGGACCCTGCTCCAGTGCTCACCCATCCTCTGGGTGAAGAACCTCTTTCAAATATCCAACTTAAACATCCCTGACACAACATCAGGCTATTCTCTTGGGTTCTGTCACTGATTACCACAGATAAGAGATCAGTCTCTGCCTCTCCTCTTCCCCTCATGAGGAAGTTGTAACTACAATGAGGTCTCCCCTCAGTCTTCTCCTCTCCAGGCTGAACAGACCAACCGACCTCAGCTGCTCCTCATACGGCTTCCCCTCAAGGCCCTTCACCAGTTTCATTGACCTCCTTTAGAAGCTCTCTAATGGCTTGATATCTTTCTTATATTGTGATGCTGAAAACTGCACACAATATTCAAGCTGAGGCTGCCCTAGTGAGAGCAGAGTGGGCCAAGGACTTTGACTCCCTGGAGAGAGGTCTTCCAGCCAGTCATGCGTACAGAGCTCTGTAGCTTGTCACCACCAGTCATAGAGTACCATGCTGTATGGAACTGAGTGTCTGGGTCTCTTTCATGTTACCAGCTGAGCTAATGACCCTCTGTCCTAGTTAGAGCTGTGTTACCCCACTGTGTGGATGTAACCAAAACTGTGTGTTCTACACCCTCTATATAATTTCTCCCAAACTGTTAATAATGGATCATTTGCAGCAGCTGCCCAGGACACACCTGATACCTTAGGCTGCTTGGGTGTTAAAGAACCCTGTGAGATTTGTTCTTGTCTTCACACCATTGTCTCAGCCATGATAACTACCCTCTGTGGGGAGACATTAATACCTTCACACCCAGCTGAGGGGTCATGTCTGCTAATAGACCATCAAAGATTCCAAAAATATCTCATGACTCACATAGTTAAATCACCCATTGTGAAACTCCTCACCCTGGGGCAGGTACTGGTCATTCTTACCTGAACCGGAGCATATATAATCTTTGGGGTTTGGGACTTCAGGTACCATTTCTCAGAACCAGAGGAACCTCAACAGGGCTGTGACTCTGCCACTCCTTGACCACACTGCGATCATCATCCTCAATAACAGGTTTTTCTTTCCTTTTACTTTGTACTCAAGGGCACCCCATGGTGCTCAGAAAAGGGTTTAATGAACAGTATTCTGTTCGTGCCCCAGGATGCTGAGTTATACATCTGTCTTTGTGGGTTAAAACAATTTTTCCCTGTATCATTGTATTTATTGTAATCTTTTTAATAAATTGTAACTCTGACGTGTAATCTCTTTTTGAGTTTGGTTCATTTCTCCCACCAGTTTACCTTAAAACCAGCATACCCTTCTAACTGTCAAAGCACCTGTTAGCTGCCTCCACTGCATGCCTGCTACTAACTAAATAGGTGTTCTCTGCTGCAGATGAACAGCAGATTATTCTCTAATTTGCAGATGGCTGCTGAACATTTTCCAGACAGCTTTAGTGACAAATGCTTTCTTGCTCCTGCATGTGGTGAATTGCCTTTTTGCATCATGTGTGTGTTGTAAAAGCTTGGTTATATTCCCATGATACCTTTTTAACAATCACTGTGAACAGAAAAACTGTCTGCCAAGACTTTGTGCTAATTGTCCTACACAGCCAAGAGATAAAAATGAAGTAATGTTCTTTTGTGATCAGAAACTATCCTAAAGGATCAATTTTTAATAGCACTATCAAACATTTAACTAAGCAAGAGGTTACATCACAATAGAGAGATTCGTTCCAGGAAATTATTTCCTTCTGTGGATGAATGTTATCAGTATCTGGGACTTAGAACCCTAGCATTACTTGGATATGATCCATGAAGAAGATGGGCTGCTGAGAGCTCACCTCTGTTATAAAGGTATTGTAGTCAAACTACTGATTTAAATCCTACTGTAATTCTAAATTATGCATTTCTCTTTGTGGCAGAGAATGAATTGCTAATGCAAACAAAAGCAGGGGAAGAAGTATAGATTAAATGATCAAGCATGTACATTTATGGTATCAGAGCATTTTAAAATTTCATGTTAACATGAAAGGTATGTGAATTTTCAATGAAGCAACTTTAGCTACCATACTTGAATAGGGATGTCTGTATACTTTCACCAGCAATTTTGAAGAAAAGATGCTAAAAACATTTAAGCAATAGCTGTGCTGAATTGGAACTTTATTTCAGTTTGGTCATCCCAGAGTCATTGATCAGGTCACAGCTACAAACCTGTGACTGCAAAATACTCTATTCAGTTTCTGTTATCTGAAGGGATATATTGCAAACCTGTAAGAATGTGAATGCTACTGGCCATGCGTTCTTATTTATAATTTCCCTGTGATTTATATGAGGGTAAATGCCTTTGATTTTTGCCTTTATATTGAAAATAATTGCTGTAAGGCATTCTTTCTCAATTTTACATTACGTCATTCTAGAGCCTTTCCTTGAACTCCTTCCAATAACCACTAAAACAATTTGTTCACCTTTTGCCCTCTTTTTACTGGGGGCTGCTTTCCCATGGGAGAAATAGAATATGAATTTGGATATTGCTTTGTAGGGTTGTACCTGTTTTCAAAACTATGCAGTCTGCTCATTTGTAGCCATGAAAAATTGAACTCCTATTTTAACTATTAGGACTCAGCCTAGAATGTTTCCCAATGTTTAAAAACTGTGATGAGAATTTTTCTATAATCACAGAACCACAGAATATGCTGAGTTGGAATGGACCCACAAGGGAAATTGAATCCAACCTTTAGTCCATCACAGGATCATCCCCAAGAGTCACCCCGTGTGCCTGATAGTATTGTCCAAATGTTTCTTGAACTCTGTCAGGCTTGGTGCTGTGACCACTTCCCTGGGGAGTCTGTTCCAGGGCCCAACCACTCTCTGAGTGAAGAACCTCTTTCTGACATCTAACCTAAACCTCCCAACATAACTTCCTTAAAAACATAGAACCTCAGCAAAACAGTGTAACTAAAATTTTTTACATTCACAGGGCAGCTGACAGACTTGTTTATATTTTGGGAAATTGTTATGATTTCCAACTTTTGGGTAAATTTTTCATACCAACACATAGCCTGGCATAGGGGAAGGCAAGTCTCTACTAGGGAGAGATAAGTAGACATCAAGGTTTTTTTGTTTCCTAGCTCAGATTCTAATGACTCCTCCATTGAAAAGCTAATGGGTTTCTCTTCAAAGGTTGAATCTTTGTTTCTTTTTCCTATGCCCTGAAGCAGTGGGAGAGGCCCCTTTTTTGACTCTTTTCTGCTAGGTTGATCTGCCACTTGTTCTGGATGTCTCAAAGTTTCCGTTGGAGCTTACTGCATGCAAGACAGAAGGCTGCTTTCCTTACATAGCAAGATGGCTGAGTGTAATGGGTCTGATCCATGGCTTCCTCAGTAACTCGGTGTAACTAAGGAAGTGGACATTACAAAGTATTCCAAACGTGTCTTCCACGTAAGAGTAGGAGGAAGAGAGAGAGGAAGGAGTTTGGTCTTCCTTTTTCCGAGAGCTGGGAGTAGGAGAAGCCTGGACGGTCTGTTCTTTATCAGCCCATTTCTGACATGACATTCTCCAAGCCATGTATTGAGAATGCATTGCTACAGTTTCTGTTGGTTTTCCTATCCCGGGCGTGGTGAGATTATTTCATGCTTGTTCTCCTTTCCTGAAGTCTTTAATCGTATTTATCTGTTTTATTTGTTTTGGTTTGGTTTTGTTTCTTCCTATTTCTGGTTGACCAGTCCTCTTTTTTCCATTTTTCCCTTTTTCCCCTGGGGTGGGGATCCAGATAGTGTGTACAAATTGCATATGTGCTTGCAAATGTTGGAAAATATAATTTCTTTTTAATTCAGTTCATTTTATTTTAAGTTCTTTTCTTTTCAGTACTTTTTCTTGCTGGGAAGACTCTGGGGGGAGGGAGGAGGCAGTCCAGGGTTGGTAAAAAAACTAGGCCAAACCTGAGACACTGAGCAAGGTGTGCTTGGTGAGCAGTTTTCTTCTTTGACAACAATTCCTGTGTCTCTTGATTATTTTCATCAAACCAGTCTTCGTTTTTCTTGGAGGAGAATCCTAAGGATTCTTCAGAGGACTGCAGGATGCTATTTTTAATATGCTGCCAAAGTGCTTTGGGAGAGGAATCTATGGAATGATCTTTAAATCTAGTGTGAAGGTTTACCTGGAAGCTGTCTCTCACTGTAGCTGTTTGATGGTTGCTAACGTGGAGCCTCCTTCTTGCCACCTCAACCCAAGACACCCACTAAAATGATCTGGACAAGCCTTCCTCTCCCTACATTTCCCCCCAGCTGCCTATACTCAAACCCAATGACATTCCCTTGACCTAAACACCCTTCCAAGACACTGTGATTCGAAAACAAACTGTTCCTGGGCAGAGGTTGCAAGTGAGCCAAGCCCAGCACATTTCACCATCATTGCAACTGATGCCGAAAGGGTTTTTGTTCTGATTTTCACATTTTGTAGATTTTAGGAACACAGTAGTTGTGGATTTTTAGAGGGTTAATATTTCTAACAGTTTAAGTTTAATGCCTTTCTATCACTACCTCTGTCCCAGAACAGGGAGCTCAAATTCCTTTAGTTAATTAATCTTGTTTAGACTCCTTTCCAAGGTAAAGAGCTGAAGGATATCAGAAGGCCTACAGAACGAAACATAAACATAGGTCAGAGTGACCCAAAAGCCAGAACTGGATGAGCTTCACGAGATTTTTGTGTGCCTGAGGAAGAAGAGCTGATGAAGACAGAGGGTCTTGACAACCCCAGACCCAATTCCAGGGGGTTGGACCAGGGGTGGGACTGGGGCTGAACTGAGAAATGTGTAAAACAATGATTGGAGGGATCTTATTATAAAAGCCATGGAAACAAGAACTGAGACACATGAATGTCATCCTGTATTCCTGTGGGCTGTAGGCCCTGTGTTATTAAAGGATCTTTACTTTTTATCTTACCCTACACTAACGTGGCTCGAAGTCCTGTTTTTGGGGGGAAGGGTCATTCACGGCATCACAACAATGCCGGAGCAGGAAGCAGTCCTGGCACAACCCCAGGTGGGGCGATCACACAGATAAAGGGTTCCTGCACCCACGTGGGGCTTGGGCACCTCCCATAACCCCAGCCCAGCCCAAATCCCCCTAACCCCCACCCTGAACCTTACCCTCCCCTCCACTGAATCACCACAGACACCCCTCACACTGACGACTCTCAGCCCCCCAGATGGGACTGCCCTGCCCACCCTCCACTAGTCCGGGAATCCCAAGGACTCACCCAGCTTCCTCCCAGTCTCCACATGGCCCCACCCAGTCCCACCCAGCCCCATGACCTGATGGCCATCCTCTATGGCAGGTGGCCATTAAAAAAAAAAAAGTAACAGTAAGTTGAAGCTATTTCACTGTATCTGAAAATTCATTATTATCTTGTGTAAGAAGAAAAGGTATGAGCATCTTATGATCATCTGGATAGTTAACAGGTCTAGGGTTCAGGTCTAGGGTTCAGGTGTCCTCTGAGAGAGTCACATGCTTTGTCACTTCCACAGAGAGTTAAGTAATGTGTCTGAATTTTCTTAGGCTAAGAAGCTTGCAACAGGTTTTTTGTACCAAAGGAGAGGCAGATGGAGTCTGTGCTTACCGGGATGCAAAATGGAGACTCTATTTGGTGTCATACTGGAAGATTTGGAGTTGTGGCAACAGCATAAAAGTTCCTCCTTCAGCTGCAGTTTTGTAGCTACAGAATAAATTCAGTTGCCTAGTGGAAGATGAGGGTCTGGGAAGTATATTCAATGAAGAATCAAAACTGGATGAAACTGAACCATGCAGAAGCAACAAAATGAAGTGGTGAGTGGTAGCATGGGATGTCCCCTTCCATGGGGATGGAGGCTCTTTTCTACTCAGCTGAGAATCAAGAACTACAGAGAAGAGATCCATCTGATAAAGTAGTACAAACTCCTCTTTTCCATCAAACTGGACAACCTGGTGAAGAGAGCTTTAAACAAGGAACAATAAGGGAGAAATAACAGAGAATGAAGAAATAATGGACTTGGTTGTAAGCAAAAAATCTATCAATAAAGATCTTAGAAACTATACTCAGATATCTGCAGACTGAAGTTTCTTCAAGTGAGTGTGCTTCTTTCAAATTATGTCAAACCTTTGCCAGAAGAAGCATGTCTGAAATGAGGTCTTATAAATGAGAATATCTTTTCACTCATTAGCTGGGACTTCAGCTCTGGAAAGAGTACACAGGTGGAAGATGGCATCTATTACACCAGACACTGCTCTGGCTTTTAAAGGAAAACTGCAAATCACAATTATTTGATATTTATAATATAAATAAATCCCACTGTGCCCTAATTATGGTTAATTTTGACTGAAAGATTGTAACTATTTGCCTAAGATACTTCAGTCAGTGACAAAGCCACTGTATTCTTGGTTCCTGTCCTAATTTTAATGTGTTTTGGAATTTTTCAGTAATTGTAGGAGCAGTAGAAATTGTGGGGCACCACTGAAATAACTTGCTAATGAGTAGATAGCAGTACTATCCCTGAACTGAAACTTTGACTTGAGAGAATCCTAGTAAAGCAACTGTGAATCATTGGAATAACAGTTGTGGATCACTATGTTGAGTTCCATTTTGGAGGCACAGGTGCATACAAATGATGATTATGTATTTGTCAATCAGAGACTTAAAAAGCATTGGCTGTCTTAATGATAACTACAGATCATGAGCAGAAGCTGTAATTAGAAGAAGCTTTGCCGCACCTGTCTGTGCTTCATACTGTCTTCCCCACGAATCAGTCTGGTCTTCTCATGTTGTCTCTGAAACTAATTAGCATTCTTAGACATTTGTAAAGCAACATTTGTAAAGCAACATTTGTAAAGCAACATTTGTCCGCCTCTGAGTTTGAGAGAAAGAAAAGCTGTGTGTCCCCATGAAGAGAGGAGTCCTAACCTTTGAATATATACCTACAGAGGCTACATGTACTGCATACAGATGTGTTGCAACCAGGTCCACCAGCTTTCTGCCCAGCTTTCTGGTTCATGATCAGATATGAACTTAAACTTACATGTGATTCCAACTATCATAATTTAAAATGCAAGCTGGGAAATGGGACCTGACTGTAACTAGCTATATTTACTGTGATAATTGTTGTGATCCTAAACCCTGATAGCATTGACAGTAAGCCTAGAAACTTATAGCAACCAATGAAGCTATTCATCACTCAAGTTTGGCATTTCCTGAAGAGAAACCTGCCTGAAAAATTTATGCATTTCAAATTTGGAATTTACTAGCTGCTGTTCATCTTTAGCATGGGAAGTAATTCAAGACATGAAGCAATTTTCCCTGGTTTCCTGCAACCTGTTGTTCTGTTAGTACATTCTTTTAGGAATAGTGTATACTGATTCCTCTGTGCTCTGTTGAACTAAATATACTGAGTTTAAAAAAGGCCAAATTAGTCTGTCATGTATTACATATCACATTCTATCAGCTGATTTTTAGATTCAAGTATTTCTGTGCCCAGAAAGATTGCAATCAAAGAAATACAATTTAATAAATTTTAATTTCTTCATTTATATTTATATGCTACAAAATACTAGTTTTACCCCATGTATCCTTGCATTTTTCACGAGGCCATTTTTGCCTATCACAAGGCAGTCAAACTCTGTTGTATCTGTAAAACACTGCTGCTGAAGGGTATTTCAGCAGTTGATATTTGAGCAGAAGATTCCAAGCCCCAAAAGGAGAGAATGCTTGGCAAGATTGAGGCTATGTGATTTAGGCCTCAGGATCCAAGCCTTTTTGTCACTTCTCACTGCTGAAGTCATTCTACATCATTAGCCGAAGGAAGAGCAATTTCTGCTAGATTCAGGAAAGAAATCATCTGACTCCAAATGCAACTTTAAGGATGACCTGCCAAGTGGTGTTTGGAGAGAAGAGAATTCTCTTTTGTGGTCTCAGAAATAATCACATCACTGCTATTATAGTGTGAGAAAGCATGAAAGGCCACTTTTTCACAGTTGACTAATTCATGATTCATTCTTCATGTTGCCTTAGTAGGCTTCCCCATGTTGTTGATGTCAAATGATGTTTTTATTAATTCTGCTGAGGTTTTTAGCTATTCAAAAATTAATTGAATGCAAATAAGAATGAAGAAAATTGAAAAGACATTTTTAGGTATGTTTGTCTGTGGAATATATACAAAAAATGAGCTTTTCTTTACTGTGCCATCACCAACTTACAAATTGCTGACCTAAACACACAATTACTGAAATGTAACTAAATGGCATATGTAACTAATTATTATTAAACACTGTAGATGGTAAAATTATGATCTGTTTATGAGCAGATAGAGAACATTCCTTTAGAGTGTATTATCAATAGACTTTAAAAACAGAGAAAGGGAGCTCCTGTTCAAGAGAGGGGAACTACTAGAAAAATACTGAGAAAAATAATCTTCTAACATAATTTAATAAAGGAACTTCAATAGTAATTAACTAAAAGAAAATCCACAAGTGCTTCAACATGAAAATATCACCTTCCAATTTTTACTGAAAACCCACTTCTTGACTTCTGGCACCCACCTGAAGTCAGCTGGAGTTGTGCATACAGATCCTTATGTATTGTTACTGAAGCAAACCAAGAGATTGCTAATCTCTTCATAGGCTGTACTCAGAGCACTACAGGTCATGATAACAGGTGAAGAATGAAAACAGAATTTTCCTTAAAGTATCAGAGTCCTGGGATTATTCAAAGGCTTTCCTGGTTATAAGCAGCCTTTCCCAGGGTCTCTCTCTACTCTCGCCCATAGCCCAGACATCTTCTTCAGCCTAGCCAGAGTCCATCACTTTGTCTGGAGTAGGCAGCTCAGAATCTCTGGGTATGTGTTAGAGTTTAGCTAAGTGAAGATGACATTTTTTTCAGTTGAATTTTTTCATATAATCATGTAGTTCTGGAAGGTGCAAGGGACACCACCCTCCTTTCTCCACACACGATGGGTACAGGGAGGGATGAGGGGTCCTGACAGGAAACACCACAAGATTTAGGGGGATAAAACTTGCTAGCACTACTGGAACTCTTTCTGGTTCCTGGGGCTGCAACTCGAAGGGAGTTGCTGGTCACCGTCCCTGATTTGGCCCACATTCCAGCTTCACAGTTTCTATGTTGAGTCGAGCAAGAGCTCTCATGTTCACTGTGGCAGCCGCATAGCAAGGAATTTGGGGGTTTCCCTTTGGTGGGTTGTGAGTGGCACTGGATGTGCCGCCTCTGAGCCATACCACTCACCACAGCCGCTGCATGTCACTGCCAGCACTGCTGCACAAATCTGCCAGTGCTGCTGGCACTGCTGATGCCGCACCACCAGGACCGCCTCTACCTCTGCATGTGACCTCCTTGAAGCTGTGTTGCCGTCTTGGCAACATAGAAATGAGATGGTGGGTTTAGCTGAATTTTTTTCTACTTCATTTTTTTCATTTGATTGTTGTTTTGTTCCCTGTTTTTAGTAAAACTCTTATTAATTTTCCTACTTCTTGCAGGTGCCCTGTAATTTTAACAAAAAATTGTAATTTAGGGGAAGGGAAATAAGCAAAGGAGAATGGAGGTCAGCCTTTTACTTCATCGAAGGTCTTGCTTCCTGGGATGTATTGTCATTCAACTAAGACACTGTGGTACAGGGCTTGGAAAGCAAGTTCCTGTCTTGCCCAACCTATATGGGCAGACATATACATATTTAAAGGACCATACCTATATATGCAAATTATATAGCAGATAGGTAGGTGTAACATGTTTTTCTGTCTTCATATGCAGATTTTCTAGTTTTACTTCAGCCATTCTCAGCTTGCAGATCTATGTGTAGATGTTACTACATAAGAGGATCCTGAAAATACAAGAAGACAGAACTGGCCATTCAGTCAGGCTGGGTGATGATTGTCATAGAGGGTGAATATGTAATTTAAAATACATCATCATTGTGACTTAAATTATCCTATTTACTATAATTTAAAATATATATAGATAGCTCATCCTCAGGCTCTACCTTAGATTTCAAGACACAAGCAAGCTGCAGCACACCTATCCCAAAGCTATAGCAAAATAAGTATTATTACTGTATAATGCATTATTTAATAGCTGTCCAGTACTCATCCAGCAGCATTCTGAAGATTGCAGCTATTTTCATATTTATGAAATTCACTTGGAAGAACAGTTTCTGAATTATTCTGGATTCATGAAAGAGGATGTACAATCTCACAAAAGGGTTTTCATTGACCTGCAGATACAAAGCAAGATGAAGGTTTTCATGCCAAAAGAGCATCAGTGTCACTTCATGAGAAAAGTAAATTATATTAGTTGACTCTTCTTATTTAATTTTTATTCATAAACTATCTATTCTAATATCTTTTAAAACAGCTTATTTCTGCTCTACTGAAGAAGAAAGTTCTGGACGAACGGAGAACCAAGATGACTCTCTCCCTTTCTTCTGTTTATGTAGCAGCCTTGAAGATGAGGGTTTGAAAAGCAAGGTAGGGCATGTACAATTAACTGTCCAAATTTCTCTTTTTTAGAATTAACCTCTTTACTGGGAACAAGATGTAAAATTTTCTTGTGTCAAGCAGTGGCTTTAAGACTAGAGTTAATGATAAAAAGAATTACATCACTACTTAATTTAAAATATTATTAAAATAATATAATTTAAAATTCTTAAACAATTTAGCAATAACAAAACAGTATTTCCTTTCTTTTCTAACTTGTCACTCCCTTTCATGAATATAGTCAGAGACCTAAATGCTTCATAAAACTCTTCCCTATCATCTCTCACTGTAACAGTTCATTTTGGATACATGTCCAGAATAAAGCTAATTACAGTCATAAAATACCACAAACAGCATTTATTGCAATAACAACTAGCAAAAGAGAATAAAAATGATAAAATACTTAATATTCAATACAAAACTGAACAAAAATAATAAAATACTTAAAACTTAATTAAAGGATACAAAAGGATACAATATAGTTGAAATACAGTTGATGCTGCAGCAGTTGCTTCCTATCTCTGATGTTTACTTGAGCAGACAGGCCAGGACTACCAGGATCGACAGAAGCTGGACGGCACTCATGTTTAGCGAGCGTCCCCGCAGAGCTAACAAGAGCTCGGTGGAAGGGTTGGTTTTGCTCAGCTCCCCCACTCCTGGTGTTCCTATTTATTAGCTATCCATTATACTATGTAGGGCCAGGACGCAGTATAAGGTGATGCCTGAGAGGCCAAACACTGCCTATTAATTGCATAAGTGGCAACAGTCTGCGGATGCTTGCCTGTTGGGTAGTGGTCCTACAACCCTGCCCACATGATTTTCCTCTCGTCATCAGCTTCCTCACCCCTCTGTACTGACCTTCACCATTGTGTTCTCATGCGTGTAGCCAAGTCAGAGAGGAACACCACCTCAATAATGGAGAACATATAGTGTTGTACAGTTACTTTGTATACTACTCTGCCTAGTTTCGCAGAACGTACTTTTTCACCATTCTATGCTCCATTGATCATCTAAATTAAAAGTACCTCCCTTACACTCACCTAACTACTAGCTGAAATCAAGTATATTGCACCTTCAGGAGTGCAGGATTTGGTTGACATTGACCAAAGATGCTGCCTAAAGTGGTGCTTTGAGTTTTTTCCTAACTTATGACACATGATTCTATCTATTGATAATCTAAAAGGGAAACCAGCAAACAATGCATTTAAAGTTTCGTAATTATCTGCTTTGATCTTATTAGGCTGTCCTATGGTAAGTGCCATATCTGATCTAAAAGAAATAGGAGAAAGTAATTAACCTCTTAATTTTATTGGTAGATCATGTGTCTATCCAGTATAAAGACATAATTATACTCTTTCTCTCCAGAGAGAGAGAAATAAAATGAACATAGCCTGTGAAATGATTAATTTGGTGTCCTGGAGTCAATTACACATAGGATAACTTCAATTCTCTGAAATTACATTTAATGCCACAATGCACTCTAACAAAGGAGATAATGGGAGTACAGAAACAGTCCTGCACATGGAAAATTGGTAAAATGCATACTTCACGATTGAAGAGTTTAAACAAAACGAATATCCTTTGGTTTTACAATTAATAAGAGTTCTCAGTAGGTGCTGTTTCTTTGCTCAATTTCTGAGTAAAATAAAAAAAAAAAAGGTAATGATTCAGGGCCAAAGGTGGCAAATATGTAACAGAAGTGAGAAACCTGGGTTCCTAGATTCTCTAGTTAATGCTCAGCAAACTAAATCATGGGATATCCATTGTACAGTAAAATAATTTGGTGATACTTCTGACTTGTGACTGCTTACCAAGAACAGGTCAAATAGGTTGAGACATGCATAACGTCTTCTTCATAATCCACACACCCTCAACATATGGTTCTAAAAGGGTAGGCATCGAGTCTGACTATGTCAGGCAGGTGCAGGAGTGCTGTTGTGGAAATGTTAAAGCCAATAGTGAGTATAATCTGTATCTAAATATTCACTAGAAGGCTCCAGAAGTCTGAGAGTATTGACTGTGCTGAAGTCCCCCATAATTAATATAGTTAATGATCAGCCCTTCTTTCCTCTATAAAACTGTCTACAATGTCTTATTCAACATAGCACACTGAATGAACACACAGAGAAATAAACTACTGGAGACAACTAGGTGGAGAATAGAAGTGGGGGAGAATAAAAGTATCAGAATAATAATAAGGAAAATAGTATCAACCAGATTGTCACAATGTAGCTTTTCAGTGTACTCCATAGTAGGCCTCTAATACTGGTGGCTAGAATGGGTTGGAGAACAGCTAAATAGCAAGAAAGCTCTGACTGTACTCACTTAGACATATATACTTGGATTGACAGTTAAGAGTTTCTTTGCCCAGGATGAAAAATAGAAAAGCTGGTAGGAAAAATGGTCATTTGGGGAATGCTTGATTGGTTATATTAAACCTTTGACAGACATCAATCGCTTCATGAAAATCAACACTTGATGGAAGATATTTCTTCCACTTTGCAGATTTTTCTTAGTCTTTGAAAAGCAGGGAATTTGTGTGCTACCATTGAACCTCTGACTGGAATTTACCTGTCAATGTTCATGATGCTCATGACTAAGTTTTGCTGGCCACCAAGCTTTGACTTTGAACATCATTTGAACAGCTACCAAGGAAGCTGATATAAAATGAAATGGCAATGTTTAGAAAAGACAGCTGATATTTACTGGCAGTATCTGAACTTTACTTTGTGAAATGACACTGGAAGAATTTCCTGTACATTGAAGAGTACTCATGGGAAAAGGGTTATGTACTAATCAACTCCCTTTATTGGTCCAGTCACACGTATTGCTATGATATGTAAGTGGAAGGCCAAAATCATTCAGTAAGCTACACAGATTCATAGCACTTTACATTGTACTAGGAAACAAAAAACCCAAGAGAATTCACCATGGAAGAACTTTCTTTAAAAAAAAAAATCCAGTAGAAACACAGGAGAGATTATGTAGTATAAATACAGAATCTGTCATCCTTAATTCGAAGACTGGTTTCAATCTCATTCCAGATGATCACCTTTTCATTGACACACAGTGATGTAGCTATATTATTAATAGCTGTAACATTGCATATCTATCACTGGGCAATCATGCAAGGTTTTTGTTCAGTTTAGACTCCACCTCATGATGCATACCTGCTTTATGGTTGCTGTATCTTTTATGTATGCAGGCTTGTAGATTATGGTTTGTTGGCCATATCCAATTTTGCAGTTTAATATTCTACAAAACACACATTTCATTTTTTTTTTTTTTTTTTTCAGAACGGAACACCTACATTAGTGGTATTTGTATAAACTGAGGATCAGATACCAGTATATATAAAATAGACAATGAATAATTAAGCTTCTGTAAATTATCCCATTGTTTTAATTGCTCTAGTTGAAAGACAAAACACATGGAATACAACCTTTCTTTGATGCTAAAGGGTATTTTTTTCTAAGGGACCACAAAATATCCAAAATTCATATCCACTTCTGCTGCCTATCTCCTAGTTTGGTGTGACTTATGGCAAGCACACTCCAACATTAGAAATGATTGACCCTTTGCTATATGCTACTAGTCAGTGAGGTTCTGCTGATTCCATACTGCACCCGAATGCACATTAAGCAAATATCAAATCTTTACAGCTATTACAACACCTTTTCCTTCGGCAGCTAATGGAGTTTAGAAGGGAAGGTTTGAGGAAAGTTCCATCACCACACTAAAAAGCTAACAACTAAATAAGCATGAGTGGTACTGAAAATAATAAGTGAATTGGCATCTATTGTCATGTAAATGGAGTAGAGACATGAAGGGCATAGAGGCTCAGTTTGACCAATGACCCTGGCACTGAGTGGAAAAAGAAAAGAGTAACGAGTTTAATTACAAGTTTTTAGGAACTTTGCTTATTTAAACCCTACGTTTCTTGTCTCTTTGAAGTGATTAAAAATATTCTAGTTACATTGCAAAATTAATTTTTTCTTTTCCTGAGTCCCAATAAAATGCGTAATAAGAGCTTTTTTGGCTAACACTAGAGCAATACAGACTATAGTATTATGGAAGCAGAAAGTCCTGAATATTTCAAATAGTTTGTATTAGCAAGTGAAACATTGCTACTTTACTAAATCAATGTTAATTAACTTATATTAAAATATAACCAATTCTTGTAGCATATTTAATAAAAAGAAATATTGGCAAAACCATTAGTAATATGAAAATATGAGCTCTATAGTGACATCTGAAACCATTAATTTTATTACTTTGGAAAAGAAAATATTCCATACCATTTCTCCAGCAATACATTTGCTCCCTTTGAGATAGATAGAATATGTAGTCTGGCTAAGACTACAGCAGTCCTGATACTGATTATGCAAATACTTCTGTGACTTTTGTCTGTATTTTTGTGCATCTGGAGAAATGGTACCTTTCAGTATTATAAGTAGTGTATACATTAAGTATGAAGGATCCGTCTTGAAGAGTTGGAAAAGTATTTTGCAGTTTGCTCTGTTGTTAGTAGAGGAAAAGTGAGAAGAACTATTGCCCAGCAATGGCATTAATAGACATTTAATTGTAAAACAGGCTTGCGTGAGAGGGTATAATATGGTATTTGAAATTGACCTCTAATAAAGTGTGAATATAAAGTGAATGAAAAAAATGTTTAGTGATTTTTTTGTGATTCTTTTCCCCTCCCCAACCCAGCCCTTTATTTTTTCTCTTCTTATTATAATGGCCTCACAAAGGTACTACTTCTATTTTGGGTCAATATGGAAGATCCAGTATTGTAATACTTTGGGCTGGGATAATTCATCTTATTTTATAATTACTTTGCTTCCTAGTAGCTAGTATGGCATTGTGTTTTGGATCTGTAACCAAACTGTGCTGATAACAAAGGGATGTTTTAAATATTACTGATCAATGCTCAAAAAACATCAAGGCTTTTTCTTCTTCTCATGGTGCTGGACCCAACTGAACATAAAGCTGGGAAAGAAGGAGGAAAGGGAGATGTTTGGAGTTATGACCTTTGTCTTCCCAAGTAACTATTATGCATGATGAAAACCTGCTTTCCTAGAAATGGCTAAACATCATCCTGCTGATAAATAGTCGATGAATATCTTGGTTTTACCAATTAAACTGCCTTTGTCTCAACCCATGAGTTGTCACAATTTTACTCTTCTGATTCTCTCCTCATCCCAGCTGGGGAGAATGAATGAGCACTCATGTGGTGCTTATCTATTTACCAGAGTCAACCCATAAGGAATATGATCCATATATTCCTTTCTAGCTTTAAGGGTGGGGTTTTTCTCTCATTGCTGAGTGCATCTTCCAAAAATTAAATTTGTCAAAATTCTCAAGTAGATTATTTTTGAATTACTTGTTATGAGATCACATGGTTGTGGGCAAGATACAATCATTGGCTGTGTGGTTTTTAAATGTTTAATCACTTAATTTTTAATGCCTGATATATATAAATAGTTTTTATTTTGAAGTTTTACAAATGATGTGAAAGTACATTAGAAAATTTCATTTAACGACATGACTCTTCTGATGACACACAATTAACTAATTATTTAATAATGAACTGGTGCTGCTCTTTTAAAAGAACTCTAATTTACTGAAAAGCTAAAATTCAGAAAATTCATTTCAAGTTGTTAAAATATGTGCAGACAAATGAGAATTTGAAAACTTTCCATCCTGTCTTTCAAGTTAATGGCTACCATCAGTGTTAAAATCATATATTATAGGACAAAGAATGTCTGCTTAATCTTTTCACTGGATTAAAAAGGCAAACTGATATTTCAAATAAAATATTTTCTTTTGAGATCTCACTATTCTTTTGATTTTTAACAAATATTTTTGAATTGTTTCCTATTGTAAATAAAAATTAAACCATTCTCACTATGCTAGGGAGACTATTTCTGCTTACTTTTTGTCAAAGCCTTTGATAAATTCTGTGAAATTGCTGCTTCCTGCTGGCAAAGATACAATAAGAGAAGACTACCCACATTGCCTGTAAATCTGTGAATAGGCCAATTTCCTCACTACCATAATTAGCTTTGCACAATTTGGCATATTGCTTTCTGAAATAATGATTTAATCTAATTAAGATTTTTTTGCAAGATATCTTCTAAATGCATTAATTAAGAACTTTATCTGCAAAGCCCAGAAATTATTATCACTGAGAATAATATTGTCACCTTATTCAAGAGTACCATTTTATTTTCCCTATAAATTGACTCTTCTTCTAATCTATGCATAGTTAAGTGATTAGGAGAAAAACATGCCTTGATTTCCCATCATCCTGATAATCTCCCTTAGGCTAGGAAATGGAGTGCAGTCTTCCCTCTCTTATATAATACCATGTATACTAATGGCATTTATGTGCAAATGAGAGAATAAATGATTATTTGATATTGGTGATAAAATCCTCTTTGTAGGGGAAAAAAAAGAGTGATAAATTATTATTATTAATATATAATGATGTGGTACTAAATGGGGTTGATTGTGCTTTTCTGTTGGTGTTTTCTTAATTTCTTTGTTTCCCAGTAGAGCCATTAAGTGATTTGCAATGAAAGAGTAATATTTTGTAACTCAACTGTACTGTCTGTCAATCATAAATCTTTTCTGCCTGTTAAAGGGAAGCTCAGTGGCACAGTGACTGATACCTTGTTGAAGTCACTGGACAATATGAATCCAGCACTTGCTACCTATTGTCCAAGAAAAACTTCACTGACGTGTCAAGGTCAAATTCATCTGCTGGATGAAGAGCTGGAGAAGAGTTCATGGCTTTTAAAAATCATTATACGAGGTGTAAAGTCTCTCTTATTTAGATCTTTATTATCGGCAAAAATTGAGTTATGATAAAGAATTGAGGGAGAATGCTCTTTAGAAGTCCAGATCATGTAGTTTTTAACCAGGGAATTGAATGCATTAGGTTATCTGTGCAAAAGGCATAGTTTGGTAAATTAAAGAAGACATACTTTGTTTCAAAAAATGAAATTTGGGATCAATTGATTTTTGTAGGATCCTTAACTTAGAGACATTGTATGAAAAGAGGAAACACTATGGGTATTACCTACAGCACTGATTGTAGATTCCATCTGTAATGCAGAAAGCTGTCTTATATGAACACTTTCAGGAAATGCAGAGATTATGTCCCCAGAGGAGACTTAAGATGTCAATAAGTGTAGGAAAGCAGAACACTTATGGTATCAGTAAACACTGAATTTCATTACCTGCATTGGTGACATTAAAGTATTTATAACAGAACAAAGGAATGACAACAACTGATGTCCCCAGAGATGCAGATGAAAATCAAGGCACTGTTTTCAGTTGTAATTATCCTGTCTGCTTTGATCAGAACTGTCAGAAGGCCCAGTTACAGCCTTACAGTCTGCAATACTATACCATTTTACAATTTTGTGTTCAATTGCAGTGAATACTACATCTAATAATGTCAAAATCTATGATAATTTATTAATCTAAATGGTGAAATAATCTCTGAGTTCTGGAAAATTATTGTATAATTGTTTCTTCAAAAAATACTGACAGTTGCATTTTTCAGTAATTTTTAGTCAGTACTCTGAAAGGGGTGATTTGAACTAAACTGTCTTCTCAGTACATTTCTAAATATTCACTATAAACTTTAAAAAAGATTATAAACTTTAAACTTTAAAAAAGATTATTTTTACAGATGAAATTATGTCTCTGAGCCAATTATTAAACTTTAAATATATATGACTATTAATTAACAAAAAATAACTAATTTCATAACTATAACATAGGTATAAAACCATAAAGAGATTTTTAGATTTTGCCCTTATAGTGGGATACAATCCACTCATAGGCAATATTAATTAGTATGTTTTTATTGGAGCTAATTTACAGCAACTGGTTCATGGAAAACCGCTGACACCAAAAATATCTAGTTAAATACAGTGGAACAAAACTGACTCAGAGTGTGTAGCTACTACAGTAATGTAATGAACATAGAGTGGCAGGAGAATAAAACCAGACACAAGACCCTTTAATCAAGAATAAAATTGAAAAACACCTTTCATACAGTGAATCACACTGCTTGTCCATCCTTGGCCACATAGTGTGCTGAATGTTCATGCACAGATTTTTTTTTTTTTGGTACTGCATGTTGAAGCTAAAGATGGCTTTGTTAAGGACAGTGAAGTGCAGTCATTGAAAAAATATAGCAAGTTATAAATTGCTTTACTGTTCCTACCCAATTTATATCATAAATCTTACTTTCTTGACAAACAAGAGTGATGATAATGACACATACCTCTGCTGAAAGCCATATATAGTATCTAGCTGTGATATAAATGAACAACAAAAAAACCCCAAAGACCATCAACTGCCACTGAAACTGTATTTTCTCTAAGCTGAAATTTTCATCACAAAGCACAGATGACTTGCTGTGTGAGAAGTACTAACCAGAGGGCAGAAAACCCCTGAAATTTCTTTCTCACACCTCATTGCCCCTAATTTCCTGGGTATGATTATACTTTCCCTCCACTACCCTATCTGTTGGATCAAGGAGCCTCTGCAAATTCATGGCTTATTCCCCAGAAGGATATTTCTTATCTCTATCAAATCCATTTTCTTCGAAGGTTCCTGAAGTGAAATTTTATTTCAGCCTGGAGTAGTGTCAGAGACACCACAGTGAGAGCAGCCTGACCTGAAGGGTGAGGCCTGGGACCACACTACAGCCCTGTGCCTGCACAGAGCTTCTTTGTGATTGGCACCAGAGCAGGTGCTTGTCCATTTGCAGTCCCATGGGTCTGACTGGCAATCCAGAAAGATTTTGAGTTTTCCTTCTGTATATGATGCGGTGGTTTTAATAACTGAAAAATAGCTGAAATCTTTTAACCTACTATCTAGTAGCTACTTTTGTTAACAGTGAGCAGTAGCCAAATTGTCCTCAGAAAAAAGCTACTGTTGAAATTCTTATATTGAGTTTATCCTTTTTATCACATAAATCTGCCCACATATTTTAATAAATTGATTTTCATCCTCCTGGCTCTAAATTAACTTCGCTTTTTTCTTTTTTTTTTTTTTTCCAATCAGTAAATAGGGAAAATTAATCTACAGAAAACATAGATCTGCTACAGATCAGTTGATTCTACCTCATTTTTACTCCCACATTTAAAGAGACCCTATCAAAGTACACAATCCATGTTACATTTTTTGTTATGTCTCACTGCTGTTACAGTGTGTAGTTCTCTACATTAATGATTACATAAGTGAAGATCAAGGGAGGAATATTTTGCTTGAGAGCTCATATTAAAGCTTTAGCAGGAGCAGAACTAGCTCGATTCTGCAACACATGGCCAGTGAGACTCTTCTTGCAGAGTTAAAAGGAACTTTCTTGACCTCCTTTGATTACTGAAATTGAAACAAACCTCATGGCCTTTTCTTCTGAGAATCACGGGATTTTTGTCAGGGAGTTTAACTTTCTAAATTGCTTTTCAGAGGAAATAATCTTGAATTGTGCTCACAGGAACGTGAAACTGAACTCAAAATAGTACAATAAAACAAATGAATGAACAAACAAAGAAGGAAACAAACAAAAAAAACTAACCGAAAGCCAAAACAAACCAAAATTAACCAACAAAACAAACAAAAAACCCCCCAAAAAATTAATAAAAAACCTATGAAAAACTTCAGATGGGGAAACAGAAAGAAGAGAAATGTTGTTAAATATAAACTTGACATCTTTCTGTAATGTGACAGAGCATCATGGACAAACCGAGGTGACTGAATATCCAATTTCTCTGTCAGAATATCTTTAAACTAATCAAGACAAAGACAGCAGCTGTTCCATAGTAACCTATTTACAACAAAAAGCCACTGGAATAAGAGTATTTCAAAACAAAACATAACAAAACAAATCATCCAAAATTACTTTCTTTTAGCCACCATGGGGCAAAACAAGCAGAGAAAGAACTGAGAATTTGCTCTTTCAATTTTATCGCAATTGTTTGTGTACACGGGGGACAAGAGCTTCTTTGGGATTTCTGGAGCATATTCTCTCCTTCCCTTTGATCTTCTGTGTATAAAGCCAACAGTGAATCAAAAGTGTGCCACAGTTTTGAGAAAACCAACCAAGAAAGAGAAAATGATGGCCTCTCCTGGAAGAGAACAGATTCAGACTGAAAAGCCAAGCTAACAGCTACAATATGGGATATTCAGATGTTCAGAGGCCATGCCCAGGGTATAAAGGCCTGGCAAGCTCACAAGAAAACATCTAATACAAGTAGAGCTAATTTCCTTTGAGAATTCTTTGCTGACTTCAGATAAACTTTCTAAGGTCACACATTTGTGATTCTGGCTTTCTCAAGTTTGGTCTGGGTAAGCAAAGAGTCATCAAGTGATAATGCCACACATAATGCCTTCTGTTTGCAGTTTTCTACTCACATGCCTGAAGAAGATGATTTTGGTCTTACTTTTCTGTTATGACAGAATCAGTCTTTATAAGTTTATTAGAGACTGTATTGTGCCTCTCTCAAATTATGTTTTTCAAGTAGTCATACCCTAATTTTTTTGATGAGAAAAAGCTTCAAATAGTTGTTGTTCCATTCTTCTGTCTTCAAAAGCTAAAAAGCTTGGGCATTTGCTTTAGCACCATACTTCCTCAGGATTGCTACCATACTGTCAGAACCACGTACTTATTCCTTGTGGCCATATTAATTTTAGGGGAAAAAAATTTGATTACAATGTTGTGATTTCAAATTACACCTATGAATTGCAATTTTATTGCTGTTAAGAAACATCTGTGGTAAAGTATTTTTCCAGTTGTCAGATTTTATTCCACAAGTGACAGAAGATTGAAGCCATTATTGTTTCTCTTCTGTTTTAGAGATGTAATGCTTACCTATAGGGATGGTCTACTGTGATGTTGATTCAATTAATACACATAAATAACTTTAAGAACCCTTACTCAAATAAGGTATATTAATGCAAAGCATTATTAATTACTGTGCTTAATAGTCACACATTGCAAGCAAAGCAAACAAAGCCAGAGCTATTTTATCAGGCACTTTTTCCTCCTTTCTCCTGGCTACTTTATTCTTAACTTGGGGAAAAGGAGGGTCAGGAGAGTCTGTATAACTACCTGAAAGAAGACTGTAGCAAGATTGGAGCCCTTCTCATCTCACATACACCTAGTGGCAGGATGAGGACATAGTCTCAAGCTGTGCCAGTCAACCTTGCTGGAAAGTCAACCTGGACATCAGGGAGGAATTTCTTCATGGAAGGGGTTGTTAAATGGACTGCCCAGGGAAGCAGTGTAGTCATCATCTCTGGAGGTGTTCAAGAAAGACCTAGTGCCATGGTATGTATTAGCTTCTTACCACTGTGCTTCTATAGATGAGGGAGAGATAAATAAGACTGATTTTTATTTTTTTTTTACTTTGAAATGCTGCTGACATTCAAAGCTCACTTTATAGTTTCTACTTGTGTCAGCTTTCAGCTCTGGCCCATGTGCTTCCTACTGCTGAGTGATCCTTATCCCGGTAACCTTTTGCCTGGTGGGTTTTAATGCTGAGGCTGACTGATCACACTTCTGACATGCTTGTATCGCATGCTTCAGCTGGACTGAATTGATATTACCTGATATTTTTACATCTTTACTCAGAATTCCTTCCTTCTCCTGTAGAGAACCTCTCTACATCTGTTACAGGTTCAGACTGATCACTGCTGAAAACCTTCTCTATTTCAGTGTGAAATTCAGTGAAAATAGTAAGATCACTCAGGGCCAGCTCTTGTAATAGGATCAGAGTGTAGCTCCAGGCAAGAAGAAGAGTATAACTTTTCCTGCAGATTAAGAGCAAGAAATGCAAAGAGAAAGATCTCTTAAAGAATATAGAAGGCTGAGTTTGGTTGTTGTTTGTTTGCTTTTTAGGTTACCAAAACTAATATTCTGGATTTGTGTGCTGCTAATGCAAACAATTTACTCAGTGGAGAGCCTGATGAATAGACAACATTAGGATGTTTAAATATAAGTGGTAGAATCTCAATATTAGCAGAATATGAGGGACTTTTGAAATGGCAGTTTGGGGCAAAGTGTGCTGATGGTTTTTTAAATTATCAATCTGGCAATAAAAATATAACTAACATATACAATAATTTGAAATACATATTTTCATTCACTGGACTCATGAAAATGCATTGTCAAAACTCTCCTCTGTAACTTTAATTATGTGAGTTACCAACTGATGCACAATTATATGTATTTTAATTTGTTGAGTTTTTGAATTCCTATGCACTAATGATGGAGTTTTTAAAGAATGAGAATAAAATGCCTAATTCTATTGAATTTAAATTGGATTTGTTTACTTGACCTCCTTTGCATGTCAGATATTGCTTAAAATCACAAGCTCTTTTAAAAGGACATTAACCCTTGGAATCTTTGTGAACCCTTGTTCTGTTTCTGAATATTTCAATACCACTGAGGTATTGTGGGAGAGGAAGGAAAGGAGGAGAGAATAAAGATGAACAAATGGATGTGAGGGTAAATGGCAAAGGAATAAGTACATAGGAGCAACTTTTATATAATAAATATTTTTCCATGAGAAATATTACTCTACTAGAAAAGGAACAACTAACACTGATGAGGTCAATGATCCAGCACTAGAAGTAACCCTGGTAAATGAGAATCACAATGAGCAGTTTCTCTTTTTCTGATGTAAAATACAATTAAAACATTGTAGATTTAAAACCAAATTGAACTGTAATTGTGAGAAGGAAGATTAAATCATACTGAAATGAGCATACTTAAAATTTCTCTTGAAATGTTATAGAACAAAATAATTCTATTAAGACCATTGCATATTTTATTTTTAAAATGTTTCAATTAAATCATTAAATCTTAGAATGATTTGGGTTGGATGGGACCCTATATATCCTCTAGTTCCAAATACCCTGCCATAGGCAGGGCAACTTCCATTAAAACGAAGTTGCTCAGAGCCACATCCAGCTGGGCCTTAAACACTTCCAGAGATGGGAAATCCACAAACTCTCAGGGCAACTTGTTACAGTGCCTCACCACCTTCACAGTTAAGAATTTCTTCCTAATATCTCATCTAAACCTACCCTTCCCTTTATCCTATCACTATATGCCCTTCTGAAAAGTCCCCTTCCAACTTTCTTTAAAGCCTTCTTTAGGTACTGGAATTCTCTAAGGTCTCACCAGAGCACCTTCTTCTCCAGGTTGGACAGCTCTGACTCCTTCAGGCTGTCTTCACAGAAGAGGTGCTCCAGCTCTCTGATCAACTTAGTGGCCCTTCTCTAGAATCACTCTAACAGGTCCATGTTCTTGTTGTGTTGGGGGCTACAGAGCTGGACACAGTACTCCAGGTAGAGTCTTAAAAGAGCAGAGTAGAGGGGCAGAATCACATCCCTCAATGTGCTGGTCACACCTCTTTTGATGCAGCCCAGGACATGGTCGGCCTTCTGGGCTGTAGGTGCATTGTCAGGTCATACCGAGGTTTTTGTGTACAAACATCCCCAAGTCTTTTTCACAGGGCTAATCCCAGTTCATTCGTCTCCCAGCCAGTATTTTTGCTTGGGATTGCCTTGACCCAAGTGCAGAACCTTACACTTGACCTTGTTGAACATCATGAGGTTAGCAAAGGCCCATCTCTTAAGTCTATGAAGGCCCATTTGGATGGTATCCCTTCCCTCCAGTGTGTTAACTGCATCACATTGCTTAGTGTTGTCAAAAAAACTTGATGAGGGTGCACTCAATCCCATTGTCCAGGTCACCAACAAAAATGTTAACAAATGCTGGTCTCAATACCAAATCCTTAGGAAAGCCACTCATCAATTCTTTCTACTTGGATATTGTACTGAAAATCTCAAAACTAAAATAAAAAATCTTAAAATCTAAAAAGTAGGAATTGCTGAAACTGTTGAAGTGAATTATACAAAACACCATTACTTTTGATGTGGGATGTAGAAGGACTTATGCACATAGTTTTCCAAATAAACTTATTTTCCATACTTTTGGTGGTTGCATATCTTAGGAGGTCTTCTAGCAAAATTGCCACTTCTTAAACCTGTAAGACCTTTTCTTTCAATTTGTTTATTTTTCTTGCTTATGCTGTAGTCCTGAAGAGGCTGATGGAGGGAGGTAAAAACCTTTATTCCTTATGGTCTGCAGACCCTAAGATAAAGGTCTTTGTTTTGTCCCCCAAACAGCTTCTCCCTATCATCCACACATGGTCATATTTAGAATTGTTTTCTTTAGCATCTCAAGCTTCATCTTGAAGTAAAACCAAATGAAAATAGAAAAATACTTTCCCTAAACTCATAAACATTTATAAAACTATTATAATTTCAAGAAGGTTATTCCTGGATAAGAATATATCTCCCAATTTTATGCCAAAACAGATTATCAAGATACTAAATTTATTTCCAGTCTACCTAAAGAAAACACGTATTTGAAGTCATACTGAAATGTTTTATATAAATAAAATACTCATTTCATGTCTTACCCATTTCAAAAATCCTCTTTCTTTTAAATTGCATAGTTCCAAAATTTAAATTCCAGAATATATGAAATCCATTTTTAAATAACATATTCCAATACATGGAGTAGTAGTAAAAAACCCAGTAAACTAGTCCTTTTCAAAATATTTCCTTAAATGTTTTTCATAGTCAAAAAAGAGTTTAGAAAATGTAATTTGATAATGTTATTTAGTTCACTATGAAACACCACTGGGAAGACTTTTCACTGTTAGTTAAAGGCATTCACTCAGCTTTCTTCCTTATGTCACATAAGTGAAAATCAATATTTACCCAATCACTCAAAGATTCTATACAATAAAGAATACTTTGATTCCTACCCTTTGTGTCTCCCAACTTTTGCCTCTGGAGGTAAAGAAAAAATGAAGAAGACAAAAATGGTTTAAGTTTTTATCTAAGTCTTAGTTTGGAAAAGTTAAATGTAAGAGTGAAAATATTATGAAGGATAAAGAGAAGCACTGAGGACGATGAGAGTTGCAAATGTTCTCACTGTAACATTACTCTATCTGCTTGAAAAATATCTCTTGGAAGTTTAACTCTAGCATCACTCTACCAGTGATTTTTCATTATCACTGGTAATAAAAAAAACTGCATTAATTTATTGTGAGATAGGTTTGTGTTCTATGTCTAGTCTTCCATATACCTATTCATTATGATAAGAAGTGTCATGATTGTCTCCATGCTGAACATATACACACACAGACTTCACAACCACCAACAAAACCCCCCATCAAACATTCCAACAAATTAAAACTGATGTAAAAGGAAAAAAAACCCAACCTCACCCCCTTCACCTCTCCCTGAGATAAAATTGATCCTGAAAGTAAGCATGCCTAAAGTAAGATTAAAAGGGAAAGAGCATAAAGGGATGGAATTCTTGAGATGAATATGCAGTGTAAGGCACTAAAATTCAAAGAATAAAAACAAAGATCACCAATAGATCCTTGAATTTTTATGTAATTTCTTAACAGAAAAAACTCTATACAATAAATTGTAAACAGCCAATGCTATGTAGTTTCCCACTTGCTATTATAGCTTTCTAGATTTGTAATGAGAGATGAAAATGTATGACTGTTATTTGAGATATTCTGTGTTATATTCCTCTGGTTTAATTTGTAATACCTTATAATATCTGTATAGCAGCAATAGAGTCAATTTGAAAAAGGGATGATATTTTGAACGTTCCTCTTTCACAAAATAAATTTGATATTAAATAATAATGAATCTAGTGTGAATGAACAAGAAAAATCTATAAAAAAGTTTTCTTTTAGATGCAACTTGCTTAAGGAATGTGGGAGACAGCGGACCGTGGTGTACAGTGAAAAAATACTACTCAATATTATCAAGGCTGAATTTTGATAGATAAGTAGGACCCACATGAACAACTTTATTCCTCACAAGATTTACAGAAATCTATTTCATTATTTGCCCATTGTCATCAAAAGCCTCCCAAAAATATCCAAAGATCATTTTAAAATGCATTTGAGATTGTTTTGAAAGGCTGCCAGTACTCTGGTGTGCTGAAACTTGGCATTTTATTGTCCCAGCAGCCAGACAGACCAGCAACACAGATGTCCTAGCAAAGAGAGAAGCATTTGAATGTAAGGAAGCTGGCTCAGATTCTGCATAGGCAAAGAGGAAAGAAACACTAGACAGAAAATGTGCAGGTTAACAATGCCTTCACAAGGTGTTAACAAAGCTGAGGAGAGACCACCTTTCTGAGATGTTTTTGTCTTTAGAACCTACTTGAATCTGGAACACAAAGCAGAAGGACTATGTCTATGAACTTATTAGAGTGAAGAAAGGAAAGAATACATGACAATATAATGAAGAGAAATAAAGAAAATATTAACAGAATCACAGACTATGCTAAATTGGAAGGGAGCCACAGGATGGATTCCATCTCCTGGGCCTTCACAGGAATCACACCAGGTGCCTGAGAGTGTCATTCAAATGCTTCTTGAATTCTGGTAGGCTTGGTGCTGTGACCACTTCCCTGGGGAGTCTGTTCCAGTGCACAACCACCCTCTGGGGGAAAAACTTTCAAACATTCAACCTAAACCTCCCCTGACACAACATCAGCCCATTCTCCTAGGTTCTGTCACTGATTACCACAGACAATCTCCACCTGTCCTCTTCCCCTCAAGAGGAAGTTGTAACTGCAATGGGGTCTCCCCTCAGTCTCCTCTTCTCCAGACTGAACAGACCAAGTGACCTCAGCATCTCCTCATGCAGCTTCCCCTCAAGGCCCTTCACCATCTTCGTTGCCCTCCTTTGGATACTCTCTAACGGATGAATGTCTTTCCTATATTGCAGTGTCCAGAACTGCACATAATATTCAAGGTGAGGCTACCCCAGTACAGAGCAGAGCAGGACTTGACTCCCTTGACTAGCTGGTGTTGCTTTGCTTGATGCCCCCCAGGACACGGTTGGCCCTCCTGGCTCCTGACTCATATTCAACTTGCTGTTGACCAGGACCCCCAGATCCCTTTCCATGGCACTGCTTTCCAGCATCTCACTCCCCAGTCTGTACATACACCTAGCGTTGCCCCATCCCAGGTGCAGAATCTGGCACTTTGCCTTGTTGAACTTTATGTGGTTGGTGATTTCCCAGTCCTCTAATTTGTTGAGGTCTTTCTGCAGGGCCTCCCTGCCTTAGAGGGAGTCAGCAGCTGCTCCCAGTTTTGTGTCTTCTGCAAACTTGTTTAGTATCCCTTCCAGTCCTGTGTCCAAGTCATTGATGAAGAT
This sequence comes from Pithys albifrons albifrons, assembly GCF_047495875.1. Lineage (NCBI taxonomy): Eukaryota > Metazoa > Chordata > Aves > Passeriformes > Thamnophilidae > Pithys > Pithys albifrons. The sequence continues at coordinate 73,516,738 of NC_092460.1, forward strand.
TTTGAAGAGCACATGACCTGGGATGAAGCCCTGTGGAACCCCACTAGTGACAGGTCACCAGTCTGATATTACCCACTTCACCATTACCCTCTGTGCTCGACCTGTGAGCCAATTGCTCACCCACCACATGATGTGTTTATCCAGCTGTGTGCTGGACATTTTATCCAGAAGGGTCCTGTGAGAGAGAAAAACTTTGCTGAAATGCAAAAAGATTGCATCAACTGGCTAGGTGGGTTACCTTGTCATAAAAGGAAATCAAGTTTGATAAGCAAGACTTTCTTCTCATGAAGCTGTGCTGGCTGTGACCAATGAATGTATTGTCTTTCAGGTTTTTTCAATACTTCCCAGAATAATCTTCTCCACAACTTACCAGGCACTGAGACTGACAGGCCTGTAGTTTCCAGGGTCCTCCTTCCTGTCCTTCTTAAAAATCGAGGCAACGTTCACCAGCTTCCAGTCAGCTGGGACTTCTCTGGATTCCCAAGTCTGCTCAAAAATCTTCAAGAGCAATTTTTTGACCAGGAGAGCAAATGAAAGAAAACAATTACAGTACCCAATTGCATGATCCTTTGGCATCAAAGACTGCAGCTTTCATTGATCCCAAATGCACACACTGCAGCTCCTATCTGCTAAGCTGTATGTGAAAGCAGAAGGTATCTTAGATCTTGATCATTATTAGCATCAGCGTGACAGGCTATTTTTTTGCTTGACACTTCCACTAATTCCTAGACTTGATAATAGCTTTCTTCCCCTACAACTCAGAATATATTTAAAATGATTGACATTAAATTTTATTATACTGTTAGTGGACTCAAAATTAATTTTAATCAAATGCTGTAGAAATGCTTTAGCTATGTTTCAAATATGTGGCTGCAGATACATACCAAACAGGTAGTTTTTAATTTACTGCATATGTCAATTAACATATTAATATTCAATATCTTTATAGCAAATGTAAAACTTAATGTAATCTCTGAGACAGTGTTTCTTATAAATTTCAAAGTGCTTAAGGATGAAAAAAATCCCATCTTTGATAGGAAATATTCTACAAGTCAAAAAGTGATTTGTCTCAGAGAGTAAAATAATGGCTATTTAAACCTCTTCTGAATTCACTGGGACAAATTTTTCATTCTAGTTAAGTGACATTTAGTGCTGGGTTAGTCACCAACTGAAGTTCCTTGCTTTATTTTTTATTTTGTCCAGAATCTGCTGGGATATGGACCAACCTTTCAGTAAGCTGTTCCAGCACTTGGGATCAGCAGAATGATTCCCATGTGGTTTGTTTTGGTTGCATCTACTGTACAGAGTCAGCAGAGAACACCACAAATTACTTTCTTATGCTGTCTTAATACATCAGCTATCCTTACAAAACCCTGTAGGGAAGGTAATTATAATTTTCTTTATGAGTAGTTTCTTTCTTTTTCTTCTCTCATTTGATGTAGATCCATGATCTGGGGATTCCAAAATCTCCACTGACTCCTTCCATTTAATTTGTCTGCATTTTCTCTACAGGAGGTGGGTTAATAAGACAGGGTGTAGCAGAAGAAGTGAGACTTCATTTCCTGCACTTGCTTGTTGAAACTATGGCTAAATTTGGGAGAAAATGCATTCTGTCTGGGGCAGAATCATCTGTCCTACAGTCTGTCTATGCTACAGAAGGTTCTGCGAAACTTGTAGGAACATAACATTTTTTTGAAAGCTCTGTTCCTTTGTTGAGATTGGAGACAGGCAAAATTCTTACAGAAATCAAGAGGAATATGCAGATGAAAAATCAGAACTTGGTCACTTAAACTTCTTGTCTCTGAAAAAATGAACTGAAAACCAACTACCCACAACTTATTTTCACTGTAGTTTAGGGATTAAGAATATCAATTAAATGTCAATTTTCTCTCAATTGCTTGCTATGTTTCAAGACTTTTAAAATTTTTTCCCAAGTTCTCACTTGAAAGCACAATTTTGCATAATATGAAAGATTCGCCAGGATTTTGGGTGTCTGATAAACTTTTCAGGGAAAACCTTGACTTAACTGTGGCTTTGGCAACATGAGCTGGAAATATTGAGGATACTTCAGTGAAAGTGATCTTTAAATAAATGGCAAATGGAAATTTTAAATTATATTACATTAATTTACATTGGTCTAAAATTTCAATTTCATGATATATCTGTCTACATCCTAAAACCTTTCACTGTAGTAGTTATAGCCATTCATAGGGGTAAAAATCTACTTAAATGTTGCTATAATAGTAGAATAATGTCTCCAAAATTTCTGTATTTTTGTATTAATGTAAATTTGCATTCTAACATGAAAATTCTCAGCAGAAAATTCACGGACCTTTGAGACTTACTGCAGAATTTGTGAAAGTAGTATTTAAAAAGAAAATTTTCTAACAAAGGCAAGAAAAAGTAGCATTTATGTACTAGCCTGAGGTAATATGAACTGTGTACAAAAGGTCTCAGCTTTTAGAATAAAGCCAGATAGACGTCTTTCTCATTCAATATACTTGACATAAAGATTCTGTTCTTTTGAAGACAGACATACTGTCTCATACCATCCCATTTCACACTGTCTTACAGTTCTAGGATGATTATTAAGGATTGCCTGGAAGCTGTACTTTTCTGACATATGGGGAGTTATTTTCACCAGAAAAGAGAAAAAAATACTCTCAAAATATTGCTCTCTGGTCTTTGAATTTGGAATTGCTTGACTGAAGAGTATCTGATGAGCATCTGATTTTATAACAGTAACACATTTTCAATCACAACAGTCATGCTTTTTCAGTAGCTTAATTTATGCAATTTCTGAAACTGGGATTTTTAAACAAAATTTAAAAGCATATGTATTTGGCATCATAATTATTCCTTACACGTGTCCAGTGACAGAGGTAAACTATGTAGAGCTCATTTCTTTAGTGGCTTGATTACCTTCCAAAGAGACCAATCAGTAGGAGGGAGTGGTGAAATAAAGTTTCAGTAGTTTTTACTGACAGCAGGACACTGCTGGATTGCAGGTTTTCTTTATTATATTTGAAAAAATATACAAATCCTAAAGGCAGTAGACTGAACTCTGACACACTGTTCAGCTTGTGTTCTCTTCTCCCAGAACATCATCTTAGTCTTTCCTCAGTTTTTTCTCTTGAGTATTTTGCTTGTTAACAGATGTGAGTCTTTCCAGCATGTTGTCTTGCAGTTTTACATGTGCCTGATACTGCAAGGAACTGTTGGCCTCTAATCTTATCTCTTATACTGTGTATTGCAAAGAGTTAATCTTGCCTTCAGTATGTACAGGTAAGAATTTGTTCAAAAGACTTTCCACTCTTATGTTTTGTCCTTTCTACAAATGGTACATTTTGGAGCTCATTTTTCTAAATTTACTGATGAGTACTTTTGTTCAATTGTCTGATGTGAGTCTTCTAAACTATACAATTCAAGAGAATTCTGAGTCTTTTAAGAGTAGACACTGGAGAGAGAGCTCTAGACTCACAGAAGCTGCAGTAAATCTCTCCTGTTCAGTTCTTCCACATATAAGATTTTGCCAATAGGCACAATAGTTTTTCTAAAAGGCTAGAAGCAAGCTCAATTGTTCCTAAAGATGCAGAGTTTCAAATACACATCTGAATTAGTTTTGCTTGGATGTAAATTTGTTAGGAAGGTTTAATGCCATACATATGATTTCTAATTTTGCCTGTTAAGAATTACTAAATGACAATTACTTTCTCAAGTTTTCTATCCTGCTAAATGTAGTAATATTCTCTTCCTAGCTATGGACTGTAACTTCTCTATAGAGTGTATTTGAAAGTTAGTAATATTAACTATATTTATAACAGTGGTTGCAATATAATATAGTTGGGGCTTTTAGTTTGCTTCTGAAGTGGTTCCTTAGAGAGTCCTTCTCCAATAATAGTCCTTCTCTTTTCCTTTAAAGAGACATTTCAGTAGACATTTTGAAATAGAACTGAAGGACAAACATAACATGTTTGTTCATTTATCTAAATATAATGTTTTCTGGTGAGAAAGTATCTGAGTAACAAGTCTGAAAGTTAATTAAGCAATTCTGTTGCAAAACATATGGAGAATCTTAAAAAAAAATCCCGATGGTGTTTAGAAGACTGAATAAGAGCAGGGGGAATTTGTGAGTTATTGTCAAACTTTCAAAGTATGTATTAGAACATTTAAAAATCTTCTGACATTTGAAACTTTTAAGACCTACCCACCAGGGTTACTTGTTGTGATAAGGAATACATTAACCAGAATAATCCCTAAAATAAATTATGATAGTCAGTTGAATTAGATTGCAGTGACTGAAATAAAATAATTAATTCAAAGAAAATATGCTCTCCAGAATGCCAAGAGGAACCTCAGAATCACTGCTTCAAACAACAAAATTGAGATTGAATAAATATAGCCCAACTTTGCATAAGTAATGAGGGACAATGCAGCAAGAAAAAAACTGATTTAAAAATGACTGTTCCTCTGATGGATCAAAGAAATTATGACTTTTAGGCTGAGTGGCTATGATCTTGACAGTGTTCACCCAGATACCGAAATTCAAATTGTGAAGACATTTGTGTGATTCACACACCCAAACCAGCTGAATATTTGTCTCGATTCCAAAGTATGCTTCCTGATCACTTCCAGCCACTTTGCCCTGAATTTCATGTGCCTGCATTTTAGATTGTAATCATCTTGGTAAAGGAACTAACTTAACTGAATTGAATTGATATAGAACATTTCTGAGAGTGGAACAAGGAATACCTTCAGAAACTTGGGGAGACAGTGACTTGCTAAAGAGTAGAGTATTATTCAGGAAATATCAGAAATAAAGTGTTAGGACTAGGACATATTTTCACCACAGATTCCACCACGTAGTTTCACTGTCTTTACAAGTAGTGGTCCTTGAAATGAGCACTGATGTTCTCACACTGAGTAGAAAGGTGTCCATTGCCATTAGCCTCCTTTTTACTGCAGAGAGAAAGGGGACTCTGCTCTGTGCCAGGGAAGGAGAGAGGAATGACCTCTGCTTTATGTAAGGGAAAATACTCAATAAAATTTACCTTGTATTAGCCATCCATATGTATAAACTTCCATACTGTCAAATTAATTATTTTTGGCAGATAACCTTTAGATTAGTCACACAGAAACATGGAAATTACAAAAATTACTAATTTTGAAAATATAAAATTTAATAAATCCAGTCAGAACTATAACATAGTACTCTGCAAGTTCATAGAGTAACAGCCTAGTTCACAGAAGCTTAGGGAAAAAACCTAAGAAACTTTAATATTGCAATGTCATTTTGTGAGATTAATAATCCATGAATTTTGGAGCACTTTCTGCTTCAGATTGAAACTCACAGAGGATTCAAACCTAACTATATGTTATTGCTAGAAGTGGCTTGAGGTATAGGGGATCATGTTAAATTAAGAAACAGGGATAAAAAGTCTGTGTGTGTTCTTGAACCAGAAGAAAGGTTTTGGTCAAGTAACTTATTTACTGTTACATCTGAAGTAAACTCCAGGAAGTTAATATTGATAGTTCAGGGGTCTTGTGATATTTGTGGAGGAAAAAATTTTAGCTCTGTATGGTTCCAGATTTGGTTGATCTCAAAAAATTAGTTCACTTGCCAGTTTTCTTAGATTTCTTCTGTACTCTGAGCAATGAGACATATTTAGGAAGAAATTCAAAGGTTTATTCTTGTTTTGTCATTAAAAATCAATGAATAGCACAGTTTGAGAATGGGGGGATAATGAGCTTGATTTTGGAAAAGTGGATACCAAAAGAAAATGGTCCCTGCAATATCTAATGGTAGGGATCAAAGTTAAGGTAGCAGGCTGAGGGATGTGAAGATCCTGTTAAGAAGATCATAGCTTGGGTGTTTGATCCCTTAGAGTTGGCTATAATTCCTGCATTCTTTAGACAGCAAGAGAGTCTGTGTGTACTCAGGTTCCTCTTACATGAAAATCTACATGAGAAAAACAACCCCTCCTGACTGTTCTCCCCCCACATGGTCAGTTGCACAATTGGGTTGAACCTTATTGTCTTGTTTGGTCATACCACAGGAACACTTATCACATTAGGTTGAATGCAGATTCAAGAGCAATACCATAAATAGGGTGATGTGGTTTGAACAGTAATGTCTGACAGCACATTATAATTCAAACATTATTAAGTGATTGTAAGTGATGTCATAGCTCTGGTGGACTGTCAGGGGCACTTAATATCTGGGTCATCTCACAGCCAAAGCCAGTTGTGCAAATGTGACAGCCCTTGCCTCTGCCAGTGGTGGCGTGATACAAGAGAATCATACCTGGTGTGTTGGTAGCTTGCCCTACACATCATTTTGGCTGATGTGGCTGTCATCCTTCCTAAATGTTGATGATGGTCAAAGGACAGGGTGTCATGAGGCAGGTTGTCAATGTTTTATATGTATGTAATCTCAGGCGTTGTTAGCCTAGAGCTACCCCACACCAGAGGTCCATAACTCCCTAAGACCACTTTCTGAGAGCTCCTTGTAGATATTTTGCATTGTAGAGGCCCAGAGAAGCTTACTTTAGCTCTGGGAGAGATGATGCATCGCTCCCTCCCCAGTTGCACTATGATGTGAGAAAAACTATTTAGGCCTCGGCCTTGACAAACTGCACTTGGACGAAGCCCCTCTTGAGTTTATCTGAAATACTATCTGTTCCCAGGAACTAACATATGTCTAATGAGCACCTGCTTTTATAATGAACAACCTTGAAAACTTATTTTTCTTGCCTGAATAACAACCTAAGTGGAATAATATTTTTGTTGTTGAACCTTCAAAGGAGGTTTGTGACTTGAATTGCAGCCAGGATGGAAAATTACTATGCCTAAAGCCCGCTCTCTTGCAACCCTATAAAAAGCAGTGCTGAGAGAGATCCTTTGAGCTCTCAATTCCCAGAAGATAAGGGGATAATGTGTATGTCTCAAATATTGATAAGCAAATGGCTGTGGAGTGAGCTAATGACTGTTAGTAACAACAGACAAAAATTGGTAATTACCCAGTACCATTAACATGCCATGAGAAAGAACAAGATTCTTCTCAAGAAGAAGGGTCAGGTGGAGATAGGGCAGCAATTTTCTGTGAGAAAAAACCTTGGTGCAGTACACTGCAAGCACAAGAATGAGTGGCAGGAAGTGGGCATGGACTGTAGGGTGGGATTGAGACCACCAAAGATCCCCAAATCCTTCTGATCGGTTTCGAGAAAAGCCTGAAAGAATGGACTGTACATGATAACTAATTTACATAGGAAGTGAGAAACTTTTCAGAGTGGAGAAACCTGTCCATAAAAGGTAGCCCCCAAAGCCCAGGTGGTGCCCCCAGGACCCTGGCCATCTCACTGGCTGGACTGATGCAGCTGAATTGATGGCCCTTCTTGCATTCCTGAGTATTGAAAACTATTATTTCATGGTCACTGTGCCCCGGACAGCCTCCAACTACTATATCTCCCACCAGCCCCTTGCTGTTTGTACACAGCAAATCTAGCAAAGCCCCTCCCCTGGTAGGTTCCTTTACCAGCTGAAGCAGGAAATTATCCTCTATACACTCCAGGAATCTCCTAGACAGCCTCTTCTCTGCTGTTGTGAGCTCCCAGCAGATATCCAGCAGGTTAAAGTCACCCACAAGAACAAGGGTTGTTGATCTTGAGACATCTGCCAGAGAGTCCTCTAAATTTTTTCATTCCTTTCAACTAATGAGCATTTATGAATCTTAGTTACTTCCTTCCCCTTGAGGCTGGGTTGCCACATGCATGTAGCAATGGATCCAGTCATCTGTGTCAGGACAAATGAAACCCACCTTTAACTCCATCCTATAGGAAGCTGGATAGTACATGTTTAAATAACTGAACTCTTTTGGTCACAAAGGATCAGAAAAGCTAGCACAAGACTTAGCATGCATTCTATTCAGCTTTTTGAACATACACTAATGCTTTTTTGTACACAGTCATGAATATGGACATTACATAGGTTTGTGTTACTCTTATAACATCAGCTAAGAAATTAGAAGATGAAACCTAGGATTCAGAGTCCCTGAAATGGTTTTCCAATCATCATTGTCTTGGTAACAAATTTTCATTTTTATAATTTAGACCCGAAACACTTGAATCTATCCCAAATAAAGAACAGTGTTTTTATTTCCAGATCTCATAAAAAAACCCCAAACCCAAAGGAGACAGACTTGAAAGTCTTTAAAAAAAAATAAAGATTTACAATTTTTTGAAGGCTTTCAAGTTGTTATATAAAGTGCTTTGTAGATTAATGGCTTTGTTGAATCATATGCTGAGTAGGAGACTTCTTGCACAACTGCTGTGCTATCAATTACTTTGACCCAGTTGTACTGCCAAGTTCTCCTGCTGTTCAGAACTTGCACTTTGTCTCTTCCTCACAGACTGAATCTCAGCAAAACTCTCCCAAAACAGCAGGCCATTTTCAGACAGTGACCCTTTACTGATGTCTGTGTCCATTCATAGCTCTGAACCTTGAAAAGCAAACAGGCACTTGTGCTGTGCTGACTTCCAAAATGCAGTCAGGATTAGTCATGTCGTGAAGAATTGAAGGTAACTCTCTCAGTATCATGGCTAGGAATGCAGTGATTGAATGACTTTAATAATCTTTTTTACTGAGGTGACTGCAAAAGCAACATATTTACACTGGAACTCAGTCTACTACAAACTTATTTACAAGGAAATAAAAACAAGGGGCAACTGTCTGATCATTTAGATCATAGTGTGATGGAAAATGCAATTGAATAGGTAGTGCTGATAGACAGCAGAGAGGTAGTAGGGAATACAGCAGTTCATCAGCTTATCTTTTAGAAATATGTTTTCTGTGAATGTCTCCAGAGTTTCTTTTAGGAAGGATTCAGAAGGAGAAAGGATATTTCAATCTTTAAGCATAAACATGTCACTGTGTGAGTTTTTTCGGAGGCTCACTCTCTCAGTTTGAATGTATGGTAGACACATCTCCTTGTCACACTTTGCTGAGAGGTGGAGAACAGCACAAATGTTTACGTAGGAACAGGAAAAAGAGAGAAAACATTGACTCTCCTGTTCTTAAGTAAATATAAGGCTGTCTCTGAGAGACAGTAATGCCAGTAAGACCTCTCTGTACTTAACACTATTACTTAAAAAAGTCAAGTGGGTCTGTAGCACTGTTCTCTCTCAGACACACACCTTTAGTCAGGCATGTGTTGTTACAGTGACACTGAGGAACTTCTCAAACTGTTGAACCTTTGCAGTGTCACCTTCAGAGAAACAGCTGGTGCTGCTGATAACTCTCTGCAGCAATTATACTGTCTGCAAGTTCAGACAGGTTGTGCTGCACAAGATGCAGCTGGGTTGAATTTTCATATTTTATTTAAAAATGGGGAATTTAAAACTAAAATTCTGAGATCTTAATATACTAGAAAACCCAGAAGCCTTAGGTATGGATCTATCTTGCCTGTGGTTTTAGCTGTTAACTTTTGGGTGGCCTTTTCTTTTATCTGGAAAGTAATTGTGTCTTCAAAATTCTCCAAGACCAGAATATCTTGGGGCTGGAGAATGCTGCAAGCCTACTATGGCCTAAAATGCTCACAAAATACCCAAATCTTCATATTCTGCTTTTCATCCCTGTTACTGCTAGCTAAAAGCAGCAACAAAATTTCTGCTAAGTGTTCATATATGCCTTATACTTTTTTAAGACTGTTGACCACATTCCACCCACAAATAGTATAGTCTGCTCCAACATCTTCATACTACTGTATTTTCTTGTAATATCTTGAAATGAATAAATTTCTAAAGCCTCTCAGAATACTTGTTTAAATCACAGAAACCAACTTAAAATATGCACATAAAGTTGAATTGTCAGTGTGTATTGTTACAGCATGAAGCATGTTATTTACCATTTCCCTATTCTTCTTTTCATAATTCTGCTTCATGCTGGTTTTCAAATAGCTTTTACATCTTTTCAATTGTGAACTACAAATTGAAAATATATGCATATTGAAATAATAGAAATTAGAATAAAATTACATTAATCCCAAGCTATTTTTATTGCCTATTGCCTTCTTTTCCTGTTATTGCTTAAAAAGAAATATTTATGCTTTAGGCATATGCAGGCATAAATAAACCTGTTTATGCGTGCGTAAACACATACATCCTCTTCCAATAATTGTAAGTGGCTTGCAAGGCCACAAGCTTTGGGAAAAAAAGGAATCTCAGCAAGGAAATATATATAAATAACACTTATTTTTGTTTCTCAGGAATTCACAGTCTTGCAAAAAGAACTGAATAACTAACGTGCTTAGTTTTCCATTTTTTGATGTCACTAGTATAGTTTTTCCTTGAATGAAAACAGTGGGTCACATTCATTATTTGAGAATTGCATAAAAATATTTTTACCAATGAATTACTAACTGAGGCACATTATGGAACAGACAGGAACACCACTTACAACATAATGATAATCAGAATAAAATAAAGCTATTTTTACTGCCTTCTATTTTTTCTTTTTCTGTCATCAGAAACAATATTGTTTAGAGCACAGGTGAGCTGTTTGCCACTTCTCCAGGAAAAATCTTTTGGCTTGCACCATAGTTTTATCTTTCCTGCCATTTATTACAATCACTTATTCTTCACCTCATTTTATTTGCTTGCTACTTAGCAGTGAATCTCATCCCAACCCAATGTTAAGCCCAGCTTTATAGTCTCAAAGCATTCAAAAAGTGCTCATTCTTCCTGAAGGAGGATTCTGAAGCTAAAGGAACATTATTGATATGCAGTGTTACCCTCATTCCTGTCCTTGAGCTCACATTGGACAATACTACTCCTCCTTTAGAGAAACTTCTAATGTAAAGTAAAAGCCTGTTTACTGAATGCCTGTACTCAATACATCTGTACAATGGAATATTTTTGTCTCCAAATTAAGAAGCTATCTGTCCTAAAACTTCAGAGAAAAGTAAGAATAAATATAGGTAAGTAAGTAATCAGTTAATTTATCTCACACAGTAGCCTCTAAGAGGGACTAATCAAGTGTTTTAGAAAGAATCAAATTTGCTGTTTCTTAGAATAATACTTTAAAGATGCTGAAGATAGAACACTGCTTACTGTCAGTCAAGGATTCATTCCACATGAAGTTTATTGGCAGAGAACGATAACATTTTATCTTCATACATGGTAAACTTACACTGAGGTGCCTAAAACCACAAAGTGAATTACATTTCTAGGCATCACCTTGGTGGCAATTTAAAATCTAAGCTCAGTAATGACACTGTAAATGCATCATCTTCAGAGCAATCTAATTTATATATTGCCTTTCCAGCCATTTATTACAGTGTTCATGCATTTTTCATTTCTATATATTCTGTTCAAACCATAATATTTTCCTTCTAGTCTTTCAAAGGGCATTTTAGACTTGTCTTGCCATTTTGGTTTATATTCTTGTTTCAGTTCTTTAAGTTTAAATGTTCTTCTTGTGTGTTGAATAGGGTATTACAAACCTAAACAGCAAAGTGCAAATCACAAACTGTAAAATTCGACTAGTTTCAATGCTTAACTCTCTTCCTCCATCATAATCCCACTGTTTTGTTGACTATAGCAACTTAACTCTCTTCCTCCACCCCAAAACCCCCTGTTTTGTAATAATAGCAAAGTTTTTCATTCTTACTATCTCTGTTTAAATTCTTACGCAAAATTATTTGAAATGTAGGTGTTCTGATACATGAAAGAAATAACATTTTTCTAAATCATGCAATGGAAGAAGTAATTTAATGTCCAAATGTGTCTAAGGTAGAAACTTCATGCCTACACTTCAATAGTATTACTGGATCTGCTGGCCTGAAATGACACTCTTTTTCATTGAAAATAATGTCTCTAATGAGAAGGCTGGAGACATAAGGTTGGTCAATAATGATCAGTAAATGATAATTGTTTTACATGATTTGGATCATGCTTAGAACATAATTTGCATCATTGCCATTTTAGATATTTCTTTCCATCCTCGTAGTCTTTTCTAATGTAATTAATATTAAGAAGATACTTGTCAAGATTTAAAGGATGCCTTCTGTCAGAGGCCGCATTAAGGACTTTTGAAATACAGAATACTAATAAAAGCCTCCTGTAGCAAGACATTTAGTTAAGCACTGTAGTGTGTCTCAGTTTAAGATATTACTGATGATGATGCAGACAGTCTCACTTAAGGAAGTATCAGCTTAGTTCTGCTGAACTCAGTTATGGCAATGAAGATGAGGCCCAACAAAAACACATATTCACAAGAAAAAAAATCTAATAAATTAATATCAACATTTCCTATTTACTTTTCTTTCAATAAATGAATTACCGAGGCAATAGAGTAATATCATCCATACACTGGGAATGTGTGCAAGTTTAAAGTATCTGTTTTGAATTCTTGTTTACTCTTCTCTCAAGCAAATGTGAATCATTTTAGTGGAATAGAATTTCAGTCATAAAACTAGTCTGTAAGCTCAACCTGCAGCATTTCAACCCTAAATGGCCCATACCTCCTCATGATGGAGCAGGGCCTCAATGGGACTCTCATGGTGGATGTTTCTGGAAGCTGTATGCTTGATAACAGTCCTATTGGTTTAACATCTATGACTGGTCTCCAGAACCACTGGAGTAGGGCTTGTATGCTTATGGGGTCAAGCAACTGAGGATTGTGAATATAATAGTGTTGCATAAATGCAAGACTACAAAATTAAAATAAAAGCTACTTAAGTGTCATCTATTGTATTTCAGCCTTCCATGTCATCCTCTGGCCAGCCTTCTAGCACCTTCTTGACCACTATGACTGTATCAAATCCCATGTTGTTGCATGCCTCTCCTTTCATTAACCACTTTTCAGGGTGTTTGCTATCAGAGGTAAGGCACTGTGAGAGGCAGAAAAAACAGAAAACATGGATCTTCCATCTGAGGGCATGACTATTTCACGCTATTTTCTTATGTTGGTTTTCTTTTCTCCCTGTGCAACACATGCTATTACAGTCATAATCTCTCTTTATATAATGACTTTTGTTAAATGGGCAGTGACTACAGATAGTTACCTCAAATGGGATTGTTCCTTACAGAAACAGAATAGATGGGCAATGTTAAATGCCATTTTGTTGTACCTATTGGCTAATGTTGACAAATAATGAATGTAAACAAACACTTCTTTTTTATGAACATTTATGTAATTTATATAATACCCAAGAATGTTACTTTTTCAAGAGGCCAAGGACAGGTATGTTGTGTACTATCAGAGAATTAATCCAGTATTTACAGATAGTTTCTTCAATAGTAAAGTGTTCTCACCAGTAATGAAATATCCTGCAATATTTTGTCTCTGTTTCTAGGCATCTTGCCCCATGTGGTTTACTGTCTGTCCTTTGCTGTTTCCAAGTCTCCTCATTCAAACTAAAAAGGAGTTCTAGTCAAGGGATTTTTGAGAGAAAGGCAATCTGTGGAATGGGAGTAGAGGATGCCCGAGACATGGGCATGTACTGACAGTGCATACACAGCTGTTAGTTCTTACATGATTCTCTTTCTAAAATATAACAGTCCCTGACTAGAACCAGTTTTTGACTCTGTAATGTAATTTGTGGAGGCAGGAGTTCTTTGTCATTCTTGATTGGTCAACTGGGGCAAATTGAAATTAACATATGCTGGGACTGATTGGTCATGCCTCAGTGGTGTCCCTTACTTTTTTTTTCAGAAGAGCTGAAAGTTCAAAAATCAGAAATGTTTATGTTCCCTGCTGCCCCCAAACATCCAAAGTACAGTCCTCTTGCTTGTTAGCAGAAAATGCAGGTGGGTTCCCAGACTAACTCAGGTCATTAAATATGCAAATTCAGGATTTAGATCCATGCGAGTTTTTAGGAACCATTTTGGCTTCTAGCTCTGGAAATAGACATCTGGGACCTGTGGGGTTCTGTCATCCCCAACATTCAGAAAGAATTTGTGAATTAGGAAAGTTTATAATTTTTCAATTGTGATGTTATGTACCATGCACTCGTATTCAATTTCACAAAATTAGGTGACCATTTAGAGATGAACATGTTAGTCTATTATAATGTGTTAATAAATACAGAAACCTACTATCTACTGATTTATCATGGTGCTCACAGTTGTGCTATAATTTATGACAATTTACTTACAAATAAAGCATGCCTATTGTTTTCAATTTATTTGTGTTCCCAGGAGAGTGGTAACACTATTTTAGTTAATAGGCTAGTAACAATAAGAAAGCTAAAGCTGGAGGGTTTCTAGAATTTCTGGAAAGATGTATTTCAGTTTGAACCACAACAATTACTTGTGGCATAAATGTACTAATGTGTCATTTACAAACTGTGTGAGCAATTAAAAAATCCTCTGACCAATCAAAGCATTGATATTTAAATAAACTGTAAAAAAAAAAGAAAAAAATAGAAATATTTGCATTTAAACTTTACATTTTATGAATGATTAATATACTTGTTCAATCACTACAATTCTGTAGATATCTTTTAATTGGTACTTCCAAATTTCATTTTTAAAAGTGTGCGTCTGTAGCACAATCACTTCCATGCTTTCTGAACAGCCTGACCATTGGTTGTTACCGTGACTTCCTAGGAGCAGCAATCTCATTCTGACTTGAGCCAAGCCGTACACTTTGAGGAAGGTTTATGTTGTGATTAATTTATCTAAATTTACCCTTCTGTCCTCAACTCTCTTACTACTTTTGCTGGGCTTGCTTGCAGTGGGAAAGGGGATCTCTTACTGCTTCATGCACCAGCTCCTTTCCTATAGCTGCCACCTTTAATCTGATCTGATTGCTTTCTTCAGGGACTTGTGCTCAGAGGGAACACACATCTTTCCTTAACTGACTTACAATGCAACCATCCTTTCCTGGACCAAAGACTCTGCCCTCTCTCACCTGCTGCTAACCACAATGCATAGTAAGAGATCTGCTTGACATAAACAAACTACTGCAGGGAGTTTTGTCTCCCGCTTTAGCTATAATGCAGGTGGGTGCAATCTGAAAGATACAAAAATAAATGGCACTATTTTGCAGCAGCTCTTTGGTGTTTCCATGTGAGTGCTTCAGACTATATTAAAGTTCACTGGATTTTGCAAACACAATGAAATCTTGTTTCCCTGGATATTGCTGTTGTGCAGCAATTGTAAGCTATATCACATCATTCATTTTTCTTTACAGCCTGTACATACCTAGGGAGCAATAGATCTGCCTGATCTGTTGAAGAAAGATGTACGTGGATGGCCAGGTATGAGTCAGCTATGTAGTTGTGCAGAACCTCAATTGACAATGATTGAATCAGAAGCCATGCAGCTGCATTAATATTATTGTGGCTGACTTAGTACGGCCACAAACACATCTGCTTCTAGCTGATGGCTTGGAGCTGGTTTGCATCCTTTCACCCAGTCATACTGTAAAATAAAACTCATTCTGTAAAGCACCAAATGAAGGTAACCCATAGTCATACAGGCATATTTTTAAGACTTGTATTATGTTCATACTTACTAGAAAAGTGAAAAATGCATATTACAAAGATTTTGAGGTTCCAGACCTAAAAGCTCTTGATAACTGAAGCCAGAAATTACTGGACAAGAGGCAACCTGAGGCAACATTCTCTTCAGAGAAAAAGAAAAATGTTCAGTTTCTTTTCCAAACAATTTATCTTCTTTTTATTTCACTATGCTACTCACCAGTTCTAGCCATATCAATGGACGAGCTGTTTTGTATTCTGTGTAATTTTTCTATGCACAAAAGTAAATTTTGCAATTCGAAAAAGTAAAATTGAAAAGTCAATGGTAACGCTATGTTTGTTTTAAGAATAGTGTCGCACTGGTTGCTATTTTCCTGCCAGTTTCATCATCATGCACTGATGGCATAAATATGTAATTTTTCAACCACAACTAATATTTGCATTAATTTTCATTCTATAACAAATATTATCCCAGATTATTTAACTAAGAATTAGCTGAAATAAATTTAGAAATAGAACTAAATCAAAGTTTTTGTTCCAGTCTTTAATTTTCAAATGTTTTCCTCATTATTATTCCTATTGTTTCTGAAGAGAAACAGAACTTATATCAGCATTACTGTGCAATGAAGTTGCACTTAGCTATCTCTATGGAAAATAACAACTTTAATCAGACTTTCCTTGAAAAAGAATGAGGATGACTTTTTCATCTAAAAGTCAAATTTGAAAAGTAGAAACTTTAAGCTCAAGTAAATTGATTAAACAAGTTATCACAATGGCTCTTTAAAAGTGACTGAATTACAGAATTATAGAATTACTGAGATTGGAAGACACCTCTGTATATCATCCACTCTAACTCTTGTGCTCATAGCAGAGCCAGCTAAAGCAGATTGCTAAGAGAGGTAGACAGAAGGATTTTGGATGTCTCCAGGACTAGAGACTGATGTTTTTGATGTTTAAGTGGAATTTCCTCTCTTTCAGTTTGTGCCTACTTCCTCACTTGGCACCTATGACAGGAGTTTGTCTCCATCTTCTTTAGTTCCCCACCAGCTATTTATATACATGGATAAGGGTTCCCTTAACATTCACTCCTTAAGGCTGAACAACATAAGCTCTCTCAGCTGCACATTGTATGTCAGATGCTCCAAGCCCCTAATTGTGACTGAACCTGTTCCAGGATGTCCATGACTCTTGTACTGGGATATGCCTTACTAGCATTAAGTAGAAGAGAAGGCTCACCTCCCTTAACTTGCTGGTGACAACCTTCCTAATATAGCCCAGGAGCCTTCTTCTCTACAAGGGCACATTGGTGGCTTCTGACCAGTTGTCTACAGGGATTCCCAGGATCTTTTCTGTAAAACAGCTCTCCATCTGGTTAGCCTCTACTGTGTGTACTGATGCACAAAGCTATTTCTGAATAGGACTTGGCATTTCACACTGTTGCCCTTCGTCTGTTTCCTGTCAGCCCACTTCTCTAACCTGCTGAAGTCACTCTGAATGGGAGCATTCCCATCTGATGTAGCAACCACTCCTTCCACGTTTGCACCATCGCACTTGTTGAGAGTACGGTCTGTCTCATTGTTCAGGTCATTAATGAAGAGATAAGACACTACTTTCCTGGAATAAACCCCTTGCGTACTCCAGCTATGGCTGACCTATCAGCCTGGTCAGACCTAACTTCCCAGTCAGTACATGATGACTATTTGCAATGCCCTTCTTGGTGACTTGGTGATCAAATCTTAATAGATTTGGAAATGGCTTCCAGGATTATTTGCCCCATCAGCTTGCAAGCAATGAAGGTGAGGCTGACCACACTAGAGTTCCTTGGATCTTCTTTCTTGCCTTTCTTGAAGACAGAAGTTTTCAAGCCTTCAGGAATTTCCTTCAACTGCAAAGACTTTTCAAAAATAGTTGCCAGTGACCCAGCAATGGCATTGGTCAGCTCCCTCAGTACTGACCATGGATCCATCCTATCAATATAAAAGATATATTCAGATTGTAAATAAAGAACAATTTTCTGAAAGTGTATAAAGCACTCTGTGTTAGAAAAAAATCTGTAAATTGAAACATAATGTGTTTTGAAATGAGCGATTTTATTCAATCACAGCTTTTCACGGTAAAATAGAAGTTACTATAGCACAGTGCTTTCTAAAAATCAAGTTTACTGTTAAGAATTTAAAATGTATTCATATCTTATAAAGAAACAGATTGTGCTTATACCACAAAGACATATTATTTGGAATTTCAGGTTAGTACAGACTGAGTCTGGCTTCTTGGTGAGAGGTCTCTGACACTGATAGAACTGGTATTGCAAGGAGTGTGTGAACTTCTGATAACTTTTCCAATAGAATATAACACTTGGCTTTTGACCCAGAAGTGCCAAAGTGATTTTGATTTCCTAAAAGAAATTCTTTCTTCACAGACTGTACTGCCATAATTTAGATCACTGGCAGTTTTAAAGTAGGAGCACTTGAACAGAAGTGACTGTTAAAGAGAAGAGACCAAAATGGTAGTTGGTACTGGTTTGTTCCTTTCAAATGGAGTAAGGACATGTCTGTGAACTCCACATCTGTATTTCTGCCTACTGCAGGTGTCCTGAACTTCCTGATACAAATTCTTTTATTCCACACATGAACTGCTACCAAGAATCTGTACTTGAAATAGAATGAACCACCTTGACATTGTTAGATCAATTTTAATTTTGTCCTAGTCAATCTGCTGTCATTCCCTATCAATGGCCATTGTCAACTTTTCCCAGTAAAAATAAGTCTTAATATCTTGGGTCAACACGGACTGAAATATGTTACCATAATTTATAAGTGTTTGGCATTTTATGAGCACAGCATATGGCAAATTTTCTGCTACCTTGGATAGTGGGAGTCAGTAAGCTAGCACACAGGATGCTTCACAGCTCTTGGAGAGGACAGATCTGGTTCAGTAAAACATAAAAGACTTCACAGGTTCTTCAACACCTGTACATGGTCAGTAGTGTCTAATGTAAAAATCAAATAAAAAGTATTGTTCCTGAATTACTTTAGTAGTTTAAAATGTTTAAAATAATTACTGTCTCTAATACTGTTCTAAAACTTCTTTCATCCATCTGGGAGTAATTCTTTGCAGTACCACACTCTAAGTAAGAATTACTCCCACTGAACTTGTCAATGGTACACTAGAGTAAAAGTGGTATAATAAATACAAATATCTTCCCAGAACGGTATTGATCTTAAGCCAGTACAGTGAAAGCACTATAGGGTTCCTAGAAGAAATACATGGATTGTCTATGTACCCAGCAGCTTGGATATTTTCTAATGAATGATTGATTTTCTGTGCATTAAATGCTGCCAGTTACCTGAGGACTGAAATGATTCTGCAGAAATGGCCTTGAGAAAGCCTTAATAAATGAAATTACAAACACAGGCATTATGGCAGCTGAAAAATGAAAAAGTACTCTTTTCAATATGTTGCTGCTACTCTCCTTACTGCTGAGCAAAAAGATAACTGTCACCAAATTGCTCTACTCAGCTTTCCTTTCACCTCGATGCAAAGAGTGGCTGTTGGTTGCTTTTCTTTCTTTCTGCCATCTGGACAGATAATAAACCACACTTTCTTGATCTTCCTACTTAATATCTCAAACCCTCAACCTACTTCAAAATCACTCTCCAGAACCTCAAGGAAAGGAAATCAATTCAGACTGCCTCCAATATTTGTTTAAATGAAATACACCCTTAGAAAACAATGGTAGTGCTTCCTAGAGATGATTCATTCTAAGAATACTACAGTAGCTAGCCTGGTAATACTTGCCTACAGATAAAAATTACACCAAACACCCACACCATGGGAAATCTAATTACTGACATGACCTCTCAGTAGTTCGTAGATAGAAGAAAACCACTAGTCTAGCTGAGAAAAGCATGCTGTACAGTTCTATATATCAGTTAGAAACATGACATTGCCTCTACACCGAATGTGTTGCATTTTGTTTGCAGAATAATTATTCTGACCTCATCAACTACATGCAATTTTCGTTTATTAATGTCAGATCACCTTATATTTCATGACAATTGCTTTTGAGTTACTGTTCACTGCTGAATGCCATCTCATTTGATGAGACAGTATCACCTTATTAGAATGCACCTAGGAAAGTGTCACTGTGGCCACGGCACTTCTAAAATAGTTGAGACAAATTAGTATTGTCAAACCCAAGAGAGAGATTATAAATTCCCCTTTAAACTGCGTTTGAGTCTTCCAAGGACAATTTACCCCCTGCAGATTCAGCTGGCTGATCCTTTAAAGTATTTCACACTGTCATTCTGTAAAGTGTTTTAAATTGTTTTTTAAACTCATATTCTTTTTGCATACTATTTATCTGTAAAAGAAAAAAAATTACTTCCAGTTTATAGATGTTATAGATAATGAATACAGATGTAAACAGCATTGTCAAGGGAAGAAAATTTAAGTAATTTGAAAGTATAATAGTTATATTTAGCTGATATATCTATAGAACCGAATCAGTTGAATTAATCACCATTCAGGTTCAGTTTTATTGCAAATAATTTATTTTGAAAGTGGGAGACCTACAATATAGAATATTTGTTTTCTTTCAGACTGAATTATATTCAAATTCATCATATAGAACTTCAAAGGAATCCTCATTTCAGGTACAAGGCAGCCTTAATGATTCTTATATAAGAAATTCATGATAAACATAAACTACAGTGTCCAAAACACC
Organism: Pithys albifrons albifrons; assembly: GCF_047495875.1. Taxonomy (NCBI): domain Eukaryota; kingdom Metazoa; phylum Chordata; class Aves; order Passeriformes; family Thamnophilidae; genus Pithys; species Pithys albifrons. Next base: position 73,536,945 of record NC_092460.1, read on the forward strand.
TCCTGCAGAGACACTGCCCCCAAAATTTCAGCTTTTTTACATCAGGCTAGTGCAAACTTAAACGATCTTAACATTTTTACAACACACTTTTCCTCTCGTAGCTTCTCAATGTGAGGGGTCTGCTAGATCAACAAGGGCACCCTTCACACACCTTACCTCACTCAGTGAACTCAATAGGAAATGTTTTTGCTCCTTGCTCCCAGTTAAACCTCCACTTGTGTCTACTTACCAAGCATGCTGTGAGAGCATTCCTGTTCTCCCCCATCCTTGTACATGGAGCACCGGCTTGATGTATCTTTCTACTTCTTGGGAACTGGTTTCTTGTGCATTATTTCTGACCCCATGAAAAGCTGACACACAAAAACAGATGGGGCCTAAAAAGATCAAGATCATTACTGACACTGTTGTATTTGACTTCTGGATTTTTGTCTTTCAGTGTGAAATTGATCACACAATGAAAATTTGTTTCACAGCTGTAAGAATTCCATGTTTCTCTCTTCCACAGCTATAATTTGCAGCTGGTTACAAAATATGAAGAACTGGATCTTGAAAAGGACACTAAGTATTTAAAGACTTGCTATAAATGTCTTGGCCCAAATATCTGGTGCACATTCATGGAATTAAAACATTACATAGAAATATGACAACTCAGTAGAAATTCTACTGATGAAGAAATTAGTTTCTTCTTCAAAAAACTACTCCTCTCTGAGTTTAATATATAATTTGAGAAAACTAAATACTTCTCTTGATCTATACGAGTTATTTAAAAACCATTTAGAAATTTCAACTATTTAGCTGAGTATGCAAATTTATGCTAAATTGGACCATCATTATACTTCAAAATACCAATAGAATAGAAATTCTAAATTTTGAGAGAACTACGTTATGAAAATATTTAGCAACATTTTTTCTTCCTTTTCTGAAACAAATTTGATAGTATTTAAAGGGAATAAAATAAGATTCAAGCAAGCAAGTAGGCAAGAAACCTTACCCGAAGTAAGGCTGTCAGACTTATTCTGATTACAGTTGGTACAGGCACTGTATTCAGTTTTCTCCAAATATTTGCCTTCATCTGATATCTCACCTCTCTTACAAGAGAATGTAATTTCAGTGCAGACTTAGAGGTCCAGAAGCTAAGCTAAAAAAGAATGCTCTGACTTATAATAGACAATGAAAAATTGTAGATGAGATCACAAGATCTAGGTATAGTGCAACTTCTTCCTTGAGCTATATTCTTTGTATTTCAAATAATATTGATTTATTGAGGCCATAGTTTCAATAATGTTTATGAATCCTAGTCTTCACCACTCTTCCATTTTTGTTTGATGGTCAAAATCTCATTTACATGTTTCTTTGATTTTTTACCTTTTTCAGCCTCTTTCTCCTTTGCTATTTGAGATTTGAATGGTACTTTTAAAAATATGTACCATTGTCACTAAGCCTGAATAAAAATATTTTGGATTAATGTTTTCCTTTGCCTCAAAGGAGGCTTTCAACTAATTTTAGTGCCACCTTAATCTCAAAGTACAGTAGCTCTAATTTACTTCCTATTATTGTGTGTAAATCCAAAATTATGCAAACTAACAAGATCAGTCAAAAAGAAAACTATCCTTAACCTCTAGAATATTCCTTCTGTAACAGAGAATTCTCTATCACCTAAAGTAATTACTTGTTTAGAAACACTGACATTTTAAATAACTGGTTTTAAAAATAATATGGTTTAAGGGAGCACAGCTAAACACTTCAATAGTCCTGGACTCTCCAAGAGTTTTGTATTCCCAAAGGTTCATTACTGACATGTAAACTTTATGTTGTGCAATGTGCTTGTAGTTGGGGAAAAGTTGGGATTGCAGATGAGGCAAGTTGAGGGAAGTAAAGGCAAAGGACAATCATGCTTTGAAAATAATTGTTGCTTGCCCTTTTTTTCTATTCCATCCCAAGATTACTATTTGCAATAAACCTACTTATACATTTCTATAACTTCATGACTGTTTCGTTTTCTGGTAAAAACAACTAATGTACCTAATAATTTATATAATATCCAATCTCACACTAGGCAACTCAGGACTGGTTATTTTACAATAATAGGAGTATTTACTTCAGTCTAGTCAGGATATTTTTGAAGTCCAGAATGAATTAAGGAAAGCAAGGAAATAAAAGATAAAATTTGCTCATACATTCAGACCAATGAAACAGACTTCTGCAGTGGATGTAGATTTGTGTCCTAGGCAATCTAAGGAGGTGGTTTTTAGACAGGAAGAAATTAGTTTGTATATAAAAACAAGTAAAAAGATAACTTGCATTATGTCTGGTTACCCAAAGGAAACAACCTATAATCTTGTAGAATGAATAAGATATACAGGAAATATAAGAGATTTCCTAACAGTTTGTTTACATGAGAAACAAGCAACAATTTCCTTTTTAAATGAATTTGGTCATACTATAAATTTAGTATGATTCTTGAGAAAATATTAGCAATACATTCTCTCCTTTCCTCATCCACTTATTCTGCACTAGTAAAGATAATTATAAGTGGATTTCAGTTTCGTACTGTTGAAAATATAGTAACATATGCTTGTTAGAATAAAATTGCTTAGAATCATTCAAAGTCAAATAATGATCGATCATGAACTCAGCCTTTTAATTTAAATGTTCAGAAATTTTCTACCTAGACTTTCATATCTGTGTTACATCTTTCTCAGACAGGGCAAAATGAAAGACAGCCTTGACATAAGGACAGTAACCTAGAAGTCATCAGTGTGGACAATAAGTACCTGTACTGGCTGAATGAACTTGGATAATTATTTATGATTAAGTCTAAAACTCAAATTTTATTTTGAAGTGAAAGAAGGGATTCATAGCCCTCTGTCAAGTTCACAAAATCAAGATACTGGCTAAAGGATTGTTTACGATCATTTACAATGCTAACATCAAGGGAATAAAATCATTCACTTCCCCACAGTTTAAGTACCAATCCACCTTCAAGACTGTATTCCTAAACACAAATTTGTAATTAAATATCTAATGCCATTCCTTTCAGTCCAGGGAGACCTATGTTAAATGTTTCATCCCTCCATGCAGATTGGAAGCCGTATCTCCCCAAAGAGTCTTTTAATCATCAAGAAGATGAGCTGAGGGACCCTCAATCTGCCTGCTTGGTACTGTTCCACTTTGCCTAAGAAAATATGTATTTTCCAAAAAGATTGATTTAATTGCACTTATTAGAGCACTCATCCTTGAGGGAAAAATCGGGATTCCAGTTCCATCTTCCACTGATATTTCACTAATTTGTGTTGGAAAGGGAAAGCTCTGTTTCCCTTCACCTTTTTGTGTGAACTCACCACTTATATAATCAGTTTCTCATGGTCTTTGGCTGAGTCAATATTTAATTACTCTGTGTAAGTGAAATAAGTTCAACAGAAAAAGAAAAATGGGAACATCCAAATTATTACCAGTTACTAGCAGCTACAAGTACCTAATATTATGGGTTTCTCTATTAAAAGTCAAAAAATCACAGAATGAGAGTGGAAAAGAACAAGATATTCTGTATCCAGAAAATGATATTTACTTTTTAGTTGAAAGATTTTTCAAGGCACCATTGTCAGTTTAATTCTGCTTTCTTTGTACCCTAATCTGTGCAGTGTTCTTGGTGGATGTTTTGCTTAAGCTGCATGGATAAGTACTTAATGTACTCATCAAAGTGCTCAAGGTAGACACATCTGAAACAGTTTTAGACATGACCAGAAATTCCCCAGGAACCTAAGGAAATTTAATGTTTGATTACTTCCCAAAGGACTTCAGTTACCTTAAGCCTTAAACTTGAGGTTTTGGCATGCAATTAGGAATTTAAATTCCTGAAGTTATAGTATTTTATGATCTAGTACTTATATTTCCTATTGAGTGCTTCAATCCTCAGGAATTCTAAATTAAGGAAAGAGTAGAATTTCTCCAGTATATAAGTATTGTGCAAATGTATTGAATCTCACAAAATTTAAGGATCAGCTATAAGGCAATGGAACAAAATGCCAACTCATATGTGTATGGCCAAAGTTCACGAACGAAGATTTGGGAAGGGCTGTCCCAACGTGGGTGTGCCCTTCCAGCCTGCACAGTGGATTTTAGGTGAGGCTCAGCGTGCGCAGAACTGGCCCCACCGTTTAAGTCCTGAGGTTCATCTGCCACAGCCGAGCGAGCTTGGACAGTGCCAGTGAAGTCCTCAGGACTAGAACCTACAGCACCTGGCATTTCCCAGGAGGTCTCCCATCCAAGTACTAATCCGGGGCTGACCCTGCTTAGCTTCTGAGATCTGACGGGCTCAGATGTCAGGGAGGCATTTAACTGCCCATCAACTCATATGAATATTTAATAAAAGACCACTGCTACTGTGATATAGCAGAATTTATATTGTGGTATTAAAGAATGTTTTAAAATTGCCAGTAAAAATTCTTATAATGACAACACCTTTACACTTATTGCTAGACATTTTTCTTCATATTCTTGGGCTTTGCAGACATAAACTAATATATTATCAACAATGGCATGAAATAATATGGCCATACAGGAAATGGGATAAAGTTTGGAAATAGAGGTTGCCCTCGGATGCTCCTTTTTTGCAGTGACTCAGTAGTTAATGTTTTATTTCTGTGTAATATGGAAATATTTCCAAGATGGTAGAATTCTATATCTTGAGCAGTCACTGGGTCTCACAAAAAGCAAGTGATACTCAATTTGTTCTAAAAATAGGAGCATTCAGCATATCTGCATTAGTCAAGGGCATACTGACAATGAGAAGATAAAACTAGAAACAGAGAACATAACCTTTGCTTCAAACTCAAAATTAGAACTTGGGTACATCTATGTCTCAAGAGGAGGTGGCTGTCAGAGGGTAGAGATGGCCATGGAAGATCTGCTACAGTTTTTAGTTATGCCAAAAATCTTTATTTGCTCAGCTTTGCAAATGAGCCTTAATTTGAGCTATGAAAATCATCTTGAGCAGATGAAAGATGTTCACCTTAACTGCACTCAGTGTTGAAGTCTTGCAGTACCATGAATACTGACAGTAGCTAATAAGGAAAATGACTAGTAGGTGACTATTAAACAAAATGGGCTTATTGCTTGACATTTTGACATCTTCATCAGAACAGATTTATGCTAATTATAGAGACAACATCACTAGATTTACAGACCTAGAGTAATAAAAGGCAAAGTTGCTCTTTACTCAACAGAAGACCCATTGTAGAGATTTATATTAGAAAGTCACTTCATCTTCTGATTAATTAACAGCATGGGCTCATTATATTATTTCTTTCTATTTTCATATTTATTTTATTCTCACTGCCCCATAAGTCTTGCTGCTTTCAAGACTGAAGCACTTTGTGGAGTTTGAATTTAAACTCAGATGACTGAAAAACTACATACATTTAAAGTTAATTTCTCATTGCTTCTGTTTACATGGGTTTTTTTTTTATACAATACCTACTTACCAGGATTTCTAAAGCTCTGAATAAGAAGTATGTCTGGCTGCCGGGGAAACAAATTACTCTTTATTTTTTAACCCCATTTGCAAAACATTCTTCCAGATGTTATAGTATTGTCAACTGTAAGACAACATAACAATTCTACACTCTCTCTCTCTCTCTCTCTCTCTCTCCATATATATATATCGTGCCACTTTATTGATTAATTCTTAAAGAAATCTTAAACACCCTTGGGAAAGAAGGATGTTGGATAATAATAATGCAATAGTAGTTGTCCATATATATTGTCCTTGATAGTATGGAACTAGTGACACAGGGAACCAGAGAGTCTTCCATGATCCCAGAAGTCATCTTTTTTGAATCGATTAAGAAGAAAAGAGATCAGAAAAAAGTTATTGTTTAAATTGGGTACAGAAGCTTCACCAATTCAATCTGTGGTTATTTCTTGGATTAGTTGCCCACATAAGGCAAGATATATGTATATTGCTGTCATAGGTTCACCTAAGTGGGCCTGGAGCTGTCAGTTGACTGGAGTCAGTCTGGGCTAGCAGCTGACAGCTTCTAGCCAGTAGTATTGTATTGTATTCTATATCATGTTACGACATCCTTTCCAAAGAGGATAAGAACCAGTGTAGGAGTGGCTTGGGGCAGTTGCTTCATGGCTGTGGTTCCTGAGATGGTGTGCTGTGCTGTGCTGAGAGAGATGGGGGAGGCCCGGGCCCACGGCATCGGCTCACCACTATACAACTCTAGGGAAGTAAAATGTTTGTTCTTGAGTCTGTCTATCTGGAGATTAAGTCTTCAAAGGTGATTTGGGGTTAGAATTCTATGATTTGTAGTTCACTGGAAAAAGAAAATTTGTGCCTTGCTGTTTTTTTAACTTGTGTAAGTATGTATCTGTACTTGCTAGTTCTCTCTTTCTTTTCGGTAAAATATATGTAGTTTTAGCATAAATGTAATTTGAAGTTTTTTTTCCCCTTCCCTTTTTTTTTCCTTCGGTGGGCAGAAGACAGCTTTTCTCTCTGTACTTAGTGGGGGTTGGCAGTTAACTAACTCAAACCAATACAATTGCAAGTATCTGTAACTGGATTTAGAAAAGAAGTTAAGCTAAATTTCTTGTTGTTTTGTGCTTACTTGGTCAACCCTCATCATGACAGATGGTGAAGAACAAGCAATTCAGAAACATCCCTAGTCATAATAAGGAATACCAATCTTGTTGGCTAATGTCACACAAAGTGGTGTGTGACCAGTCATAGCTCTTTACAGCCATCTGTTCTTGCTCAATATGAGTAGATTATTTTGGTATGGACTATATTTTTTATATACCAAATACTTTTTTGTATCCAGTCACTATGGGGAAAATGGGTATGAATAGGACATAATTAATGATTAATTGGTAGTAAATAATATTACATCTTTATTCTGCACAGATTCTTCAAAGAAAAACTAGGCATTTTAAATTTATAGAAGTATTAGCAAGAAAGGGGGGTTTACATAAAATTTTAAGGGACTGGAGGATAAGAGTAAAAATTTTTATTCAAGAATGCATTGCAGATGCAGAATTAGAGTTATATGATACATTGCATCTCTTCCCAGGCTATTCCTCCACAGATGAGATTCATAACTCAGAGGTTATATTTATGCTGAGCTTTTCAATACACAATATACTGATGATTCTGTGTCTTTAAATAAGCATCTGTAAAAGAAGGTGCATATGGGTCAGATGGTCAATACAAGCATCTGGTCACTGACAGCGGTCAGCAGGACATGCTCAATGAAGATCAGGTAGCAAAGAGTGATTTTTTTCCCCGCAGAATTTTCTCAGAATTTTCTGTGATGTGTGTCTTAGAAAACTCCAGGGCTAGAAATGAAAGAGGTAGTGAATTTACTGATCTATATCATATCTTCTTTCCATCACCTTCATCCTAGCCTGAACAATCCTAATCAATCCTTCTACAGAAGCAGGGTGCCTATCAATAAAATGTCAAATCCATACAAGTAGATTTTGTCTTTTGATAATTACTTCATCCTTTTATATACTATTTGTATTTCTTTCAAGTCTCTTTCTAACATTTCTCTTGTTATAATCCAAAGGGTTTTTTGAATATAGAGTAACACATAAGATTTGGCTTTAGTTAAATGAGAAACAGTACTCTCAAACATAACCTTTAGTTGTATGTATTATGTTTAGTTCATATTCCATTCTCTTTAAGATATAAGGTCTGCAAAATCCTGGAATTAAAAATTATTCATTCAGTCAGTAGTTGTCAGCACACAACAATTACCTCTGGAATACTTTTGATCTATAATTTCTTAGACAATCACGGTATATTACATGCTACATTCTCATGTCAATGATAAAGGCAAAGCAAAATTTTATCACATAATAATGTGTCATTTTTCTCTACTAGAAACATAGACATTCCATATATTGGAGAATCATTGGAAATTATTTATTTTCAAAGTTAACTTATTATTGTATGATAATTGTTCTATTATTTTCAACCCTAATTAAGGGTGTGATATAATTTATCAAGGTAAATATATTCAAAGCATTACTGGAGAAAGCAGCTATCTGGTATATTTTCTGATTTTTCAAAAATTAAATTATTTTAGCCAATAATATATTAAAAGTATTTTGTTATGAGTTGTTCTTGTGACTTTTAATTGACTTATTATTTAATTTTAATTGATTGTGAAACAAAGATTGAGATGCTTAAAGTACTTAATCTCAATTACGTGTACTTTCTAAGATGCTATTTGCACATTTGGTACACCAATAAGTTTCTATTTAAGCTGAAGCCCACATCCAGTCTGGTGTTAAAAAAACAGAGCAGTATGTCATTCAGTGGAAAGATAAAATGTGAATATTTTTATTTCCCAGATATGGAACTATAGCCTGAAATTTTGTGTAAGCGGCTGAGGGATCCCCTTGTGCCTTCCCCTTGGCGAGAATAAAAAACATTCGGCATCACACTTTTCTCCTTTACTGAAACTATACATATGTTTAAATATAGTTAACATATGAGTCACTTTTTCCACACAGAAATTTTTGTTAGCTCAGAAATACTTCTTAGCATGTCACTAGTTTCTCAAAATTTTCAGGCTTCTGCTGAGACTAAAAGAGTACTTGTGACCATTTTAAAAAATACATGTACAAGAAAGCTGAGTCTAGATAACTGATTGAGGATTAATATAAAATATAGTCAGTTGGCCAAAAAGAATTTGGGAAAAGAGAGTACTTACAAGTGAGATGTCATATTCAAGAAAGTTTTTCTAATGTGTACATGAGTAGGAAAAGAATGCAAAATTAGGTCTCTGTTAGCTACAGTCAAAACTTTTTTAGTAACTGGAATACAGCTGTACTTAACTGTGAATTCTCTATTTTATTTGTGTCTTCCACCTTGAATCCTGTCCTTTGTCACAATGATCTTGTAGTATGATCTCCACTTTGTATTATGCTAGAGAGACAAATGGTACCCTGAATAAGTAGAATTTGATTGCATTAAATATCACAGTGGACAAGAATTATGGATATTCTGCTTCAAAACTGCTGATACCTGTAACATACTTATATGCAATGCATTTAGAATAGATACAAATCTTTTTAATATTACTGAAACAAAACATCCCTTGGAATAGTGGGAAGTTGAAAACCATCTTAAGTTTCCAAATATCTGAGAAGCTGAAGATATAATCATACTATCTGGAACCTATGCCCAGACCTGGGTGCAGAGGTGATGGAAATCACACAGAAGCATTCTCATGCTTATGATGAAACTGTGTTAGGAAGAAGCCGTACACTGCCCCTCTCAAAAACAACAACAACAATAAAGGAAAAATACTTTGACAAAGAAAACAATGTATTACAGGCCAGAAAGCAATCAAATAAGATACAAATTGTCAGAAGTCAAGCAGAACTAGATTCAACAAAGTAAATTATCGAAGAACAGAGAAGAGTGTATGCAGTTGTTGAGCTTTCCACTTTCTATGCTTTAAAAAAGTAGATGTTTTCAGCAAATAACTGGCATTTACAAATTGATAGATTCTAAAGCACACTGGAAAGTTTTTGTTTGTTTTGAGGGTTTGGGTTTGGTTTTTTTTCAACTTTCTTGATGATATGTTCCTTCTTTGCTCTCTGCATTATAAATGCTTGGGTGGAAGTGGCAGGTAAGAAGAAAAAATAAATGGATCAGCTTCCAGAGCAAGGCTTTGCAGCTATGATTTTGATATCTGTGAAGTAACGTGTGTATATAAAATGCCGTGAAACAGAACTGTGGTATCCAGGACTTTGGAGGCATTGACTGTCCTAACTGCTACACTCTGCCTGCTAATCCCCTTTCTCCTCATTCCTGTCTCCTACTCACAGAAACTGATGTGGTGGTGGATGTTAGTACAACTTTCTTCTTGGACTAGACCTTTCTTTCCATTGCTTTGGAGACTCAATCATGGTACGACAGTGTGGGGGCTGCAGGGAGATGGGTGGCAGCTACCTTCATGGTCCCAAAATCCCTGTCCCTAACATACCTGAGGATTTTTATTTGAAGTTCTCCCTGTTATTTCCTATTCATCCATTTCTATTATGAAATTTGGAAGATAACATGGCATAAAAGATAAAACTGGGAGTGATAGTTCACCATGAAATGTTACCTGAAAACCAAGAAATGAAATGGTCTTCTGCAAAAGCAACTTTATAGAAGCAGTGTATTTTGGAATATAAAGAATTATATTTTTAAGAGCTTTAAAATATCAAACTTTCACATCTTGTCAAACTTCACAAAGTCTGGGGTTGGTTCAAATCTCCATTTAGCTGCCATGTATTTTTCCCTTCTATTTCCTTTTCCATCATTTTTTGTTACCAAGACTTGACAAATTGTTATCACAAAAACATAACTGGCCACTTGAATCAACTTGCTTTTCTGTCAAGAATGTCTCAGCAGTAGCTTTCATTCTTTCATTGAAGGATTTCTTTTCAAGTCAAATGGAAAGCATTATTTTATAAAGAAATACCTTACTGTTTTAAAGCTCAATTTTCCAGTGCTTCTGGACAGATAGACTTAAGAGCTGAAGGGACTTGGCACCCTGCAGGAGGCACTCTGCACAGCCAAGGCCAAAATCGTTAAATACAGTACTTTTTATAGTGCACATACAAAAAATATTGGCTTTGAGCTTTGTTTTTTTGCATCTGTACAATGTTCCATTTCTTAGTAATGTTTTTACAAGTGCTGTACTTCCTATACTGTAATTGAGGGTAATTGGGTTGATTTTTAGCCTGCTTCTCTAAATATTATAGAAGACCTAAGACTGCAAAATATAATGATAAATATGGCTACTTTAAGTGGTGTCACAAGAAGAGGATTTATTCTTTTATCTGTTAAGGAATTTCTATTTGAGGTAGAGTGAATATTGCATATTTTTAAATTTTATTTTCAAATACATCTGAATTTTTTTTACATTATTATCACTATCATCATTTTTATTATATGGATCAGAGTAAATGGCTAAGAGGAGCAGAAATGCCATGCACTCTGGTCAGCTGCAACTCTGTAAGTAAAATAACATGGGAAAGTGAGGTGAAATTAAAGAGAATGGGGAATGATGTGTACACAGGTGGGAAAGCTACATCAAGACCACCTGAGGTGATAGGAATGGAAATTAGTGAAATGAGAGTTTCGTAGGCTAAGAACAAAGAGGGAAGAGGTGTTTTCTAAGGAAAGCAATTTCAGAAACACTGCTGGGTGCATTGCACAGTCTTAGGTAGAGCAATAGATAATGGCAGAAGACAAAGAGAGAAGCCAGAGCCTAGTGAGCAGTGGATCAGAAAGTCTCAGCCAAAGAAACAGAGAGAATCTGGGAAGGCAAGGATGATGATGGCAAGGAAACCCACAAAAAAAAAAAAAGCACAGGCACTTTTCCTGCTACCAGGAAACCCACCTATGCTTTGTCTAACTATTCAGGTGCCCGCAAGCACCACATTTTTGCTTGCAGCCTCCTTTACATGCCAAATCACATTTCCCAGACATATGCAGAATTGGTGCCTGTGGTACATTGAAAGTTTTAATCTCTGACATGGAACCTAAATTTGTTAATTTAGAAATGCTAATTTTTAATATTTTGATGTCATCGGACAGGAAGGGAGGAAAGATTGTCTTAAGTAAGAACATGGTCAGGGACATCTGAAATATGTAGAAAAGAAGACACAGAAAACAGAAAAGAAAAGAAATAAAAGAAACAACTGGAAACAACTAGAAATAAAAGCAAGAGTATAAAAGTGCTAGAATAAACCAGTGAACCCAGTTACAGAGCCAAAATACTATGAAAAAGACCACATGGATTTATATACCAGATAAGTTACTTCAAATTCAGAATTTTTCTTTAATTAAAAAGTATGTCTTAAATTACATTATGAATCAATTATACAATTTACTTTGTAATAAAAGGTAGAAATTTTGAAATTCATATAGAAGTATTTAAAAATGTATTTTGAGGGACAAAATGTAAGCATTTCAGTAGAAAAAAAGGAAAAAAATAATGTTGGTTTAAGAAAACGTTCAAACTAGATTGTGAAATTACTTCATTTAAAACCACTGCAACCTCATTCTTCAAAATATTGTTTTTAAAATAACCTCATCTTTGTATGGCTTTGTTCCCAGTTCATATTTATGTTGTTTCAGAAAAAAATGAGCTTGTATTGTTTCTATTTTATTTTTCATTTTGCAATGGTTAAAACTGGTTTCTATTCTGGATATAAGTGTTGTTTTTTTTTTTAAATAGCATTTGTTTGCTTCAGTTTCTTTTTTGAAAGTGTCCCTTGTTTCACATCACAATATAATATAGTGGAGAAGAAACATAGACAAGTACTCAGGATCTTTATGACTAACAAATCCTACAGTACTTTTAAATTATTAAATAAAGTGAGATAAATAGGAAACTTTAGCTTCTCTTTTGTTACTTCTTTGTTTCAGTTTCCCCTTTCCTGGGAGAACATGTGACAATAGCACACAATGGTTGAGACAATCTGAGGGTGCCTGAGAAGTGAAGCTATTCGGGAGTAAACAGTGCAAGACTTTTAGTATGTCCGGTACAATAACAGAATAAGTTCAGAATGTAAAGGAAATTGCTTCACCTTTCTTAGAGCAAGTGTGTGCAGATAACCTCTGAGTGTGTCTGGAAGTGGTTGAATATATCATGCTTGGTAATATATTTTCTGGAAACTGAGATGTCCAGTCAAGGAAGTTATGGTGCAGAATTGCTATTACTCTTTTTCTTAGCTGCTGACTGAACAAACAGAGGTTTCCAAAATTTTTTTGGTTTTTTTTTTTTTTCATTATATCATGCATGGTTTTGGTGAAGGTTTCATGGACTGGAAGTAGAAAGTCATTTCTTATTCAATAAATCCTGGAAGTATTACTGGGTAGAAAAATACACAATAAATTAAGAGAGATTTCTTAGTGGAATATAGTATAAGGGGCTATATATTTTTACCATCCTAAGTATTTAAACGTTTGTTCATATGACATCAAGTTACAGCTGCAATTGTACATTATACAAAAACACTAGGACCACTTAGGAGAATAAAAATAAACACAAAATACAATTGGAATAGACCTACTGAATACATGCACTTTGGGTAAGCCGAAATCAGAAAGTAATGTTTCCTTCCTTCAGCCAGAATTCTTGATCCTCAGATCTTATTTTGGGCTCTGTAAACACTGGAGAAAAAACTTGTGAAGATAATTTATTCTTCTTTCACCCTTTGATTATTTTTTCTTCTTTTTATATGATTTAATTCCTGAAGGAAGAATTCAGCATAATAAATTAAACAGAATACCATATTCAAACATATACCTCTTCTTAAAACAAATGTGGTAATTCAATTGGTTTCATTTATTCCATAAATTTAATTTTTTGTCAATATAATAAAATATATTAAATAATGCATTCAATTGGATTATGCTTCATTAGATAATTAAGTGAATATAACTTAATAATAAAACCATGATAGAATACAGACAAATATTGAAAAGTGATGAGCTTTTACTTTGCCAGGTTCATGAAGAGGTGAAATTTCATATGTCAAGGAATGTAGCTTGTATTCAGTAAAATTGTCTTTTTTCTATTTTCAGTTTAGTGTAGAGAGGAAAAGACATTTAAAGATATATTTTGTAGGAGTCTTAAAGATTGATTTGAGCTAGAGAGGGCAATAAGAAAGAATGTCTCAATATACGATGTCCCACAGGCACATATATAGTACCATAATCTCACTATATCTGTTAATGGTGAAAAACCTAATGGCACTAATGTGAATACTCTCTGCCTCTTATAGAATTGCTTTTAGCAGAAAAATTGCTCCTCTCTGTTGTCTCATATTTACAAGTTCAGTAGCTCCATTTTGACAAATATATGAACTTATTCTGCTGGGTTTATATTGGAACACCATGGAGGTACCAGGACTCTCAAAGATGTACCAACTATCAGCAGGAAATTTCAATGTGCTCACAGTATTGCTTTGATTTTTCACACCTTTCTGATTTTTCAGAGTCACCTTACCTTTCAGAAACATTAGACTGTAATACTGGACTGAAAGTCTCTAAGAAATAGCTTAGCTGTTTTATTCCATTTCAGTTCCTGGCACTATCACTTTTTTTCACAGATAACACTGAAGCACATTTTTCAAAACTATTCTTAGTGTTTCTTATTTGTGGAAATTAAACTGAAAAAGCTGGAATCACTTCTAAGCTTTTACAAAAATAATGAAGCTTTTACTTCAGTATTAGAAATGGCCAAAGGTTTGATGAGTTTTCCCCCTCTCTCCCCCATAAAATTACTATTTCTTAAAGGCTCTTGTAGCTGTTAATAGAGACTACCCACATCTCTACAAACAAAATAGGGCTGAAGTTTATTTGTGGGGTTTGTTTGTTGTTTTTGCTGTTTTGTTTGTTTCTGGTAAATTGGTGATTCAGAAAGCTAACAAGGAAATACAAATTCCAAATTAACCATACAATGACAAAACACCAGACTTCACATCACCATAACATGTGAATGCAAGTCCCTACATCTTTTTGTTTCAGTTCTATCATCTTAAATGCTTATTTCATTATTATTTTCAGCTCAATAGATCAGAATATCAAAGACTGTAATTTTTGAACATTTCCCATCAGGCAGAATTTATTCTTTCTATTTACTGGTGTCAAGCAGGTTTCAGTCTCATGCTGAGCAGATGCTTTACTAATGGTTTGCACAGTGGTTAATCAAATATTTATGCAGCACATGAAGGAAATATACTTAAATTTCACTGCAGATGATTGAATAAGTTCTATACCATTTCCCCAATGAATAGTCATGTCCAAACACTTTCAATTATTCATGTTCTAATTTGTAAATATTGCAAGGAGTTCTTATCTGGCAATGCCTGCTAGTCCTGTAACTGAGGAGAAAGAATGGAATAATTCCTCCTATGTATAAAAGACAAATGATAAAGAATGATTCTGGTCTTTTAATATACAGGTTCAGTGCCAGCTCCTGACTAATTTAGAAATGAATGCTAATCCATAAACATATATAACTTTCTTATCTTCATTACAGTTGAAACATTCTGATATTTTGTACTCTTCTGTGTTTTGAAATGCATGGGTGGTTTAATCTTAAATAAGGTGGAATAATCTTGGGAAAGTAATACTGCAAGTCAGTAATTGTCACGACGTTCTCCCCCAAGTAATGTGTGCAGTATCTTACCTCTGCTGTCTAAAATGAGAATAAAAACATTTTTAGGAATTTAAAATTGACAGGAAAATCAAGGTCCTGATTTGACAGAATCCTTGTTTAGGTAGTCCTTACTGATACAAACTGTTTCAATTAAATATTGCTGGATTAGACAATATTATATATTGTATGCGTTATTACTTTACAGTTGGATTCTTTCTGTTGTGGCAGGCAGAATGCTTGTTTTTATTCCTAGGTAATGAATTAAACATTAATTGTAATTCCAGAGATAATTAAGATAAATGTGCACTTAAATGATACAGAGTATTATGTGTATAAGCAAAATAAATTGTATAGATAAAACAAAGAAATTATTACTTCTTGAAACTGAGCTGGCATCAAGCTGAAAGGACCTACAAACCTTCATGAGAAAAATGAAATTAATTAAAGCGAAACACCAGATTTTACATACAGGTAGGAGCAATCAGGTCCAACATTATAGATTAAGAATTATACATCCTGGCAATGAAACTGCAAAAGCAGGTCTGGAGATGAAAACAGATCCAAATGGTCGTGACTGAGTAGCATTACAGTGTGGTAAACAGGCATGGGGTACTGTCAATGTGCCAAGCAATCTTTCTGCTCAAGACTCTACTGGTAAGGCTTCAGTTAGAATACTTTCTCTGGATTTTGGTGCTGAGTTCTAATTAAGAAATGGGCCACTGAGAGAGCCTGGAGAAGACATCAAGAACCGATACTGGTCTGACCTACAAGATAGACTGAAGTTTTAGTTTAGGAAGGAGAGCTTGGTGGCTCCAGTTTTGAAGATGTGAAAAAGAGCTGTGTGGAAAAGAGAAAATCCGGCCATAAAAGTAAAGTGCTTCATCTGTAGCAAGTGTGGCTTATGGCAGATATCAGGAAAACTTTTTGGAATAGAATATTATAAATGGTATGAAATGTGGAAACTGAAATTGTGGGATACAATTTTGATATACTCCTGTCAGATATGGCTTATGGAGTGGTGATCCTACTTCTGGCTAGAAGGTAAACCAGATCTGCACAGATGTCCTCCCAGACTTTTCCTCTGTAATCCCATCCAGTAGCTTTACCTTATTGAGCATGTTTATTTGTTTGTTTTCTTTTTTTCCCCTCTTCCAATTTATATTTTTACAACTGGTTGTTTCCTAGGTACAAAGATCAACAGTGGAGACTCCCAGGTCTTGGATTTTCAGAACAAAAACATGATGAATTGTCAGACCTGTGAAGTGGTTTATAATTCAACATAATTTGTTTCCTAGTTAAAATTTAGAATTTTAGATAACTTAGACATAAAAATAATTAAAAGCTGAAAGAATGGAGGAAAAGGATGCCTAAATGGATCTCTGCTTTAGCAATCTGCATGATCTATGCTTCAGAATAGAATATATTCAGAAAAATCTTGTGGTTGATATTCTTATGTGTCAACATTACCTGTAGCAGATATATTCATGATACAATGTATAATACAATGATATTGCTACAATATACAATAAGAAATTTGTAATACAATAGTTAATGAATCCACAGAATTGGATCACCTGTATGTTATCACTTATCCGTGCATACCTTCACAGAAAATGTAATTATAGTTATCGTATGAAAATATTTTAAAAAACCTGTTGCTATGCTTGAGAGCATCAGCTTGTGTTTCAAAACTTATCATTATACACTATTTTTTATCACTACACAGATGAGGTTCATGAATCTGGAAGTAGCTGCTCATCAGCTAAATGATAAGCAGTCATAGTCATGACATTTTCCCACAGTCATGAAAAGATGGTAAAATTTTAAAGTAGTTTTACTGAATATTTGCTGAAGAATATGACATGACAATCCACACCATGATTAACTTCCTTTTAGTTATCTGTCAGACTTCCGATACAAAAAATATTTAAAACATGTAGCTGTAGAAGAGTATGGAAGGTCTGTGTGAAAATGTCTACATTTAAGACAGTTTGTCCAAGCATGGTATTTACACTATATTAATTATAATGTGCCCATTCTTCGTTGATGGATGATCTTGCTTGCTAATAATTTTCTGTTTTTTCTATCATTTATGAACTTAAACAGAGGACATATAAAATTTTTAAAATACTCCACACCTATTTTTTTTCTCTGTAGTGGCTGTACTGTATTTCCATTTAGTCCATTTTTTCAGAGAGACAAGAACAGATCACTCACACTGTTCCAATCATACATTCTGCAGCAAAATCTCTACCTGTTTCATTCCTTCTGAGTAGAAACAGTTAGGAGCTTTTATCTCATGGGATGTTTTAGAAGTTCAGTCAGAAAAGGTTGGTTATCAGGTCTTCTCACTTAACAGACATTCTATTTTCTCCTCTTCTATCACAAAACAGTAATTTCTTTAAAGTATAAACAATGTTCTTTATCTTACATTTATGACAAATGAAACATGGCCTAAGGGGTGGAACTGGGGAGGAGGGGTAGAGAGAAAAGCAGCAACATCACATGTGTTTCAGTCCAGTGATATTTCCTATTGTAAAAAGTCCTGTATCTTAGGAATCTTGTCTTGTATAGTGAGATCCTTTTTCTTTTTAATATTTATTTTCTACCTATTCTAAATAAATAAAATTATTGCTGTGATAAAGAAAGTGTAGCTTTGATAAAGTATTATTTTAAGGATTTTTGACTGATGGGAGACAAACATTGGTCCTAGGACATTTTATATTCAGTATTCAAAAAAAATGAGTGCTTTCTGACACTTGGATCATCCCCTTATATCCTGAAAACAAGTATTCGTTTGGTGTTTGAGTTCTTCACTCTAGTGTTGTACACACTACAGTAGGCTACACACTCCATACACAGCTGATTCCTGTGGTCCACGATCTGGACTTTGTTTATTCTGCTTGTGATGATGCTAAAAAGCAGTTTAGTGGGTAGACAGTTTAAATTTTTGTTCTGACTTTTCCTCCTAATCATTCAAACCTGGCAAATATATCCAAGAATCCTTTTTTTCTAAAGAGGTATAAGTTTAAAAAAATCATTTAAGGAATCAGCCCAATAATAATATCACAAGATAATAGATTTTATTTCTATATATGGTTGACTATATATTGGCTATATATTGTGGCTTTATCCCAAGCTGGAGGACACACACTGTCTTAAAAGCAACTGAATTAGCTGATGAAATTCCCGGATGCATCTGCTTGTTGCTTACTGCTCCCAGAATGTTGATTGCATTGAAAAGTTCAGGAGATTGGGTATGATAATATATTTCAATCTCTTAATATCAGCTGATTCAAATTTCTGGAAGATGACTATAGATTGATTTCACAAGTATTCTGCCATTAGCAGGGAGGAGGAGGTGGTGTTGAGAGACAGACAGCAGATGGACCAGGAGCCTCTTCAACCAACTAGCTGGAACTGGTAAGCAAGGTGGTATCTCAGCCTCAACTATCTCAGATGCACAGCAAGACAAGCCTCAATGCACTATGAGTGATGAGTCTGTTAGCTGCTCAGAACAGAGGAGAAAACTGGTAAAAATCTATGGTTTGCTTTAAATAATGAAATGTATTGCAGTGATTTATGCCAAGATTTTAGGAAAAGAGTGCAAATGATCTGTAGGTAAATTACTGCATGAGGACCAACTTGAGTTCATGGGGAAAATTTTAATTTGACTCAGTTTTCTTTGAATACAAATTAGCAGTGATATAGAGACCTGAGAATTTTTTAAATTTTTTGAGACAAAGTGTTTAACACAACTAGAATAATAAAATAAATGTTGAACCTGTGGTTAGGTTTCAGTAAGTTTTTGGAAAATGTCTACTCCCTCCAAAACCAGCAACTAGTACCTCTGAGGAGATATTATGGAGTTTCTTCTGGTTAGTATTTATCAAGGTACAAAATGTGCAAAGTGAGGATGTTTCCTTCCTTTCTTTTACAACTGTAAATGTAGAAGTTTCCTTGCAGATTGTGTGGCATTCCCTACTTTTCTGTGGAAGTGGGCATATATCAAAACCACCTATTAAAACTTCTTTTTTTCACTTTGTACAGTGGCATAGGCATAATAAACACTTCGGTCAGCGTAGCTAGTAATGATGTATAATTAAAATCAAATCCTCAGGGCTTTATGTGTAACTCTGTTATTCATGCCTTTTTCTCTCTTGAGTTACAGTGTCATGTAATATACACATTCTTCTGACACTATCTTTGACCTATGAACCTTCTTTAAGAAGTACAAGAGTTGTTATAATGAGCCCTTCATTTTGCTATTCTCTTTCCATAAAATTTCTGACTGAGAGATGGAAAGATATTTTGCGTCACAATTTTGAAAATCAACTCTTTAGAAGAATGTAGTTAATTTATAATGCTTGTGTTTCTCTGTAGCTTTTCTTATTAGCTGCTAGTGTTTTGTTTGGTGAATCCTTGCATTTTTGTGAGACAGAGGTTCTCTCAGGCTCTCAGTCTACAACATTGTAGACACTTATATCAGGAACAAGCACTGTTTGGATAGGTCCCCCCAGTTTTGTCACAGAGGTGTAGAAAAAGCTTTTTAAAGGATTAAAGGATCATATAGTATTTGATTCATGTATGGAAGTCCAGTGTGGTATGTTAGCACATCTGTGATCTAACAAACAATTCAGTATTTCTTCAATCAAATGTCACAACTTCCTTGATTTATTCTGACCCTTTGCCTCATTTTTTCCCAATCCTTTCAGCTGCATCTAGATCCTGGCATCCACTCCCTGCCTCCAGCCACACTCCCAATTAATTTTTCTTGCCATGTGTTAGCTGCCTGCTCTGATTTCTGCCACAGCCATCTAAATTGTCAAAAGAGATATGTTCTCAGAGTTGTGCTACCCCGGACAGGAACAGTTTTGATTTTCATCAGCTCTTCTGTCTCTGATCTCTATCAATATGGATTTAAAAATCTTGGACCCCTTTATGGTTCCTCTGCAAATTCTGGCTGTGCTCTGGCTTGAGTTTGGGGCAGTGCACCAGTCCCACTCCTCTCCTTCACAGCAAAGTGTTACTCAAAATTGGATTGAATATCTCTTCCAAGAATGGACAGGCAAAGCTGGATTTGATTTTAAATTGTCTGTGCAAATCTGTTAGATGCCTAATTTAAATTCTTTGTTCCATTCCCTTTCAGCCTCTTTTGTCTCAGAGAGTTAATATGATAAGCATCTGAAAACAATTCATTAATGACTGAAAAGTCTCTAGATGACAGAAGTTGAAAGGCTGAAATTTTTATTTGTATAGTGAAGAAATCAAGGTAAATAATACACATTTCTAAAGAGTATTATACATTTACCATTAGATTTTATTTACTTTGAAAAGGAAATACCTTTCTTCTAAGTACATTAAAAATGTTGCTGGGAAATACTAGTTGCTCTTGTTTCTGAACTTTCATAGAATCATAGAATCATAGAATCATAGAATCGATTGGGTTGGAAAAGACCTCCAAGATCATCGAGTCCAACCCTTGGTCCAACTCTAGTCCATTTACTAGATCATGGCACTCAGCGCCACGGCCAATCTGCGTTTAAAAATCTCTAGGGATGGTGAATCCACCACCTCTCTGGGCAGCCCATTCCAATGCCTGATTACTCTCTCTGGAAAGAATTTTTTTCTGATATTCAACTTAAATTTCCCCTGAGCTTAAGCAGAGCTTAAGCCCGTGCCCCCTTGTCCTATTGCTGAGTGCCTGGGAGAAGAGACCAGCCCCCACCTGGCTAGAACTTCCCTTCAGGTAGTTATAGACAGCGATGAGGTCACCTCTGAGCCTCCTCTTCTCCAGGCTAAACAACCCCAGCTCCCTCAGCCTCTCCCCATAGGGCTTGCGCTCCAGTCCCTTCACCAGCCTTGTTGCTCTTCTCTGGACTCGCTCCAGCACTTCAATATCCTTTCTGAACTGAGGGGCCCAGAACTGAACACAGTACTCAAGGTGTGGCCTCACCAACGCAGAGTACAGGGGAAGGATCACTTCCCTGGTCCTGCTGGTCACGCTATTTTTGATACAGGACAAGATCCCATTGGCCTTCTGGGCCACCTGGGCACACTGTTGGCTCATGTTGAGCTTCCTGTCAATTAGTACCCCCAGGTCCCTTTCTGCCTGGTTGCTCTCCAGCCACTCTGTGCCCAGCCTGTAGCGCTGCAGGGGGTTGTTGTGGCCAAAGTGCAGGACCCGGCACTTGGCCTTATTCAACTTCATCCCGTTGGAATCAGCCCATCTCTCAAGTCTATCCAGATCCCTCTGCAGAGCCCTCCTGCCTTCCAGATCGACATTCCCTCCCAGCTTGGTGTCATCAGCAAATTTGCTGATGATGGACTCAATCCCCTCATCTAAATCATCAATAAAGATGTTAAACAGGACTGGACCCAATACAGACCCCTGGGGAACACCACTGGTGACCGGCCGCCAGCTGGATGCAGCTCCATTCACCAGCACTCTCTGGGCCCGACCCTCCAGCCAGCTCTTAATCCAGGAGAGGGTACACTTGTCCAGGCCATGGGCTACCAGCTTTTCCAGGAGTATATTATGGGAGACAGTGTCAAAGGCCTTGCTGAAGTCCAGATAGACCACATCCACAGCCATCCCCTCATCCACCAGGTGGGTCACTGATCGTAAAAAGAGATCAGGTTGGTCAGACAGGACCTGCCCCTCCTAAACCCATGCTGGCTGGGTCTAATCCCTCGTCCACCCTGAAGGTGCTGTGTGATTGCACTCAGGATGAACTGCTCCATAACCCTTCCAGGCACGGAGGTCAGGCTGACAGGCCTGTAGTTGCCAGGGTCCTGCTTGCAGCCCTTTTTGTGGATTGGGGTGACATTGGCCAACCTCCAATCATCTGGGACCTCCCCAGAGAGCCAGGACTGTTGGAAGATGATGGAGAGCGGTTTGGCAAGCTCTTCTGCCAGCTCCTTCATCACCCTGGGATGGATCCCGTCTGGTCCCATAGACTTGTTGGGATCCAGCTGCCTCAGTAAGTCAGTAACTATTTCCTCCTGGAATACAGGAGGGGTATTCAGCTCCCTCTCCCTATCTACCAGCTCCAGAGGCCAGTTGTCTTGAGGGCTACCTGTCTTACTGGTGAAAACTGAGGCAAAGTAGGTGTTAAGTACCTCAGCCTTCTCCTCATCTTCCTTAACTGTATTTCCCTTCAAGTCCAACAGAGAATGGAGGTTTTCCTTGCCCCTCCTTTTGTTATTAATGTATTTATAAAAGGACTTTTTGTTATCCCTAACTGAAATAGCCAAATTTACTTGAAATTCCACTTTTCTTTCCCTAATTTTTTTCCTGCATTACCTAGCTCTATCTGTAAATTCTTCGTAAGTAGCCAGCCCTTTTTTCCATAGTCTGTAAACTTTCTTTTTATCCCTGATTTCTTGCAGAATCTCCCTATTTAACCAAGCTGGCCGTCTTCCCCTCTGGCTGGCCTTTTGGCACACTGGGACAGCCTGTTGGTGTGCATTCAAAATTTCCTTCTTAAAACATGTCCATCCCTCCTGGATACCCTTGCCTTTAAGGGTTGTTTCCCAGGGTATGCTCTGAATCAGTTTTTTGAATAGGCCAAAATCTGCTCTCCGGAAGTCCAAAGTAGAGGTTTTAATGGTGGCTCTCCTTACACCCCTGAGGACTGAAAATTCCATTATTTTATGGTCACTATGCCCCAGGCGGCCTCCAACCACTACATCATCTACCAGCCCCTCTCTGTTTGTAAACAGTAGGTCTAGCAGGGCCTTACCCCTGGTATGGTTTCTCTTTTTGTCTAAAATAAAAAAATATTTTTCAAATGTGTGTTTGAATGATAAAGAAGGGCAAAGGTATGTAAGATATAGCACAGTACAGTTCTAATTCTCTGAATGCTGGGAAAGCATTGCTACTCCATGTGTGTGTGTATACAGGCAAGTGCATAAATCAGTTGCTCAGGTGAAAAATTTACATTAGCAGCAGTTGTGCCAACTCACGTGTCCAGGAAAATCAGAGGCTGACAGAAAAAATGGAAAATATATTGCCGCAAAAAAAGGTCACTTCAAAAATTTCTGACAGCCTGAAATATTAGAAGGTCAAAAATTAACAGCACATTGTCCTGTTTGGTTAGACTGTGCTACTACACTCTCTCTATGGACCCTTATTATCTAAAATAATTGCATGCTCTTTTGAAATCAGACAGCCATTCAAAGCCTGTATTTCTCATTTTATTGAGAAATGAATCAAGTATTGTAAACAGCTCATTTTATTCCAGAGGTTCTTTTGACATGCAAATAGTAGAGTCTTTCAATAAATACACTTCTGCTTGTGCCATTAAAGATAATGAAAGAACAATTGATAATTGTCCAGTTTAGGAGCTGTGTGCCTAAAGCTTGCCTGTATTTTCACCTATGTAATTATACAACATCTAATAAAACACTTACTTTCTAACTTTCCACATATTTTTACCTGAGCCTAAACCAGTAACAGAATCCCTGCTGATAACAGATATAAATTTCAGCCTCACAAAACTGTGGGGTTTTTTTTCCTATTTGTTTTGTTTTGGAAAGCTTAAAATATTTTATGAGAAAAAGCACCTAACAGACAGACTGGGAAAAGCCTTGTGGATCATCACTGAAAGAGATGAAGATATAGAATATGTTTTCCCAGTTCACCAAAATAATCTATTAAAAAAAAAAAACAAAACTTCTTCCACAAAACATAGAGATACCTAAAAGTACAAAAGCCACTCTTGACAATCTTTAAAGAAAAACATTCTTGGAATCTGTTTTCTCATCCTTATTTCACCAGTCTGTCCTATTTCACAACATGCAGACCCTGCTCCTCACAGAGACCTCCATTAATGCATCTTCCTGCCTCCAAAAAGACACTGTGAGATCCATGTTCAAAAGGATGTTAGCATCAAAAGACCCACAAGTCAGGATCTGAACAAGTCTCATGGCATTGCACAGTACATGGAATCATATTAATAAGGAATATTGAAAGTTTTGCAATGAGTTTTACCTGTATTTCTTAATATTTGAAAATACGTAACTCAGGAACAGATTTGTAAAAGATACCAAGAACAAATGAAGAAAGTATTTTCTGCAAAAGGCATATGAATGGTACTTCAAAAACTTAAAAGCAAAACATTGAATTGATGTGAATTTGTAAAGAGTTTTCCTTTTGGGGTATATCATCTTAGCTCTGAATAGGTATATTCAATTATCTAAAAAGTAACTTCTATGCATAGTAACTTCAGCAATTGACAGTTATTGTGAGTTACACTTTGTATTCAGAGACTGTACATATTTCAGTGTATTTGATAAGTTAATGTCATTTTTTTTAGAGCTATACAGGAAATATTTGTCTTCTGTTTTCCAAGCAGGAGTATTTACAAAACAGAAACATTTTTAAGCTGTAAAACCAATAAGACTTTTAAAAACACTGCTTAGCTGCAGACACTCTGATATAGTCACTGGGAGTGAGGAAAGATCAGCTTGATTCTCTGTTACTCTTTGCACAAATTAAGGAATAAAACATCAAAACTTTTAATGTAATGTAGATTATTGACATTCCTTTCTTAAAGAATAGATTCTAGATTTATAGAAAATGAAGGGTAGAGGAAAGACATTTCCCATCCTAGTATGCCAGGTACAGTAATTGACTATTGTATATTCCACTCTCAGTCTGTAACCATGCCATCTAAGAGTCATCTGCTGAGATGAAAACTTCTCAGTGGTCTTGATCTTGTTCCAAACTCCCCAGTGTTTATTTTTGACTTAAAAGATAGGGGTACAATCAGTGGATCTAACTTTCACTGAGGTAGCAGCAGAAAGTTGTCTCAGGTTCAGGTCATAACTACAGGCAAGTTTTGAATGCTATAAACAAATTCCTGGGTTTATAAATGGAGATTTTATTCTTGCAGAATTAGCCAGACTTGTCATCTATTTTGCTTTGTGATTTTTCTTTCTGAGAAGAATTAAAATGTTGAGATAAATAAATCCTAGGTTTTCTCTTGAGTCTTTCTCTTTTTGGCTTTTGACTCACTAACCTCTCTGTCACTACAGACTTTAAATACTCCACAAACCTTTTATTTCTGAAGAAAAAGTTGATGCAGAAACTAATTTTAACCTTCTCTTCTGATTCCTATGACAATAGTCCCATCTCTATGCAAGCAGAACTGTCTGCCAGAATATTTCTCAGATGTCAAGTCAAAGTATAAATATTAGTAAATTTAAGTTTTCTGTAGATAACAGAGCTCCAAATAATTTTGTGACCTTTCAATTAAGTAATGCATATGGTTATTTACTCTTATCCTCAATTTCTCTTTTGGCTTCTGTGTGTAAGCTAAAAACTTGCAATGCATCTAAGCTGAGGAAAAGACAATATGATGCATAATGTAAAAGATTTTTTATACTACTTTATAGAGCTAAAACTTACAATAATTCATGGCTTACATCTACAAGGAAACCCCTATCAGTTAAAATATACTAGCTAACATCTACAGGGCATTTTTAAAAGCTTTTGCTCCTTCCTTCTATTGGGAAAAGGTCTGTCATGCTCTTCTGTTAAAAGTAGTGATAAG
Source organism: Pithys albifrons albifrons (assembly GCF_047495875.1). Taxonomy (NCBI): domain Eukaryota; kingdom Metazoa; phylum Chordata; class Aves; order Passeriformes; family Thamnophilidae; genus Pithys; species Pithys albifrons. The sequence goes on from NC_092460.1 coordinate 73,562,686, forward strand.
CTTGCTCTCTGCTAAGAGGTATAAATAAAATACTCAAAGTAATGAAAAAAATCTCTTAAGAAGTATTCTGTAATATTCTGCAATATTACATGCCTCAGTTTGAGATGATTTGGAGGGGTGGAGACCTCAGAGAGAAGTCTGTTCCCTCAGACTCAACACCCCAGTTTCTCCAATACAGAAAGAGAGACCAAATACATCTGGATGTAAGTGAAAAAATAACTTTCACCAAGAGAAATGCTAATAACAGTACTTATAAAATGGGGTTCAATGAGCAGATGAGCAGGATTTTCCTTTTTCCTTAACTTGTGTAACACACAGCTTTGTAGCCTGAGGTGTCAGGTGTGTACGCCCCCTGCACCTGAGTGGTCACTCTGCACATTGTTAGCCAAGCACACTGTAGATTGAGCCCTGAGCACCAACAGTCTCTTACAGCACCTTGGCAGTCACTGCTGGTGGTCTAATGTTTGAGTCATTAATCACTAGCAGTTCAATCTCTTTAAATAAGACAAAACAAAACAAAACAAAACAAAAAGCCAAAAAGGTATATGTAGAGAAAAAAAAGAAAAGAAAAGGTGGATACTAAAATTTTTGTGTAATCCAAGACACTACTATATCCCACAAATAAAGACCTTAATAAATTGGACACCACAGCTAGGATACGTTTTGCTTAACTTTAGAGGTTTTATAACCAAGCTGAGCTCCTTTCACAGCTAAGAGAGGACTGAGCATTTTTGAAGAGTCATTGATCAGACCTCTTTCAGACATCCAGGGTGAGAGTCATTGTGCCCTGGCAGGAGCTATTTCTGAAGGGAGTGTAGGATTACTCTTTCATTGTAGATGATTACCACCAATAACAGGTGCCTGCATTTCTCTGATGAATCCCATACACAACTGTGTGGGATCACATACATTATTTGCTGGAAAACGTTGGCTAAGGTCAGAGTGCACAGTACGATATCTTACTACTAAGAAACTCTGCACCTCAGAATATTTTAATATGTGAGTACAGAGATATCAAGCAGTAAGGAAAGCACTGGATCTGGGCCATATCCATACTGTTTGTTGACACCGGTCTGCACACCTACACTTCCTGATGAAGGATGGATTTAGCAGCAGTCCGTATCTGTAGGCAGTCAGATGAAACAGGGCTAGTTACAATTAAAACTACCTTAGTGATGCAATTATCAGGACAGCTGGGGTGACCATGTGATGTTGCTGCAAAGACAACAGGATGGCTGTGCCAGCAATGGTGTGCCACTCATTGGCTGAAAGTTCCCCAAACCCAGTTCTTTGAATGACATCTCAGGCTGAAGACCTAGTGCTGACTTGCATCCAGGGAGTGTGCATGCAGACTGTGCATTTACAATGCAAGTATTCAGATTTATTATTAGAATGACAATGTTTACAATCTACTTGACTTGGAGTAAAAAGAAATGGCAAGACCCTTCCAATTTTTGTCCCTTTAACTGCTCTTATTCTTGCATAGCATAGCCTTCAGAAAAATCTCTATTTCAAAGGATCTTCTTAAGAGCCCTTTTTATAGCTTTAAGATGGATTCAGTTTTTTGTCAAATCCTCACATGTTGCCTATATGAGACTGAACCTATAATTTAGCTCAGGTCTCTTCAGTAAAAGTAATAACTTTTTGTATGCAAAATGTGTAATGCACTTTCCACCTCAGTTGGTTTCCAGTTATTACTGCTCATTAGTATTTTAAAATGCTAATTGTTATACATTTTATTCTTCTATTACTCAGAAAAGTATGAATTAATTTTCTGACACTTTTTCAAGAATACATGGCTAGAGTGAAGTAAAGTTCAGGAAGTTTCAAACCCAAAGTTACTTTCATAAGCTTAATAAAATACAAACCCAGAAGTTACATTGAACATTTTAACTATTGCTAGTGCCAAGAAAAAACCAAACCTATAATAACCATGAAGAATACATGCATGTAACTTGTCACATTACTTGTCAGTGAAATAAATCACTGCTAGATGTCAGAAAAAAAAGGTATTCAAAAAGCAAGATCTCATGGGAGCTCAGGGAATGACACTTGTTGACCATAAACTGCAGAAAGATGTCATCCAAAATATTCAACCTGATGGTGAACCTCATGTTCTAAGGGTTTGCAGATTTCAATTTCAGGTGAGAAAATATTTCTCAGCAAAACTTCTGAGATTTCTTTGATGTAATGAAATTGTTACTCTGAGATTACAAACATTTAAAGATACTGTGTATTTTTGAGAGGGCAAATAAAGAATATTGATGGGGTTTTTTTCATGGCAAGGTACAAAACCATGAGATTCTTTATCTCTGAAATACCTATTTTGTCTGTCAGGCTATTTTCTACTATTTTCAGCCATATTTATAAATCTAGACATAGGATGGCTTCAGACAAAAATTAGACAATTTTTTTTACATGTATAGGTTGTATTCTTATACATATAGATTTTTCTAGACATTTTCTGAAAAGCAACTTCCTGTTGCATCATGAACAAAACACTCAGAGAGAAACCTAAGGCATTGAAGAAATAAAACAGATTGTTATTATAGGAGTGAAAGACTTGCACCTGGCCACTCTCTGTATAATGCAAGGTGATGTTTCCCATATTTCTGATGGACCAATGCACAATTACTCTGCCAGGGAGGCTGGCTGTTACAATGTCAGACTTTTGAATTTTCTGTGGGAGACCACATAGGGAGATGAAGCTTCCAAAGGAATTCCCCAAAGAAAAACAGAAAATCTCTTCAAGTCAGTTTTACTGATGTAGATATGTGAGTTAACCAGAATGAGTGTTTCCCCATGTATCTGAAAGATGTTGAGGATTTCATGCCATGGGTTCTTTTCTTATCCATTAGTGTATAACTAGACAATATCTGACAGAATCAGATTAAAATTAGTTATTACCTGCAATTGTTCCACATTCAGTCTTTCAACATCTTGTCTATTTAGACAGAAATTCACAAGTGACATGAATTCAGCAAGAACAGTTTCCCAAGTTGTTTTGAGAAAATGAAACCCTGCAGGGATTTCCTGGCAACTCAGTGTAACATTTTGAAAATCTCTGAAGAAAATACAAGTGGGATTAAAACCAGAAGATAAAAATAGAGAAAGGCAAGAACAAGAAAGAAGGTGAAAGAAATGTAGGACATGAACAAAAGAGTAGATTGAGATATAGTACAGCAGAACTGCAGACAAGCAAAGATTAAGCAAACTACAGACAGAAACTCTGTCCTGTCATTATGGGATTATAGAAAAGCAAGAATTTCACAAAAGGAGCACCAGAAGCTGAAAATAAGGATGATGTTTTGATTCATTTGAGTTCACTGACAAGTCTTCAGTTGGCAGAAGAATTAGGCTATAAATACATGGGGGAAAAAGTATACACACATATATAGGTGATTATATGTATCCACACTACATATTCACATGTGGCAAGGAAAGCTGGAAAAAACTTATGTATATTCTTTTAGCATGATTACAAAAATGAGGCAATTATAACACAGACACACCTGGACATAGCGAAAAATGTCTTCATTGGTTTCTGACAGCAGTCTGTCAAGAACATTTTTGCTGAATATTTTTCATCCAGAAACAGTGCAGAAGAATGAAAAGACCTTGAAAGGAGACAATACCCTGTTTTTAGAATCAGTATTCCAGTTATAAAGTCAAACCCCACACTTTATGAATAACATTTCTATGCCCACAGATTTTTCTAGGTGTGAACATTCATGTGCTAGGTTTTCAAAAGTGAAGAAATGTTCAATTGCTTTTACATGGAGATTTTATCAAACAAAGGTAAGAAGCAGAGCTCATTTTCTGCTAAAGTTGCTTTCCTTAGTCTTATGACCAACGGCAAAATGGTAACACAGAAAACATTGCCTGTAGGAAACCTGTTAAGCAATTTGCAAAATCTTCTTCAAAAAGAGAGGGATTTGTGTGTTAGTTCTAATGTCTGGCAAACAGATTACCCTAAACTTGGTCCTCCCTCAGCAGTCCTGGCATGCTATCTTATGGCTTGGCTGTCATGCACCTTTGTGTGTCTTTTGGCCTTTGCTCAACTCCAGGGTGCCAAGGCAGCCTCCTTCTGTGGCCTTCCCTTGGCTCTGCACACACATCCTCTCTGCAGCACAACAAATTTGGCTGCGGAGAGATAGACAGCCTTTCTAAGAATGTCTCTTAAAAAGAAATTACTTCCCACTACACTTAACAGTGAAATAAAAAAAAAAATCTGTCAAGCAGGATTCAATTTAGTTAGAACAGCCTCTACAGGGAATCTCTCCCCTGGGATGTAGTTCTACTAGAAAATAGTGTACCATACATGTAAACAATAAGGCATTTTTTCAGAGATAATATTCAAGAGATATCAAGAGAAAGCTTTGGTCAACACTGCCATATCATTGCACTGACAAGGAATGGTACAAGTAATGAAAAAGAAGTGTCATTATAGAAATACCAATGACTTTGGTGTGTTTTTCAACAAGTCGTTCAGGTATAATGATGTTTGAAATCTACACAAAAATAACTATACAGACATTGATACACAGAGTTTGGTGAAAAACAATGATTGCAAAAACACCCCAAAATATCAAGACGAAAACAAACCAATTTGATCTAGTAACATAAGCTATTGCAGACTGCTGTTTCTTTTCCTTTATTGTAGTTCCCAGTGTTTTTCCTTCCTACTGAGATGGCCATTATGTGTGTACACTTCAGAGCAAAATCATAAAAGAGATTTTTTTTTTTATTTTTGAAAAATATAGCTTTTCTGCTTTTATGTGCTGCATTACTGAGTAGGAGTAGAAACAGAACAGCAAAACAAATGTATCTTCTGTGTAGCCAGCCTGAAACATACTGCAGGACAGTCTAGACCAATATACTACACTATCTGTAAGGGAAAACAAAACTGCTGAAGACATCAGAGCATATTTCTAAAAAACCCCAACTTTTGAAAACAATAGTGTCCTGAAGTTTCCACTTATTGTTTCTTCACCATGTTCTTGCTATTTGAGGTTCACCTGTAATAGCTTTAATGATTGTCACATCCTTACTTGGTGTACGTACAACAGACAGGTCTTTTTGAATGAAATGCACACAAGGTTCCATTATATGTCAAGGGAGTAAAAATAGCAGATCAAAGCATATACATCCATAATTGCCCTTGGAAATCTTGCTCCGGTGAAAATATTTAAAATATTTGTATCTTGCTGACATTTATTTCAATGCATGTTTTCAATGTGTTCCTGTCTTTACATTTGACTTTGTGCTGGTTTGAAGGTGAACCAGCAGGGCAAATGAACTCACCACGAGAGAGATTATAAGTCAGAGCTAAAATTTAATAATAATATTACAATAACAACACTGACACACAAGGGAAATTGCTTTCAACTCACAATACCCCAGCAGTATAACCCAGTGTCCTGGGGCACAAACCCAAGGGGGTTTGTTTGCCCTTGTGCTGAGACCCCTGTGGTTCCCCCAAGTCCAGAGCAAAAGGAAAAGAAAAACCTGTTGGTGCAGGCGAGGGCTGTGGTCTGGGCGAGAGCGGTGATCTCCTGCTGTCGAGGTCCTGCTGCTGCTCTGGATCCGACGAGAAGTTCCCGAGGTCTTCTTACCCACCACTTATGTACCCTCAGGGAGCACTCAGTCCCTCCCCCTGGGCGGGGACTCACACAATGGGTGATTAACTCTGGGAGCCAGGGGGTGTTGAGCTGTTGATGGCCCATTAGCAGCTCCGCCCCCCTCAGGCTGGGTGTGAAGGTGATAATGGCTCCCTGGGCAGCTGCTGCTAATGGCCCATTGACCTTGGGGAATGAATAGAGGGGGTAGAATACACAGCTTTGATCACCCTCACACAGGGTTAGCTGGTCCCTCCTGCTGAACTAGGACATTATCCACCCCTTATTCTACTCCATCTAGTCATTCCCAAATTAATCCCCTTTTTACCTATACATATATATATACATACATACAATGAAACATTACAAACTCTTCTCGCTCAAAATTAGGTCCCCTTGTGGTACACAACGTGTTTCTCCATCTTTTTGCATTACCCACCAAGTGCAACCAGGTCCTTGAGCAAAGACAATCCCTCGGATGGGTTTGCCTTTGTTTGAGGTGGGACTAACCCAAACAGTCTTTCCTAACATACCTCTCATATGGACCACAGGGACTTTATCTCCATCTACAGTATTCAAGAGTTCTGATTGGGCAGGGCCAGCTCGATTGATGGAGCCCCGGGTGTTGACCAACCAGGCGGCCTTTGCCAAATGCAGCTCCCAGTGTTTGAAAGTTCCCCCACCCAACGCCTTCAAGGTTGTTTTCAGCAGTCCATTACATCGCTCAACTTTCCCGGCAGCTGGAGCATGGTAGGGGATATGATACACCCACTCAATGCCGTGCTCTCTGGCCCAGGTGTCTATGAGGCTGTTCTTGAAGTGGGTGCCGTTGTCAGACTCTATTCTCTCTGGGGTGCCGTGTCTCCACAGGACTTGTTTCTCAAGGCCCAGGATGGTATTCCGGGCAGTGGCGTGAGATACGGGGTATGTCTCCAGCCATCCAAAGGTTGCCTCTACCATGGTCAGCACGTAGCGCTTGCCTTGGCGTGTTTGGGGAAGTGTGATGTAGTCAACTTGCCAGGCTTCCCCATACCTGTATTTCGACCACCTTCCACCATACCATAGAGGCTTCACCCGCTTGGCCTTCTTGATGGCAGCACATGTGTCACAGTCATGGATAACCTGTGAGACACTGTCCATGGTTAGATCCACCCCTCGGTCACGAGCCCATCTGTATGTCGCATCTCTGCCCTGATGACCAGAGGCATCATGGGCCCATCGGGCTAGAAACAATTCACCTTTATGCTGCCAATCCAGATCTACCTGAGAAACTTCGATCCTGGCAGCTCGATCCACCTGCTCGTTGTTATGATGCTCCTCATTAGCCCGGCTCTTGGGTACATGAGCATCTACGTGACGGACCTTCACACTCAGCTTCTCTACCCGGGCAGCGATGTCCTGCCACATCTCAGCCGCCCAGATGGGTTTCCCTTTGCGCTGCCAGCCGGCCTTTCTCCAGCGCTCCAGCCATCCCCACAGAGCATTGACACCATCCACGAGTCAGTGTAAAGGTAGAGTCTTGGCCACTTCTCTCGTTCGGCGATATCCAAAGCCAGCTGAACAGCTTTCAGCTCTGCAACCTGACTTGATCCACCTTGTCCTTCAGTCGCTTCTGCAACTCGACGTGTAGGACTCCATACAGCTGCTTTCCATTTCCGGCTTGTCCCTACAATGCGGCAAGAGCCATCCGTGAAGAGAGCATATCGCTTCTCCTCTTCTGGTAGCTGGTTATATGGTGGGGCCTCCTCAGCTCGTGTCACCTGCTCCTCTTCTTCTTCAGAGGACAATCCGAAACTCTCACCTTCCGTCCAGTTGGTGATGATTTCCAAAATCCCAGGGCGATTAGGATTCCCTATCCGGGTTCGCTGCGTGATCAGAGCGATCCACTTACTCCATGTGGCATCAGTGGCGTGATGGGTAGAAGGAGCTTTTCCTTTGAACATCCAGCCCAACACTGGTAGTCGGGGTGCCAGGATGAGCTGTGCCTCAGTGCCAATCACTTCTGAGGCAGCTCGAACTCCTTCATAAGCTGCCAGGATCTCTTTCTCAGTTGGGGTGTAGCTGGCCTCAGATCCTTTGTATCCCCGGCTCCAGAATCCCAGCGGTCGTCCTCGAGTCTCCCCAGGTACTTTCTGCCAGAGGCTCCAGGATGGGCCATTCTCCCCGGCTGCAGTGTAGAGCACATTCTTCACATCCTGTCCTGTCCTGACTGGCCCAAGGGCTACTGCATGGGTAATCTCCTGTTTAATCTGCTCAAAGGCTTGTTGTTCAGGGCCCCACTGGAAATCATTTTTCTTCCGTGTCACAAGGTAGAGAGGGCTTACAATCTGACTGTACTCAGGGATATGCATCCTCCAAAAGCCCACGGCACCTAGGAAAGCCTGAGTTTCCTTCTTGCTGGTCGGTGGGGACATAGCTGCTATTTTGTTGATCACCTCTGTTGGAATCTGGCGACGCCCATCTTGCCACTTCACTCCTAGGAACTGAATTTCCTGAGCAGGTCCCTTGACCTTACTTTGTTTAATGGCAAAACCAGCTCTCAGGAGAATCTGGATTATCTTCTTTCCTTTCTCAAAAACCTCCCCTGCTGTGTTCCCCCATACAATGATGTCATCGATGTACTGTAGATGTTCTGGAGCCTCACCCTTTTCCAATGCAGTCTGGATCAGTCCATGGCAAATGGTGGGACTGTGTTTCCACCCCTGGGGCAGTCGATTCCAGGTGTACTGCACCCCCTTCCAGGTGAAAGCGAACTGCGGCCTGCACTCTGCTGCCAACGGAATGGAGAAAAAGGCATTGGCAACGTCGATGGTGGCATACCACTTGGCTGCCTTGGACTCCAGCTCATACTGAAGCTCCAGCATGTCCGGCACAGCGGCACTCAGGGGGGGTGTGACCTCATTGAGACCACGGTAATCCACCGTCAGCCTCCACTCTCCACTGGACTTTCGTACTGGCCATATGGGGCTATTAAAGGGTGAGTGAGTCTTGCTGACCACCCCTTGGCTCTCCAGCTCACGAATCATCTTGTGTATGGGGGTCACAGAGTCTCGGTCAGTGCGGTATTGCCGACGGTGCACCGTGGCTGTGGCCAGCGGTACCAATTGTTCTTCAACTTTCAGCAGTCCTACAGCAGAAGGGTCCTCTGAGAGGCTAGGCAAGGTGCTCAGCTGCCTGATTTCCTCTGTCTCCACAGCAGCTATGCCAAAGGCCCAACGCAGTCCCTTTGGGTCTTTGAAATATCCATTCCTCAGGTAGTCTATGCCAAGGATACATGGGGCTTCTGGACCAGTCACAATGGGGTGTCTATGCCATTCCTTCCCAGTCAAGCTGACTTCAGCTTCCAGTACAGTCAGCTGTTGGGATCCCCCTGTCACCCCAGAAATAGAGATGGATTCTGCCCCAACGTATCCTGATGGCATCAACGTGCATTGTGCGCCAGTGTCCACTAAAGCTTTGTATTTCTTTGGGTCTGATGAGCCAGGCCACCGAATCCACACAGTCCAATAAACCCGATTGTCCCTCTCCTCTACCTGGCTAGAGGCAGGGCCCCCCTAGTTCTGGTCATGGTATTCACTGCGCTCTCCCTGTGAATATGACCGGGAGGTTCCTTCAAGAGGATCGGGCATAACATCATCATTCCTCTACTGTCTGGAGCCTTGCCCACGAGAGACCGGAGCAGCCTTCAACCTTGAAGAATTCCCTGTGTTAGTTGTGCCTCTTTGCAATTCACGTACCCGAGCTGCTAAGGAAGAGGTGGGTTTCCCATCCCACTTCCTCATATCTTCTCCATGCTCATGGAGGTAAAACCACAGATTGCCGCGTGGAGTGTACCCTTTCTCCTTAGCTGGAAGACGCCTGCTTCTGATGGCAGAGACTCTTGTTTGTTCTGGAGAGATATGGAAGAGTCCTTCCTTAATCTTCTCTTCCAGTTCAGCCAGTTTTGTTTCCACAGCTGAGACATGGGCTCGTAATGGAGCAGTGACAGTGTCTTCATAAATCCTGAGTTTGCTGACCAGTGCACCCACCTTGTCTTCTCCCTCTCTCCACTGCAATGTTGCAAGGTAGCGAGAATACATTTCTGGCCCAAGTCGTGCAAATTTTAACCACATCTGGGATGTGCACTGGACACCATCTGGACTTTTAGGGAATCTTTCATCCTCTGAAAAGATTATCTCCAGTACGGCTAATTCCCTTAAGCACCGGATACCTTGTTCCATTGTGTTCCACTGTCCTTGCTGTACGTGGAGGTCCTCCTTACAAAGATATCTCTCCCTCACGCTTGACAACAGTCGCCGCCAGAGGCTGAGAGTTTCCTGTCTCTTTCCAATGCCCTGATCAATGACAACATCTCGAGAAAGGGATCCCAGCTGCCTTGCCTCACTCCCATCTAGAATTGTATCATTGGCTGCAGCATTCCAGATTCGAAGTAGCCAGGTCAAGATGGACTCATTTGCCTGTCGTGTGAACTCTCTCCGGAGCTCACGCAGCTCTCCCAGGGATAGGGACCGGGTGATTATTTCTGGCTCCATTTCTTCTGCTTGAGATGAAGGTCCTGACTCTTGCTCGTCATGCGCTATACGAACTGATTTGGCCTTTGATTTTCTTTTCTGGACAGGGGCAACTGCTATCGGTTTCTGTTGTCCTTCTGGCTTCTCCATGGTTTGTGTGGACATGGTGCTGGTTGATTTGTTTCCCTTTCTCTCTGACTCAGCCGTGGTTTGTGTGGGCATGGTGCTGGTTGATGTATCTCTCTTCCTCTCTGGCTCAGTCATGGTCTGGGTGGACATGGCGCTGGTTGATGTATCTCTCTTCCTCTCTGGCTCAGTCATGGTCTGGGTGGACATGGCGCTGGTTGATGTATCTCTCTTCCTCTCTGGCTCAGTCATGGTCTGGGTGGACATGGCGCTGGTTGATGTATCTCTCTTCCTCTCTGGCTCAGTCATGGTCTGGGTGGACATGGCGCTGGTTGATGTATCTCTCTTCCTCTCTGGCTCAGTCATGGTCTGGGTGGACATGGCGCTGGTTGATGTATCTCTCTTCCTCTCTGGCTCAGTCATGGTCTGGGTGGACATGGCGCTGGTTGATGTATCTCTCTTCCTCTCTGGCTCAGTCATGGTCTGGGTGGACATGGCGCTGGTTGATGTATCTCTCTTCCTCTCTGGCTCAGTCATGGTCTGGGTGGACATGGCGCTGGTTGATGTATCTCTCTTCCTCTCTGGCTCAGTCATGGTCTGGGTGGACATGGCGCTGGTTGATGTATCTCTCTTCCTCTCTGGCTCAGTCATGGTCTGGGTGGACATGGCGCTGGTTGATGTATCTCTCTTCCTCTCTGGCTCAGTCATGGTCTGGGTGGACATGGCGCTGGTTGATGTATCTCTCTTCCTCTCTGGCTCAGTCATGGTCTGGGTGGACATGGCGCTGGTTGATGTATCTCTCTTCCTCTCTGGCTCAGTCATGGTCTGGGTGGACATGGCGCTGGTTGATGTATCTCTCTTCCTCTCTGGCTCAGTCATGGTCTGGGTGGACATGGCGCTGGTTGATGTATCTCTCTTCCTCTCTGGCTCAGTCATGGTCTGGGTGGACATGGTGCTGGTTGATGTATCTCTCTTCCTCTCTGGCTCAGTCATGGTCTGGGTGGACATGGTGCTGGTTGATGTATCTCTCTTCCTCTCTGGCTCAGTCATGGTCTGGGTGGACATGGTGCTGGTTGATGTATCTCTCTTCCTCTCTGGCTCAGTCATGGTCTGGGTGGACATGGTGCTGGTTGATGTATCTCTCTTCCTCTCTGGCTCAGTCATGGTCTGGGTGGACATGGTGCTGGTTGATGTATCTTTCTTCCTCTCTGGCTCAGTCATGGTCTGGGTGGACATGGTGCTGGTTGATGTATCTCTCTTCCTCTCTGGCTCAGTCATGGTCTGGGTGGACATGGTGCTGGTTGATGTATCTCTCTTCCTCTCTGGCTCAGTCATGGTCTGGGTGGACATGGTGCTGGTTGATGTATCTCTCTTCCTCTCTGGCTCAGTCATGGTCTGGGTGGACATGGTGCTGGTTGATGTATCTCTCTTCCTCTCTGGCTCAGTCATGGTCTGGGTGGACATGGTGCTGGTTGATGTATCTCTCTTCCTCTCTGGCTCAGTCATGGTCTGGGTGGACATGGTGCTGGTTGATGTATCTCTCTTCCTCTCTGGCTCAGTCATGGTCTGGGTGGACATGGTGCTGGTTGATGTATCTCTCTTCCTCTCTGGCTCAGTCATGGTCTGGGTGGACATGGTGCTGGTTGATGTATCTCTCTTCCTCTCTGGCTCAGTCATGGTCTGGGTGGACATGGTGCTGGTTGATGTATCTCTCTTCCTCTCTGGCTCAGTCATGGTCTGGGTGGACATGGTGCTGGTTGATGTATCTCTCTTCCTCTCTGGCTCAGTCATGGTCTGGGTGGACATGGTGCTGGTTGATGTATCTCTCTTCCTCTCTGGCTCAGTCATGGTCTGGGTGGACATGGTGCTGGTTGATGTATCTCTCTTCCTCTCTGGCTCAGTCATGGTCTGGGTGGACATGGTGCTGGTTGATGTATCTCTCTTCCTCTCTGGCTCAGTCATGGTCTGGGTGGACATGGTGCTGGTTGATGTATCTCTCTTCCTCTCTGGCTCAGTCATGGTCTGGGTGGACATGGTGCTGGTTGATGTATCTCTCTTCCTCTCTGGCTCAGTCATGGTCTGGGTGGACATGGTGCTGGTTGATGTATCTCTCTTCCTCTCTGGCTCAGTCATGGTCTGGGTGGACATGGTGCTGGTTGATGTATCTCTCTTCCTCTCTGGCTCAGTCATGGTCTGGGTGGACATGGTGCTAGTTGATGTATCTCTCTTCCTCTCTGGCTCAGCCGTGGTTTGGGTGGACATGGTGCCTGTGGATTTGCTCCTTTTCCCCTCCTCCTGATGATGCTGTACCACACCAAGCAGTGTGCGGTAGGCAGTGGCCAGGGCCCAGCAGGTTGCGGTGAGCTGCACATCTCTGGGACTACCAGAGCATCTTCCTTTCACATAGCTTAGCATTTTGGCAGGGTCCTGCAGTTGTTCTGGGGTGAATTTCCAGATCATTTGAGGAGAGAAGGTCTCCAAATACTGGCCCATATCTTCCCACTTCCCGTGCCACTCAACATCATCCGCTCCCAGGGCAGGCCTCCAGCAAGTCTCCTTAGAGAGCCCAGTTCTGACCCTAAACATGGTGTATACAGTACAGAGGAGACAAAGCAACACTAACAGCAAGATTATGCTGTCCCTAACATCAAAAGGAAGCTCAATATTTTCAATGATTGTTGTAGCAGAGGTGGAAAGGTGGAAGTAACCATCTCCGCCTGTTTTCCCCACAGTCTGGGTGCTATTTTTAATGAGACCCCAGAGGTAACAACCCAAACCAGGACAGGCAGACCAGACTGAATACACATTCACAATGAAATTCATTGCTTCTGATGTTATGACAACATAAACATAGTATATTAATAAAGCAATTTTGATCCTTCTCCCTGGTATTAAAGAGAGCATCAAAACAGGCACATGGTTCCCCATGTGTCGAAATATGAACAGGCCCAGATACACCATCCACATGAATACATCAAGCAACATGGTAGTCAGGGAGTTTCTGTATCCAAATACACAAAATGAAATTGCAATTCTGACTTCTCTCTCGTGGCCCCAGGTTGGGCGCCAAAAGATGTGCTGGTTTGAAGGTGAACCAGCAGGGCAAATGAACTCACCACGAGAGAGATTATAAGTCAGAGCTAAAATTTAATAATAATATTACAATAACAACACTGACACACAAGGGAAATTGCTTTCAACTCACAATACCCCAGCAGTATAACCCAGTGTCCTGGGGCACAAACCCAAGGGGGTTTGTTTGCCCTTGTGCTGAGACCCCTGTGGTTCCCCCAAGTCCAGAGCAAAAGGAAAAGAAAAACCTGTTGGTGCAGGCGAGGGCTGTGGTCTGGGCGAGAGCGGTGATCTCCTGCTGTCGAGGTCCTGCTGCTGCTCTGGATCCGACAAGAAGTTCCCGAGGTCTTCTTACCCACCACTTATGTACCCTCAGGGAGCACTCAGTCCCTCCCCCTGGGCGGGGACTCACACAATGGGTGATTAACTCTGGGAGCCAGGGGGTGTTGAGCTGTTGATGGCCCATTAGCAGCTCCGCCCCCCTCAGGCTGGGTGTGAAGGTGATAATGGCTCCCTGGGCAGCTGCTGCTAATGGCCCATTGACCTTGGGGAATGAATAGAGGGGGTAGAATACACAGCTTTGATCACCCCCACACAGGGTTAGCTGGTCCCTCCTGCTGAACTAGGACAGACTTGTTGGCACGGAACCTTCCACTTTCAAAAATATTTCACAATCAACACACTTCCTTCCAGTGTTCCAGGGTGAAGTCAAATATCTGTACAATGTCTCTCTTAAATGAAAGGAAATATGTAAAAAAGTAAATAAAAGACAAAGAAATTGAAACAACTTGAAAAGATTGGTGATGTTAACAACTCAGATGTTTGAACTTTTTATTTCAAACAACTTAACCAATAGAACATTTTCTCCTGGTAGGAGACCACCCACAACTAAACATGATTTTAAAAAAACCTGGTCATTTATTTTCAAATGCAAAATATAGGTGTTACTAGAATATTTGTGCTATGGATGAAGTGTCTGCTTATTAGCTGTAACAGTTTGGGATCCAGTTTTGTTTCTGCACCTGCTTGAGGGAAATGACCCGATTATTTGAACACATAAGTGTTTGGTTGGTACTTAAAGTCAAAATAAGATTGATTGCATCTGATCTTTACTAAGCCAAAGAAGTTGGATGGCTGAATCTGTTCTCACAGCTGTGATAATTCATCTGTTTGTATCACAGAATATCATAATACATTCTACTTTCAGCATACAGCACAATGATAATAGACCTGGCAGTGGACAAAGGAGCATCAAATGGAAAAGATCAGTTAGAAAAAATCAGATAAGCATTGTGTTATTTTGAATTGTCAAATACCAGTAAAATTTAACCACATGGAAAAATAGTATATTTTGTTCTGTTAATTTTTTTTCTACTTCTAGCAGGTGAAGGAACAAGTCTAGAATGGGGGGGGGGAGGGGGAAGTGGCTTTGGTGTTTGTCTGCTGTAGCAACTGAAAGTATACATGGCTTCAAGTTTATGAGAAAAAATTGTGCTTGGAATTAAACTGATAGCTACTTAAAGACAGGCCATTTTGTTTAGCATTGAAAACTGATAGACTGAGCCAGTTGAAGTGAAGAAAGCTGACATTTGTGTTTTGATTCAATTGACCAGAAATAAGCAGAAAGTGATCTGAAGAAAGAAGCAGATCTACTACAAAGTGTAAAAAAAAATGTAAACTGCCAGAACTCAGCAACCAGCATCATTTAGACTTCAGCCCATAGCAACTTTCACCCAGAATGTAAGTTCTTTCCAAACACTTGAGGCAACAATACTTCCTAAAAGCCTTTGTTCATCAAAGCAATGCCTTCAAAGGCCTCCCAGACACATTGGTAAAAGGATGTCTGGTTTCACTTGAAGTGTCCACAAGTTTCTCTAGTGGCCACTAAAACATTTTCATTTGAAACTAAAACCACTTGAGTAATACTTAAGGACCAATGGCATTAAAGTTGCTAATATATTTTTCCTTTATAAGTTTGAGTTTTGGATTTTGGTGGTTTTGTCTTCTTTCACAGGGAACAATTTTCTGTCACAAATAGGAGCACTTTACATCAAGAGAATACTTGTAAAGTCTCTTTACCAGGAAAAGACTAACAGCAGGTCATATAATGAAATCTGGTTTTTCCCTTGGTTTGTAAAAGTCACGGATAGAAACCAGAACTTCAGAAAAATAATAATACAGAAAGCAGTAGTTATGTGCTGGAGTGGGTGCCATAAATAAAACAGTATTGATAATGAGCTTGTACTTCAGTGTTTTGTTGGATCAAAGACCCTCTTGAATGACTGGTTTCTGGACAGTGATAGCTAAAACCCTAGTCAATCAAACTTGAAAATCATAGATCTTTAGAGTAAAACAGGAACAAGTGGAAAAGGCAGGCTGAGGTTATGCTGAAGGTCCTGAAAATTTTACAGATAGTGTACAGGGAAATCTGGAAAAGGTTGTTATTAAATCAGTGTAAAATGCTGAGAAGCCAGTCATTCTAGAATGGTTGTGTTTACTTTTACCCAGATTTCCTGGGACAAAGATAATGAGAAATGCCTTCATCTGTAATAAACTGAGGAGAAAGTAGGACTTGTAGTGAAATACAAGTATATCTTAAAGGTCTTCATGTTCTAAAAAACTTCCCTCAGGAAGCAGAGAAAAGAGCAACAGGACTCTTGTGTAAGCCTCAGTTAGGTTAGAAAGAAATAAATTAAAAATTAATTTGAAGAATGATAATGCTGACATTTTTCTGCAGTACTATTAATTATTACTGTGACTTTGAGACTGCGTATACAGTATGATAATACTTAAAATTTAAGTTTTTAAGTAGGCTTTTCTTCACCTTTGACCCCTGTCAAAGCTGTTTCAGTATTCAGCAAGGATAATTTAAAAAACTAAAAGTACAAATGACTGCAGAAAAGAAGATAAAAATATTAGTCTGGAATATTAAATGATATTTCTGGACAATGTACTCTCTCATATGAAAAGACAAAAGAATGTGGGAATTATAAAAATTGAATGTCACTGATTCTCTGGTGATTACAGTAATATTGAAGGAAATAGCCTGCGAGTTTTGTTCTAAAACACCACAAACAAACAAACAAATAAACAAATTCCTAAGAAAAACAGTTTAATGATGTTATAAATTAAGAAATAAAAGAAGTAGTACACAAATTTGTATAGGTGACTAGTATTGTTTGTTTATGAACTCTTCTTCTAGTCTGCAATATCCCTATCCCTGGAGTCACATAGCCCTCTTGCACAATGGCTAGCAGTTGTTTAGAAATATTTCAAGATTTGTGATTACTGTTATGGTTCACAGTATGATTTTTCCCCCCTTATGCAACACAGTGTTATACTGTCTGTCATGTGCTGTCTACATTTATTCTTCACATACTAATACTATTATCTTCACTATTTTCACACAGCTGTGCAGCATACAGAAACTGCTGGAGAACTACTGTTAAAATCTTCATGGTTAATGGATTCAAATTATTTATACTTTTTCCTACTCTATTGTTTTATACTCCCTATCTTATTTGATTCCCTGAACAACAGAAAATGTTAGCAATGACTCTCAGACTCTAAAGTCTTTAAGTGCACGTTCATCTTTATTACTAATAAAATATTACCATAAGGATTATTCAGTAGTGTGGACAGTAATCACTACTTTATAATAAAAAAATAAGTTCAATTAAACTGAAAATTTACAATGGAAAGCTCAATAAATTCTACATCTTTGTGAAGGGTAAGTAGGTAGAACACTCAAATAGCCTCTAAAAATAATTTTTAAATATATGTGAACAGGAGGTTGAATGGTATGTGGATGACTTCTATGGATTATGAACAGTGCATTTACTACATGGAAAACAAAACACTGTTCTTGACTGATGGCCAAATTCAAATTGAACTGCTGACACACATCTAGCTATGTGTGCAAAAATGAGCTAGATATAAAAACTAAACATTTCCCAAAATGTAATTTGAGATGAATGAATGACTCTAGTCACTTATTGAATCAAGTAATGTAAAATCAGATTTCTGTACAGATTTTGTTAAATAGTTTTTAAACAATGCAAACCCTTTTCTTCAAATTGTTACAGATGTTAAATATTCAAAAAGCATTTACACATGCTGTAAAAGAATGTAACATTCATGTAACTACTGTAGTAAGCTAATAAGAAAACATATAAATGGAGTTCTTTGAATCACAATGAAAGTAAAGAGACTTTGTGGAGGATTTAGGTGCATTTTAGTAAAGTATCAAAATAACAGGGTAGAATTGGTGCTACATATTGTATGATATTTAGATTGCCAGTCACAGATGAAAGGATTAAATTTATTATGGATATATGCAGACATCTATATAAACCTCACCTATGTTCTAGAATCATAGAATGTCCTGGGTTGTAGTGGACCTTAAAAGTCATCATTTTGACTGGCCTGCCATGGGCAGAGACACTTTTCAGGTTCCTTAGAGCCCCATCACAGAATCAACTATGTTGGAAAAGACCTCTGAGATCAAGTCCAACATTTGACCTAACACCACCTTGTCCAGTAGACCATGGCAGTAACATCCAATCTGGCCTTGAACATCTCCAGGGATGGGACATCCACAACTGCTCTAGGCAGCCTGTTCCAGAGCCTCATCACCCTCACAGTAAAGAATTTTTTCCTCATATCAAATCTAAACCTACTTTCTTTCAGTTTGAAGCTATTCCCCCTTGTCCTGTCACTACAAGCTGTTGCAAGTCCCTCTCTGTCATAGAGGTTCCCTTCAGATACTGAAAGGCTCCAATTAGGTCATCACAAAGCCTTCTCCAGACTGAACATTCCCACCTTCCTCAGGTTTTCATTGTTGGAGAGGTGCTCCATCCTCTGATCATCTTGGTAGCCCTCCCATGGACACACTCCAACAGGTAAATGTCCTTATATGTCTGTATTTATATATATGGTATGTGCAGAGAGATATATTTTTAAAAAGCCAAATCCATCCCATACCTATATAAAAGACTGCCTGTGATAAATAAAAAACAAACACCAAAAAAACCCGAAAACAAAACAAAACAAACAACCCCCCCCCCCAAAAGAAAACAAAAGAAATCCCCAAACCAACCAGCCCCCCCCAAAAAAAAAAACTAAAACCCCAACATCCACAATATAAACTGGAGGAAATGGCTGTCAAACACTGGACTGTGGAACATACAATGTAATGCTATGGTCCCAAGAAAACCAGTGCAAACATTTTGGGATCATTTCCTCTTAGCATACATGCACTTACTTCTCCGAGGACACCCCCTTGTCGCGGGGGAGAAGCTTGTGTGCCCTCATGAGGTTGAGAGCTATGCTGGAGGTGGTTTGTGCTGCTGGTAGGGTCTCCCATGCCGGACAGGTCTCAGTTGAAGGGTCAGACAAAGTGTGTCCACGGGCAGGATGGGCTCGCTAGCCGTCTGGCAACCATCCTAGGAGAAGGACAACTCCAACCCCAAACCCGGGCAGATGGAGCTCGCTTAGCCCTGTAAGGCCATCCATCTAAGAGAAGGATACTTTAACCAAACCTACGTCCTGAGGTATTCACTGTCACCGTCGAAGCTCGCTAGGCCATGGCAGATGAACCTTAGGAGTAAAGGGTGGGGCCAGTTCTGCGCACGCTGTGCCTCACCTAAAAAATCCATTGCGCAGGCTTGAAGGGTTCACCCACATTACAAAGCCCTGTAGCGACAGGTGAGGGTCGAAAACGGCAGGTGATAGGAAGCAGCTGGAAGCCGCAGACCCAACCCTGCATGCAGGCGGCTCATGCCAGAGGATTCTATGAGGCCCTGAAAGCAGTGTACGGACCCACACACCAGGTTCAAAGCCCCCTACTCAGTGCAGATGGTCAACTGCTTCTAACAGATAAAACCTCCATCCTGAACTGATGGTCTGAGCACTTTCAGACTCTCTTCAGTGCCAGCCGTGTAGTCCAAGGCTCAGCAATTCAGCACATTACACAACAACCAGTGAAACATGAATTGGATGCAGCCCCTACTATGGGAGAGATACTCAAGGCCATACAACAGGTGAAAACTGGCAAGGCAGCTGGGGTTGATGGAATTCCACCTGAAATCTGGAAGCATGGAGGTCAAGGACTCCATGCCAAATTCCACGAGCTTGTTGTGCGTTGCTGGGAACAAGGGGAACTACCATCAGATCTCCGTGATGCAGTCATCATCACCCTGTACAAGTAGAAAGGAGAAAAATCAGACTGCTCAAATTACTGAGGTATATACTTTGCTCTCCATTGCTGGTAAAATCCTTGCAAGAATACTTCTGAACAGATTAGTACCCACTATTGCAGAAGATCTTCTACCTGAAAGCCAGTGTGGTTTCAGAGCCAATAGGAGCACCACAGACATGGTGTTTGTTCTCAGACAACTGCAAGAGAAGTGTAGGGAACAGAACAAAGGTCTCTATGTAACCTTCGTTGACCTCACCAAAGCTTTCGACACTGTGAGCAGAAAAGGCATGTGGCAGATCCTGGAACGTTTAGGATGTCCCCCAAGTTCGTCAAAATGAACATCCTCCTACATGAGGATCAGCATGGACAAGTCAGATATGGCGATGCACTCTCTGAGCCCTTTCCAATAACGAATGGTGTGAAACAAGGTTGCATTCTTGCACCAACTCTATTCACAGTCTTCTTCAGCATGATGCTCCAAAGAGCCACAGCAGACCTTGATGAAGAAAACAGCATCTACATCTGATATCGTACTGATGGAAGCCTATTCAACCTAAGGCGACTGAAGGCTCACACCAAGACCCTGAATCACCTTGTCCGTGAGCTGCTTTTTGCTGATGATGCCGCCCTCGTTGCTCACACAGAAGCAGCTCTGCAGCGCTTAACATCCTGCTTTGCAGAGGCTGCTGAGCTTTTTGGGCTGGAAGTCAGCCTGAAGAAGACGGAAGTTCTCTACCAACCTGCACCTCAAGAAGTCTTCCATCATCCTCGCATCACCATAGGCAATTCAGAGCTTAAGTCAGTCCAGCAGTTCACCTATCTGGGAAGTATCATTTCCTCAGACGGTAAGATTGACAAAGAGATAGACAACAGGCTAGCAAAGGCATACAAAGCCTTCGGAAAACTCCATAAAAGAGTCTGGTCCAATAAACACCTGAAGAAAAGTACAAAGATTAGTGGCTACAGAGCCATTGTACTGTCTACTCTTTTATATGGGTCTGAATCATGGGTCATCTACCGCCACCACCTGCGGCTTCTCGAACGCTTCCATCAGCGCTGCCTCCGTTCAATCCTAAACATCCACTGGTCTGATTACGTGACCAATGTGTCCGTTCTTGAACAGGCAGGGGTCAGCAGTATCGAGGTCATGCTGATGAGAACGCAGCTGCGCTGGGCAGGGCACGTCTCCAGGATGGAGGACCATCGCCTTCCAAAGATTGTGCTCTATGGTGAACTTGTCACCGGCTGCCGCAAGAGAGGAGCCCCGAAGAAGAGATACAAGGACTCCCTGAAACAACACCTCAGCCTTGGCCATAGTGACTGCCACCAATGGTCCACTCTGGCCTCAAATCGGGATTCATGGAGACACACCATTCACAACGCTGCTGCTTCCTTTGAGAATGCACGGAGAGTCAGTCTTGAGGAGAAAAGACAACACAGAAAGAACCGTTCCTTGCCAATGTCACCTAGGGAGACGTTCCGCTGTGCCTTTTGTGACCGGACCTGCCTATCCCCTGCCTTTTTAGCCACCAGCACACTTGCAGCAAGCGTGGGTAGTGCCCTTCTCAAATCTTCGTTCGCGAAGCCTAGCCATGACGACATGCACTTAATTCTGAATCAAGGACATTTGTTAAACTTAATTGAATTTCAGGAATACTAATTGTTATTCTTCATATCTTTGGCATGAGGGTTATGTTCCTCTTATTCATCTGTATGAAGCCTCGTGCATTTAGCATGACTCTGCAGCAGCATTTCTTACTTCAGTGCCATTCTGTTTACCACAATAATATCCTACTAATTAAGGAGTTTCATTTACTTTACATGAAGTGGATCCAAGAGAAGAGAAATAGTCACACAGCAGTATGTCATCTTCTAAACAGATGCCTGTAGATGCAAAATTAAAATTTGTGTTATAGTATTTTAGAGAAATGTAAACAAACTGACAGTAGACTCCCTTGGCTGTTTTTCACAACCTTCTAAGGGAAAATTCAGAGATACTCAGTAATCTGTAGACCAGGTTAGTGTTTATGTCTCATTTGCCTTATTTGTATGTTACAGATATGAATGGCTTTCATCTCAACCAGCTTTATTTAAACTGCAGATTTCTGAACTGCTCATCTAGGTTCTCCCTACTGAAGAGCCGGAGGTCTAGGAATCTCCAGTAAGACCTTCATTTGATTTATCCAATTTTGATACACAAAGTATCTTTGTACCCTGTGCAAACAGACAGAACGAATGGGCTTGTGGAAATTTTGTCTTTCTCATTGACTACAGGGAAGACTGATGATAATTATGTTAGATTACTTGCTTAGATTATGTCTAAAATACATCTTTAGACTACATTTAGGCAGCAAAGGTCAGTTAGGTTAGTTCTGCTTCTAAGCGTAAACATATATTTGGGCACTTGGGTTATTTTTCCATCTCATACCATCATGCAAGTAAGCCATCCTGATAAAGCAAATAAAGTATATGACATCTCAAAAATTGTTGCTTCTTTCGGCCAATATGTGATGGAATAGGCAAGAGAGAAATGATGCCAGAGAGAAATTATGCCAGAAAGAAATGTCTGACCTAAATGCTTTCTTTTATTTCACAATTGAAAATCTGAATGGCAGAAGCTGTCAGCTACAGAGAGCAATCCTGGAATTCCAGAGCTTAGAGGTGGTCTGGGAGGACAGACATGACTGGTGCAGCTGACCTCTGTTAGACAATTTTTCAAGTAATAAATAATGTGTGGGACTGATTCACTACCTTCTCTTGTGTTCACAATAATAAGATACAGGCAATATCAGAATCAAAATTAAAACTAGAAATTGCCATCTCATATTTAATTTCTGTTCTGTGATAAACCAAACATTCTTTCTGCCTATGCTACCATTGAGCTAGTCATTCTCAGTCTCATCTCTGTGCAGTTCATTAGTCCTTCTTGCTTTGCACTTGTTCTCTTTGAAATGCATTTAAAAAAATTTAATCTTATCCAAAATTGAAGTATATAAATGACTTGATTTTCTCATGGTCTCTTTAAGAAGGATACTGAAATACTGAAACACAACTAACCTGTTGGATCACATGCACACACTTGTGGTAAATAAGCCATTTGACAAGTTCTTAAGTCACTATGGCTATTTTCCATCTGTTTATATATTTAAAGGCCAAAGGTTTTTCTTTCCAACAAACATGCATGAGTAATTAATAATTAATCCTTTCTAGGAATTTGTTTAAATCATAGTGGTAGAAATTTATCCAGCTTAGCATGTTCTCCCTAAGCCAAACTGGAAACAAATATTTGTGACAAATACATCTGAACTGCAGGAACATACTATGTAAAGTCCAAACCTGTTTTGCTAAACACATTACACAGCAATATAATCTATTATTGACACATTTTGACTTTGAAATGAGTAATCATGCATTTTGAATACATTTCTGAAAAAAAGATCATAATTAAATTGAGATGATGAATGCACACTGATTGCCAGAGATGATATTGACCACTTATTTTAATTTTCCAGTCTGTGCTGTTATTTGAATCCAGTTTCTTACATCATCCATTTCTTCTTTCTAGAAGTATGTAACACCAGTGTTATACTTTCCGTGGTCTTTAAAGGAGCATTATTTTTAAAACAGGGAGACAGAAGGAAATGCAATGGTAACTACCAGTTCACAATGAATATTTTACTACTTTGATTGGGTAGAAAAAAAAGCAGACATTTATTAGAGACTTTCATTCCAGGTTCTTACAGTGCTTTACAAATACAGCACGGCTTTCCCAGTGCTACATCACTGAAGAACAGTCATCCCAGAGTAGAGTGTTGCAGTTATTTTGCTCCCACTTGACAGCTGTTGGTTATTATTACATGCTTTTTTCCTACAGTTATTTTTCTGGAAAGTATAAGAAAGCAAAATTCACCCATGAGGAGATAGGCAGAGACCATCTGCTGTGACTAATTTCACATTTATTCCAGGCAATAGTTGTACCAAAATCCCAAAATGAAAACCCAGTTACTACTATAATTTGAGCTAGTGGACATAAAATGAAATAATATGTTCAGGATCTTTTCATGAAAATACCTTTGAATACAGATCTCCACTATGACCATGTACAATTTTTAATGCCTTTCCAAATTCAGCCTGAGGGGTCCTTTGAAACATTTAGGGGTTTTGTCACCTAACACGGCATCTTACTTCCTGGACAAGTTAAGTGTACTTTAGCTTAGAAAGCTGATTAGAGGGATCTTTGTAGTAACCTAACCCAGAAAAAGTGAAATAAATCTTGTGATCTGTGGTCAGAAATATGGCTTATTCTAACTTTAGTTACCTGACTGAAGTACCTATGTTATGTTAATAAAATAATTGCTTTTGATTTTTGCAGTATTCAATGGAAAGAAATAGATACTCTATAGGAAAAAATACTAATTATTCTCTAAAGACATGTCTCTCTCTCCCTTTCTTGCTTTACTGATTACAAGAACATCACTGTGTGGCTTTTTTGTTCCCAACAGATACAGATGGGGGAAAGTTCTTGAGTATACTTAAAACAATTGTTACTCTCAGAAATGCACTTTTGCTGCTATATGTTGTATGAAGTCTTAGTTTCCTTCTTACTCATGCTAATTTACCCATCCCTACTTACCATCAAGCTGTAAGAAAAATTTTTAAAATTTTCATGTTGATCTTATTAATTTGTTTCTTTGCTTTGAGGCACTATGTGCTTTTGCATATACACATAAGAGAAAGTACTTTGAAGACATGATGTGATTTGTACAGAGCAAATTGAAAATTGATCTATCTCTTATCCAACACATTTTACATGAAATAAATTGGATGGAGCTAAACAATTAATTATTCTAAATGCAATAACTCAGCATTTAGATATAGCAGCTCAGATAATATAGAACAAAATCAGTAAGAACAAGATTGAGAACAAAAATGTAGGCAGGTTTTAAGGTTCAGAAAAAAATGGATTAGAGAATGATCACGTTAAGGAAAGGTAAAAGAAACTAAAAATTTAACATACTTTTTCCAACTACAGACCACCTATTACTTTAAAATTCAGGATAGCAATAAAAAAAAATCAGTTAATATAATTAGGGCTGTTTCCTTAAGCTAATTGAAAAGTTAAATGCCACGCTGACACCCGATATCATCAGATCTCGGAGGCTCAGCAGGGTCAGGCCTGGTTAGTACTTGGATGGGAGACCTCCTGGGAATACCGGTGGCTGTAGGTTCTAGTCCTGAGGACTTCACTGTCACTGTCCAAGCTCGCTCGGCCGTGGTAGATGAACCTTAGGAGTTAAAGGGTGGGGCCAGTTCTGCACACACTGTCCCTCACCTAAAAAATCCACTGCACAGGCTGGAAGGGCACACCCATGTGGGTGGAGCCCTTCCCAAATCTTCATTCACGAAGCCTCGCCATGATGATGAATTGGGCCAACATTTTCTAAGCAACATCTAAATTTCAGGCTTGAAATTTCATTGTCTTAATATCACACCCAAAACCAAAAAATTGTGTTGGCAACTGGAAAGCAACAGGAAAGTGGGGAAAATATATCTCTCAAGGTAGACTTTAAAACATTCAACTATGCATTATATAGGTCTTAAAGATAAGAAGAAAACAGTGCATGTCACACAATATTTTAGCTTCTTGTCCTTCTACAGCCAGTTTCTATGTAGTCTTATATACAGAGTTGAGCCCAGAAGGCACAACAAGATTGATTTCTCCTTGAAAAAGCAGGAGAAGGTTTTAGGTACAAATTTCAAGTTAAAATACTTCCAGGAAAGGATTTCCCAAGGGATTGGAGAAGGGTGAGGCTTAGGGTCACCAGCATATATAGAAAGAACTAAATTATCTCAATTCCTGCAGGCAGTACCTAGTAAGCCAGAGGAAAGGAATCTTGATGTTGGCAAAAGTTTTGTGCCTTTAGTTTCCCTTGCTGACCAGTGGAAATGAGTTTGACTCACATCCTAACTCATTAATTTGCCTTCTTTTAGAGTGGCCTTTGTATATTTTCAAAAGCACAACTACTTAAAAAAATTCTATAACAAAGAGAAACTTTTTCCAAGAGAAAACAAGCAACAAAGGCTGGTCAAAACCTACTCAATTTAAAGATTTAGAATGTGTCAGTGAAAAGTGATGGAATTAAACAATATTGCTTTTTATGAAGAAAATTATGTTAAATACTTATTTCCAGTATCCCAAATGTCTAGAGCAACCATTATTAATAACCTCTGAAATTGGTATTACTAATAATAACAAAAACAGTCAACCTAAAAAAGATCCTTTTGTGACAATAATTTAAAAAATACTATTAATTGCAGTGCAGCAAAAAATTTTCAAGAGGTTACTACTCTGATGATCTGAATGTGATATTTTAACAGCTCTAAGAACAAGATCTCTTTTTTTCTGCAAAGGTCTTGACTAATCAGACATTCAAACTCTGGTAGCCTACTTCAATTTAATGGGAGCATTAACAGCTTTATTATTCATAGCAATGTCTGCCTTTTCTGACAGAGGACTAGGAAGTTGTTTCCAGATAGAGTTAGATGAGTCTCCCTGATAGCAGCAGTTCTGGTGTAACCAAGACAAAGAATTTAAAATGAGCAAACTTCTTTAAGAGATGATACATATGTTGACTTTAGAGCTTGAGAGGTACAGAAAATGGAAGTTTGTATCAAGCTTTATATTATATCTGGTAGTGAATCTCTTTTATACATGTGAAAAGTGCATGGGTCCTAAAATGATTTTATGAGCATTAGCCCTCAAAGTCTGTTCATGAAATAATAGAAGGAAGCAGTCCTATGGGCCCCATAAACATGTGAAAGAAGATATATTTGACAGTGGAGGTAAAACTTGTAAGCTAAAGCAAACTGTAACTCCCAAGGACTCATTAAATCAAGGTCATTAGATCTAAGAATATTTCTTAATCATCCATTAATTTTCACATTATTCTTCTTTCCAATAATAAGAAAGTACTGAGCCGACTAATTGCACACAAGATGAGCAATTCTACTAAAAGATATTCCAAACACTTTCTGGAGGCGTAATATGAAGACAGAAAAATTTCCATATGAAATAGAAAGAATTGATCCTAGTCTGAGTTCTAATGTGGTGCAAAGACTACAAGTTTGAATCTGCAATGGATGTGAAAAACATGGAGATAAACTACATATCTTTCTTAATAATGCTAATATGTACTTAACACTATTAATCATCATCATGGTTAGGGTTCGTGAAAGAAGATTTGGGAAGGGCTTGCTGCAAGCTGCTGGTGGCTAAAATGGCCGATGTGGGAGAGGCAAGTCCTGTTGCTTAACACTACTAATAAACTGCATATTACTGGCAGGGGACCAGTGTGTTTGTGTGGCAAAATTCTTCCTTCAGACCAAGTTTCCTCTTAATACTATACACAGTAAAACATAGAGGTGTAAGAAACTACAAGCAAAAATAATATAGCAGCTCATTTAATATATGATTGAAGGAAGTAACTTCAGAAAATTGCCTTAATAAAATATTTTGTCCTACTTTAAACTAGTCAGATCTTCAAGAAAATGACTCCATACAGGACTCTAGTCCACAACCTTGCTTCCCTGATGCTTCAAAAATCTTTCTAACATGGAGAATCTTTCTGTTCCTGGCTGGCACACATCTATTATATTTAAATACTTTTTGTCTCTGGTCTTCGATTCTTCCCTCCTTCTTACAGTTGTTTGGTTTGTCCAATATAGAAAAAGTCTTCTCTCAGTGTCTCTTCATTACCTTGATTATCTGTTATTTTATTTCACAACTCTATTTTGGTTCATTTCTGTTTAACAAAGGAGACCAAGATGGTAAAAGATATTGTAGGCAAAATTCTCTAAACAGTCTAAACTGTATCCAATAGCACACAGTTTCCTTCATAAAATCAAAGCTAATTTTCATATTGTCAGTTTTTAATAGCACAGGAAATAGCTACTATGTCAGACTTTTCTATTTCTAAGTGATTGCCAATTGATTAATTTCCAGTTAATGGTGTAAAAAATTACTAGTCCCTCTTCATAAGACTTCAAGTTTCAGTTAAATTGCATTCCATTCCTATTACTGTAGTCCTCAGAATCATCATATGCTTTCTGCATGATTTGCCAATTGTTCTTTATATTTACTTGCCTCTTAACTTTGTACATTAAACTTTTTTCATCAAGATTATATTTTTGTGTCAAATTCATTAATGTAAACACTAAAGGTCTTCTGGATTAATCCTTAAGGAACTCTGCTACCGATCTTCCTCTA
The DNA here is from genome assembly GCF_047495875.1 of Pithys albifrons albifrons. NCBI lineage: Eukaryota > Metazoa > Chordata > Aves > Passeriformes > Thamnophilidae > Pithys > Pithys albifrons. Next base: position 73,590,478 of record NC_092460.1, read on the forward strand.
GTCTGATAGTTTCCTTTTAGCAACTTTTCTTTTTATGTGCATCTTTAACTAAGTCTTATGTGCTCTGCACTGACAAATCATTTCCCCCAGAGAATCAGATCACTTGTTCTTTTGAAATCCCAAAAAATTTACAGTGTTTTTTTTTCTACAAATCCTGTCATTTTGACAAATAAAACTGTAAGAGTAGTCTAGCATGTTTAGCAAAAGTACTCAACTAAATATTGTTCCATGGTGTAATATCATTGCACTAGATAAAGGGAAATATTGATGCCAAACTTTCAGTTAAATGACTTTAGAGATTGTGGTTACCTAGTATCTAGCTAGAGCATATTAAGTACCTGAAGTTTTAATTTCACTTTGGTTTGAGCAGTCTAACATCTTCTATCATGTGCTTACTCCCAACCTCCTTTCCTAAAACAGAGACAAAGGATTGGTCCAGTATTAGTCACGTTTATTTTGTCTTTATTCGTGACCATGTATTCTATACCAACTTTTTCTTCTATCTATTTTCTCTTTACTTTGATGAGTGAAGAAAAATTTCTCAAATGGTCTACCATAGATTTACAGCTAACACTACTTTCTACACCTTTTGCAAGTGTGTTTTGATTCTTTCTGTATCCTTCTATACATATTCTCCTCTTCCTGATACACATGTATTTTTCACAAAAAGAAAAAAAAGTCAGAAAGTAAGTCTCCACCTGGGCTTTTAAGTCCAGTTGACTTGAGTAACTAGTTCCTTTAATATTTCTAGATTTGAGGCACAAATTCTTTTTTTTTCCGAATGAGTTTTTGCTTTTAGTTCTATGTTAAACCATAATATATTGATGTAATACGTATAACCATATCTTATATAATCCTTAAAGTTACCAAATATAACATGGAAAATAGCATTGCATCTTTCAGACATCAGAATAATGTGAGGCCCATCTTTATCCATCATAGTTTGCCTTAAAAATGCATGCATTAAATTAAGCTCCAGAACTATTTTACTATATTGCATTATTACTGCTATGTTCCGAATCATGTTTATGGACAGTGAGGAAACAGGAATTATTGTCAGTATTATTGAAATCTTAATAATCTAATTGAAGAATTGTTATAGCAGAAAAAAAGAATGAATATATCTGTACAGAACTGTTTCAATAATAAAAAAGAATAACAATAATAACAACACAGTTAAAGTTGTTATGCACACTCAGTTTCTACCCCTTGTTCTGATGTCATGGACACTATTCCCCTGCTTGCCCGGGTTCTATGGTCACCAGGTTTTAAGACTAAAACCACGGTGCTACTATACACACAGAAAATACAAAGAAAACAACAGCCATAGTCACCCGCCAACTAGAAAAATAGTTGCGAAAAGCTAAGCCAGTAAAGTAAATCTGTATGTAGGTCAGGAGCCGTTCAGAGGGAGCAAACCTGACAAACCTTAGTCCCACATCCTTGCAACCCAGTTTTTAGACTGTGGCCCATACTAGCCATGGCAATACTGCACTAAAGGGCTGAAAAACTGTATTATGTTTATGATAGCAACTGTAATTAACTAGAGTGTAAAAAGTATAACTAGGACTCCTCAGTTACATGTCTTAGTTTAAGCATTTAAAGCTTATGGAATGAATCCAGATGAATCCAAGTCTTTGAGACAATCTGCATTTCTCAAAGCTGGTCATCTACCTTTTGCTTTAGCCTCCTTCCTCAACCCCCCTCAACTGACACTGCTACGTATGTTGTGAGAACAAAATAGAAAAATTCAGACAAAATTTGCCAGGCTATTGATAATATGGCATCCTGAATCCCCCAAATCAAATCTACTTGTAGTACAAATCTGTGTTTTAAATTGACCACACTGCTTTGATTTTAATTTTCCTCTAAAGGCTTAAAAGAGAAAAGGAATTGGAGTTGTTCCTTCAATTTGAGATCTTAAGTTCCTGCATTTTATTAAAGGTTACTCTTTTGCATATGTTAATTTAATCAATGAATCATGTCTAAACACATCAACTTAGTAAAACACTTTTGATAGAGTTATGATCTATTTAAATAGCATCATCTAAATTTCATTAAATTTTTAACCCTCATTAATTTCTAATTTACATGTTTTGGGTGTTTTTTCTCAGTGTTAATATTTTAGAGTTGCATTTACCATCACATGCTTCCTTTAAAGGCACACAATGCAAAAACAAATATATTCTTATGCCGTGCAATATAGAATTAGTTGAAAAAGACTGAAAAGGTTTCTTGTTTCCATTTAATCTAACCTTCTCTTTGGTTGAGATAATTTTTAGGGAAATATGTCTGATTTTTTGCATATTTAATTTCAATGTTTATTTTGTGCAAATAATTCATTAATATAACTGAAATGTTAATATGTTATCATTATTAGTCCAAATCTAAATTGCTACAGAAAAAGAAGAGCAGTGCAATATAAATTGTCTTACACACTTGTAGTTGCTAGTCCTCTTCCCAGTGTTGTGCTCAACCTTTCCAGGTTGCCCTGGCTCTGAGGATTCTGGCTCCATGGCCTGTGGCTCTGGTGACATGGCTGTCAACATCTGGAATACCTCATGCTGGGAATGTGATGATGATGCTGATTGCTCCTCACTCTATAATCCATTTGGTGTCATTTTTTCTGGCTTGCTTTACACCTTTGCACTATCTTCAATGGTCTGTAACATCCAGACAATACCCTAATTTGCTGTATATCATAGAATCATAGAATAATAGAATTGACTGGGTTGGAAAAGACCTCCGAGATCATCAAGTCCAACCCTTGGTCCAACTCCAGTCTGTTTACTAGATGATGGCACTCAGTGCCACATCCAATCTCAGTTTAAAAACCTTCAGGGATGGTGAATCCACCACCTCTCTGGGCAGGCCATGCCAATGCCTGATTACTCTCTCTGTAAAGAATTTTTTCTGATATCCAACTTAAATTTCCCCTGTCAGAGCTTGAGCCCATGCCCCCTTGTCCTATTGCTGAGTGCCTGGGATATATGCATATGTATATGATATGTATATGTTACCCTTTACTTGTGTGAGACATTATTTTTCCTTTCTTTGCTACCCCTAAAACCACTTTTGTACAGCTGCTGGTTGGCATTTCCTTAAGAGCAGACAAGCTGTTTATAGCTGTGGGATCTGCAGTGCAAAACTGGGACCCTATCTATGGTCATCACATTCCAGTACATTTCTGCACCACATCCTATGTCTCTGCTACTCAAGTCCTCTGCTGTCCTACCAGACCTGTTTTTCCTACATTGTCATCACAATGAGAATTATAAATATCTCACTCTGCCTAAAATAACTGCTAGGTTTTGTTAAGCATATAAAACTAGCATTGTACCATACACAGGTAAACATAAGTAAAACAAATTAGCCAGACATCTGTCCAGTTAGAGAAGTACTGTAACAGCTAAGCCAAGTTACACATAAAGAAAATTTCAGACAGAGGAAGCCTGACAAACCTTTGTCCTGAGGCCTGCCCATCTTAGTACACCACTCAGGGCCTGCAGTAGCAATGGAAATACTGTATTTGGGGGTACATGGTCAGATTACATTTCAGTAAGGTATTTGTTAATGGTATTTAGTATCTTGTTTTAACACCCTCATAAAGTTGAGACTTGGTATGGACACTTTCTCCATAATTTTGATTATGAAACAATTTAAATGAACATAAAATTGTACTAGATGCAAATCCTAGGGTGCTGGCTCAAGCCAGCTGAAATGTTAAAAAATAATTCTAATCACATTGACAGATGGAAGCACTTCCCATGTACCTTAGTGAATGGAAGTAAAACAGAAAAATATAATTTGGCACCCAGAACTATTATCTGCCTATTTAGCATCTTTCCATATTTAACATTTTCCACTGCAATTCCTCAATCTAATCAATAGGTGGTCATGAATATATGTGGTTCAACATGCATCTGCAAAGTTCCCATCAGACTCATGAGTGGACCTGGCTCACCAGAGATATGACTCTCCCTGGTCTGTATCTGTGCTTCCTGGCTTTTCAGATGTACTCCCACTCCAAATCGTTCCACTTCATGCATGAAGATGATACTTTGCATCTGCTGCATATGGGCCGAGGCATGTCTGGGTCCACTAGTGGGTAGATAGCTCTTTTTCAGTAAAAATTCTTGTTTGAGACTCTTGTTGAAGAGTTTATTTTTTTTCAAAAGCCTTTGAATACAGCCTTTTAACTGTATACTAAAAAAAATTGCCTTAACCATATGAGTTCACAAAGTTAAATATTTCATAAAACCTCTCATGTAATTAAACAAACATTTGGATGCCAGTAATAGAAACAAACATGTGATCAATAAAGCACGTGGATTTTTTTCTTTCAAGCGCCAAATATTCTCTCCTTTCCGCTATCTGTTTTTTGTTTATCATCTGTTTGGTGTTTCAGGTTCAGTTTGGTTTTATTGGAATACAGCTCATTGCTCAGAGCTCCATAATAGGACTTTACAAAATATTATGGGAGTTAGGAGCATCTGGCTGATTTGGCTGAAACTCCCTAACAAGCTTAGTTACCGTATGAGATAAAATAAAATGAGAAGCTGAAGCAAAAGATAATGTTAATGAGAAAACTTCTTGGCTTTTGTGTAAACAAAAGAGAAATACAGCCAATTTCATACCTTTGAAAATATACCAAACAAAATGCTAAAATATCTTGGCAAATAAGAAATAGTTACTACATATATCACCAAAGTCACTGAGAACTACCAACTAAAATATACACTTTTTAAACCTAAGAATTTTGTTGAAAAGCTATCATTGGTTTAGCCTTCCATTATATAAAATATAAAATTTTCAGGTTTTCTGTTTCTTAGGTTTTAAGTGAGAAGTTATAAATTGATAGCCATGATATTGGTAGCTGTTTCAACCCCAAAGTGGACTTTATGCTGCACTGTGGGGATCTCTGTGTATATTTGCACAGCAACATTGTCAGTCTGACTTGGGGAGGGCAGATGCCAGAAAATTTCTTCTTCTGTAATACTGTAAACAAATTATGTCTCTGCTGAAAGGGCTCCTTGCTTCTCTCTGTCCCTTCAGCTATGTCCTGTGTGTCTAGAGTAAACCAGATTTTCTTCGAGATACGCAGATGTGGAATCAGTCTCTGATGGAAACCTGAGTGACAGAGTCTGTTCTGTTTTTAGTGGAGAAACAAATGAAATTCATATTGGTCATTGGTGTGATGATATTGTCCAGCTTACAAATCAAAAGGAGTCAGAGTCCCATGGAAAGAGACTAATTAAAATTTTCTTCTAAATGCCTTGCAACAAAAAATAATTGTGATGAGAAATTCTGGTAATTTTAATTACAAACTTGTTGGCAAATTCAGAAAATTTTCACACAAGATCTACAATATTTTTTTGCCCATGTGTATGACTGTGTGCTTTGACTTTGCTCAGCTGTAAAAAATCACTTTGAAATTGAGTTGGTTTTACTCACTATTGCCATCTCCCTGAAACACTTCACTGGTAGAGAGAAATGAAGATAGGAAGAACAAAAGACAAAAACATATCAGTGTTGCTTGAAATCAGATTTGAATTTGTATTAGTCCTGTAAACTGTCAGCAGCAAGACAACAGTGTAAACCTGTATCTGGCAGGATCAGTGATAGCATAAGTGTAAAAATAAGGAAAAAGACTGTTGCATCCAGCATATATCTCCCCATAGGTACTCTACAGATCCTGATTTATACCTTAAACCATGAATTTTATTATGTTTCTTCCATAAGATTTATTATTATAAATGGCAACTTATAATACTGATCTTATCTGATGTTCTTCAGACTTAAACTCCTGATCTCATCTGCTCTACATAACAATAAATTTCCCAGTTATCTAAATGCTGAGGTGTTTCATTTATTCAATAATACTGTGAAGAGAAAGGTTTAAATCACCTTGTTCTGAAGTTATGTGACTCATGGAGGGCTCTAAAGATATGTGAATAATGGAGCCTCACTTGGAATAGCCTCAGGACACAGCAAGACAAGGGATGTAGCCTTTTTCCTAATTCTGTACCTTGTCCCTTTACCTCCACTCCAACATCAACACTCTGTAGGTCTTTGGGTACATTTAGATTTTGCATCGGTGCTTGCCAGCTGTCTTCTTGATTGAGGAAACTCAAGTGTAGGGAAAAGAATAATACACCTGAATGGATAATATGTATGTATATGTATGGCCAAACTTCGCGAATGAAGATTTGGGAAGGGCTCTCTCTCCCCAGGAGGGTGTGCCCTTCAAGCCTGCGCAGTGGATTTTTTAGGTGAGGCACAGCGTGCGGCAGAACTGGCCCCACCGTTTAAGTCCCAAGGTCCATCTGCCACGGCCGAGCGAGCTTGGATGGTGACAGTGAAGTCCTCAGGACTGTCTACAGCACCTGGTACTAGCCGGGGCTGACCCTGCTGAGCATCTGAAGTCTGACGGGATTGGATGGCAGGGAGGCATTTAACTGCCCGGTACGGTCTCCACTGAGACTCGAACTCACGACCTTGTGATCAGAGTCCGGAGTGCTCACCATTACACCACGGGACCGCCCCAGATAATATGTAGGCAGAGTATAAACTGTATAAAGGTTGGTAATATGGATATAACTGACAGCCCTTGCTCTATTTAATGTCTTTCAAAGCTATCTATCAACCATTGACTTTCTTCAGCAGTCATGTCATGCTCACTACTGGCAGGTTACTGTGAAAAGTCATGGCTTGTGACCTGTGAAACAGCCTTCTCATTCCCTGGTTAAATCCACATCTATCAGATCAGGTTTTTTAGATGTTCATATACATGCACATACACACACACACACACACACACACACACACACACACACACACATATATATAGCCCATGTGAGATAACTCATGTCCTTCTGAACATCTGTAAAGAACATAAAAGTTGTTACTTAGTATTCAGAATTTTTCTGTTCATTCACTGTACCTAAAACAAGCATAAGAGCTGTAATTCTGTGAACTAACATTGATTCAAATGAAAAAATATGAAGGTGGTTCATTGAAGGCCTTGGATCAGAAATGACTGCCCAAAGCACAGGATCACTGGTTTCCTTATCTCTCAGTGAGCCCTACAGCCAAGATTGAGACTTTCTGTGCAGATGCTGGCTGCAGCACAAGACTGGGGGCTGTATGAATAGTTACCTAACAGGCTATCAAATAGATACCTGCATTGCTGAAAGCCATAAACGGAAAGGCAGAGGGGGCAAATTCCATATATCTTCTAGATACTTAAATCTGTTTAAAACTTCTCTAGAGCAGTGGACAGACTCTGCCAGCATGCAAGGGTCAAGAGTGAAAAGAATACTCCAGAAAAACCTCTTATCCTGTCCCTCTTTTTGAAATAATCATCCACCCACCCTTAGCAGAATGAAGAAGCTGACAAGCTTCCAAACATGACTAATATGTGATTTGTTTGATAAACTACGCTTGCCCGCAGGCATTTCATGCAAAATGCGTGACTGAAAAAATCTGGTCATTACTAAGCACCTTTCTGTCTGAAAGGGATCAGTTCTTTCCTTCTCCTAGATGCCTTATTGTAGCTTCAGCTTTTGTTTTCCCCCACCCCTCCTTTTAACATCAACAGTATACTTCCTCCAGGAAGACATTTGGACACTGTAGTTCATGCCTCACCTTTTCCTACAGTAGGAAATATGATCTTGTGAGGACAACTTGAGTACTCAAAGGAGCAGTGAAATAGTGAGATTTGCATATGTTGTTTTTTGTCATTATAGGGAATGAGTTGTAATGATTAGATAATTTGGATTATTAGTGTTATTAACAGTGAAACTACACTAATAATAATTCATTGATTAAACCATCAAGACTCTAACTGGACCCTAAAAAATTTTTGGCTTCACATATAAGGTGTGTCTGTAGTCTAACTAAATTGCATGCCATGTGGCATGCTCTGGAGCCCATTCCTGTGGACTGGCTTTTAAAATATACATCCAAAAATTTGTGGAGAATATAGGTAGCTAAGGTTCTAATTTGCAGTGCAACAACTAGCCTCCTTGACATTTGCAGGCTGATCCAAGTATATCTTAAATGTCCTCACCATATCCTTGGAAAGGTCCTTCTAGAACATCTCAACACTTTATTTGTGCCCATTGAACCACTCAATTACCTAACACAGAAACTGTTACATTCAGTATGCAGACTAAACTTCTTGCACCAGCAATTGAGACAGGGTGAATGCTGTGAAGCTGAATGAAGAGGAGGCAGAGTAGACACCAACACTCTGTGTCATCAGAAGGGTGTGCATTGTTTTCACATTCCACTTAAAAGAGTGATTTGCAGTAATCCAGCTAAACACAATCCCCTAGTCCCAATATAAAATATAATAAGCAATAGGTTTCAGAAGAATTTAAGTTTCAAAAGAGAGAGGAGAATTAAACTCCAAGGCTCTATATCATCTACTAATGACTATTGTTGCAGATTTTACTTTATTCAGACAATTGGCTGATGGATGGCATAATACAGCTCTTACAATTCTAAAGGGGATTTCAGCAAGGGCTATATCTTAGAAGAGCAGTTTATTATGGAGAAAAGGTCCTGAAAATGGAGACAAAAGGGAGACTTTTAATCAGAGCACTAATGTGGACAGTCTGTGATGAAGCTCTTATCATTCCATCCCAAGCAGTGTATGGTACTCAAAGACAGATTCTGTATAACAGTAATAGAAGCTTTAAAATCATTACTTGTACTTTAAATATAGGGAGATGTTTGATTGCTTCACAAAACACTGCTCAGAAAGGAAAATAACTGTGAAGATGAATTATGACCTTTTTTTTTTTTTCCTGGACACCGGAGCCTGTGGTTATTTCTTACTAAAAGCAAATCCAGTCGTTCGGGCCCAGTTAATTTAAATTCTGTCTGCAAGAAGCCTTCTAATTAGTGCCAGTTTCATTTTCCCAACGACAGGGATATATCTCTATAATGAAAAATAATAGCATGAAAGGAAAGTGACTGATCTGGTAGGAGGGCTAGTCCCATAATGGAATATCAAGACAAAAAAAATGCAGATAAGTAGAGGTCAGCTCAAGGGAAACATAACTGCCTATGGTGATACTCAAAGGTGAAGAAATACTTAACAGATCTGCCTGAAGCATAGGGATAGAGGTTTTTCACTGACACCTTCTGAACGAAATTCCTCACATTAAAGACTATTGCAGCTTTAATGCAGAATAAAATAATTTGTAGTTATTAAAATAAGGTCCCAGAAAATCTTATTGTGCTATAACAGGTACTTCACTGCAGTCTTCTGGTCGCTTTCAGATGGAGGGAAATCTTTTTTTGTCATGTTTCTTTTTGAACTCCAAAACACTCTAGAAGTCCAAGGGAATCCGAAATGAAGTTCACTTAATTTGATAGTCAGTGACCTTCACCAAAGTTCATGTTACGAAGAAAGTATTTAAGCTGCTCTTTCATTTTTTATTACTATATCGTTAGGTCTTCAAGCTATTCTACAGACAGGTGCTGATTTTGCTTATGCAGAGGAAAAGCTGGATGATGCTTGGGGTTTAACTATAAATTTATTTATTTAGTCATTTGTTCAGTTCAGCCCAGTTGAATAGATAAGCAATGCAATATTTGTGATTAACTGAAGGGTTCTTTTTTTTCCTCCGACAGCTTGTGACACTATGTCATAAAGCTCTTGAATAATATGGAGGAATATCATATCCAGTTGAATTCCAAGGATAAGACTGGCAATACTGTGGAAAGCTGAAAAGGAGTTGGAGTATTTTACATGTAGTAACATGGCACTAAGGACTTTTATTTCATAAAAATGGAAGTGCACAGGGTCAAAAAAGTAACTCAATGCACTGATACACAAAGTTAATGACCCCCCCAAAATATCACAAGTAATATAGATTTACACACAGTAAAGCAAAAAAGAAGTTTATCTTTCACCATGAAAGCTGTTACTTTTAGTAAGTGTTTATTTTGTCGTAAAAGAAAGAAACATGAAAATAAGGATTTGGTTCAAGGTTCTTGATTACTTACATACAGAATGCAAAACTATGATTTTTGCCCATGCCAAAACCTGAAGAACACTCCATCAGATAAAAATGAGGTAGCTGGATCTGAATTCTTTTCAAAAGAATTGATTTTCTATTCAGCATTGGAGGGAAGGAAAATGGTTTCCACCTTTTGTCCAGACCTAGGGAGCGCTGAGACAGAAATCTGGTCACTCTGGAGGCGAGAGGCAAAAAAACATTTATTGCAAAATACATGAGGGTTTTATGGGGTCCTCAGGGGGAAAGGGCTGGAACTTGGAAAGGACTGGATAAGACCTCCGGAAGGGGAACTAACGACTTATGTGCCTTGGCTAGTCAATAGGGGAAACAGAGGATAAAAACCAATAGAAAGCCAGAGCTGGGGATAGATGGGTGTGATAACCAATAGGGTTAGGACAGGGGTGGGGCTGGCTGTGTGGGTGGAGTAGTATGGCACTGACCAGGGAAGCCATGAGTCTGCCATGTGCAGGGACTTCCCGGCAGGGACCACCCCAGATCTGTCCCACCAGGCGCAGACCTGGCCTGTTCCAAAACAGCCAAGGCATGCCCAGGCATTCTCCTGCAGCTGGTGTGGTGGCAATGCAGTTGAGAGGGTGGGACCATCCCGGTCCTGAGGGTCCCCCAGGTGGGGCCATGACCGCCCGGAAAGAAACAATGCCTGTGCTTAACAAGCAGGTTGATGACTCCTTTTGGGGAACAAAAGCCCTGGAGAACACAGGGGAAGAAAAGGGAGGGGTAGTGATGACACTGCAGGAAGGTGATAATGATGGGGAGAGGCGATACAAAAACTTTGTAACTAAAAACCTGGTACAAAAGGTGATATAAAAACTTTGTAACTAAAAACCTGGTACAAGAGGTGATATAAAAACTTTGTAACTAAAAACCTGGTACAAGTAAAAGGCATAATTTTAAAAATTCAATAACAAGTCTCATGTATACCACTGGTCAGGTTCATGGTGCTTTTCAGCGCTGTCCTTCTTCGAGGTCCACAATCAAAGTTTGTTCTTTCCATACCTCATAGTCTGGTGTGTTTCCCACAATTTTCTTTAAGGACTAATAAATAACATAACTTTGTATGAAATTGAAAGATAATTAGTGTTTAATGCTGGCATCTTGAGAACTCTTGCAACTGGTAAATATCCTTAAATGCATCACAGACATTGGAAATGTTCAGAAAGAGAGATTTTGCCAAACATTAATTTCCTCTGTATTCACTGTCATAAAAGTAAAAATGGATCTACTTGAAAACATCACCACAATATAAGAAATATTCAAATATTTGCATAGAATGTTTCCATTCAGTCTAAACTTGTTTTAATATTATTATTTAAAAATATACTAATTAAAAAAACAGAACAAATAATTTGAATTTTAATGAAAATAGAGCCAATCTATAAGTGCATTAGACTCTCTTTGCCATTAATTTTTTAATATTTATTTCAAATGTTATGTTTTGAATGATTGCCTTACATGAGAAATGGAAGTTTAGATATATTTTTTTCTGTTTTAATGTTACTTTAAGTGCCATTGCCTCCTGCTAGGATAGTAAATTATTTGAGAAGATCAAGAGCATGATGACAATGGATCTGTGTCATAATTTAAATATTCCAAGAATCAGTGCTGCACATTTACATGGTATTTAATAGCAAGATCGTATGACCAGAATGTGCTCACTAGAAAGTAAAATAGAAAGTGTATTTTAATTCTGCTAGCTCTAACCTTCTACTATAGTAGAAGATTGGGTTAATCACCTTTCCTAGTCATATAAAATCATGGGATTTCTGTCTCTGAGGCTCACTGTTTTCTTGAAGATTTCCAAGAGGTAGAAGAGCCTGGTGAAAAATTGCATTTTGAGTATGAAGGACAAGAAAATTGTTTTGTTGTGTAAAAGATAAAAATTGAACATAAGTATTAAACAGTGGTGCCAAAACATACTTTATTTTTCCCACCTCCCTTACTGCCCTTCTTACTATGCTGTGACCTTCCATTCTGATCTCTGTTGACTTACGCTCTTTGCTGATGACCTCCCAAAACACACTGCTTACTTTTTATTTGCACTATTCATTCTGTTTGGCCTAATTGTTTACTTTCCACATTCACCTTCAGTGTCATACTTTCAAGATCACAGTTAGATTTCCCTCCTGTCCACCAGGCAGCAGCTGGTATTCCTCCTGTGCTTACTGCTCTCCAGCAGACCTGCTGTGCCTTGCTTCCCTGCCCATCTCATCTCAACACCTTGTTCCCTCCTATCTGGAATATTTTCCCCCCCACCTTGAGCTCACTTTTCCCCTGTTTTACTCTCGTCACCTCAATCTCTAATAGTGTCAGTGATAAGTGGTGTCCCTCAGGGAACCAGTGCTAGTGAATATCTTCATTAATGACATAGACGCATGGACCAAGTACCCCTCAGCAAATTTACAGATGGCACCAAGCTCAGAATTGCAGTATCCAAACCTAAAGGATGGGATGACATCCAGAGGGACCTGGACAAGTTTGAGAAGTGGACCCATGGGACTCTCATAAAGTTTAACAAGACTGAGTATAAGGTACTGCACCTGGGTCAAGGCAATCCCTGGCAATACAGTCTGGGGCATGGACAGATCAAGAGCAGCCCTGCTAAGAAGGGCTTGGGGTTGCTGGTGGATGACAGGCTGGTCATGGGCTGGCAATGTGCACTTAAAGCCCAGAAAGCCAATTGTGTCCTGGGCTGCATCAAAAACAGCACGGCCAACACAATGAGGGAGGTGATTCTGCCCCTCTGCTCTGCTCTGGTGAGGTCCCACCCAGAGTGGTGTATCCAGCCATGGAGTCCTCAGCACATGAAGGACATGGACCTGTTGGACTGAGTCCAGAGGAGGGCCACTAAGATGGTGAGAGGGATGGAGAACCTTACCTACGAGCAACAGCTGAGAGAACTGGGATTGTTCAGCCTGAAAAAGAGAAGGCTTTGAGGTGACCTAATTGCAGCCTTGAAGCACAGAATCACAAAATCATAGACTCAACTAGGTCGTTAAAGGCCTCAAGTCTAACTTATGGCCTAACACCATCTTGTCAACTAGACCATGGCACTAAGTGCCACATCCAGTCTTTTCTTAAACACCTCCAGGGACGGTAACTCCACCTCCTCCCTGGGCAACCCATTTCAATGCCCAATCACTCTTTCTGTGTAGAACTTTTTCCTAATGTCCACCCTAAACCTCCCCTGCTTAATCTTAAGTCTGTGTCCTTTTGCCCTACTGCTGGTTGCTGGGGAGAAGAGATCACCCCCCACGTGGCTATAACCTTTCAGGTAGTTGTAGAGAGTGATAAGGTCACCCCTGAGCTTCCTCTTCTCCAGACTAAGCAACCTGAGCTCCCTCAGCTGCTCCTCATGGGACTGGTGCTCCAGGCTCTTCACCAGCCTCACTGCCCTTCTTTAGACATGCTCAAGCACCTAGTAGTGCTCCCTGGGGTTGTTGAGGGGTGAGGGGTTTGTTTGCTTCACTGTTGTTGTTTTTTTGTTGTTTTTTTTTTAAATTAGCATTTGTCACTGTCTGCAATAGTGACACGTGCACTAGGCACTTACTACATTTTAAATTCCACCCACATGCTCTTGCTTTTATAAGTACATGAGTCTGATGATTCTGCCACTGGGAAATGTTTAGTTTCATTTTAAAAAATCAATTAATTGAGTCTTGTACTTGAGGGGAACTTCTCTCAGATCTTCTGACTTGGAGGAATTGGATTGCAAAATGCCTTCCAGCTTTTTATGACACTTTGACTGGACTTTTATTCCATCATCTCTCAGCAATAATAAACTCAATTTATGCTTAATTAGTCATGACACTTTATCATGTCTGGACAGAAACAACTATTTGGCTATCTGCAGAGAGTAAGTGAGAGAATTGAGAGAATTGGGTTATTTTGAGAGACCTAAAGTTGTTCAGTACGGAGAAGTCTCCAGAGAGACCTTATTGCAGTGTATTTTCAGTACTGAAATGGGGCTTATAAGAAATACGGAGATAGTTTTTGGTAGGAACTGTAGTGACAAGATAAGGGGCAAAAGTTTAAGCTAAAAATTTTTTTACAATGAAGTTGATGAAACACTGGTATGGGTTGCCCAGAGAGGTTGCACATGCCTTATCCTTGGAAAGAGTCAAGGTCAGATTGAATGAAGCTCTGAGCAACCTAATGCAGCTGAAGAAGTCCATGCTTATTGCAGAGAGGTTGGAACTAATGGTCCCTTACAAACCAAATCATTATAAGAGTCTATGATTCTAACAGTAAAATCTAGTTACTTCAAATTTATGAGCTTCTGAGATGTCTTTGTGCTGAAGTGCATCATACAAAGACTACCTGAAGTTTCATCAGTGAGGGGAATTGCTCACCTGTCCTTCATTGGAGACTGTCATCAAGCCTGAGGAAATTATTGGCTTCCTCACTATATCTCTGAGTAAGAAAGGGAAAACTGCCCTCAGCAGAAGAAGAAGAAATTACCTGTTTTGGCTGTGGATGTCTTGAAGAAAAAGGATGAGAAAGAGTGGAGCATGGAAAACTATGTTCCTTTTTTTCTTTTTTAGCTTTCAGAATCTCTTCCCTCCCATTTGTTAGATTAGACCTGGTATAAATATGTTTGCTATCGTAGTCATAGAATAGTTTGAGTTGGAAGGGTCCTTTTAAAGGTCATCTAGTCTAACCCCTCTGTGAGGAGCAGGGATAGTTTCAGCTAGATTTGGTATATCACTAAATATCAAAATACATATCTGTTTTCATACTGTGTAAAATGTAAAATTATGTTATTATATGCAATAAAATAAATGTGAAGATTAGAAAAAAGCAAACATGACTGTAAGAGTCAGTTGCAGCCAAAGATTATCACAGGTTGCTGAACTGTAAGTGAAGTTACTATCATGAATATTCTAAGATATCTTGAGTTCACAGACCATTCATTGAATGGGATGTGAACTTCATGAAGATTCCTCTGCCTCTTGCTTTCCTCTTGTGTAATGTACAGCTTTAAACAATAAAATGTAATTTCTTATTACTGGTTCCTATGAACATACTTAGTGTTCCTCATGTCACATACAAAAAGCCCCCTAGAAATTCAGCTTTTGTTATTTCCATTTTACCTTTGTATTGACTGACTCAGAAAATGCACAAATGCAGCAGGTAGGCAAGAAATAATTAAATAGCAGAACCTTATCTGGACTTCAATCCCAAGGCCGAGGTCCAGTATCTGAAAATATTTTATTCCACTCCAAACAAGAACTACTGTGCTAATCCCCCTGAAATGCAGCATTTATTACTTACCTGTCAGGTGTGAAGCGTTGCATGCTAAAAGGATTATCTCCCCCTCCTCCTCTCCACCTCCTGCTTTGTTCAGGCAAAGCACAAGAGGGGAAGGAGGAGATAATCCTCTTCAAATGAAGCATTTATTACCTTAGATGTAGGCACAAAGCACTGCTTGCCGAGGGAGTTAGCAGGGAGCATCTGCTTATACAAGTGATAAAGCCCACTGTAAACAAACTAAATCTTCATACTAATCTGACCACTGCTTTCTTGAGAAAGTTCAGGGCTTTTTACTGCTCTTTACAATAGTAAGTATTCCTAATAGTCAAGACATATCCTTAATATTGGATTATTGGTAATATGGTAATGGGAATTTTTTGGGTAACGTATGATTACTTACAGTAGTTGTCCAGCAAAGTTGTGAGGTTTTTTTAATTGGTATTTCTTGGGCCTTTTTTGTTCTTCCTTTAAAATTTTTTTTATTTTAGACTTTCAGATTTATGTCTGCCAAAAATGTCTGTCTAACTGTTGGCAGAGATTTGGGCTGGATGGATTTGCTCATTTCAACAACATAATTTCTATTTTCTGTTTCACAGACAACTGCCTTTTTCATCAGCCCTCCATGTTGTGTTTGTGACATTTACAAACATCTTCACAACTTTTACCATGTCCATTTGTTTAGAAGAAAACCCATATTTTGCCCTTTGGCCCTAAAGAAACAAAATAACCCCCCAAACCACAACAAATCAAACAACTCCACCCCCCAAAACCAAGCCAACTCAATTTGTTTCCCTAAAAGATAATTTCCTTCAGAGGCCTTATGATTTAAAGTTTTATAATGTATTGCACAGCCAAATAGTGACTACACTCTAGGCACACAGAGTGATCCTTAGACACAGTTCTGGTTCTCAGGGTGTAGTCAAGTTATCTAAACATACATTCAGACTAGTTTCATCAAATTCAGAGCATTCTGATCAGTAAAGGTTTGTGGCATTCACAATGATTTAGAAAATGAGTTTCTCAACTTGTTCTGTTGTCTGCAGCATATCAGAAGTTTTGGCATATTTTATCCAAAGCAGAGAAGAAAAGAAAGAGGGAACAAGTAGGGAAATAAATACCGAAACCCAAGTCTGTCAACAGACTTGCTCTTCTAAAACAGTTTAACTCTTGCAGCTGTTCTTCTCTCTCCTGCATTATGTGAGTTTAAATAATATATGGCTGCCCCTTTCAGGCCACAACTTCTTTAGCAATTTATTATCACCAGCCCAGGTGCAGCTGATTGCTACAGATCTGCTGGAACATTTTTTTCTGTGATTCATTGCAGTTAAAGGCTTCTGGGTCAGTGCTGGGCCATAGCAGTCTGAGTCATTCTTTATCAGTCTTACTTGCATCCCTACTCTGGATCCCACCATGCAGTTCTCTCTACCCTGGAGCCAGCAATGGTTCTACTCTGCAGTCATTCTGAACCACTTTGGTTTGACAGAACTTAAAGATACAGGAAAATGGTCTCACCCAAAGATTGAGTACTAACACAAAGGCAGAGAATACCCATGCAGCCACTGGGCAAGAGTATACCTCCCTGACATCCGATCCCGTCAGATCTCGGAAGCTAAGCAGGGTCAGCCCCGGATTAGTACTTGGATGGGAGACCTCCTGGGAAATGCCGGGTGCTGTAGGTTCTAGTCCTGAGGACTTCACTGGCACTGTCCAAGCTTGCTCGGCCGTGGCAGATGAACCTCAGGACTTAAACGGTGGGGCCAGTTCTGCGCATGCTGAGCCTCACCTAAAATCCACTGCGCAGGCTGGAAGGGCACACACACGTGGGGACAGCCCTTCCCAAATCTTCGTTGACAAAGCTGAGCCACACACACTGGGCAAGAGACAGAGAGGGACTGTAGTGGCTCTAATTCAGTCCGTCTTCTTTTGTGTTTGACTTAAGCCCAATTTGCTGAAGAAGAGCAATCAGTAAAGTCTTAATCAACAGATTAGCAGTTTCCAATTTCTTTCAGGAACAAAGCACTAAGAAAGTGAGGGAAGTGATGGCTGTAGACACAATGACCTCTGGAATTGGGAGAGAAGCCTGCCCTCATTCTTGGAGCAAACAGAATAGCAATTATGATAACACCAAAGGCTGTGTTTTGCAATTATCGTATCTAGACATGGGAGAGCAGTGACTAGTACAAGTAGGTAACAAAATATTCTAATAAAAATTGTTCCTTGAAGCAGCGTTGATAATTCTGCAGAAGTAACTTTGGAGAAGATAACACTGATTCATGCCATGAGGCTCATGTAGCCTCATGCATTTCATTGAGTCCTAAAATATCCTGCAAGATATTCAGTGTATCTACATTGTGAGAAGAGTTCTTCAAGGCAAAAGGTATCATTCTGTATGTACTCATGTAAATTGAGCTGCAGGAGCAGGTTTGCAAATTAGGAAATCGGTAGAGTCTGATATACACTTAGCCTTTTCTTCATTACAGAAAGCTGTAAGGACAAAGTCCCAACATATCTACTCCTATTTTTAACTGTCATTCAGATGTATAAAATGCAAACAGCACAGCAGGTGTTTCCAGAGTAAGAAGAAACAAAGAAAAAGAAAATTGCCACAGAGACAGTATTTCTTTGTACTTATGCTAGTTGGCAATATAGACACTTGGTTAGACTGACATTGATTAAAACACACTCTGATATTTTGTACTTTTCATATCTCTCTTAACTGTGAAAACTTTTGTGTGTGACTTGCTTCTATTACTCTTTCTTTAGAGACAATTTCTAATTCATTTGCAGTACTATCAGCTTTTCAAGATTCATGCTTGCCTTTATTTTCAGCCACTGACAATGTGCTACAGAAGAGAACTGAGGATAAATAGCATGTCTAGTATTGAAAGCCTGAACCACCCTCTTTGTTTCAGAAATGCTGTTACTTTCTCTCTGTGCAGTCTTTTTATTCAATTCTGAGAAAAAGCTCCTCCAAGCTAATTTATGTTCACACCTATTTGTTTTGTACAATAGAGAATGTTCTTGAGGAAAATATTTATCCAAAGTGTGTCTCTCTGAAAAACCAGAACATTCAAGCAGCTAGCATGGTTAATGCAAAAATAGGTTAGGATACTTGCAGTTGCACTCATAATGCAGATTCACATCTAGATTTTATGATAGGACCTTAAGCTCTGTATTTTGCTGAGTTATAGAGTCTGCTTAAATGAAAAAGTGATTCAGTGCTGAGAGGATACTATCTGTATTTTTTTTATTCAAAGTGCTAGATATTTTATCTATGAACACTGGATAACTGAGTTAAGGTTCATTATACTTTCAGTAGATGTTATGTGGATTCATATATTTCATTAGTGTATTGTTTGCTATATTTTCACTCTTGCTAATAAATTTGTCAGGCACTAAAGGAGCAGAAACAGCATAAGATCAGTTGAACTACACAGTCAGTATAAGCAATCTGTCATCTCTTTATAACACACCCAGAGTATTCAGAAAATGCTTATAAATCCTAAGAATTTTAAAAGCCAATCTGCATGCCTCATAAATGTTTCTCAGATTAATGAAAAAAGAACTTTTGTCAAATTCCTCTTTGATTAATATTACTTAGCTTGTATTTGTTTCTTCTCCAGCCTGTAATGTTTTGTGTTCTTTTGCCTGTCAAGGGAAAAGGAAATAACACTAGGATCTGAAACAAATAACTGAGGATGCAGGAGGATCTTGTTATATAACTGTATTTAACAGCATTGTTGGTAGGTAATTTTGTATTGGTTTGCAGTCAACACATGATGTCTTTATGGCCCAAAATATTAGTGTTCTAACAATTTAGTATATGAAGTGCCTTCAGAAAAGCAGACTGACTTACACTGATATTATGTAGAATTTAGAAATTCCTGGGCATACGAAATTTTTTGAGAAATCCAGTAATCAGATTGCTAGTTGGTAGCTTGTACTTAGTTAATTTACTTCTAAATAACCTGTCTTTTGTGGTTTTGGTTTTTTTTCTGACATACAAAAAAATTGCCTCGGATAGCAACAAGTCATCTCTGAGCCTTCCTAATGAGATCACCAACTCAGCTTTAGCATTATTACTCCTCTCTTGCAATCAGTTTTCAGTACTGTGGGATACACCAGAGTTTGCAGAAGATTATGGTAAAAGAAAGACTTAGATGTGATTGACTGTATGGTGTGGCTGGAAATGGGTGTGAGATAGGATGATGACAACACAAACATCTGAACTGCAGACAGGTTTTTTTTCCTCCTTTTTACCTATTTTTTCTAGTTTATTGGTACCTATTATCTGTTTAAAAAGAAAAATATATAGAGAGATGGGTAAATGATCTTTAACCAAAGTGAAGAACTTTTCCTTTCATTCAGTTTAAAAGACTAGTCAGTAGTTTGTGTAGGTCTATTGCAAAGACTGACTGATAGAATTTTTCCATTGAAAATATATTAAACATTCTATAGTATTTTTTTCAGAAGATTTCCACAGAAAAAATGTTTTAGGAGATCAGTGTGTTCAGCTTGATTTCTTAACATATGACATACTTATCATTGTCGGAGGAGATCCAGGGTTTATACAGTGGCAAAAATACTACAAGAGATGGATAGACAAGGACGCTGAAGTCCAGGAACCCGGCACCCCAAATATGGAAGCTCTGCGAGAGATTTATAAGGACTCTAATAAGTTCCCACCCTATACTGATCCTTCCCCAGTTTGAATGTTATACACCCCAATATGCCTACCCTAGTCACTTTCCCTTAGTCGTTCCTTATCCAAGTTTCCTCTTCCCACAAAACCCTCCAGGTCGCAGCCCCCTGTCCTGGCGCGACCCGGCCATGAGGGCGGTTGCCGGCGGGGCCGCCAACGTGGCGCCGCTGGAGCCCGGGTGGGGGCTGTCCCCGCCTCGAAGTGCCGGAAGCCCTACGGTAGAATTTCCCCGCCCACCTCATTCTCCTATTGGTCCTTTTGCCGCTCCTCCCCTCCCTCCTTCCCTTCATTTGCATGCACCCAATGAACTGTGTTACTCCGCCCCGTCTCCGCCCCTCTTCCCCGCCTACATCCGGGGAATTCCCATGCTCTCCTTAAAAGCTAGCGCGCGGCATTAAAACCGGCATTTCCTCGTGGACCTCCAGCTCCTGTGGACTTATTCTGTTCGGGGTGGTTGCCGGGCCGGGGGCGGGAGGAGCCAACCTCGCTTCTAAGTGGCCTGATCCTAGGGAGCCCTGCTTGTCGCTTTCCTAGCCTTGCTCCTGGAAGCAGAAACCTCTCCACTGTATCAGTGGCCCTTTTACAATCCGCTGATATATCATATAAAAATTCAATCAATAATCATTTTATGTGCATTTGGTGTTCATTCTGTACAGTTGTTCTGCATTATGATTTCAGTAAAGAAAAAAATCCTTCTCTGTTTCATGGCAGAGGGGTTTATTCTGTCTCAGTATATTTATGGATGCTGAAAGCTAGCTAAAGGAAAAGCAAATCCTTAGTCATCCTGGTGCCACAGTAGCACTAGGAATGAAAATGAATGGGCTGCAACTGCATTGCTGCAGTGGAAAGTGGATGAATAACACTAGACTGGACATTTTATGAAGACTGGAGCTCTCATATATTCATCCATAAAAGCATAACAGTACAAAATTCATCTAGAGAGTTGCAAAATAATAATAATAGAAAAGGTATCTGTGTATGCCCTCAGTGACCTTTTGGACAATTATGGTTTCTTTAACTCTTTCAGTATTTGACAACACAGGAATTTTTAGTACAGTCATATTCAGCCATTCATCATGTTCATGACAAATATGACAGTTAGCAATTCAATAGCAGCAAAGAAATTTTTCCTGTAAGTTTCAGCATAAGGGGGAGCAAGGGAGAAGGCAGAAGCAGTAGAATTTTTTACTGAGGTCTGAGAAATACACCCAATCTAAATACACAGGAAAAACAAGGCTATTAGAATCATCAGACAGAGGATATATTGGCCTTTTGATATCTGGCTTTTTCAATGCAGACTGCTGTAAGAAGGATGTCTGCTGCTTTATCTATAGAATCTGAACACTTTATATGAATTCATATACATTTTTAGCTTACCTATTGTTAAAATCTGTCTCTGCACTGGCATAATTTTCCTCAGCTAAAACAAGGTCAATCAAATCAAGTAGGGGTGAAGGACAGGAAAATGGGTTAAGGATGTTTATCAGAGCTGAGTTGGCGATGGAACTCAAACATGATGCCTAGAAAAGCAACAATTTTGCTAAACTGTTGTAGTTTGGGATTATTATGTAAATTCTCTCCCCTGCCACTTAACTGCCCAGGCCAGCGGTTAACAAAAGAAGCAGTTAACTGTGATCGCTGGGGTGGGGGCAGGTTTGTCTCTTTTGGTTTTTTTTTTGGATATTCTCCTCAGTCTTGGCTCGGCGGAACGGGGGGAGTGGGGGCTCCAAGGAGGCAGGCTGCCCTGCTGGTTACTGCTGGGGTTTTCCCTGGCTGTCTTGCCACTGCCTACTTCGGACTACTTTTTCCTGCCGTGCTGCTGCCTGCCTTGGATTTGCTGCTGGTTGCTCGTACCTTTCTGCTTCTTGGACGGGGAACACAGGGGGAAGAGACTGAGTCCATCTGAAAGCCCACTGCTCGTCTGTTTCGCTGGAGAGGGACTGAAACTCACTCTGCAGCCAGCTGGGCTGTGACAAGGACACTTAAGTATAACCTTTTCTCCCGGAGGAAAACCTGCTGGGTTTTGTTCTTGTTTTTTTTTTTCTCTTATGGTGTTGGGGAAGTGGGTTGCACTAGTCTGTTTACATATATATATATATATATATATATATATATATATATATATATCAGTTATCATTCTTGTATTAAAATTCCTTTTCTTAAATTTGATAAAGAGTGGTGTGATTATTGTGGAGGAGGCCCCTCCCCTGCTTGTGGGTAAAACATTTTGGTTTTTCCCCTCAAACCGAGACATTTCTTGGCGCCCAACGTGTGGGGCTTGTAAACAAAGAAGGATAACTGCTATTTTGTGGCACCATGTGGGTCTTGAGCTTAGGGTTCATCAGGACCATCCTGTATAATATATTGGCTTTTTGTTGGTACAAATTCATGCCAAAAGGAGCGGCAGGTTTAAGTCTTATCAACAAATCAATGAGCAAAACTCAAATAGCCGCAATTATTATTGAGTTCTTACTCTGGATTTATGGTGCCATGAATTCGATGCCTTTGGATGTCATGTGGGTGGTGCTCTCCAGGCTGTTTTCCTGCCACAACCTAAGCTGCTACCTCTGGGGATTCAGTGATAATAGTACGGACCCTTGGGAAGGAACAAAGGGGAATCTCTTCTCCCAACCCTTTGTCCATTCCCCATTCAAGTCTGCTACAACAGCTTTTGAGATGTTTAAATTCTCCCTGGATGCCAGAGATATCTTGCTCTTTATGGTTTTTCTGCAAGGTTGTATCCCTGCGGCTTACAGAATGTTTGAAGGTAGGGCCAGGGTTTTTCCAGAATGCATTCAGAAACCTAGCCCAGTGAAGGGGGAAAAGCGAGAGAATAAAACCCCTGATGCCACAGTGAAGGGAGAAAAGGATGAGGCTAAACCAGGAGGACAGGCCAAGCCTATGGAAGTTGCCCCTATTCAGAAAAGGAAATATAAGACCAAATTAGACCATCCAGCGGACGATGAGGGGGCTGCTGCACCTCCACAGCAAGCAGACCCAGAGCCTGAGATCATCACTGAGTCATTGTCATTTGATAATCTCCGTAGTTTGCGGAAAGACATTGCTCGACACCCGGGTGAGCCCATCCTGACTTGGTTGATCCGAGTTTGGGACCTTATGGGTGAAACCTTACAACTGGATGGTGCTGAAGCCAGGTTTTTGGGGGCTCTGGCCCAGGACGTGGCTATTGAACAGGTGTTCGTGAGGGAATCAAAGCCCCTTTCACTCTGGGCACGACTTCTAACGAGTGTAAGAGAGAAGTTTGTTTATAGAGAAATCCTGCAGGAACATCATATTAGGAAGACTTGGAAGACGATGGAAGAAGGAATTTTACGTCTGAGGGAGATGGCAATGATGGACGTGCTTTTTGGAAGAGGTGGGCAAGCCAATAATGACCCTGACAAGGTCAGATGCACACCACATATGTGGTGGGACCTTTCACGCTCGGGGCCAGCTGAATACACCGATTTCCTGGCATCCATGTATAGGGAAGAGAACCATGAAACAGTGGGCGCAGTAGCAAATAAGCTCCGGATATATGAAAGCATGACCCACAGCCCAATGCAGGCCCGTATTTCTGCTGTAGAGACATTGGTTGAGAGTCTCAAGACGCTGCCTGCAGAGGTAAAAGCGATCAGAGAGGAAATTAGGGAAAGTCTCCAAGTGGCACCAGTGCGAATGAGAACCTCTGAAGTCAGAGCCAGACGCCCCCCAGCCAGAGGAAGTGGACAGACCTCACGAACTGAGATGTGGTACTTCCTGGCCAAACATGGAGAAGACATGGGACGGTGGGATGGGAAACCCACCCGTGCCCTTGCAGCCCGAGTACAAGAACTGAAGGAGAATGGAAGAAGGTCAGTGAGAGTAAGTGCAGTCCCAGTTTCCCACGGGCAAGAATCTGACCCACAGGAGGGCACCTCCCAGGTGTACTCATCGAGAAAAGGTTCTGACCGCTATGACCAGGATCAGTGTTAGAGGGGCCCTGCCTCTAGCCAGGTAGAGGCACGGGACAACCGTGTCTATTGGACTGTGTGGATTCGATGGCCTGGTACATCAGACCCACAAAAGTATAAGGCTTTGGTTGATACTGGCGCTCAATGCACATTAATGCCATCAGGACATGTGGGCTCAGAAACTATTTCTATTTCTGGGGTGACAGGGGGATCTCAAGAGTTGACTGTGCTAGAAGCTGAAGTGAGCTTGACAGGGAGAGATTGGCAGAAACACCCCATTGTGACTGGTCCAGCCGCCCCATGTATCCTGGGCATTGACTACCTCAGGAATGGATATTTTAAGGACCCAAAGGGGCATAGATGGGCTTTTGGAATAGCCACTGTACAGACAGAAGGGATTGAACAATTGAACTCATTGCCAGGTCTCTCAGAAAGTCCTTCTGCTGTTGGACTGTTGAAAGTTGAGGAACAGCAAGTGCCAATTGCCACCACGACAGTGCACCGTCGGCAATACCGAACGAACCGTGATGCTGTGATCCCCATCCATAAGATGATCCGTGAACTGGAGAGCCAAGGGGTGGTCAGCAAAACCCACTCACCCTTCAACAGCCCCATCTGGCCTGTGCATAAGTCTGATGGAGAATGGAGATTGACTGTGGACTATCGTGGCTTGAATGAAGTTACCCCACCGCTGAGTGCCGCTGTGCCGGACATGCTGGAGCTCCAGTATGAACTGGAGTCCAGGGCAGCAAAGTGGTATGCCACTATTGACATTGCTAATGCGTTCTTCTCCATTCCTCTGGCACCAGAGTGCAGGCCACAGTTTGCTTTTACCTGGAGGGGCGTGCAGTACACCTGGAACCGACTACCCCAGGGGTGGAAACACAGTCCCACCATCTGTCATGGACTGATCCAGACTGCACTGGAGAAGGGTGAGGCTCCAGAACACCTGCAATACATTGATGACATCATTGTGTGGGGGGACACAGCAGAAGAGGTTTTTCAGAAAGGAGAGAAAATCATCCAGATCCTTTTGGGAGCTGGCTTTGCCATCAAACGGAGTAAGGTTAAGGGACCAGCCCAAGAGATCCAGTTCCTGGGAGTGAAGTGGCAGGATGGACGCCGTCAGATTCCAACAGAAGTCATCAATAAGATCACAGCAATGTCTCCACCCACCAGCAAAAAGGAAACACAAGCCTTCCTGGGTGCCATAGGGTTCTGGAGGATGCATATCCCAGCATACAGTCAGATCGTAAGCCCTCTCTACTTGGTAACCCGTAAGAAGAATGATTTCCACTGGGGCCCTGAGCAGCAGCAAGCCTTTGACCAGATTAAGCATGAGATTGCTCAGGCTGTAGCCCTTGGACCAGTCAGGACAGGACCAGACATACAGAACATGCTCTACTCCGCTGCCGGGAATAATGGCCTGTCTTGGAGCCTTTGGCAGAAGGTGCCTGGTGAGACTCGAGGCCGACCACTTGGATTCTGGAGCCGAGGCTACAGAGGATCTGAAGCCAACTATACCCCCACAGAGAAAGAGATCCTAGCCGCCTATGAAGGAGTTCAAGCCGCCTCAGAGGTGATTGGCACAGAAGCACAGCTGTTTCTGGCACCTCGACTACCAGTGCTGAAGTGGATGTTGTCAGGACAGGCTGCCTCTACACATCACGCCACTGATGCTACCTGGAGCAAGTGGATTGCCCTGATTACGCAGCGCGCCCGTATAGGAAAATCAAATCGCCCTGGGATCCTGGAAATCATCACAAACTGGCCTGAAGGTGAAAATTTTGGTCTAGCAGATGAAGAGGAAGAGCAGGTGACACGTGCGGAAGAAGCTCCACCATACAATCAATTGCCAAAAGAGGAAATACGCTACGCCCTCTTCACCGATGGCTCCTGTCGCATTGTAGGGACTAATCGCAAATGGAAAGCAGCTGTATGGAGTCCCACCCGACAAGTTGCAGAAGCTACTGAAGGAGAAGGTGGGTCGAGTCAGTTTGCAGAGCTTAAAGCCGTGCAGTTGGCCCTGGACATTGCTGAACGAGAGAAATGGCCAAAGCTTTACCTCTACACCGACTCATGGATGGTGGCCAATGCTCTCTGGGGATGGTTAGACCGATGGAAGAAAACCAATTGGAAACGCAGAGGGAAACCCATCTGGGCTGCCGATATATGGCAAGATATTGCCACCCGAGTAGAGAAGCTGATTGTGAGAGTCCGCCACGTAGACGCACACGTGCCCAAAAATCGGGCCAATGAGGAACATCTCAACAACCAACAGGCAGACCGAGCTGCGCAAGTGAAAGTATCACAGACAGATCTGGACTGGCAGCACAAGGGAGAGCTGTTCTTGGCTCGATGGGCCCATGATGCCTCGGGCCATCAGGGCAGAGATGCCACTTATAAATGGGCACGAGACCGAGGGGTGGATTTAACCATGGACATTATCTCTCAGGTTATCCACGACTGCGAGACATGTGCTGCCATTAAGCAGGCTAAGAGAGTGAAGCCCCTGTGGTATGGTGGGCGCTGGGATAAGTATAAGTACGGGGAGGCCTGGCAGGTTGACTACATCACACTGCCACAGACCCGCCAAGGCAAGCGCTATGTGCTCACCATGGTGGAAGCAACCACAGGGTGGCTGGAGACACACCCAGTGCCTCACGCCACTGCTCGGAACACCATCCTAGGCCTGGAAAAACAAGTGCTGTGGCGACATGGCACCCCAGAACGAATTGAGTCAGATAATGGAACTCATTTCAAAAACAGCTTAGTTGCTACCTGGGCGAGAGAACATGGCATTGAGTGGGTGTATCATATCCCCTACCATGCACCAGCTGCCGGGAAAGTTGAGCGGTGTAATGGACTGTTGAAAACCACTTTGAAGGCGTTGGGTGGAGGGACTTTCAAACACTGGGATCAACACTTAGCAAAGGCTACATGGCTAGTCAACACTAGAGGCTCTGTCAATCGAGCCGGCCCTGCCCAATCAGAACCCCTTCACACTGTAGATGGAGACAAAGTCCCTGTAATACACCTGAGAGGTATGCTAGGGAAAACAGTCTGGATCAACCCTGCCTCAGGCAAAGGCAAACCCATTCGTGGGGTTGTCTTTGCTCAAGGATCTGGTTCCACCTGGTGGGTGATGCAGGAAGATGGAGAGACACGATGTATACCTCAAGGGGAACTTATCTCTGGGTAAACGACTCATATTACTGTATTTGTAAACACTTAATTATTTGAAAGAAAATTTAAGTTTAATGTAGAGTATCGGCATGGAAGAGAATTTAGGGGTGGATAATGTTGTAGTTTGGGATTATTATGTAAATTCTCTCCCCTGCCACTTAACTGCCCAGGCCAGCGGTTAACAAAAGAAGCAGTTAACTGTGATCGCTGGGGTGGGGGCAGGTTTGTCTCTTTTGGTTTTTTTTTTTTTGGATATTCTGCTCAGTCTTGGCTCGGCGGAAGGGGGGAGTGGGGACTCCAAGGAGGCAGGCTGCCCTGCTGGTTACTGCTGGGGTTTTTCCCTGGCTGTCTTGCCGCTGCCTACTTCGGACCACCTTTTCCTGCCGTGCTGCTGCCTGCCTTGGATTTGCTGCTGGTTGCTCGTATCTTTTCTGCTTCTTGGACGGGGAACACAGGGGGAAGAGACTGAGTCCATCTGAAAGCCCACTGCTCGTCTGTTTCGCTGGAGAGGGACTGAAACTCACTCTGCAGCCAGCCAGGCTGTGACAAGGACACTTAAGTATAACCTTTTCTCCCGGAGGAAAACCTGCTGGGTTTTGTTGTTGTTTTTTTTTTTCTCTTATGGTGTTGGGGAAGTGGGTTGCACTAGTCTGTTTACATATATATATATATATATAGCAGTTATCCTTCTTGTATTAAAATTCCTTTTCTTAAATTTGATAAAGAGTGGTGTGATTATTGTGGAGGAGGCCCCTCCCCTGCTTGTGGGTAAAACATTTTGGTTTTTCCCCTCAAACCGAGACATAAACTAAATTCTGTAGTCATCTGAAACTGATAAAAACAAGTGTCTGAAATTAACCGGAAATATTTCTTGGCAAGATTTGTCTGATTTTTATAGTACATATTAAAGAAAGTTGCAGCAGGTTTTTTTCAGCCCTGGAATTATCAGCAGTTCTATTCCAATTCTGGAGTTATAGACTTGTGTATGAGGAGAATTATATGCAAATGTAAAACATATCAAATATTTCTTATTATAAAAATAGTCATGTAATAAGGATGTCCATCAAATATCTTCTGAATCAGGTTTCAAGAACTATCCCTTTATATCAAAGCCTAGTTCCAAAGTGAGAAGAAAGCAATGTGTAATATGAAGATCAATCTAGAATGGTCCAAATAAAAAGGATAAAAAACAAAGTAAAAGCAGGAAATTCAACTTTATACACCTGTTGAAATTTTGTCAACTAGCTGTAGCCCGTAAGATGATTTGTTGTGGCCTATTGCACTTGATCCATAAGATAGACTTTCATATCTATATAGAAGGGAGCAGTAGAACCAGGAGACATTTTCCTGCAGCATCTGGAACAGACAATTATCTACAGTTACTAGCCAGTGGTACCACCCTTGAGAATGACTCTGACCCTAACAGCCAGTATTTACTATAAGAATGTGGTTCCACTTTACATCAAAATGTAAAAGCTTAGATGGGGGAAAATGTTTTTAGGTAGACTAATTTCAAAAGATTAATATTTAAGAGAACATCATAATTACCATACTTTCAGTGTGTAGAGAAAATTTAATCTTTATAATGGTTCAAGTGCTTTTCCCTTTTCTTTTGGTCAGTTCCAGTGAAGTAAGAAGTATTTGGATTAATACTAATATTCTCAGTGCAAATTTTACCTGAGTGGTTTCCTAGAGGAGTGGGAATATAGCTGCCTGTTATCTGGGTGATATTCTCCTTCTGCCTAACATCTTTAGCTAAGCCTAATTGTAAATTCTTTTGAGAAAAGTACTATGTACACTGGCTAATATAAAGTTATTTGCTGGGAGATGAATCTCTGGACATAGTGTTCTAATTTTGTAACTGAGAACTGAATATTACCTAGCCCATAAACAGGAACAAATCCTTTGAATAAGGCGCACACTGTTACTATGCACTATTAGACCCCACATGTATAAATAATCCCACCACTGACTTTGTCGTTTCCCAATGAATTGCAGAATGCTAAATCAACTCCTTCAGGCAAGCCAGCCTTAGGGAATGTTTAGACTGATCAGAGCAGAGGTGCACTCCATGATTGCTCTTCTGTAGTAGGGCCTATACTGCTAGGACAAGGTTTAGTTTAGTTTAAACGAAAAGAATAGATTCAGATAGCTCTGAGATAAAAAAAAAAGTGATCAGGGTGGCAAAACTCTGATACAGGTTGCCAGAGAGAATGCAGGTGCCCTGTTCCTGGAAACAAGTCAGGCTGGGTGGGCTCTGAGCAATCTGATCTATTTGAAGATGTCCTCACTCACTGTAGGTGGGTTGGACTGGGTAACTTTAAGTGTTGCTTGCAACTCAAGCCATTCTATGGTTCTATGATTCTGTAATTCTGTGCAAGAAATAGCTGTGAGACACAGTGGAGACAATCTGACCAGTTGAGTGACCAACCTCTCACCAAGTCCTGGTCCACAGATAACGTTGTGTAACTACATGGAATTAGGGAATCTTCTATCTCTGCCTTACATTTAAGTTGATCACACTTAGGAAGAGGAGCACAAGGCCTGAAGATTTAAGCCTTGGCCATGCTATTTATCTAAACAGCCATACCTGCTGGTGTGCAATCCATAATCATTATATGAAGTTTCTTATCTCGTCAAAAACTAAAGTGGATGTAAACAGTCTCTCTTATTTTTCATGGCTTTTGATCCCTCTTCATTCTATACTTTTACAGTATCACTGCTTTAAGTAGGCAACAATGGCCAGCATAACATCAATTACCTTAGAGGAAATTATGAGCACCTTTTTAAGTGTCTGGTTTTTCCTTCTTGGTTCCAAAAAATACTCATCTTTATGTATCCCTAAATAAGTGTTGTTCAGAAAGAAAAAAAAAGTGAGGGGAAAAATGCTATGTTTGGAAAAGACTAAAATATTCAGATATTTTATGAAAACAATTGAATACAAAACTATGAACCCCCATTAACCCTCATACAAAATAATTATGGAAAGGGCATATTTCTCTAACTACATGAACTGAATACTTAAGAGATTTTCTTATCTTCTATTTCCCTTCCTTTTTTGCAAAACCTAGTTTGATGGAAAGCCGATGTATCTCTGAAAAAGAAAGGAAGTGCCAGATTACATGTCAGTCATAAACGGAAAGAACACCAAGCCCATAAATTTTATACAGTTAAGTATATAAAGAGAGCTGAAGATCTGTGTTCTAGTGTGGAAAATTATTCATATTTTCAGTTCTACAAAACTAAAGAAATTAAAGTCAACAAGTTTTACAATTTCTGTGCTTCCTAATGGTTCTCTAAAATTCTGTAGAATTAAGAAGTGAAGAACTAGATTTTTTTTTAATTTCTCATAAAAAAAAAAGCAGGTCCAAGATTCCCAGTTATCATCTCCTTTTTCTGAAAGAAAATGAAAAACAAGCCAAAAGGAAAAACAGAATCGCAACTTAAAATTAGCAGTGCATACAGAAAGATTTGATGATGTAGTTGAAGTGAACAGAGGACTCCAAGAGAAGAGAGGATACACCTTGAGTATTGTGTTCAGTTCTGGGTCCTTCAGTTCATGAAAGATATTGAGGTACTGGAGCGGGTCCAGAGAAGAGCAACAAGGCTGGTGAAAGGACTGGAGCACAAGTCCTATGAGGAAAGGCTGAGGGAACTGGGGCTGTTTAGCCTGGAGAAGAGGAGCCTCAGAGGTGACCTCATCACTGTCTTTAACTACCCGAAGGGAAGTTCTAGCCAGGTGGGGGTGGTCTCTTCTCCCAGGCACTCAGCAATAGGACAAGGGGCACGGGCTTAAGCTCTGACAAGCGAAATTTAAGTTGAATATCAGACAAAAATTCTTGACAGAGAGAATAATCAGGCACTGGAATGGTCTGCCCAGAGAGGTGGTGGATTCACCATCCCTGGAGATTTTTAAATGGAGATTGGTTGTGGCACTGAGTGACATGATCTGGTAAACAGACTGGAGTTGGACCAAGGGTTGGACTTGGTGATTTTGGAGGTCTTTTCCAACCCAATCGATTCTATGATTCTATAAAAAAAATTCAATTCCTCCATCAAAAAACTGTAGCTCAGCAAAATCAGGTGTTCCTCAGACTAGAAAGTTCTGGCTTCAGGTCTTGTCAAACTGCTCTCCAGTGAGAGGTAACCTTAAATAGTTGATATGATACTATGATTCCTCCTGCCCACAAGGTGAAGAAATAAATGAAAGTAGAACAAACTGGTGACCAAAGAGAAGAATGCCCTGTAATAACTACATCTGAGTTTTCATTTATAAATATAAGATTAACTAAGATACAAAAGGAAATATTTATTTCAATGAGTTTGAATGTGAGTTTCCAAGGAAAGACTTGAGATTTCTTAGATATTTCTTCAAATTTTATAACAGACTCAGCCAATGTCAAATCTTCAGCTATATTGTCAAACAAAATTCAAGCCAAAATATTTCCTAGGCCAAGAAAAAAAGGCAAATCTTATTTTAACAAGGGCCTAAATTGGTTCAAAACAAGCAAGATTATATAGGTTTTCTGCAACCCACTACTGTACCATGTACATATTCCAGATTTTTACTGAGTGGTAGATTTTATACTGAGTCTACACTATTCTTGTGCCTATCAGGGTATCTTTGTTTGCACATAGAGCTGATATACACATTTAATTGTTCATTGTTCAGCAGCTTGCAATTGTTATCTAATGCCATAGTGATTGCTGTGATTGTCTTGGATCACCCCTGTATTGTTGTTCATTAGCAAACAAATCTAAAGATGCATCTTTTGTTCATTGCTCATGTTTGATATGGTGGCAGCTGCAGCCCCTGTTAAGTGGTTCTGTCAGTTTTTGGGTGGATATAATAAGAAACTGACTGGATAAATAAAGCCATACATTTCAGCTGGAGCAAGTCTCTGATCAGGCAATATGCTGTAAAAATACTTGAAAGTCTCCATCTTCTGAGGAAGGAAAAAATCAAATGCAGCCTTCAAAGCTGGTAGGATAAAAAAAGCCAGGATCAGGAAAACAACAGGCAGAAGATGGAATTCATGAAAACTTAACGAGTTTATTTATTTCAAATGATAATGAGTATGGGGAATAAAATTTGGGCTGATACTAATATTTCTAGAAGCCTTGGAGCTGTTCTTCATAAATACAAACATTTTCATAGTTTTTGAGAATCTTTACAAAATATTTTTTTAAACAGTTACATAGCACACAACCAGGACACATATATACCTGCATGTCTATTTGCTTCTTTGACTTTAGTGGGTCTACACAGTGGGAAGCATTGATTAATTCTATACAACTTCATTCACTTTGCATCTTACAGTACAAACTCCAGACATAGATGTCATTCTCACTTGGTTGTACTTGCTACACAGAGAAAGCTACAAACAGTGTTTTAAGTTGTATATCATTAAACTGGAAAAAAATCTCTAACCCACTGGACAGAATGATTACATGGTAATACAAAGAAGTTCAAGTATCTCTACTGCCTGATGGTTATCCTAATGTCAGCCTGAATACAAACTCATAAACTTTAATTGAACTGGTAACTTACAGCTTTTAACTGATACTTTTATATAGAGAAGATTGAGTGATATTGGTGAACTTTGAACTCTAAAAAAATAAATAGTTCATAGAGATTAATTAATTCATTTAGATCATATCATGAAAAGGTAGCTGAAAAACTAACTTATTAGTTGTGCCTTGCTAGTAACATCTAGTATATCTGCAAGTTTCTCAATGTTGCTGTTCTGGTGTACGGAAACTCCTGCTGTAACACGATACTCCTTAAATTATCTATGATTCTGGTATTTTGCCTTCTTTTGTTTTCTAGGCTTTAGCACAGAAAGGATGGGCCCAATTCTGTGCCTGTGAGATCATTAATCTTTCCGAAATGGGAGAGTTAGTTGTGAATCAGCCCTTAGCCCTTTTTGTATAGGCACTGCAATACAAAAGAAAAGTTAATTACAGTGCTATGAAGTGTTTCTGAAGGGTGTTACAGATGAACATTTTACTCACCCTTTTCCTGATCTATTGGAAACTCAGCTTTTCAATTCTTCTAACAGATGATCTGCAGGAGGTCAGCTGGTCTACCAAGAGAAGTGATGTGTTCCTCTAGTTCTGGAGGTATATAAAGATGTTGCATTTCCTCTGCTTAAACCCCACTTTTGACCTTTGAAAAGATAGTTGTATTTTGTGAGTATAAGTCTCAAATTTTCAAAATTTTTGTTTGGTTGTTAGAAAAATAAAGCTAAAGGGTCAGGAAAGCAATTTGTGTTGTTTTATTATAAAGCTGGATTACACTGTATTTTGTTACTCGGTTATCTGAGGAATCTGTAAAGATCTTACAAGGAAAATTACATTTATGACTTCACAAGACTGTTGCTGAGTATGGAGAAGCAGAATATCAATATATCTGCTCTAACAGATGTGCAAGTGAAGACATTGCCTAAGTTGTTTTCCTATAATATCTTGAGGTTACAAAGCTACTCTGCATTGCTGCTTTCTCATGGTACCACTTTGGTAAACAAAAAGAAGAGTACAAGATTGATAACACAGTATACAGGAAAGACAAAAAAGAGGAAATATACCCACCAACTTTTCTATTGGGAAAGTGATGATACTCATAACCTTGACTGCACCCATTTTCTTTCTAGCCATTATTCTGTGTCTTTGTAGAACTTAGACTTTGCAATTGATAGAACCAACTCTTTAAAGATGCCACTTTCTTGTTTGGATAAACTGCTAATGTGTTGCAACTCAGTAAAGCCTACTGTATATCTTGTATATCTGATGTAACCTAAGAAGAAAAACAAGAAAAATCACCAGGACAAAACATTTCAAGGAAAAGAAAGGTAAGTTCTGTGTTTTCAATTCAACTGTAAAAGCCATTTTAATGAACTAGGAAAACAAATCAGAAAAGAAATCCCTCAACAACGTTAAGCAAACTGATCACAGAACATTTTTAATCTATGTTTAATGTAATTACACTTATAATCATTTGACATCCTTGACTTTAATTGGGATAGGAATATTCTTCTTCCTAGTATTTCTATTGAAGTCTTTCCTGAAGTGGTTATATTGATGTCAACTGCAAGTTGATTCAGCTGGAAGTGATAAGAAAGTTATTAAACAACTAACTTGAGAGGCAGGATCTAGAAAACACAGGCCTTTGCTTTGATAGCTCCAATTTGACTGAGGTGCAATAACTAGTCAATAACCTTTAGCAAGGATGAAAAAAAAGTTTTTAAGCTTAATGTGTAATTAGTAAAATTTCCAAGTGCCAATCTTTTTACAGTAAACATGCAATATTATTTTTTTAGAAAGTTTATTTTCCTATGTCAAGCAATTTTTTATGCATACAGATCCTATTTCTGCACTGCTTTGCTCCTGAAAATGTGAAAATTTCCTCTGCACATCAAAATTTTTCACAGCAGCAACTTTCTGTAATTGCTACTTTGACTCTAGCATAGAAAGTAATAAAAGACAGGCATAGCTAGAACTACAAAGATATCAACTATGTGTATTCAATAATGGAATCAAACAGGAAAACAAGTCATCCTTTCATTAACCTCATATATATCTAATGATTGTAATATACATTTCATGTTTGTTAGCATGCAATTTACATGAACTTCAAAATAAAGCACACTTCCTGCTTCAGAAATACTACCTTTTCAAGTTTGACAGGTCCTAGGACAGATAGTGTTTATGTTTGGAATTGCCATCTTATAGGTCTACAATCCACTTCACAGAACAGCTATGCAGGATTTAGAAATCTGAGCTCTGGTTTTCAGTGATTGTAAATGTATTCTTAAATACATGAGGTTTTTTATAGGCTTTAAAGAATGTTCCGTGGTTTGCTTCTCTAATGACATTTTTTTCAATAGACTAGCAAAACCTTAAGAGAAATATTAATCTGTAGAACCTGTGAAATTCAAAGATTAAGAATGTGACTTCATCTTAAAATAAATTCTCTGTTCACCCATGCCTTATCTCTGTAGCCAGAGGACATCTATACCATAATTTTCCAATGAACATTTTCACCCAAGGAATGGCATGTGTTAAGTAGTTCTGAAGCTCAAATAGTAACTCTTATTCTCTATTAGCTGACAAACAGCTTTTAAATTGGATTTTTATGTCCCACAGACCAAATTTACTGTGCAGAATGCTATGTAATTTCTAACTTGGCTATTAGTATATAGAAAATATGTTTATCTATCATCATTTTAAACAGGAAAAAATGTGACCTTCCAAATGCTGAAAAATATAGATGTGACATGAATTTATATTTAAGTATGTGTGTTTTGGAAAAAAATACATTCATATTCTGACAAATAACGATATATACTTATAGAAAGACTGAGATGTAAAAATTGAAGATTTCTAAAACTATGTCTCACCCACCTATTTTGCAGGATTTTGAAATTTGATGTAAATTATGAAGATGCATACACTCATTTTTACCTCTAGCAGTTCACAAAAAATCAGAAGTTAGTTTCCAGCTTGTAATTAAAAACTAGTGTGCTAAACAGATAAATGTTCTAAGCAGTAATTACTATGTAAAGAAAGAAATGCCATCTCTTGGCTGGTTGCAATAGTTATTTACTTACATTGCCACTGTCTTAATTAAAAAGAATATATTTGCATGTAAACACAGGTAGTTCACAATCCACATAACTTCTGTTTCTATAGGAGACCTGTGTGAATGAAAGAAATCTATAAGTCTTTTTAGGGAAAAACACCCTATATTCAAATTTTCTTCTGTGAATCTCTAGAGTATTCAGGGAGAAAAAATAAAAATATTTTCCAGTCACTCTGGTTTCTGCTTTACCAGGCCTACTTTTACTAGGGCCAAATTTCCGTATCACCTATAACAGTCCGACCTTACATAACAGAGACTGGTTTGGGAGATCCTCTGTGCACCATGCTAGAGCACCCCCACTGTGATTCATGGTGACCCTAGAGCTGGGCTTTGGGCTGTGCATGTTCAAGGATTCCTTTGCTTAGGCTTACTTACAGTCTGGCATGAGGTATTGGTTGGATACAAAAAAACAGATAATTTTCAACTCAGTTGAAAGTTTTAGATCATATTTCTAGTATATAGACTAGCCTTAGACATCTCATCCTCATCCATTTTCTCCTAATGCAGAAATGATTCAGTAGCTGCAGTGATGGCAATGCAGTATTTCTTAATGGCAAGCACATTCAAGCCACTGGTTAAACTGGTATTAATAGCCCTCTATTTTGTGAAGTCATGAAAAGCAGATGGTATATTCCTGATTTTGAACTTGCTAAAACTAAGAGTAGGATAATATTTAAGAACTGTTTCCTCAGGCAACTTCAACTGTGTGCTTGCATATACTTCATCTGGAAAAACATATTCTTCATCTATTTAGAGATTTTATATCTACATTAAAGAATTGTAATTTATTGACAAAGTGTGTTAAATTGAATTTTACAACATTTGAATATTTGAGATACAACAAAGAAAGTTATTACTTCTAGCCTGCAACCAGTTCTGGTTTTTTCTATGAATGTTGTTTGCAGGTACAATACTGAGCCTGTAGTGATAAAATTCTGTCACTAAATGCATAATGTTTTACAAAGTGTAAACTTGTTTTTTCCATCTCTACTCACTGTGTATAAAGAGAATTTGTGTTTAAAAACCCCTAACTCAGTATGCTTAAATAAAATAACACTGAAAAATTATTTTATTGGGATTGAAACTTTGGCATGCTATATTCCTTAGTTATTTGAAGCCTGGTAACAAGTCAGAAGGTTCAATAATATAAAGACAAGCCTTGACAAGTAAAACAGATTCATTCTACACTGCCAACATTTTGGAATTCCAAAATGCCCACAGGGACTCCTTTGTCTCCCATTTATTCAAGGACTCACATATTTCTATACCATTCTGTAAATACTGTGGTAAATGAGATATACTGAAGGTCAGAAAGAATTGAGTTCCAGGTCTAAGCCTTACTAATGCAACCATGTAGATCTGAATGACTTTTTTTTTTTAATTCTGGAAACACTATTGTCAAGTCTGTCAACATTTCACAGCAATAAAAATGACAACATATTTTTCCTGTGTTATCTTCTATGTGTTATTATGTGGAGGCTGGGACAGGTTTTTTGGTGGTGGGTTTTTTTCCTTTCCCTTTTTTGACACTATCTTGTTATATCCAGAGCTTTCTGTTTCTAGACAAATCTCCAACAATGCCATAAATATCTTTCAGGGAGCATGACGTCGGATTTTACTTGGTTTCCATTTTTTTTGCCTGCTATTTTTTGTTGTTGCCAAGACTATTGCTATTCCACTTTATTTCCACTATTAAAGTGCTTAAGCCTAGACCTTGTCAGCTGAGTTCTTATCTGATTATCAAGGCGTGAGAGGTTTTCTTTTTGAATGATAGTAATTTATCTTACTGGAGACAGAGCTTCCAAACTGTGAATCTTTGTATATATTTGAGTCTTACTGAGTTATCTCCAGCTTGGCTGACAATCAAACTGAGAAAGTATTTAGTAAGTTTGAGAAAAAATAGACCTTCTTCTTCAGAATGTTAACATATTTCCCATGACTCTTACTACTATTTGATCTTGTCATGTAAGTGTTATGCTATTATAGTGTCTACAGTGTAATTGAATTAAGAATTTTTCATTTTTTTGAAGAGGAAACTGCCATTTTCCACAATTTGTTTTTGCCATTCAAAAAACCATTTCTATTAAGCATTGCATTCCTTTTTTCACCATGTCACTTCAGTTTCTACCTGTAGTCTACTACTCCATTGTAATGAACTATTGTTTCATTTAGTGTATATATATATATTTATTAATGCCTGTAAAAGGCAAATATAAAGTGAAAGATATAAAATATGTATTTTAAAAATGTTTTAGGAAGAGTACTACAGCAATCAGTGCAGGTAAGGGAAAATTCATATAATGAAAATATTTCAATAGGGAAATTTCACAGACATACTTTACCCTGTACAGAAGTATCTGACTGAAAATAAAAAACATGCCATGAAGGTCATTAGTACTTTACTTCTCTCCTTCCTTTTATATCTATATAAATAACAGTAGAACTTATACAATATTGTTTTTAGATCACTTCCAGTATGTCAAACCTTTTTTCACATGATTTTATTTATTTGAAGGTTGTTCTGAACAAGGATGGGAGGCACAGACTTCTTTTGATCTGAATAAGAAAAGCCTAACAAACGGCCTAATGAAATGGTTGTCAAAATAAGGTAGAATAAAGAGTTAGACAGATAACAATCTGTCATCTTACATCACTTCAGATGAGAGGAGTCCTGCTTTCCCTACCAAGTGGACGATGCCTTTAGGATCCTCCCTTACAGTAAGATTGCTCACCTCTCCCTGAGGGGGAGGATTTGTGCAGCACAAGGCAGCCTGAAGGCTGTGCTGGACACAGTGCAACACAGTAAAATGTACAAATGTCAACCAGCTGTAATCATTGCATCCCATCCCCTTTATTGACATACCTTTGGAAAGTTTACCTTTCCAAAGATATTATAATTGCAGATTATATAAATAAAAGAGGTTTCTCAAGCCCTATGTAGAAGATTCAATAGATCACACCTGGCCCATTCAAGTTCCCTAACTCCTTGAGTGCAAGACTGCCAGTAGTCTGGTCTTTGTCTACTGCATTGCAAATAAAAAAAAAAAAAAGGAAAGAAAAAGGAAAAAAAACATTACATAGGTTTTACCAATTTTTTATATGGTACAGGACATATCTATCCTTATTATAGATTTACTGTATGCTATGACTGAAAGCTAAGACTAATAAGAGCTGATTTAAGTATGATTTTAAGGTCAGTCTCAATCCTGAAGTTTGTCAAGCAACTTACTGGAATTAGGGTACAAATAAACATGAAGAACAATAATTAAAAATGATTCAACATTTTAAAGGGACACCATAAGTGTGTATTCAAACATAAATCAGAAATTAAAATATTTATGGCATTGACTTTTGTTATGGGACTTCAGACCACCAAATTTTGTTCATATTCTATTACTTCATTTTATCTTGACCTTCTTCTTGCCAGCCACTTTCAATATCTTAGTTTCTTTGCAGCCATTTTCATGATCCCTACCATACCTGTTAAACTGGATGCTCTGCTCAAGCTGCAGCTTTGTAAAGTTCACTGCCCTCTACAATTTTAGCAGATTTGACACAGCCCATCACATGCACACTGTGAGTAACAATAATAGAACAAAGTCACATAAGATTGATTATAGTGGGTGAAATCAGTTGAAGTGTGCAGTGTTCTGGTGCTTTAAAATCACAAAGCTCTGTAGTAATAGATATATTCTCTGGTATATGTGAAAACAAGTCCATGTGGAAGCAAATTTGCAAGATTGGGAAAGAGTAATAAAAATAAAAAACTACGTTTCCAGTTAGTTTCTGTCAAAGAGGAAATCTAAAGAAATGATGGTTATAGTGTTAAAGGTTAAGGGTAGCAATAGCTGCTATTGTTGTCACCCCCCTCTGCTACTTCTTCAGTGGTAGAAGGATATGGACCAGGAGGCTGTGCAAATAACACATGGAGATTGACCATCTAGACTGTGCTTAGTGCTAGTGTAGCCAATGACAGAGTGAGCACTGACAAGATAGATATGTACAGCCTTGGCTTTTAGCAATCTGGGAGAAAAGTTTCATTCTGATGGAAGACATAGATTAATCTCCAAACACTGAAATAAATCAAGGAAATGGTGATGTTACAAGATATTATTACTTGTAAGTCTAGCTTATCTTTTTCATTTTTTCATACAAATTATGTAAATTTGGACTATCTTTTCTGAGGATAATGTAATAACAGTCATTATGTCTGGGAAAGAAATCTGAATCCCTATTCTAGGCCCCAGACATCGTAAAATCAAAATGCTCAAAAAGCTAGAATATAGGGTGGAAGAAGTCACAGAGACTATTAGTAGTTATATGCCTTCTGAAATATTCCTTCAAAGATATCCAGCAATGTGTTAATTGCTATCCTTCAAAAACCTGTAATTCTGTCTTTTCTGTGCATTAAATATCAAAATGCAAATGCAGTGCTTAAAAGCATTCTGCTCTAACGCTTCAATTATTTCTTGAAGTAGGTATATCTAATTGGCATATCTAAATTTTTTAGTCTAAAAAACATAGATTGCTATATATGTTTTAAACCTCATAAAAAAAAGTGACCTACTGGAATCAATGTAAATGGTGTACACATTCATTGAAGTTCCAGTGATGTAAAACTACCAATGAATTATATGATTACAGGAATTCTGGGGACTTGATTAAGATGATGCATGAAGATACCTGTAAAAGTAAGGAAAGTGCATGTATGTAAGGAATGGAAAATATTCTTGAGGACTTGGTAAACAAAAATCAATTGACAATGCAATGCCTAATATTTCCCAATTTCATAGAATATATAACGAACACCAGGTGTGTAAAGCACATTATGGTTTTGGCACTGTGAAAATTCCAATTTTCCAGCCTGTCTTTTCAGAGCTAATGTTTTGATATGTGTCAATGATCCACTGTGTATCCTCCAGTAATATTATAAAGTATACTGAAAATTTAGTAAAGGAAAAGGAAAAAGAACAATTAGGAAAATAGATAAGAAATTTAAATTAGATTATGAGGAAATGATAAGAGGAATAAGGAAATATAAAGAAAATTAAATGTATAAGGAAATATAAAGAAGACAACATCAACAAGAGACAGACAGGCAGGAATAGATGCAAAGCATCAAGGTATAAGCAGAGGTTTCAATTACATTTCATTACTTTTCAATCAATTGACTTTCTCCTCCCAAGTCTAGGGAAGACTTCTGACATCACAAAAGAAGCCAATGGTGTCCAAAGGCAGCTTTAACCCTGTGACTACATTTATGCCTGTAAACTAAGGTGTGCCAGGGTCCATCTTTTTATCCTGAAGCAAATAGGCATAGTCTTGTGCAGGTCTATCCTATAAAACTCCCTTATTCACTGGAAGAGGCTGGTCTTTTGAAGAATAGTCACTGATTCAATTTAAGCTCCAGGTGATGCCTAAACTTTCCTTGGGAAAACACTCCTTGGCCTAGGCTATAGAAGGACTTAGTACTTAATCCACAGGGTAACAAGATGGCCAGTTGAGCTATAGGGCCTGGGCTCTAGACATTTTTAACAGATTTGTGTAGATGTAGCTCCTATCTCTATGAAATCCCCCGCAAAAGTCACTTTACCACACTTGAACCTTATTTAGCATGTGACTGATTTTCATTTTAAAACAATTTCTTTAATTTCTGCCTTGTTATAATGTTGCTGAAAAGTTGTTTGATAGCTGAAATTACCTTTATAGTATGTATGATGTTTGATGCCCTAAAATCCAGATTAATGTCTTATTTTTCTACTTTTATTGGCATATGCTAAGAAGACAGAAAACAATTACTATATAATAAGGAAATGATGAAAACTAATATTAACTATGACAATAAGTGTTACAAACCGGTAGTGAAAAAGGAGTGACAAAAAGCTAAATGACCTAAATATCTCAAGATATTTAATCATGAATAATATTTCAGTAAAGATACAACTTAAAATCCTGACAATACAGGCAATTGATTGCATGCTTGTTTCTTATCTGTAATCTGCAGATGGTTTCTCTAGAAAAATTGTATTGTCTAGGATTTTTTGTTGTTGTTTTGAAGTCACCAACCAAATATATTCAGACTTCATACATAAAAAAGTTATCAATATCAGAAAAAGATCTGGAACAAAAGGTTATTCAGGTCCAGTGCCCAGCTTTCAGCAAAATTACTTTTACTCTTGATATGTTTTGATATTTATCTTCAGATATTGACCAGACTTTTTCTTTAACTGTAAACACATCACTAAAACTGAAACCACCAATATTCTTAGTTTCTCACATTGCACAAGCTACTAATAATACAGATAGCTACAGTAGCCCATAATTATCATTGTTCTTGATTTTATTATTGATAAGTATATTAGTAGATAAGTAATTATGAGAAAATCCCCAACAGTGAATGAATTATTTAATTCCTTGAGTACTGAGAAGTTGTTTGGGAACAGATTCCTGAAATCGAATTGTGTATGAGCTCTGTTTTTCTCCATATACAGCCTGTGATCCCAGGAAATGAACCTCCAGGAGCATCCCACAGAAGTGAATGAACCTCAGAGCATGGTAAAGTTCCAGCTGGTGCAATTTTGAGTAGCAGGATTTGACCTACTGTTGGTCACGTAGGAAAACTTACAGATGCTGCTTTAGAAGCACATCTTTCTGAGTATCATAATCTTGAAACTGGTAAAGTAGAACCAGGGTTAGAGGTACTTATGGTGTCCATCTTGCTTACCAAGATCTCAGTATTAACACACAAACATACATCACATGCATTACACTAAAGGTTCTTTGAAAATCATGGAACTTCCATAATAAGTCATTTTAAAATAAGGAGTGAGAAGTTTCAGGAGTATAACAAAAATGAAGAATCTTCTAAATTTACTTCTAAATTTGATTCCATATGAGGAAGGCTCAAAGGGATGGGTTTTTGAGGGGGTTGTTTTTGGTTTTGTTTTAATGAAAGTACTTTAGCTGTCATGCAGGCTTCAAAATTATATTTTCATTATATCAGAGTAAAGTGAGCCTGGACTTAGATTTTGGAGCATGGTGGGGAAACTGTGCATTTGTGCAATATCTGCTGGAAGCTGTATGTGGACTTGATCTGTCTATTTGCCTAACCTGTTCTGTGCATGTTTTACAGTTTTCTGGCAATTTCTGCAATGGGTTCTCCTTGCATATCCTTCCTCTTTGTCCTCAGCATTATACAGCATACTGAATATTTGTATCTATTTTATAGATAATAACGCATCCATTGGCTTGGTTTAATCACTGAATCATAATCCTTCTAAACTTTAAAATGTAACTGGAGGACAATAGTACCATATAAATCACAAGGTTGCGCATGCAGTCCTGCCCACAGACAGAATGAAGCTCACAAGCAGGCATTTTTCACCATTTCAGTTTCCTTTGTGAAAGTATTTGGTATCTAGGAATAACAATTTC
This sequence comes from Pithys albifrons albifrons, assembly GCF_047495875.1. NCBI lineage: Eukaryota > Metazoa > Chordata > Aves > Passeriformes > Thamnophilidae > Pithys > Pithys albifrons. The sequence goes on from NC_092460.1 coordinate 73,633,696, forward strand.
ACTGTGGACAAAGAAAATACTTCATTAGAGCTCTACAAAAAAGCGCAAAATATTAGCTATTAGATATTTTCATTGTTACAAATTACAGAGGATTTATCTTAAAATTGATATTGGACTAGAGGTATACTACACATCATGCTAAGGTTTTTAACATGTTTTAAAATGTAATGACTAGCACCTTTAAAATTTTACTTCCCTCCCTTCATGTATTTTATTTTCCTACAGATTCAAATGAACATAAAATGTTTTGAATAGATTATGTATGCATTTTTAATTAATTCATATTATTCAATTTTTGTTGTAGTTAGTACATTAGAAGAACAAAACACATTAGGAAGTATTTTCTTTTCCTTCTATAACCAAATCCCAAAGGTTTTGTGAGGCAAAAAGCACAGCTGTTATGCAAGAAGGGGAAAAAGTGGAAACTCAATATATTCTCAACTTTCAATTTTTACCGAAAGACTCCAGCATGGAGGAAATGAGAAAAAATGGTTTATTTCTCTATTCTATAAGTAATACATTTGCACATCTAGAATATATATTGATTAACATTTATCTGAGAAACAAGTGAGAAGTGATTTTCATCTTAAGTAGTTGTAGAAGTTGAATGGCACCCTTAACATGCTAAAAAAAAAAAAAAAGACCAACATCATACATAGGATTTCTTACAGTTTTACCTTTGCAGCTCTAAAAATGATTCATATAATAAAGTCATGGTCATTTTTTGATGCTAATATTTACTGTATTACTAGGCTTGCTTCTTGAATGTCTGTGTGCTCAGCTAGTTATAAAAATTCCCTCAACCCTTGGAGATGCAATATCTATTCAGATTTGGATGAACTGACTAACATTACTATTCTTTGACTAGCATGATTTTTCAATATGTTTCTGTGCAAGGAAAAGTTATCTTTCAATTTGTTATTTAGGGATTTAGATTTGCTATAAAAATAGCTAAAGGCAGAGTTTGCCACTATATGTCTGTTACTCTGACTGAATGCAAGAAATGCAAGAAATTCACACAGTGGGATCAAATTACCCTTTGCTTGCTGCCTCTTGACAAGCAGACTCATTAGGCTTATTCTTTGGGAGACTGTTCATCTCCACAAGTTTTCCTAACATTCTTCCTGAACGTTCTGTCCATTCTTACACTGTTACCTGGATGGATTCATTAAGATCTAAAGGAAATTAGTGATAGACTGGATCAAATAAAGGAGAAAAGTGAGATTTTTCGTTATAGACTGACAGTAGCACTTCCGAGCCTGGGACCAGAGCACAATGTCATCTACTGATTTCTTTGCAAAGTCTGTGAACGCTTAAGTGGTGTCATATATGGCTTATGGTGCTTCTAGTTTCAGGTACTGGGAATTGTCTCACTGCATGGCAAAAGCTGTCATAAAAGCCTTTAAGTTACACTGATCAAAAATGTTGCTTGTTTCAGGCTTGATAAGACTTAGATCATCCCTTGTGATAACCCTGCCATATTAATAGAAATTAATAGAGTAGGCAAGAATGGGTTTAGTCCTAGAAATCTCATTTGCCTTCTATAAAGATTTCCCTCTTCTGAAGGGTGGTAAGGAGATGTAAGCAATACACTATAGTTTAGATAAAAATTTCAGTGTGAAACTAATTCAGCAGCAATCCTCCCATCATGATCCTTATTTCAGAGAGCTGGATTGCACTTTCAGACTGTTGTCTGCCTTTTGTCAAGCAGATAAAGATCTTTTAAAGTTATTAGGGACTGCATTCTATTTGATTAAGTACTGTTAATTTTCCTGAAAATTCACTACCTTGCTATGGCAGACCTATATGGAACATACAAAATTGCAGAAGTGCAATCATCCTTTTGGAGTTTTAAGTTCAAGGGTTGTTGTTGTTTTTTGTTTTGGTTTGGTTTAGTTTGGTTTATTGTGGTTTGTTGGTTTTGGTTACTTGTTTTTGAGACCAATACAAGCAGAGTCTTTGAAGGTATCCCATATGCAGACCTATGGCAAAAACCAGCACTGCTTCTGGGTACCATTGGGGAAAAACACAATGCATTCTGGAAAGTATTGCTTTTGTAATAAGAAGTGAGAGATTCAGGATTCCTTGACTTCTATTTCTTGTTCTACATTGTCATCAATATCATGTCCTTTTATATAAATAACAAAATTAGTGCAGTGTAACACTTTGCATTCTGAGAAATAATAGACACAGTCTAATGAGCTGAGGGTTGTGCCAGAGGGTTGTATTTTAGTGGTCTTCAAAAGAGAAGAGATACAATAATTACAGTGAAGAAGTCATGGATAGCTAATAAAGGACTTGACTTGATAATTACCGTTCCCGTGTCTGTGTTAGAACGAGAGTGTCCTTTCTCTATAGCTTTTAGTTATAATTATATTGTGACATGATATGTCATTTCTGTGATATTTTTCTGCTCTAAAAGGTACACTGGAGACAGTTTAATTGCAAGTGTCACCAAATACATATTTGGGGCAACATGAAGGAGGGACTGAAGGCTGTTTACTCATGTCTCTAAACTGAATAGGAAGTAGCTATTTTGGTTATATAATTTATTTAGTGCAGGGGATGCTGTCTCTTTGGGAACTCAGTGAGACTTACTGGAGTGGTCCTCCAGAAAACTTTTTACAGGGCTGTAGTAGAATGAAGCAGGTGCAAGTTCCCCATACTTTGTGACATAGGAATAACATGCAATGTCCATTTACCCCAAGGTAATTTCCTACTAATTTGACATAAGAAAATTATGCAAAATTAGAAAAACAAAAGCATTTAACCCAGAGTCTCTGAATGGAATGTAGTCATGTGAATTCTCTTATCTAGTGAAGGAGGAGATCATGTCTTAGGGGAAGAGAGGAAGGAGGATGTTTGAACCAAACTCCCATTGGGATTGTCTGAAATCTTGCCTTTCACATCACTGTAGCCATTTACCTTCTTAACTAAAACTCTGTGAAACCTCTTCACAGCCTAGAGTTTATTCTTTTTGATACCAAACTAACTGTTTTTGATGATGACACCGGTGAAGGGTGATAACCACCATGTGCATAATCATTTGTTGTTTGTAGACCTGGCCTAGGACACAGGTCCTGATAAGTAGATCATTCATGCCATCTAGGTTAATATCCTTCTAAGGCAGTCAGGAACAACAGCTTCTGGAGCCTTTGTTCCACGATTGCATATGATATGAATTTCATTGTATAAAGTACCACTTATGTCACTCCAGAAAATAAATACTGTCTTCCTAGCAAGCAAAGACAACTTTGATCATTGTAGATAAATGGTTTGTTTCCAGCTCCAGTCAAATAGTGAATCTGTTTCAATCCTATTCAGTGAGTGATTTGTTTGTGGCCAAGTAGACCTTGATTCTATCTGAGTCCACACAGCACCAAGACTGTGTCAAAAAACAGCTGAGGGTAGCAAACACTGGAGCTGTGGAAAACAGCACAGAAGTTCAGAACTGAGTTAAATGCATAGAATAATTTCTCAGGTTGGAAAACAGCAGAAATCTCCTCATGAGTATTTTTCTGTGACAGAAATTGAGAGAAGGGTCAGGTAAGTAATGATTCTGTTTATAGAGAAACGAGTTAAATAATGACTTTTGTCTGAAGGCCTGGAATTGAGGTTATGGGTTACATAAATAATCGTGGGAATTAGCTGATTTTTTCTTCAAGAAATGAACTGATTATCTTCAGCTCAAGTGAGAGGAGGTGCAGCTAAAAGGTGCATTTTTTTAATTTTAAATCTCTTTTCCTTTCCTAAACATCTAGTTTGAGTATAAAAAGATAATTTTACTTTTATCCTGGAGTTCTTCTAGAAACTAAAAAATTATGTCAAGTTGTATTCATTTCCTTAGGGATACAATCTCTCAAGCAATGATGAATTCATTAAGGAAGTATGTCTCTGTCCGAAGTGAGGATTCAACAGAAAGTGGGAGTTCTCAGTGTGGGCACCTACCCATAGAGCTGGAGAGGTCTTCCTGGGGCTAATAACATGATTAGAAAGGGAATGCTCCTGCTAGTAGATAGCTGTTTGGTTCAGATCCAATGAGAAAGTGCAAGACCTGAAAGGTTTCTTTAGTGGTATTCTTTTTATTAAGTTGGGCCTTACTTCACAAATAAAGTCTAAAAACCATAGATCAGGATTTGTGACATCTATTTGCTTGCATTAATGTAATTTTCTGTTTGAATTGTTTCCTATGTATTGTGCCTGCTTTGTGTATTTTGTTTTCACTGATAAAAACTCTTATAGAGTCCTTTATATGACTTAATTTCACTTCATTTTATTTCTTTTATTTTCTAGCATATTATAAGGATTTTACTGTTCATTTCACATTATTTGACTAGAATAAAGGGGAATAGTTGATGATTCCACTATCTGCTTATCAAAGTCAGTAGAACTGCAGTGGAGTTTTACAGTGCTATACCAGTTTACATGGGTTGAAGATCTGGCCTCTTTTTATCTACTTTCATTCTGACAGTAATTAAGCTGTGAATCAGAATACTGCTCTTATCACAGTTGGCAAAGTCTATGGACAGTGAATCCAGGAATATAGCAATCTCCATTTAGTTATATAAAATCACTTATATATGTGTAGTGGTTTGGGATGGAATAGAATTAATTTTCTTCATAGCAGCTAGTATGGGGCTGTGTTTTGGATTTGTGACTGAAACTGCGTGGATAACAGAGGGATGTTTTAGCTATTGCTGAGCAGATGTTAGAGAATCCAGGCCCCACCAGCAAGGAGGCTGGGGGTGCACAAGGAGTTGGAAGGGAACACAACTGACCCCAAGTGACCACAGGCATATCGCAGACCATATCACATCATGCTCAGCATATAAAGCTGGGAGAAGAAGGAAGAGAGGGATGTTTGGAGTGATGGCATTTGTCTTTCCCAGGCACAACTGCTTATGGTGGAGCCCTGCCTCCCTGGGGGATGGCTGAACATCTGCCTGCCCATGGAAAGAGGTTTTGCTTTGCTTATGTGCATGGCTTCTGCCTTATCTTTAAATTGTCTGCATGCCAGTCCATGACTTCTCTTCCTTTTACACTTCTGATCCTCTCTCCTGTGTGGCATTTCTGTGAATTACAAATAAAGTCTTTTAATAAGTTGATGTGGTTTTGGTGATGCTCTTTTCCATAATCGGAAGATGAAGTAGAAGTGGTATTGAAGCCTGGGGAGGGGATATCTACTACTATACTTGTGAATATACTTACAGTGGTATCTTTTTAAAGTTTCTCAGTTATAATCCCTGATGGAATGGTTTTACATTATGTAACAATCTATATGCTGCACTCTCTTTCTTACACTCCTTTGAAATTCTTCCACATAGCCCTTTGCACAGGTTACCCCTTGTCACTTTAATTACTTTACATGTTGCCAGCAAGATGAACAGATCAGAGCCAATGTTTTCCCTTTCTGTCCTTCTCATATTGGACACCAGTGTTGCTTTTTGGGCTCAGGTGGAAAACATACTGCAAGGAATGTAGAATGCAATGAGAAAACTGCTTTTCCTTTGACTGCATTGGTATTTTTCTGCCCTCACAATCTGGGAACAAAATGGAACTGTGATTCAGAGCTGTTTTTCTTCTTTAAAAACATCCTTCACCCAAGGCCTTGGGTAAAGGCCAGTATATAGCCCTCAGGACACTGACATATTAGTTAGGTTTCTCTTAATTTTATTCTTAATAAAGCAACATATATGTCTGCCCTCTTCTGTCCTACTTTCAGTCAGATACTGCAGCTGTATCAAAGAAGTTATCTTTCCCTTCCTCTGTATAGTCCTGGTAAAAACACTGTTTTTCTTTTTTATTGTGAATGTGGTTAGAATATAATTTATCTTGTTTACTTGCTCTTGGAGAAATACTGGCTTCATTTTGGTCTTCATGTCATTTTCTGGCTACTAATATGGAAACAAACAACCTATCTGACTTCAAAAGGATATATAAAATAACAAAGATGAAAGACGGATGCTGAATAAACATATATTAAAGGCAAAAACGTGTCCCCTTCTACCTTCAAAAAATAAACTAGAAGAAACCCTGAAACCAAACACCATTTTTATTGTGTGAACTAATGTTCTATTAGTCATACCATTCTGAAAGAATGTAATTCAAATTTCTTAGAAGCTTCTTTTATGATGAGCAGAGATGGCAACTGCAAAGATGACCATCAGAGCGGGAAGGATAGTTACACACTCGTAAGTAAGCAATGCACGGTCCTGACTTAACGTAACATAAAACCACAGCAACTCTTCTGCACTTCAGGTATTGCTGCACTAAGGTTCACAGAACATGAATGGTAACAGCAAAACTTGTAAATCAGACAGACAGATAAGATGACAAGAATCTTTACAATACAAAAAGTTAGCATAATCTTCAGGTCCAATGTTTATTTTCCCACTCAATAAAATTTTACTTCTCAGAATTTAGCACAAGAATAAAAAGTAGTGTTCACCTTGAACTTCCACATTAAAAAAATTCATATCATAAAATAGGTGCAAACATAATGTGCAGAGTTTCAGATACATTTGGTTACAAATCTTTCCTTTTCAGGTCCTTTTTCAGATTTTTTGTAATTTATGTTTTTCTCCTGTCCTGTCTGGCCCTGTGAATAGATAAGTGACTAAGCAATTTGAGAGAACAAACAGGCACACTAATTGTGAAAATATCTTAGAAGTTTGGAAAAAAGTTAGAAAAGAAAATGAAAACATATAATGTTGTATGAGCTACCAAATATGGAGTACAGAGATTAGTAGATATAGCATCAAATCTGAAAAAAACTCCCCACATATTATACATGAAAATTTGCATTCTTTTCATGCTATAATTCTGATAGACTATTTAATTTCTAATAATATTTCAGTCATATTTCAGTCTGATATGGACTGCCCACTTGTTTTAACATCTTGATGAATTACTTGATAAATGTTAGAAAACAGTAAAGTCTCAGTTTTGACTTCCTTGTTCTTAAATTTAATTAGAAAAAGTATTGGTAGAACAAGCTTTTAGTAAAGAGGCCCTGTCTGCAACGTCAATATTGTATTGATCTCTTCCATGCATACAAAATTATGACTGTTACTATTACTGTTTTTCTCTATTTTTCTTTATTTTATGATAGCAAGGTTTTATGTTTCTTAAGATGGAATGGAACTTTAAAGGTCATGTGTGCACCTACATTTTATCAAAATACAGAAATATTCAAAACCTACTTAAATTCTCTGATATTTCTTAAAATAATCTAATATAATTTGTGCTCAAAAATATTTTTCTCTATTTTTTTTGTATCTTTGCACATATTTAAATTACAACAACCATATAAACTTCCTGTGGATATTGAAAGGTAGTTAACTAGTACAAACAAAAAGAAGGTAACAGAAAAAGACAACAAAAAAACCAACATAAAATTGCAAATTGAATTACCCTGAGCTTTGGCATATGGATAACAAATATTTTGATTGCTATTACGGGACATCTATGACTGTCATTCCAATTTAAAATCTAGACAAAAGGGGGAATCAATAAAGCTGTTCTGTATGACTATACTGTGCTAAGATTTTGTACTCTGTGTGGTTTTCACTGCAAGGAAAATACTTGCCCTGACTGTACTTAAGTAGTGTTGGTCTCTACATAAATAACAATAATGAAAATTCCTAGATTAAAATGGGGAGTATAATTTACATTAGTTAATGAAAGTTTTCTCCTAGATTAATTTGAGTTTATGTTAGTCACATAAAATTCTGACACTTAATTTCAAGTTACACACATAGATACTTTCTATTGCTATCAAAAAGAAATGTGAATCTTCAGGCAAATATCCATACCATCACAAGGCAGATGTGACTTAGAGATGTCCTTCCAGTAACTTTGGTATGTGTAGTTTAGATTAGACATTTGCTTTCCAAAGAATACATTAGGTAAACAAATGCTAGCCATCAAAAGACTTGTTCAGCACATCTCATACTGTTATATTTAATGACTCATCTCAGGATTTCACTATGTAAGAAGCAAGGTGAAACCAAACCAAAACACTGGAAGCTAGAAGAATGACATCATCTTTCCACTTGCATGATTCACAATTTATTAGGCATTATACTTACCTGCAGTTCCTATTAACATCTGAACCACTTTGGTGTCCTGGTGAGGACAGAGGAATATGCAAGACTCATGGAACAGACTAATGAGGAATCTTGAAAACATGAATAACTTGTACTCATTTCTTCTAGGTGCCACCCAGTAATCTCCATCTCTTTATCAGTATTTCTGTAATACTTTATTGTCACTGAAAGTAGCTTTAGACACAAAAGAAAATAAGCAAAACTTTTATTTGATATTCAAAAGACTAAATATATTAAAAATAGCCACTATATAAAAATGATTGAAAGAGTAATACATACTGCTCTGAAAAACAAAATAAATGCAGATGTGTTTTCTACAGTTTTCCAACTTGAGAATAGAGTCTTTACAGTAAAGCCAAAACCCTGTCTAACGCCCTTATTGCATTTGTAGTGTTGGTGAGTTTTGTGTGTTATACCTAATGAGAAACACAAATACACAGGGGGGGGTCATAGGTAATTTCTCTTGATTTTCTCTTGACTTTCATCAGCATTTGTTTCCACATAGTTTGTATTACCATGCAGTGTCTTTGGGATAACAGACCTATAGGAAAGCATGAATAAAATTGTCTATAGACTAGATAACAGGAGGTTGAAATAAGTAAATGGATTTCACTGTTAAGTAAAATCCTTTTGAAATTCCTTTGACTGTATCAGGGCTTAGTGTTCACAGCCACTGACCTTCATGTAGTCATTCAATATGGTTGAATACTGATTTTAGAAACATCTACCTTCAAAAAAACTTCAAGGAAAATAAGCACAATTTGATACAACATCAAGGTAGGAGACAAAAGTAGAGAAAAAGAAAACCTTTATATATTAGTTGTGGGTATGGCTGCATCATAAATCAGGGATCAGAAAAAGAGGGTCAAAGTAGCTGAAACTATATAATATTTTATCTAAGACAAAATATCCACTGCATTGTTTCAGCACTTTCATGTTCTCTGACCTCTTTATATCCCTTTGCTCATACTGCCCACCCTGCTGCACATATCTTATTTGGAGCAAACCTCAAAGCACATTCTAAGAGAAGGTGGTTCACTCAGAAGTCACACTTCCAATAGTCACACTACAACTTTGTAAAGAAATACCAAAGCTAGGATGCAGCAGTCCTTGACAATTTTCAACAATATTTTCTAGTCCTAGTGTACTCCACAACTGACAAGAGGACTGCAGTCAAAAACTCCCGAAAGGTTAATAATAGAAAATGCACCAGAATCAAATGAATGACAGAAATTATTAAAAGATGATGATAGTGAAGTCCTTACACTATGACAAGTTCTAAAATGTGACTATAAGTTAATTAAAGCATCATCATTTTTCTGAACATTGAAAAACATGCTTGTTAAGAAAAGAGGCTTAAAGTAGATGTATCACCAAAAGGAGATTTTTTTTTTAATGTGAGATGCAATTTTAGGCACCTTCACAAATTAGTTACATTTTGTCATCTCCTGGTCTAATTACATTCTGCATGGTCTAATTACATTCTCTTAACTATCTTTGTACTACTCTTACTGGAGATGTCCTGACAGTAAATATTTCTTTGTAAGCATTTCTTTTAAATATCAAGAATTCTTCTCTAGAAATATTATTGTACTGTATGGAAAGAAGAGGAGGAAAAGAAAGAGAACAAACAAAATGACATGGCCTGATCGTTGTTTATGAGAATATTTTCCCACCAGCTTTCTGTGGAAATAAGATTTGCATTTTGCCTTAAAATGAGTCAGACTACATTGCTTAGCACATATTCTCCCTTGTCAGACATTCCACTGATGCTTCATTCTGTAGACAGCTTTAATAAAAGACATTTCATCCTTAGCATGTTGCTGAAGTTATGCGTCATTTTCTCTCGATTTCAGATGACATTTATGCAAGCAAGAGTCCTAGATACCTTGTAAGTACATAACTAATAGGACTGTTAACTCTTTTCTTTCTGCATGCTTTACAGAAATTTCTACATCATGTTTTCTGTTGTGGAGATCATTTGTTATACCTGAACAATATTTAAAGATATGACAGTTGCAGAGTTTCCTCTCCTTTCTGGGGTTGCTCAGAGGGTCCAAATACTCCAATACATGGAAATAAATTATTAAAAAGAATTTTCATGTTTCTTTACATGAGATTTTTATCCATTACCGTATCTAAAGCAAACTACATACATGATGTTTTATATGCAGTTTTGATATACGATGTATTTCCAGTCACCTTTTAAAAATAACTGTATGAGTGTTTGGAAGCTCACAGGAAGACACATCCTTAAGGTTATCCAATGAAGGGCCTTTTCACTGCAAGGGGAAAATAAGCAAAAAGGGAAGCACAAAAAATTCCTACAAACATGCAGAGACATAGAGCTCCAATACATGAAGCATAACAGAGGCTGAGCCAAAGACAAAAATCTCCAGTTACTAGTTTAGGAGCCATCAAGAAACTCCAGGCACAGTCCTGGAGAGGCTCACTCTGGACTTTGTAATTGGTAAGAAGTGGAAAACAGGAAAAGGAGGATTTGGAATATTCAAGGTGTGGGCTCCCTGGGCATGCAGTGTCAACAACTGGAGGCAGCAGGATCTCAGTGCTAGAGACTAGAGTAGATGGGGTTCTTGACCCAGCCACTCAGCTGGGAATGGGGTATGTTCCAAGTGTCAGCTTCTGGATGGACTAAGGTAGAGTGAGAAGAGTGAAGGGCTCTGACCTGGCAGCTGGGGAGGATCATGAGTCAGAGCCCATGTGCCAGGTGCTGGTGGAGGTGCAAGTTTCTTTATGTTCCCCAAACCTGATATGTGTCAAACTGTGTGTTTAGTTGACTCAAAAACCTCAAGCTGGACCAGAGACAAGTAGGATGCCCTGGGTCTAGCAGGGGTATCAAGCAAAGGCCTGTGTTGATATTTGACAAAGAGTTGTGATTATGGGCTGCCTATGAAATGGGTGTGTGAATATGTGTGTGTCTGCTAGCAAGCACTTAGCTGGACTAGCTGCCTAGTAGGAACAGGTAAGAGATACAGGATCTAGGCTATGATGTTGGACAGGCAGAAGGGCTATGCCAGTACTTGAAGAATCCATGAATGTACTTGTGAATCTAGAAAGTGTTCCATGTGTGCCTTCACTAGTGACCTGGCAGGCTTTGTTTGCTGCTCCTTCAGCTATCAGCAGGTGACTCAGAGGGGAGTTGGAGGCGGTGCTTGCTCGTTAGCAGGAGAGTGAGAAGGCTTTAAGAACATCTCTAGGGAGCGCAAGCGACCCGGAGCGCGGCGAACAGGAGCGGGCAAACAGGGGCGTGGCACGTCTGTGAGGGCGTGGCACGGCAGTTTGCACGGCAGTTCGCACAGGCAGGGCAAACAGGCAGGGCGCAGAAGCCTAGGTATTTCTGCAGCTTTTTTTTTTTTTTTTTTTTTTTTTTTTTTTCTCTCCTCTGTTCATTTGTTTCTTTGTCTCTTTCTACCTTTCCCCCCAGCTTAAGGCAGTCATGCCCCCCAGAAAAATGAAAGCTGTTGCTCCTGTTACCAGTAGAGGTGTGTCAATACAGACTGAACCCTCTAAAAAGGATGCAGCCACTCAGGCCTCCGGCTGCATAGACTGTCTGAGCCTGGACCTACTACCAGAGGACAGTATGAGAAGTGCCTGCATACGATGTGAGCAGGTGAACGATTTGCTGGGTCTGGTGGCAGAGCTAAAGGAAGAGGTTGATAGGCTCAGAAACATAAGGGAGAGTGAAAGGGAAATTGACTGGTGGAGTCACACCCTTTCCACCCCTAAGGAAGCCCAGCAGGAGGTGGTGAAGCCCAGCCCCTCCTGCCATCAGGCAGACGGAACAAACCATAGGGTTGGGGATGAATGGAAACAGGTGCCTGGTCAGAGAGGCAAAAACACCCCCTCTCGACCCCTTTCACCTGCCAGGGTGCCCTTAAAAAACAGGTATATGGCCCTGGACTCGGGCAGTCTGTTGGAGGACAGTCAGGAGGAGGATCTATCTACAAGATCTTCTGGTTACCCCCAGCCTACCGGACGGGTTACGACTACAGGTAAGAGAAAAAAGAGAAGGGTTGTTGTAATAGGTGACTCCCTTCTGAGAGGAACTGAGGGCCCTATATGTCGGCCAGACCCGTCCCACAGGGAAGTTTGCTGCCTTCCTGGGGCCAGGGTGAGGGATATTACCAAAAAACTTCCTAAACTTATCCAACCCTCAGACTATTACCCACTGTTGGTTGTCCAGGTTGGAAGTGATGACATTAATAAAAGGAGTACCAGAGTAATTAAAAAAGATTTCAAGGCACTGACCCGATCTCTTCAGGGGACAGAAGCACAGGTAGTAATTGCCTCAGTTCCTGTGCTAGCTGGGATGAATGAGGAGAGGTTTAGGAAAGCCCAGCTTACCAACAGGTGGCTTAGGGGATGGTGCTATCGTCAAAATTTTGGGTTTTTTGATCATGGCGCGAACTCCGTGTTGCCCAGTCTCATCAAAGCAGATGGGCTTCATTTATCTAGGGAGGGCAAAAGAACTGTAGCCCATAAGTTGGCAGGGTTAGTTAGGAGGGCTTTAAACTAGGTTTGAAGGGGGAAGGGACGGCAACTGGGCTCTCCAGAGACAGGCCTAAGAGCATAGAGCCTGAGTTGAGAATGAAATCAATGGCCCAGCTGAAGTGCATGTACACCAATGCACGCAGTATGGGAAACAAACAAGAGGAGCTGGAAGCCATAGTGCAGCAGGAAAACTATGACATAGTTGCTGTCACAGAAACGTGGTGGGATGAATCACATGACTGGAGTGCTGCTATGGGGGGCTACAAGCTCTTCAGAAAAGACAGGCTGGGAAGGAGAGGTGGAGGGGTGGCTTTATATGTTAGAGAGTCTCTTGACTCTGTTGAAGTTGAGGTCAGCAGTGACAAGGTTGAGTGCCTGTGGGCCAGAATCAGGGGCAAGGCCAACAAGGCTGACACCCTTGTGGGTGTCTGTTACAGACCACCCAACCAGGATGATGAAGGGGATGAATTATTCTACAAGCAGCTGGCAGATGTCTCAAAATCTCCAGCCCTTGTTCTTGTGGGTGACTTTAACCTGCCAGATATCTGCTGGGAGCTTCATACTGCAGAGAAGAGGCAGTCAAGGAGGTTCCTGGAGTGTATAGAGGACAATTTCCTTCATCAACTGGTAAATGAGCCTACCAGGGGGAAGGCCCTGCTAGACCTACTATTTACAAACAGAGAGGGGCTGGTAGATGATGTAGTGGTTGGAGGCCGCCTGGGGCATAGTGACCATGAAATAATAGAATTTTCAGTCCTCAGGGATGTAAGGAGAGCCACCATTAAAACCTCTACCTTGGACTTTCGGAGAGCAGATTTTGGCCTATTCAAAGAACTGATTCAGAGCATACCCTGGGAAACAACCCTTAAAGGTAAGGGGGTCCAGGAGGGATGGACATGTTTTAAGAGGGAGATTTTGAATGCACAGCAACAGGCTGTCCCAGTGTGCCGAAAGGCCAGCCGGAGGGGAAGACAGCCAGCTTGGTTAAATAGGGAGATTCTGCAAGAAATCAGGGATAAAAAGAAAGTTTACAGACTATGGAAAAAAGGGCTGGCTACTTATGAAGAATTTACAGATAGAGCTAGGTCATGCAGGAAAAAAATTAGGGAAAGAAAAGTGGAATTTGAAGTAAATTTGGCTATTTCAGTTAGGGATAACAAAAAGTCCTTTTATAAATACATTAATAACAAAAAGAGGGGCAAGGAAAACCTCCATTCTCTGTTGGACTTGGAGGGAAATATAGTTAAGGAAGATGAGGAGAAGGCTGAGGTACTTAACACCTACTTTGCCTCAGTTTTCACCAGTAAGACAGGTGGCCCTCAAGACAACTGGCCTCTGGAGCTGGTAGACAGGGAGAGGGAGCTGAATACCCCTCCTGTATTCCAGGAGGAAATAGTGACCGACTTACTGAGCCAGCTGGATCCTAACAAGTCTATGGGACCAGATGGGATCCATCCCAGGGTGATGAAGGAGCTGGCAGAAGAGCTTGCCAAACCGCTCTCCATCATCTTCCAACAGTCCTGGCTCTCTGGGGAGGTCCCAGATGATTGGAGGTTGGCGAATGTCACCCCAATCCACAAAAAGGGCTGCAAGCAGGACCCTGGCAACTACAGGCCTGTCAGCCTGACCTCTGTGCCTGGCAGGGTTATGGAGCAGTTCATCCTGAGTGCAATCACACAGCACCTTCAGGGTGGACAAGGGATTAGACCCAGCCAGCATGGGTTTAGGAGGGGCAGGTCCTGTCTGACCAACCTGATCTCTTTCTACGATCAGGTGACCCACCTGGTGGATGAGGGGAAGGCTGTGGATGTGGTCTATCTGGACTTCAGCAAGGCCTTTGATACTGTCTCCCATAATATACTCCTGAAAAAGCTGGTAGCCCATGGCTTAGACAAGTGTAGCCTCTCCTGGATTAAGAGCTGGCTGGAGGGTCGGGCCCAGAGAGTGCTGGTGAACGGAGCTGCATCCAGCTGGCGGCCAGTCACCAGTGGTGTTCCCCAGGGGTCTGTGTTGGGTCCAGTCCTGTTTAACATCTTTATTGATGATTTAGATGAGGGGATTGAGTCCATCATCAGCAAATTTGCTGATGACACCAAGTTGGGAGGGAGTGTCGACCTGCTGGAAGGCAGGAGGGCTCTGCAGAGGGATCTGGATAGACTTGAGAGATGGGCTGATTCCAATGGGATGAAGTTCAACAAGGCCAAGTGCCGGGTCCTGCACTTTGGCCACAACAACCCCCTGCAGCGCTACAGGCTGGGCACAGAGTGGCTGGAGAGCAGCCAGGCAGAAAAGGACCTTGGAGTACTAATTGACAGGAAGCTCAACATGAGTCAACAGTGTGCCCAGGTGGTCAAGAAGGCCAATGGGATCCTGTCCTGTATCAAAAATAGCGTGGCCAGCAGGACCCGGGAAGTGATCCTTCCCCTGTACTCTGCATTGGTGAGGCCACACCTTGAGTACTGTGTTCAGTTCTGGGCCCCTCAGTTCAGAAAGGATATTGAGATGCTGGAGCGGGTCCAGAGAAGAGCAACAAGGCTGGTGAAGGGACTGGAGCACAAGTCCTATGGGGAGAGGCTGAGGGAGCTGGGGTTGTTTAGCCTGGAGAAGAGGAGGCTCAGAGGTGACCTCATCACTGTCTATAACTACCTGAAGGGAAGTTATAGCCAGGTGGGGGCTGGTCTCTTCTCCCAGGCACTCAGCAATAGAACAAGGGGGCATGGGCTTAAGCTCTGCCAGGGGAAATTTAAGTTGGATATCAGAAAAAAATTTTTTACAGAGAGAGTAATCAGGCATTGGAATGGGCTGCCCGGAGAGGTGGTGGATTCACCATCCCTAGAGATCTTTAAATGCAGATTGGACGTGGCGCTGGGTGCCATGATCTAGTAAATGAGCTAGAGTTGGACCAAGGGTTGGACTCGATGATCTTGGAGGTCTTTTCCAACCCAATCGATTCTATGATTCTATGATTCTATGACCTTCAGTCCAGACCATTCCTGTACATGGGTGCTATTAAATGTTGCATCTTGTCTGTGCCTGGTTGTGTAGCAGGTGCTGTCATTGTCTTCTCTGTTTATGTTCATGTGTCTGTGTGTGTGTGTATCTGAGAAACGCTCTCAGCAAACTAGGGGAACCTTCTAACAAGAGAGGGGCTGCTGCATCTGTCAGTCCAGAATAGGGACTACAGATGCCCTTCATGCCCCAGGTTGGGCTTCAGTGACCAAGAAGAAAAAGATCCAGAATTACTGAAAGGAGCAGCCCTCAGCACTAAAAACTGATGTGTTTTCAAAGCATGCTTATTCCATGTTTTGCTTTCTGACAGCAAAAGATATCATAGTTCTCTATCCTTATACATTACTTATGTGTTTGATACTGTATATATAATTCCTGGACAATTTTATTATTTTGAGTCCTTCACATATTCTTGGATGTTTCATTTTACCACTTCCGAAGTTTCTCATCCCTTCATTTCTACAATACAGTAAGATGATCTTTGATACACTTTAGCAACATTACTCCTTTTCCTCCTGTAATCTTCCCTGTTTCCATTATGTCTCTCCATTTTGGGCTCCTGTTCTACCTTAAGCATAAATAAATATTCTTCTCCTCCCAAATAATGCCTTAATTTCCATGAAATAGAGTTTTCCTGCTTCTCTTTCTAATTTTTTTAACAGTTAATTAGGAAGGTATATAGTGCGTAAGTTTCTTCTTTGACAAATATTTGCAAATATCCCAAATATTTTAGACAATATGGATGATTCCAATCACCATATTATCTTTGTCCTTTCTCTTTTCTCTGGGATCTTTATAGCAATTGTTTAAAAGAGGCTTTTTTGCAGTGCAGCTCCATTAAGTATGTGTAGTAAACCTCCATGTATACTTGAAAGCCTGCAGCTCATGCCTCTGGAATGAGCTAAATCCAGTGCCCTGCAAAACAGTGATGATAGAGATATTAACAGAAGAACAATTTATAAAGATTGTCTCCCTTCGAGTTCTCATCACAAGAGAGAATGAGTTGGACCAACTAAATTAGCGTAATAATAACAATGTAATTCTCTGTTTCAAACAACTGACAAAACCAAAATGCTTGGGAAGTTGAAAGAAGATGAAAATTGCTATTTGTACTGTATGATAACAAACTAGACTGCATTTTTGGAGAAAATGTTTCCTATAACTGTTACTACAAATTCATATTCTATCTATAAATTAATTGGCATAACTGTCAATGAAAAGGACAATTAGATGGATCTCATTTAAATGGAAAGTGAATCATTCTACATAATACATGTACTGTAACTCTTTATATGCATAGAAAGTTAAAATAGCAAGAGACAGTTAAATTGAAATTCATAAGATGCGGAATGAACAAAGAAGGAAGAAACATGTTTAGATTTACAAGACTTTTTAAATGGCAAATAGAAAGAGAAATTACCCAGTCACTGGATTTTCTAGAAATTACACTTTAAAGCCTTTGAGAAGTCAAGAGTTTTTTTAAAAAATGGAAATATCCCACTCCAATGACAAAAAACTCATAGATATTGAGAAGCAGAATCAGAACATCAAAGTCTGATTTATTTTTCTGGCTTGGTCTGTTGTGTTTGTTTCTTGTTGTTGGGTTTGGTTTGGTTTGGTTTTTTTCATTTGTTTTTTTTTACAGATTCCAAACCAGTTCCTTACAATAAAAAGACTGTGTTAAAATCATATATTTGAACTACAGTTTCTGTATTTTCATATGTGGCCATGGCAGTTCCATTGCTACCTGCTTGATTAGATTTCCTGAGTGTCATTTTTCATTGTAATTATTTGTTTACATGTAAGTAGTCCTCAGAGGTCTCAATCCCTATCAAAATCTCAGTGCCAAGGATATTGCAGTACAGACTACTTTCAGATGAACTCAAAATTGGAATAAACAAAAGATAGGATAAAGTAGATTCATTTACAAACATCTGAGTCTGAAAATAGGCAGGTTTTCTAACCATGCAAATATAGGTATCTTGGAAACCATCACCATCTCTAAATATAGTACATTCGCCCTACACTCATCTAGAGACTGAGTCCTGGCCTCCAGGCCAAATAATATAGGCCTGGGCCTCACTGGTTGGAGTTTCCTCTGCCTCAAGTGAAGTGATGCATTAGTAATACATGGCACCTGTCTGAGGTCTTTTCTAGCTCCCATGTGGTGCTCTGTGGCTCACACACAAGATAATAGTGATTTTGTTCACACACACAAAATAACTATTATTGTGTGCTTTCTCTAGTTGAAAGTGTTGTAATAATACATGGCAAATTTGATGAATCCAAGTTACAGAATGGGTTGCCTGAATTTCTACCAGTCTGTTACAGTCAGGCTCTTGTTATGTTCCAAAGGAGCTGATTGTGTATGCAAAGGAGGAATTTATTGTCAGTTTAAGAAAAGTCTTATTTTATACAGGTGAAGTGATATATCTGCTTAAGGTTTCTAGAATTCATCCTGTTAGGGACACCTGTCACTGCCTGTCTGGCATTTTAGATCAATAGTTTCAGTCTGTGAGGGAGGGCTATGGCAAACTTTCAGCACTTCAAGTTCTTCATGGGGATGAGGATGATGTGTTGAAGGTTTCTTTCTTCCCACTCCAAGGTCTGCCTTGCATCATTTTTACTGTTTTCCTTTACACTTTTGACTTGCAAGTTCACAGTACTTCAAAATTCACATCCATGATGACTATATGTAATGTTTTGAACATGTTGTATACTTGTTCTTTGTTCTGTGTTACCTTGGTTTTACTCAGCTTCTGATGTTGCACTCTTTTTGTGACAGATGAGTAGTTCACAGCCCAGGAGCCATCCAATTTCATTGGAATTACATAGGGTTATTTTTTCCCTATATTTATTGTACACATTTGGCTGTATTCAGTTTTTCTCCTGTAATAGACCACTTCAGAAATACTTATCAGAGAATGTAGAAGGGTGCAGTAACATTTAAATAACTTAAACCTTTTCCTCCTCAGTAGCCTTGATTTTTGAGTGAAACCCATATCAAAGTTAGAAGTGTTCAATGGCAACCTATATTAACTACATTAAGCTCTATTAACTCATTGGAGCAACCAGTTTTGGCAGATGTGCTCATCCAGAAAATAGAGAACATAAAATTCAATGGCTTTTTCCCACAGCATCAGACAAATTTAAGCCAGTCATAACATCAATTTACAGAGAAGTGGCAGACTTATAAATTACTTGAGCTTTATAGGCAACATGAAGCAAACATATGGTGTAAGGTATTTGAAAAGACAGTTATAAGTCCAGTAAAAATACTACAATAAACTTTCAAACAGTTTATTCTGCGGTACTTTTTCAATGCTGACAGGCGTTCCTAACTTTTGAGTCATCTTTCAAATACAATTCAATATATTATCAATGGATTTCTCAGCTTTCTGAACAGTTTTTGGTGCAGTCTTAACTGGTTTTTAGCTCATATTCAAATATACTGTTTGATTTAAAAAATTAATTCAAGATTGCTAGCCACAGAAAACTTTAAAAAACATACTCTTGAAAATCCACAAGTTGACTATGTAAAAAACTTTATAAGCTATTTGCTGCACAATTAGACAAAATAATCATTAATGTATATCTAGAAGACTAATTACATTGCTGTAAATAAACCTGAGCTAAGAAGCCCATTAACCTTTTTTATTTTGGTGATAGATCTTTCCCTCCAACCAGTAGCATTGTAGACTATTGACCTACTCTCTAAGCACTGCATGGGTCCTCACTTAACAGAGCTACTGCTCACCCTTTGCTGTGACCACACCTTCACTCCTTCCACCTCACTCAGGTAGGCCACTCATTTTTTTCAGAGTTGACACAAAAGCTTCATTCTTTAGGAAAATACAGCAAATGGCAATCATGATATTATGTATGAGACAACAAACACAACGCAGGAGGTCTTGAGTGTCAGCTCCAATGGTAATTAAGGTTTTGCAGTCTTAGCAATGAATTAGCCTTCAATCTTACTCATAAAGGTGATGGTGATTAATTGAGGATTCTGGGTATTGGTGTGGGCTACAAGATACATGGTTTTCTCTACTCTCTCACCTACGTACAGTGACTAATGATAGTATGTTCCTAAATATCAAATTGTAAAAAAATATTTTATCATCTTTAAAAAAAACAAGAAAGTCTTGATGATAGTTTTTACCAAATACTATAGAGCTATAACATACTTTTGTGAATGCCTTGGTTTAATGTACTTGTACTGCTTTTTGGGTTGATGCAGCAGTCTGTGAGGAGGTACTGTAATTTACTGAACCAATCTGGATTCTTTAGAGTGAATTTACTAAGAGTATGTTGTCATCTTACTTCATTAATTTTTGAATTAGATACATAAACTTTCTATGATATGCTTTATTTATGAAAACTGGTGCTCTGAATCTCTATGTCCCTTTTTAAACTGTGAATCTAAGTCATGATGCAAGTTGATCTGACAATTTTTCCATTCCACATATTCAAAGGTGAAACCTCAACAGCTATCACTGTTTAAATACAAGTTTATGATGATTAGTAAAGTCTTTCCATTACTCTTTCAACTTGATTTCCATCACAGTCCCCATATTGGCATAGACTATAGTGTATTGTAGGTTTTAATAATTATAATAACAACTGATTCCAAAGAACTGTGCATAAATAAAATTTAACAATATGGCAGCTCAGTACAGATCAAAAAGAAGAAACAGAAAAAGCTTATCTCATTGAGGAGCATAAGAAACTCAATAACAATATGAAAGCAAGGTCTACCTGCTTGTTATTTTTCCTCTGATGTAAGTAAATACCAGGAGAAGAAGGTGAATGGGATAAGGGTATATGATACTTCCCCTAATACTCTTCCAGTCTCCACTACCTTTGCCTTAGGATTCCTGAAGTAGATATATTTTGGGCAAAGTATGTTTTTCTTTTTAAAAGAACAAAGACTTCTTGTTGAACTTCACAGAAACAGTTGAAGGATTTGGCCTTTCCCATCACTGTTGCTGTTTGCTGAATGGAGGAAAACTAGTTGATTTCACTGCTCAGCTTTTGAAAATCTTTGATTTTTTAATTTTCTGTAAAAATTTAAACTGAAAATTGTCACTAAACAAGATGCTTTCTATCATTATATTCTGCCTGAGAGTTAACTGAAAAATTCAAAGTATTTGATGTATGATTTATTAATGTTTATTTTTATAAATAAAGCCTGCAATATTCAGTCTGGTTTTTGAATGGAAATGGTGAAGACAGGGTAGTAGAGTCAAATTCTTATTCTGTATTCTCTATATTCAGTTACTGTTCTCTGCAAATTCTGGGTGGTAGCTGGTAGTAATTGCAGTAGAATAAATGAGAAAAGCTAAGTAGGTTCAGTTGAAATATCTAATTAACTAACCTATTTGGCCTAGCTTTGATAAATCCCTTCCCTAACCATTTTTGTTCATTCCTCATGAAAAGCTTTAGCAAAATCTTGGGCTCTGAAAGAACCTTGCTCTTACTGAATGCTCAGCTGTCATCCTTTATATTCATTTAGCTTGCCTTTTTTACACTACATTATGCTTCCGGATTCCCTTACAAGTGCATTCTGCTTTAGCAAATTCAGTGCATATAGCAAAGGGTTGGTAGTATCCTGGAAGTTGATAGGGATTTAAAATGTGAAAGTGTCTGTAATTGTACCTTATTTAGAAAAGAAAAATAACTAGAATATCTGAATTCTGCATCTCAGATAAGCAGAACTTCCTGGAAAAAAAAGTGGTGGTGACATGTTCATGACACATGAGCAGGCTGAGGATGTCGATAGGTCAAGGAGATCAAAGCTGGACAGTTATCTGTAATTCACTCAAATGGCTGTTAATTATTGCATCTCAAAGGTATCCGGTGTTTGTGGTCTTCACGATGGCAATATGCCAAAGGGTGTGGCCAGCTTGTTTGTTCTCTGAAATACTGCTGTGAAAGAGACTCAAATCAAGAACTAAGGCTGCATTTTCTTTGGTAGGATATGTGAAGCAGGATAAGATTTCTAAAGTCTGTCTAAATCAAACTTCTTCACCTTTTGTAAAAAAACAGAGTCAAAAAAAGAACATATAAACAATTTGACATATGAACAATGTCTTGCCTTAAAAGCTTCTTCAGGTTGTTAGAGGTGGAAATCTCATCAATCATAAAAACTAAGAGTGAGGGTATAACAGTAAGTACCCAAATTTAAGAAAAGAGAGGAAAAGCTTCTCAATCGAGACATATAGTTTTTAACAGTGTGCAAAAAATCGTGACAGAAACTCTTCTGGTTTTACTTTGTGAGCAGCTTTTGCCCCATTCCCTTTTTACTTTGATCAATGAGATTTACTCTTCTTCAGTAATGCATTTGAAGAGTGCAACGTAATAAAATTTGCCGTAGTTTTATATCTAAAACTATGAAAAAACTTGTGACCTCTAAACACATTCTATGAAATAAATTTACTTACATACTCTTTATTTTTTAAACAATTTTAGAGAAATATACATTTTTTTATTGTTAAGTATGAATACTAGTTAAGTGATATAGAACAAAACAGACAATTCTGTTCATAAAGTCCACTAACATTATGAGAGAAAAAAACCCACACATTCAGGTCTTATGGCCACTAATGTTTAATTATATGTTTATTAGATAATCCCTCTTTTATAGAATGTTTGTAATATTTAGACTTGAGAGCCTGTTGTTCAAATGGTTGGTAGATAACTTTGGCAATTAAGATGTTCGAGAAATAAATCTAGGTTCTATCATTAATGGGTTTATATGACAAAATGAGCAAGATAAGCATATTTAGAGATTAATAAGATTTCTCATTTCTTACATTACACTCTGGAGAACTTTTGAAATAAAGTTTATAATAATTTTTATTAGTATGAGATAAAATAGGATATCAGGTATATCATGTTTGAATTTTTTTATATTTTTGAGAAATTTTGTCAGAAAATACAAACTTACTATGGAGGGTACTGTTTTATTGACAGAATTAG
Source organism: Pithys albifrons albifrons (assembly GCF_047495875.1). Lineage (NCBI taxonomy): Eukaryota > Metazoa > Chordata > Aves > Passeriformes > Thamnophilidae > Pithys > Pithys albifrons. The sequence goes on from NC_092460.1 coordinate 73,656,306, forward strand.
TGACACTTTTCAGAAAATGAAAAAAAAAGAAAAAGAAAGTTACTTAGGGCATATAGAAGGTGTGTCAGTTCAAAGAAATCTGATGCCAAATTTCCTAATTGTTCTTTTCCTGCTTTCCCCACTACATTGCAGTGCATCCTGATGTGTATTACTATGAACAGTGTGAAACACTACATACATTTTTCACTAGAGGAATATAAACTGTCACTGTCATATGATTTCTAATAAAATGCCCAAATATTATTTTATTAACAAAAATAAATACATTGCAACAAAGGTGAGAAAATGTCTTTGTATCCCAATGAATGAGCAGAGCAGAAACATGACAGTGTCTGTTGTTAATGGGAAATAAAAGAGTGTTTTGGGCTAGCAATTCTGGCTACTTTTAGCTTCCTGTGATTCCCATGCTACAATCATGGAAAACCACAAGTTAATGATAGCCTTCAGGTGGTTACAGCCTGCTCTAGTCAAATCACCTAGGGAAGATCTTCTGCTGGCGAAGTTTTTTGTGTTTTTTTTTTTATTAATACATTATTTGTCATGTTGCAATAAATAAACCAAAGAACAAGGACATCTAATTTTAAAAGCATATTAAAGAATATCTTTGGTTTCCCTGTCTACAAATGAAAAAATTACATTCTAATAAAAGATCCAATGAAACTTAAAATATCTTTTCTGTATGTGCTTGAAACAAACGTCCTTATATTTCTCCTCCTACTGGGAGGGGAGCAGTGGTCATGGCTTTGCACCTGAGGAGAGCATTTGACATTGTTTTTAGCTTCAGCAGCAGAACATCTTTGTTCTCCCTTATCAGACAGGTACTGTATGGTCTCAGTACCACAATGTCCTCCCATTCTTCTGGGATTTGAATGGATGGGAGCCATGGAAGTCTCCACATTGTTCCCTACTCCCTTCTGTTCCCCTGAGCTGATGATTATTGTTTTATTGGGGAGCATGTCAACCTCAGTCCATTAAGGGAGTTGCAGCTGCTTTTTACCCTAAAATTCTGAGTCCTCTCTAGGTTTAACTCTATCCATCATCCCACAAGACTCTTATCCATTCTTTTTTCATAGCTCTGTGTCTTCTAAGCAAATCAAAAGTCAAAATAACCCAATTAGCTATTAAAAAGATTGGTAGTGTAAATGACTTCATTTTTTTAATCTAGTTATGACAATGTCAAGCATCACAAACAAAAGAACACACTAACATTCTCCTTGGAAATGAGAAAAAAAACCAAAACATGGAATTCATTATCCTTCTCCTGGGGCAATCAATAGTAATGTATCTGCCAATCATTTTAAAACTATGACCACTGTACAGTCTCCCTAGGCAACTTTTTAATTTATGTGCAATTATAGTACAGATGTACTTTCCATATCTAACATAAATAAGTTGCTAATATCTCCCAAGATTTTTAATGAATTGTAGAAAGATTCCTTTATTAATAATTCTGTTATAATTTAATGGTTCTACTTGTCATCAGGTCATAGTTTTTGCTGTATTCCCTTAGGGAACCAATGCCGTACAAATTCTAAGTAAATTAGTTTAAATGAAAACAAATTAACAGTGAATCATGCAAACTGACCTTTACCTGTTAGCTGTAATGCAAGATTATTATCTGTAAGTCAGTAAATACTGCAGGATGAGTGATTCATTTAAGCCTTATTCACATTAATGAGAAGTGAATTTTAATTCAGCAAAATATCCTTAGTGGATTTCCTGGTATGAATATTATGAGTAGAAAGGAGATATATGAAAGTCAAGAAGTTGAGGAGGACATGTACTAGAAAGGATGGAAGAGATACAGGGCAGAACACAGCTGCCATACTCAAGCTTGCACAGGCCTGTGTGGTCTTTAGGGGAAGTGGAAACACATGTCTAAAGCTCTTATTCACAAACAATGAATGATCTGTCACAATATATCTAATTATCCAGCACTACTACTGTTGAGCACATTGTGACTACTCTGTCAAAGATGGCATACCCTAAAAATCACAGGCATTTCTGACTTTAAAATATGTCCCCAGAAGTTGTGGGTCCTAGCTGTGGCAGACAGATGTGGCTGAGTGCTTTGTGAGTTAACTGCCATCCAGTGAATTCCACCTCTGGGTGAAAATAACAGTTATCAGTGGTGCCTGAAAAATACAGGAAGATTTTAGGTACTGGATATATGTCTTTTTGAAAAGAAAACAGACATGTTGTGTGACAATGGTAAATATGCATATAATTGGTATGAAGAAATGAAAGGCTCAATAAAAAGTTAAGCCATGATCACTACCGTTCATTAATGTTTTTATCAATAACATTATGACATGACTGATGCAGGTGACATGAGTCTGAAGTGCAGCAAGTGGAATAAACTGGAGTTTGACTAGAAAGAAGAGCTGAAGCTCAGCAGTTTTAGATGGAAGTTTATGGCACAGCTAAACAAGTGGGTCCATCTTTCCATACCCATGCAAAGAGGATAAGAGCTTCTCTCTTTCTGCTTAGATGAGTTAGAACAAACTACTAATTCTATGGAACATCAGTTATTGATGTTTTGTGCTTGTATAGTGCCCTGCGAGTCAGAGACCTGATTATGAAGGTCCATGGGTGTCATTATAAACAACAAACAAACAGTAATAACAGAAAGAATGGTGATATAAACAAGAAGACATTTTTTCCCAGGATGTAGGAGAGAGTGTAACTTCATATCTGTCAGTAGGGAAGACTGTTTTTCATAACAAATAACTTGGTTGTAACAAAAATTTGTTTCTGTGCTGCTAGTAGGCTGGGAATTCTAAATAAATTTATGATGCTCCTGAGAGAGCTTATTTGTTATTTGAACAGACTTAAGGCTTTCGTTTTGGAGATTCTTGAATTACGAGGTGTTCCCAAAAATGTAGTCGGGCATATTGTTAAAAAATAAGGCAAAAAATTAAGTTATTTATTTCATTTTTCTAGCCTATGAATTTCTGCCAGTAGTCAGAAGAAGTTTTTATTAGTCTAGCTGTCCATACTCCTGCAATTTCCACTGCTTTTTTCTTTTTTTCCCCTAGGGAAATTTCCATTATGTTTTTAATGTTCATCTGATGATGACTTTCTATTTTTCATCTGCTGCTGTCTTTTTCACATTTGATTCATACTCATAGCCTTCAAAGATCTCTTAAGTAACATCTCTTGCTTATTACGATATACAGCTGTCAATAGTGCACACCATCATGCTATTCCCTAAAACTTGGTGCTATTAATTTGATCATATTTACATATCTAGTTATTTCTAGTTTTTCAGAGTCAAGGAGAAAACTTGCTGTTCATTTCCTCTACCAGATTTAGCACATCAGACTCAAGGTCCAGAGAAAGACATTTACTGGATTAGAACAAAAGAGAGTGGATATTTAAATCATCTTCTGCTTAGTATTTGAGAAGTTTTGAGTTCATCCTATCCTAAGACATGCACATACTTGCCCATGCGCTCATTTAGTTGATGTCAATGGGTAGGCATTTCAGTGTCAGAAGCTTTAGAAAAGCCTTGTGTATGTCCAAACCACTTAACTGGGGCTATTTAGCTTTTTCACCTGTACTTCTTCAGACAAAAATGTACACTATATATTTAGTCATACTATTCCATATGCACATGCCATCTACATCATGTCTGCAAAAAGAGTACCTTATAAAAACCTTGTCTTGGAAAAGTATGTCTGAATGGGCAGCACTTAGTCATAATAAGACTGAGAGTTGACTTCTCACACACAGAAAGTACCTGGGCCTGTTTTGTCCTTTACGAAGTTTGTGCTCAAAATAATTTGAACAGCCTGACAGTTGCCAGTTCTTAGTCCTAGGATTCATTTAAGAGAAAGCATTCCTAGTAGAAGAAACAGATACAGGAATTTTCCAATTGACATATCAGCTATCAACTCTGCACATGTTACTGGATACTTAACACTCATTATTAGCCTTCAGCTGCTATGATGAAAAACGGAGATATGGTGGTGTGTCATAGTTTTGTCCTTGCTTCATTTAATTTTACCAAGACCTGGGACAAAGTAGTCGAAAGTTTACTTTGGAGTATTTTTATGTGCTGCAAGTAAGTGGAAAACATAATTTCATAGTTTCTGATACTCCATGAAAACAATAGATTCCTCCAAAGACATGAATGTTTTCATATTCAGCAGATCGAATCACCACCTGATTTATGTCAATCTAAGACATTGCACTGAGGTATTTTCCAAGATGATTTAGCAAGCTCTGAGAGACAGCACTTACTTCCTCCTTTGATTGTTGTATTAATTTCTATGCTATTTCTTTCTTCTAAAAAATCTAACCTCACTGTTACTGCTTCTTGATTGCGAAGCATCAAACAAATCTAATACAAATAATAATCTATCATTAGCAATTCATCTTTACCAACATACTTCAGATTTGTCTGAAGTAATGCTAGATGACAGCAGGAAAATTTCAAGAATAAAACTAAAAACTTTGGAGAACATAGCTGGCATCTGAAGTCACAAAACTAGGGAACGTGACTTTATCCCACTCTTTATTTCCTTTCCTTGCTAGGAAAGAAATTACTTTCCCTAGAAATTTATGAGCTGTATCTAGCATTGCTATTTTTTCAGTTATAGTGGTATGTCTCTGAATGATGCAATCTATACTTGCATGAGTTAAACTCATTATCCTTCAACTAAACGTCTTTACTTTCTATGCTCCCTATTTTCCAATTTGTATGTTCATTTATTCCCTTAAAATCTATTTATATTAACGGTAGAATCCTAAATACAGACTGATCAAATAATTTTTCAGATAACCTGCCAGGCTAAGATTTATTTAATTTAATGCCATTCACAACAGCCTTTTTTCACTTGAATTCCTAAGCTAGCAAGATAGCCCTCTGAAATACTGGCAGCATGTATCAGGGTGCAGGGAGGGCTGGAGGATCCCTGGTCGATCTCTATGTGTTGGGCTCTTGGAATTGCAGGAACTGCCTGCGGGGCAAGTGAGGACTGATGGCCCCAGGCAGAATTGAAATGGGTTCCTAGGCTATGAGCAGGAGTGGAAGGAGAGGGAGAAGGCTCAGGGAAGGCTCTATAGGAGAGTGAATCAGGAAGGTCTAAATAAAAGATCTGATTTACACAACTATTCATGCCCCACAGTTGCTAAAACAATCCCCAGACCCCTCCCCCCACAAAAAAAAAAAAAAAAAAAAAAAAGAATTAGCATAACTGTCCTTTCTGGCAGCAGAGATTTTTGATCTATTTCCTGAAATTCCTAGACTGTATTGTGTTTTCAAGGAAAAACTCTTAATGATGTAATGCCATCCGTAGTAGTAGCTACCATAGATGCCTTCTTCTGCCAATGATCCTTTTCAGTATTATACTGATTTTTCCTCTTGTCAAAGGTGTACAGTGAATTCACATTAAACATGTTAATTGTTCTGGGGATAAATGCCCTATCTTTTATGGATTCAATTTTTCCTTAAGAAGCCCACCAAGTGTTAATGCTATTCTTTTGGTTTTTAGCAGTGGAGTACAATAGAGCTGTATCTTGTATTCAGGTCTCATAACCAAGTAACAGTACATTTGACTCAACATTACCTAATTATCACAACTAAAGATTGTATCCAACCCAGGAACAGTCCACCCTCCAACCACCTTTGTGCCACCCCCAGAACCACCTTCAGATCTGCCCCTTGAGTTGGAGGTCTCATGACCCCTCACTTCAGACATCATCATCACCTTCATGCCACTTTCCACTATTGGATCTTCTCCAAGGTCCCTAGGTCTTCTATCTAGTTTTGACTATAATATGTCAACAACCCCCTGCAGCACTACAGGCTGGGCACAGAGTAAGCAGCCAGGCAAGAAAGGGTCCTTGGGGTACTAATTGACAGGAAGCTCAACATGAGCCAACAGTGTGCCCAGGCGGCCAAGAAGGTCAATGGGATCCTGTCCTGTATCAAAAATAGCATGGCCAGCAGGACCAGGGAAGTGATCCTTCCCCTGTACTCTGCATTGCTGAGGCCACACCTTGAGTACTGTGTTCAGTTCTGGGCCCCTCAGTTCAGAAAGGATATTGAGGTGCTGGAGCGAGTCCAGAGAAGAGCAACAAGGTTGGTGAATGGACTGGAGCACAAGCCCTATGGGGAGAGGCTGAGGGAGCTGGGGTTGTTTAGCCTGGAGAAGAGGAGGCTCAGAGGTGACCTCATCACTGTCTCTAACCACCTGAAGGGAAGTTCTAGCCAGGTGGGGGCTGGTCTCTTCTTCCAGGCACTCAGCAATAGGACAAGGGGGCATGGACTCAAGCTCTGCCAGGGGAAATTTAAGTTGGATATCAGAAAAAAATTCTTTACAGAGAGAGTAATCAGGCATTGGAATGGGCTGCCCAGAGAGGTGGTGGATTCACCATCCCTAGAGATTTTTAAACACAGATTGGACGTGGCGCTGAGTGCCATGATCTAGTAAATGGACTAGAGTTGGACCAAGGGTTGGACTCGATGATCTCGGAGGTCTTTTCCAACCCAATCAATTCTATGATTCTCTGATTCTATGTCTTTGTTATTCTGTCCTGGTACATGGGTCCCAAGCAAGTTGTTCTGGCTGTTATCTCAGCCTTGAGACAGAAACTCAAGAATGTAGCACAGAGGTAGAAACTATTAGCTGTTACTCCAAATGTAAGAAACTTAAACATCTATATCATCATGGCCAGGCTTTGCAAATGAAGATTTGGGAAGGCCTCTACCCACATGGGTGTATCCTTCGAGCCTGTACAGTGGATTTTTTAGGTGAGGCACAGCGTGCATGGAACTGGCCCCACCCTTTAACTCCTAAGATTCATCTGCCACAGCCGCGTGAGCTTGGACAGTGACAGTGAAGTCCTCAGGACTAGAACCTACAGCCCCCGGTATTCCCAGGAGGTCTCCCATCCAAGTACTAACTGGGACTGACCCTGCTTAGCTTCTGAGATCTGACGTGATCGGGTGTCAGGGTGGCATTTAATTGCCTACAGCTATATAAAATCAACAAATTTAAACATATATACAAATATATAAAGTCCTACCGCATCAGTACCAGTTTAGTCTATGAACTGAATTTTCTGGGAAGGCATGTCCAGATGTATAAAGAACAAGAAGGTGACATGGAACAGTCAGCACAGAGGTGGCAAGGGTAAAATTGTGCTAAGTCAGCTACAGTGCCTTTTATGATGACTGAATCTTTGAGTGAGGGTAGAATACTTGAACTCACATGGCATTCTTGTAGTTAAGTTAGAAAGATATGGATTGAATGGACAGATTCAAAATGTGGCTTGACTCGTGAATAGAAGTCATAGCTATAAGTCTAACTGGCACCTCTTAAAATGTCCTGCAAAAGCCAACATATGAGGAAAAGCTGAGGAAGCTGACTCTGTTTACCTGTTAAAGTGCCATAGTCTTCAGCAGACTAAGAGGATCTGTAAAGAATATGGAGTCAGAGTATTATCACAGTTGCATGTTAAATGGATGCAACAGAATTTTTGGCAACATACTACGTTAAAAATATGTTCTTGAAAAAATATGCCCATGAAGATTATGGAATCTGCATCATTGAAGATTTGAAAAGCTCATCAAAACATGCTCTGAGCTGCCTCATTGAGCTTCAGAGTTAGAAGCCTGCTTTCAGCAGGTATTAGAGTTGCAGGACTTTGCAAGTCCCTTCCACTGGCAAACCTAATTCCCTATTCCCTATCTGTTCTGGTGTGCCAAGATCATGCTTGAAGCCTGAGATTCCAGAGTGCAACTTAGGAAACTCAGCACAGCACCTGGTACTTACGAGATTTGGCTATTCCTCCACGCGTGAATCTAGTGAGCCAATAGGTTATTCTGAAGTCTCTGAATGTATGTGGGTATATCAAGAAATGGTGAGAACAGCAGATTTGAATCAACATGTTGTATGCAACTTCTGACCTTATTGTGCCTAGCGCTGTTAGGAAGATATAAGTGAGACTCTTTCGTCTGATGTGCAACAAAGATTAATCTTTTTTTGGTTTTTATATCTTATGTGCTTATTATCACTTGATACTGCAGAGCTGCAGCAATAACGCATGATCATCATGAACAGTTAGTTACACAGAGAAATTCATTTGAAGCTCAACTTTGATAGCAATTGCTGCTTTTGAATACTGTTTCTTTTAATCAGAGCTAATACTATTTAATCTGAAAACCTAGTCCTGCTGGCTATCAGCTGATGTACAGTCACACAGAGTAGTACAGAGCTGAATATTTCACATGGAGAACAAAGCTTGAGTGTAAGTACTAAGCAGTAATTCTTCAAATCTCTGTAGGAAGGAGTTTAAGGTGCATGCATCTGAGAATCCCCTGGGGACTGGTTTGACATTGGTGTATGCTAAGATGTAGAGTCAGAGAAGCTCAAAAAACCATTTTTGATGGGTTAAAGCTCTTTAATACAGCCAAATTCTCAAAACTATTAACTTCAGAGAACATAATTAAAGATGCATACTGTTAATCTAAAGTATACCCAGGGTTTTTAAATGCTATAGTATATCAGAGGGCTAACAAGCATATTTTAAAATGACAGGTTAAAAAAATTAATATTCAACTGTCAACCTTACACATTCCAAGTTAATCTGCTGGATCCAACCACCTAAATTTTCCTTACTACATCATTACTCCATTTAAAAGTGCAGTTTACTTTTTCCCCCCAGTATTTTCTCTCCAACTCCTCTGTTTGAACCAAAGGGTTTTATCAGCAAGAGCAAAATGAGTAGATTCAATTCTCTTCTATATCTGAGAATAAAGAATGCTAGAATTAAAACCAAATGCAAATAATCTACATTAGAGGACAAGACAGTATAGCATATTTCAAATGTCTCTGTCATGATTTAGAAATTATCAAGGAGGGCTTTAACTGGAGTCCAACTCATTGATCACTGCCATTTTCATCACAAAATACAGACGCCTTTCAAACAGAGAGTCTGTAACCTAGCAGTTGTTTTTATCCATATTAAAAGTCTTGAATTACTGCTCTTGCGCTGGGTGTGAACACCCTCCCCAGAGTAATGACAGCACAAAACCGGTGGAGTGAGAGGGGATTCTTCAACTTTACAGTTTAAACCACTGTTATAAATAAAAATAACAACAACAACAACAACAACAAAAAAACAAAAAAACAACCAACCAACCAAAAAAACCCAACAAAAAAAGGCATTGTAATATAACACAGTTAAGATGCTAAGGAGAGGAAAAGGCCTTGGTAAGTTGTATGCTTCAGGCATCCCTTCATTGATGTTAGGAAGAATATCCTGATATTTGCTCACTGATGACAGGGAAAATTTCCTTGTGTCCCTCATCATCTTGGAGGTATGTCAGACATGATTAGAATGGAAAGAGTAGTTTCAGTGTCCTGCTCTAAACTTTGGTATTCATACACTGGGTTGGATGACATGTATTCCTGATCAATCCCAAGGAAATGATTTACTACCCTTTTCTACAGCTTTTTTCACAGTCCAGTTTCTTCAACTTTACACCAGCTATTCTACTTACTCTTTCCCTAGGGATTTCAGTTTTGCTGACTTTTTATACCTACTTGTTATTCATGATGTGGTTGCCCTGGAAAATTCCACCTTGGTCAGCAACTCTGTAAGGCAATGCCTGTGTTTATACATAGTTTTTCATTTCTGCCATTTCTCATGTTGTTGTCATCTTGGTTTAGCCACCAGTCAGGCTTGGCCAGTTGCATTTACTCTTTTGCATCTACTCTTTTGCTGTCTGTAACACCTATATTTTCTCTTGCTGTTTCATTCTTAGTGTAGTTCAGGGACCTTTTTTTTTCTTTATATTGCAAAACAAGTAACAGCCCATAAACACTGCTTGTTTATCTGACCCTTAATCTTCACTAGATATATACTTGTCCATAGAAGGAGGCACCGGAAAATAAAACACCATTGTCATGAAAAATACTACCTACTGGCTTCTGTTCAACTTTTACAAGAAGAAAACTAAATGAAGCCAGGAATCTGCACAGGAGGATTTTTGCACTACCCTCTGATCAGCTCAATGTCTTTCCCTGAGATTATGAAATTCTCTTGTTTCTGTACCTACCCTACAAGGTCAGTGTCTTCTGTTCCTAGAGTCACCTCTGAAATCTGGTTTTGAATTGTCTTAGGAATCTCAGGTTCTCCTTCTGACCTCACATATAGGTCTTTTCCCTTATGGTGTCAATGTGCTAAAACATCAGGATTCTTTATGTGAACTGTCACATCCTTCAACGAGAACCCTGTCTTCACTTTAGTTTGTAACTTCATCACAGTACTCCAGAACAAATTGCAATTCAATCAGGATCATGCTATTTTCCCTGTTTTCATCACAGAGATGTAGAAAGAAGAAAAAATATTTATAAACTTTATGGTGGGAGGGGTGTTTGTGTTGCAAAGCAAGGGAAAGTATGTAAAATAGTAGTAACCCTAAGACACAATGTCTGTTATTGATAAGGATAGCTTTAAATTGCCATCCCATAGTAATAATATTTTGTTTTCCTCTTTTTTGTACTCCTTGCAGTTTTTAAGAACAGGGATGACATTATGCATTGGTAGGTACATATTGAATGAAGGAGAGTGCTGACAAAGCATCATTGATATAGTCTGTGATCAAATGGAATAAAACAATTAATATAAATTTCTATTTTAACGGACTATTCAAGAAGTTGCAAAATAGGTAATACTAAATGACAGAGAAAAAGAAGACCAGCCTTTCATTTACATCCACTGATAATCATTAATGAAAAAACACAAACTTTTTTTTTTTTGGCAGTACTTTCATTATGCAAATCAGACAGGACAAAATTCATCTTTGTCCTCTAATTCTTGGCAGCTTCTACTTCTAGATGTTGGAGAGAGCTTCAGATGGCCTAAACACGTACCTTTCCATTAGTTCTGGTAGAGACATAATGACTTATAACCATTGAAGTCCACCATTGTGTGTTTGTAACAGGTATAAATCAGAGCACAGACTGATCAATTGATTTTTCCTCCCACTTCTTTGTCAATGCCTTGTGATTTGAAGAACTTTCCATTTCCCTATTCGTTTTTGCAGATATAATCTGCGTCAATTTTAGTCGCTCCTGTTCAGAGGTATAACAACTTGCTAACAGTACATAGCTAACAAGTTATTTAACATTTTCTTTTCAATCAGAGCAATAATGCATAATAAATTTGAATCGTCAAAAGTGCTAATATTAGCTCATTGTGTAAGAATTTAGTTGTATTTTATATTTAGACAGTGATGCTGTAATCTAAATATGTGTAGATGAAATGCTATAATCTACAATTAATTTTATGTGCTAAATAATAATTATGTAATTTATAAGCCCTTGAATGAACTCAGGTTTTATTTCTAATCTGTATAAATGACCTGTCATTGCTAAATATCAGATCATTAGTGGAGATTTATAGAAATAATATGGTGATTTTTTATGGTTCTCTAAGGTCTCTAGACGCAGTTTATGCCCTGACTTCAAGCGTGAATTATGTCAATAATTTGCTTGAACTAAATAATTTATCAGTAGAAACAAAAAGATTGACAAACTGGGTGCTGTACTCTGTATAAATTGATCTGCTAATGGTAGATCAGAAAAAAACTTCTATTAAAAATTCTTTCTTCAAGAAAGCAATATTTGCACTTAGCTTAATAAAAAATATGGAAGATATTACTCAATATACATAAAAATGAGTTATGGTTATCAGCAAACTAGTGTTGAACTGGGTTTGTGTATTGTTAATTTATTATTACTAGTAATGATTGATCTGCACTTAAGATTAGATTGATTAATTTCTTCAGTCAGTTACAGAGTCACGTTTTAGGATATTTCATCTTGCATCACTATTTCACACCTCTTTGCATTCTTTTTGCATGAAACAGTCAATGAAATGCAGTCCAATCCCACAGTATTGAAAAAAAAAATTTCTATGAACATGTGGAACAAGTGGAAGCCTGCATGTGCAAAAAGCAAACCAGAAAATAACAAGGTTTATTCCCTACTTCCCACCAGCAGGATTGTCCAGCCACACCCCGAGAAACAGGACTTCAATAACACATAGTGGTTTCTTTGCAGACAGCCATTGGAAACAACAAGTACTCTCCTTCCTGCACTTTTCCTTGGCTTTTATATCTGACCTGACACCATATGGTATGGAATATCCCTTTGGCTTGTTTGAGTCAGCTTGCCTGGCTGTGTCCCCTCCCAGAATCTTGCCCTTGACTGGGGAAGGAATGTTACAGTGCTGATGCTGTGCCATCACTGCTCAGCAGCAGCCAAAACACTGGTGTGTTATTAACATCCTTCTAGCTACCAATGCAAAGCACAGCACTGTGAAGGCTGCTATAGGATAATGAACTCCAGCTCAGCCAGATCCAATACAATACCTGTGCAGAAAAAGTTTTAGTACTGAATGTTTTACAGTGATGTGTCTGGAATAAAATTGCAATGCTTTATAATTTTGGGTCATCCCCTATGTAAGGGAAAAGTTCCACAATTTTTTTTAATTTTGGTCAAATATTTTCATATTTGTCTGCATCTCCCATAGACTGCCACATCTTTAACACAGTAGTCACAAATATTAAACTCATTCATGGTGCAGCATCACAGGCTTCACTTTGTGGTAATAATCAGAAAAAGTACTCATGGTCCTTTGTTGACTTAATCTGCTGCCTTCTTTTATGCTTTGACTTGAGCTGCAGCAGTTGCTAGTTAAAACAACTTGGGACATGCACTTCTAGGTATCACACCCCTACTTTCACTATAATACACAGAGACTGAGAGAGCCTAAGCATCCTCAGATGAATACATCACACTTCAGATAAATAATGGCCCTGTTCCTCTTCAACCTTAAATTCGTTTCTTAAGGAACAAAAGTTTCTGTGATTCTGAGAGATTAATTTTATCGGTACATATATTTTCATAGCTCTAGGAAAAGAAAAAAATATTATTTCATTTGACAGGTTTGGCAATGCTATGAAAATCCTTTTCATACACAGAGGACCTGCTCTATGACTTGATATTGTTTATCTCCAAAATAAAGAACATTTTGACTAGGTCAGTGACACCATTTGATAAAATATCCAATTTTAAAACACTTATATTGGAAAATTTATCCTTCTTCTCTAACCTCCCAGGGAAGTCTTTTCCTTGGCCTAAATTTCAACTCATCCTTACATTAAAGCACGGCTACTTTGCACTCAACCATTTCCTAGCTGTGGAATGGAATGACATTAAAGCATAGTTCATTCTGCATAGCTATCAATAAGGAACATTTTAAGGTAGTGTTAGACCTCTATGAATCCTTGAATGTCAGTATATAACATATGCACAATTTCAAAGCACAGGTAAGACTCTGACAATTTTATAGTACTATTGGTTTATTAACCTTGATATTCAACAATCCCATCTGGCCTGATGGAAAATAATCAATCTTTGTAGTTTATGATAGCATAATATATACTTTTGGACCTGTTCAGAATAATATAAATATGCATGTACACTTACAGGATCTTGTATATCATCTGAGCTTTTAGGATCTTTTTTTTTATTATAATATTAAAATTACATTAAAATATGGAATCTGAAAATGCAAAACAAGTCCACAAATTCAGAAAGTTTTGCAATTCATTGCTAATACTAGCATTAGCAATATTTGGCCTCATTCTCCCAATGCGGTTTACAGGCTATGTGCCACTCCCGTCTCAGTGTCTGGGGAAAAGACCCTTACATACTCCAATAGCTGACACAAGACCCCACTCTCTCCTGCAGCTGATGCCACCAACCATGGCTGACTCCAGCTGTTGGCATGCAGTTCTCTCACGCTGATTACCCCAGTAACGGTTGCTAGTCCTTGCGGTACTCACACATATGGAAAAAAAGAGTGAGATTATAAACAGTTAAAATATTTAATAAAATAGGACAGAATATGGTGATAGATGCAGGACTCAGTCAGACAAGAATATTGACTGATAATCTTTTATGGGCAATGGGCCATATCAAACCCCCTTTTCTGTCAATTCCTCCTTTGTTCCTCACCAATTACCTTCCCCTACACATTATAGAATCATGGAATGGTTTGGATTGAAGGGGACCTTAAAGATCATCTAGTTTCAACCTCCCTGCCATGGGCAGGAACAATTCTTACTAGACCAGTTTGCTCAAAGACTCATCCAACCTGCCCTTGAACAGGCCAGGGTTGAGTCATCCACAAATTCTCTGGGAAACATGTTCCAGTGCCTCAACACCCTCACAATAATAATTTTCTTCCTAATATCTAACCTAAACTTTCACTTGGAGGGCATTCTCCCTTGTCCTATCACCATAGTTCCTGATGATGAGTCCTTCTCTGGCTTTCCTGTAGGACTCCTTCTGATATTGGAAGATTGCTACAAGGTGCCCATGCAGCCTTCTCAACTCCACGCTGAACAGCCTCAACCTTCTCAGTCTGTCATCATATGCAAGATGCTCTAGTCCCCTTATTAACTTCATGGTCCTCCTCTATGTCCTAAGGTCAAGGCTACTAGAACTACACACAGTACTCCAGGTGGATGACATCTGGGTCTCACAAGAACAACATCGAGGTGGGAGAATCACCTCCCTTGATCTGCTGGCCATGCTCCCTTTAATATGGCCCAGGATTCAGTTGGCCTTCTGGGCTGCAAGCCCACACTGCCAGCTCATGTTGAGTTTTCTGTCATCCATAACCCCCAAGTCCTTCTCTGCAGGGCTGCTCTCACTCTCCATCCAACCTGTAGGTGTGCCTGGGATTGCCATTACCCAGGTGTAGGACTTTTCACAAGTCTCATTCTTTCATTAGTTTGCACAGTCCCACTGAACACCATCCTCCAACCTTCAACATCCCAGCCCCTCAAATCTGCAACCCCATTGGTCACAAATTCTGTGTTTGCCTGGAGTTTCTTGGTAGTCCATCGCTAATTTAGTGCAACTGATGAGTTTTTGTTTTTACTGTCTCTTGGTTGTGTCTGTCAGGTCTGCATGTCTCTGTTTTGTTTGTTTCTTATTCCCTTTATTACCTGCATTTACATAGAAAAAGTCCCCAATCAGATAATCTTAGCAAAGCAGACACTCACCTTTTACATCTTTACAAATTCTGCATAACCTTACAGGTCCTACTGGTGAAGCCATCAGAGCTCAAACTGAACAACTGTAGCACAAAATCTGAAATAACTTTGATTTAGAAGGAAGTACTGAAGTTCTTCTGGTATTGTTTGTTTATAGGCATGATCCTCAATACATACTGCAGTAGCAGTAAAAAGAAACATACTGCAATTATCTAACGTAATAAAGGGATTTGCCTTGGTTTTGGTTTGGGGTTTTTTGTCCTTAATACAACTCAGCTTAAATCAGTGAACAAAGCTATTTTTGTAGCAACTCAGAAACAGCTGGTATTACCACCAAGGCTTCTGTAACCTACAAAGGCCCAATATTCAACACATGGGGTTTGCAACACCCTCCTTTTTCCTCTAAGGTAAACTGTCAAAGTTGTTGATTTAAGATATGGGGCAGTTAACAAGCTTGTATCTGAAGACTGCAGAGTAAAATGGGGTTCAGAAAGAATCAATATTTCTTCTAGATAATAGGAGTCAAGGCCAAGTCACACATTAAACCAAAACAATTTAAGTATAAATATCAATGCGCTGCCTGACAGGATGCCAATAAATGTGCTTTAAAAGCAAAGGTACACAGCTTGGTCATATAATTAGGAATAAAGTACCAATAAACCAAAGGCACTTAAAAACACCAAAAATATCTTAAAGCAACAATTGACAAAAACACTTCAGAGAAACTGAAACCCAGGAAGAACACATTTAACTCCAGCTGAAGATCAAACTTTGCAGGAAGCTTTCAAAATCTCACAGGTTCGGTTGCGAAAGTCTTATTATCTCCAAGACAGGTATAGATCAATACTAGCAACATTTGCAAGACTGAAACAGGTTATACCTAGGAAAGGAGATGGTATCATTTTAATGAGGAAGTAAAAGATCATATGGAGAATCCTTAAGAAGGAGACAGTGAAAAGTCATTTCCTGTACAAGAGATTTAATGGTTTTCTCAGAATGAATAGTGTAAGACAGAGATTTGAGTTTTTCCCAGAACTAAAAGATTATCGAGTTTTTTAGAATTTCAAGTTTTCTCTGAGAAGAAATATATGAGAAAGATCCAGTGAATTCTAGAATTATTTTCTCTTGGTGTATCTATATTAAATTAAAACCATATAGACACACCTATCAGAGCAGAAGCAGCACAATAACTGACATGTCATCCACAGGATGACATGACTTTGTAACTCTGATTACCATGCACCTTTTTTTACTGAGGAAAGGATGGAAAGAGTAAGTTCCAGTACAGAGTAAGTCAAGGCAGAACAGCATTCTGCCAGTCTGAGTGAAAGACAGATGACTCAAGACAAATATATCCACCACTGCTCATTCACAATGTATCCTGCAGTGCTGCTGCAATCACTTTCAGCTTGTGAAGAAAGTTCTATGAATCAATGAGTAAAACAAATTATTTTAAAAGCAAAATGTGGGATTTTTTTCCAAAGGTCTGTAATGAAAAAAGAAAGTCTGTTTTGTTCCCTTAGCATAACTTAATGTTTAATTGGTTTGAGGATGCAAACACAATTGCTCGTGATTTACATTAGCCGTGAGGGAGTCATCACCAGTATTGTTGATGTGAGGGATGGAATCAATAAGGTAATACTAACAGATTTAGTTCAAAAGGGATTTATCCAATTAGTACTCAAATACATTGAGGTGATCACAGGACAGCTTTTGATAAAGGCTTGTTTTTTTCAAAAAATTTCACTGAACTGTCAGATTACAGGTGGGCTCATTCATCAGTGAATTGAAGTCTCAAAGGGTTAAAGAGGACTTTCAGACAGATATAGTATTTTAAAATTCTCTTGTTTACCTCTAAGGCAAAGGGAGTTAAAAAAGTGAATGTACAAATTTTAAGTGAGAAGTGTAGACACATGCCAAATATCTGAGGTTTAATAACATCTTTGTCAAGAACTCCTAGTATCTCTCCATCACTTCCCTTTTGCAAAGTATAGAGAAAAATTCATTACAATCTCTTTGGGTTAGAATAAAGATGCTGAAAGCCCATTTGTCTCTTTAAATTTCAGTTACCAAGGATGAGTTGTTTATTGATTGTAAAACTGATTAGTTCTGGCACATCTGAGCTCAGGAGCACAGAGTGAGTTGGTCATTCAGCTACATCTGCATAGAACCTCCCTCTCCAGGGGAGTCAAGACCCACTGTTCTTTGTATAATGCCTCTATTGCCCCTGGATTCTGGATTTGACCTCTTTGTCCCAGCTTCAAATAAAGTCAAGAGGATGAATTAATATTACTGCTTGTAACTATTTTTTTTTAGGATTATTCCAGTCACTAAAACCAGGGTATAGCACTATAATATTTTAGTACTTTTCTTCACTGTAAAAAAAACACTATGCATCTTTGGACTCACCTCCTTGACTCTAAGACACAAATAAAGACATTTAACTTTCTTCAGGATAGATTTGTCCGTTGTCAATCGCAGGACAGCAGGAAAGACTGCAATAGCAATAGCTGAAACAGAATAACTCTGCTTCAAATTAATATGAGTTATAACACATTCCAAGTTTCATCATTAAAGATCTGGTTTCTGACAAAAATTATTAATTTGTATTTGAAGATTAAGCTTAATATTAGCTTAAAATGGATAAATCATGGAAAAATAATCTGTTTGATTGATTTTAAGCCTGTAAGATGCAAGTAATTTCTTGCAGAAAGGCAATGAAAAATAGTTTTCCATGTTCTTTAGGTAGAAGTGGAGAGAAAAAGAAGTAGCTGATATGTAGAAACATAAATGTTTAGAACAGAACACAAACCAAAGTTTTCTCATATTTCATTTTTACATATAAATATAACATAAGAGAAATTTACAGAATGTTCTGTTTAGGTATCTAGAATAGATGACCTTGTTGTAGTTGTTAAAATTTGTGGTGAAGGTTTCTCTCCACTGGAGACTTGGAGAAATCCTTGGGTTCAAGAAAAGAATGTGACTTGCATGTGCATCTTTATCTTAAGTATACTTTCAGGAAGGAAAGTGGTCCAAGATACCTTTTGTAATATTTTTGTTTCTACAGCCATTGCAAATGCATAATGAACACTATGGATGCATACAACTAAAAATCTATAAGGTAGTCACAGGTAAGGCTATAGTATACAGTGTATGGTCTCTCAGCTTGAATTGTTTATTCTATAAAGCCTTTTACCATCACATTTTGTTGGGAACTTCTAAGAAATGGATCCCTTCTAAGGATCCTTTCTCTTTAGGAGCTGAAAAAGCTAGCAAATCTTCAGATCATGGGGAGTATATCTTCATCATTGTATGGTCTTTCCTTTTTCTGTCTAAAAAAAACCAAAAAAAACCCCAAAAAACCAAAACCAAAACAAAACCACAAAATCCTATGCAACATTCAAGGTAAGATAGATATTAACTTCAGGTTAGGCTCTTAAACTTCAAGCAGTGCCAGACATAATGGTAGTCTTACCTATAATGTTAGGAAGAAAAATGATGTTATGTTTAAGAAAAATTTTTATGCCTGTGGGACAGAGCTAAATTTCAGAATTCATTTAGAGTACATTAGTTATGGATTTGAGTCATGTCATTTAATTTTAGCTTGTCTAAAAGTTAGACATCCCATGCAACTAGAGAATCTTGGTTCTGCCCACTGTTCAAGAGATGGATAGCTAAATGTAGAGTGTGATTCATACCATCTTAAAATAGTCACTTTTCACTGACTCGATGAATGTGAAAGTCAGTTCTAAAATGACAAATTATTTCAAAATATTTTCAGTTCAGCTTGTTTTAGGCTAGAATCTCCCTCTCTTTCATTTAATTTACAAAATCAAGTATTGCAACATTGCCTTTCCCTTGGAGAAAGGACAATGGGACCAAAAATACCTTAAGGATTTAAAATATATGAATATACCTGTTTCTAAGTTGAACGTGTGATTTTCGTTCTGTCCTGCTCAGATCCAATTATTTCTCAGATAACATATATGAACAGGTATTTTATCTGTGGACATGTATGATGTTTCTAAATACTGTGATTTCTTTAGCTGTAAAGTATTATAAGAGTTCAAAACTAATTCATATCCTGCAAGCTTGTTAGGTTTTTTTATACCTTCCTTGAACTATCTTAATTCCTTGTGTTCCTTCAGGCTGCTTGCTACAGATCCATAATGCCACATTTCATCTTCTTCTAGAGAGTAATTTTTTTTCTCTGATCTCTGCCATTTCACTAGGATGTCTAATCACTCAGGTGCCTCTCAGAAGGATCCATGAAAACCAGAATGGCAGACTTCTACTCCTGCTAATAAACCCTACAGGTTCTAAAGAGCTGTTGCACCAGTCCAAGACTACATTTTTAGTTCTAGTGGCTGTGCTCCTACAGCTTGGAATTTGGCCATCATATTCCATTTTTTATGAGGATTCTGGAGACTGTCAAGAATATTGAGTTATAAAGACAGATTATGACTTCTTCAAGTGGCCTGGGAGGTTTTTTTGTGGATTTTGTTTGAAAGGTATCTTCAGATTCCACCATATTTGTTCGAGGATAATTAATTTGAAGCTTTTAGTTTTTTGATAGTTGAAAAGCCTTAGATAAAAAAAAATCCTCTAGAAAAAAAATATTGATAGTAACTCCAAGTGAATGAAGTCATATTATTCTCATTCTTACACTGGATTATAGCCAAACATTCAATTTGTTTCTAACTGTTTTACTTGCTGTTGAAAAAGTCTGGACATTTTAAATAGGAACATTTTCAAGGTATTACTTGAACAATTATTTCAGACTATTACTAGAAGCAAAAAACTGAGTGATTAATATGATAGGAAAGCTTTCACTCATAAGATGCAAAAATCCAGTCAGTATCCAGGCTTTCTTCTGCTTTATTTTTCTCAGTATCATGCATTTGGCTCCACTGCTTGAATTTAACAATTGTGAACAGCTGTACATGAATAGCCCAGGATAACAAAATTCATTACTTGGACCAAATCCAGCGCCAATTAAAACCAATGAAAAACTTCCATGTGCTTCCAGGAGCGCTTTTATCCTTGAACTAAACAAAGTTTTGCCCCAAATGGTATGGGAATATCAGGAGTCAATTCCTGAGACTTAATTCAAAGACTTCAATTGTTTTTGAGGAGATAATCTAAATCCACTGAGGAGCTTGTGTTTGTTCTTCTGTGTGTATGTGGCTTTTTTTCATCTTTGATTTTATAATGTAGATAATAGCATTATTAGTACTTACAAAGTCACTGTGCTCAAACTGGCACAGGATTTGCTTTAGGACTTGCTAATACATGCTTAGGTTGAGCTAAGGAAAACCAGATGCTTCCCTATCTGAAACAGTCTATATGTATGGGTCATTCATCCATACATACAAGTAGAGAATGTCAGCATATGCATTGCTGCAAGGAAAACAGTACTACAAAGCCTGAGCTTGCTGCTCCTTACAAGGTTTCATTCTGTGTATTTTTCAAAAACTATTCTTCTATGGGAGAAAGCAGGATTCTCTCATCTCTGTTTACTAGACGTGTAGATGCATACACCAAAGTCATAGACAAGGCAGCCTCCCTGCCTCAGTCCAACATAATGCTAGTATAACAGGTAATAGTAGATTTGACTAATATGCCACAGGAACTGCCTCTCCAAATGTACAAGCCCTTGCTGCCTCAGCAGCTGCAAATCTGAATAAGCAACCGATTTGCTTAAGTAGTTTTAAGCTTATAAATGGAAAATTATGGGACTGTTTCCTAAGAGACAATGCAATCGCAAGCAGAATTTGAGTATTTGTACATGTCTTTTACTTGTCTTTATTTAATATTGTGTATTTAGCTTAATGGTGCAAAGTGTTTTTATTCAGGACTTCACTAGGGCAATATGAGTGGTTCTTATCTGTCTACATGCTGAACATGTGCTATTTTGGTCTGATTTTACTCTGTGTTTCACCTGAGCCACAGTGCAAAAGAGATTTTAAGTAAGGTGAGGATAAAGAGTTATTTTACATTTAAGCACATTATTTGGTGCATATTTTTCTAGATCCTACAGTAAGATCAAGATAATACAAAATGATATTTAGTCTCAAAGTCTGTTGACTTGCAAACAACACTACTCCAGAGTGATGCTAATTCTCCCATAGAGGCTAGGATATATACGCTTTTATATAGATACACCCATACATACCTACACATTGGCTCTAAACAAATAAACCCTGAGAGAGAATACCACTATCACCTCCAAGAATAGTTTTCTGGTTTCTTGAAGGTTTGATTTGTATGGTTTCCATGCAAATGTAGACTGTTTCATAGGAAAGAAAACTGTGTGAGAATGTGTACTGCAGTTTAATGCCTGTCTCTGTCTGTTCTGTGTAAATTAAAGAGCAACATGAAAGCTGCATTTTTTAAATGACAGTGTACATTGTTAAAATGCTGATATGATGGAGCAGAAAGTGACAGAAGTAGGGAAGGTAGAAGACTGAGTGCTGTAAATACTAAATTCAAAATAGGGATGGGAGTTCAAATGTGAGATGTTCTAATATGTCTTTTTCAAGCACATTGTTTTTCTCTTTACAGAAAAGCAAGTAGACAGAGGCTTAATGCCTCCTATTCTTTTATAAACACAAAGTGACACTAAGAAAACATCTGTCCATCACTGGCAGAAAAAGTCTTACTGTATTTATTTACTCCTGTATCATCTTTTCTAAGGCAAATAAGGCCACTCAACCATGAAATGTCCTCTGGGAGTAAGGAATGTCCTCTGGTACAAGTAATGGTGGAATAGGACTTTTTGTTTCCTGAGTTCTATAGATCCACAGTGGAAACAGAGAGAGCAGCAGGGCACTTCCTGCCTGTGTTCTTCAAATCGTCATCTTTTTCTCCATGCATGTCAGGTTGAGATAGCACAAGCTTGTGTGGTGAAGTAGTGCAGATGTATTTTCACAGTGCTTTTGAGATACTTGCTTTGGTTTTCTGGCCATATCACTTGCCATTCCCTACAGTCCTTTTCCTGCATTGTATCCTTTTACTTCCTACCCTCTTACTTCCTAACTTGACTGTTACCTGTTCTATGTTGGACTGTTTCCAGCTTTGTTTTCTTCTCTTCCTAGTCTATCATCTTTCCCTCCACTCCATGTACACATATTTCCACATTAATTGAAAAGTCTGGCATTCTTTTCATACTTTTGGTGATATCTGTTGTGTTTGGGTTGCTCCCTTCATTCTCCATCCTGTGCATCAGCCACACACATCATATTACTTCCTCCTTTCCATCTCAACTCAGAACCTCACCTCCCATATCTACATCCTTCCTCTACTTCTTGCTTGATGTCTCTAAAAATGGCCATCACATGCCTAATACCACCACATTCTGTCTTGTTCCCTCCTGTCTTTTGGTCTCCAAGTGTTTTGGAACATTTGCTTGCCTCTTCAGTGGCTGTTGTTTACTGAACCTGCTTTTATTCTTGTGCACTATGTTTGTATCACAATTTTGGTTTAATTTTAGGATATTTGTCTTCCATTTCTCTGTTTTTTCCACCTTTCATTTCTACCTGTACATTTCTTCTCTTCTGAACAGCACTATCCATAATTGTTTCCTCTTCCATTTTCTATTATAATTTTCTATTCCTCAGATAGCTCCTCCCTCTTGCTCTACTGTCTTGACATTCATCAGTAAACTTGACTTCCCTGTGTACTTAGAAACCATTCTTTCTTTCCTCTTGTCTGTAGCCCTGATTCAAGTTACTTATTCCTCCAAATTGTGTTCTTCTTTTTTCACTAGCTTAGCACATGTTAATCTTCCTGGCTTTTCTAGGATGTTCAGCATCTTTTATTTATGGCCAGAACACCAGTGAAGGAAAACAGAACTGACACTCCTTAGGTAGGATCAACTGCACCATTCAGAAAAACCTAAAAGGGTAGCTCAAACATTTTCATGACATTGAATGCTTAATTCTATAAAGCTTTGGCTCTCAGCAAAAGAGCATGATAAAGCATCTGGCTCTCCCTTGTATACTGCACATATAAAGAATTAGAAAGCTGGATGTGTACTGAATAATACCTTTTGTTCAAAGAGATTAAAAGTTATTTGGACACAGTTATATTAATCCTTTGTGTCATTTTGGTCTCTTTATTTTGTCATATTTTTGTAAGATCATGGATATTTTCAGCTCATCTCATTAATTTATGTTACTTGATGGTAAGTCTTAACATTATTATTTTAGTGAAGGGGTTTTTTTTGCAAAAGTCATTCTTCAAATTTCCATCTGTTCCTCCAAATGATGGCTACTGATATCAGCTTTACTGAAGGAAATAACATGCCAAAAAAGCCTAATGATCCAGTTATCAGTATCTAACATTCTTTATCAGGAAAAAATCCCCAGGTCCCTGTATCACTGATTAAAAGCTTCCTTGCTCTCAGTATCCCAATAACTTTCTTTGAGAGGACCTTGAATAAGCCAAATATTTGAGGTGGATATACCAGCAACTTTTTATTAAAGTGAACACTTTAAACCAAAAAAACCTGTATTCTCAATATCTAAATTTGTGCTTTACTACCATAAAACCAAAAGACGAAAGTAAGATTTTAAATGCAGAACAATCATTTCTGCTGAGGAGACAGATTTTAAAAAAGAAAACATCTTTTGCTAATGATTCTACCTGGAGTTGGTACAATTTCTCCTTTAGGGCGCTTTCAAGTGCCTGTTCATCTTGTACCAAAGTGGTCACACCCTAGGAGGTGCAATATTTTCTTCCTCCTGAGGACTTCAGATTGCAGGAGGCAGAACAAAGCAAATAGGTGGTCTTCCTTCTGCTGCTCAGCCACAAAGTGTTTGATACTGCATGATATATAATAATATAGTCAATACATGGAAAACAAACATATCCAACAGTTCTTCCATCAACTATGCAGAACAGTGCTGGTTCAGTGCATCTATAAATCCATGAATTACTGGGACTTGTTATCGACAGTCCACTCTCTAATGTATATTCGTGCAACAGCTGTGAGGTATGCTTGCCGTTATGCTCTTCCTTCCAAAAGAGACTCAAAGGGAGTCTGTGGTTGCCACAGATCTGTCTGTGCAGGGCTGAAATCCATTCCTCCTGCTGCTTTATTCCACCATCAACCAAAACTCCAGATGGAGGGGAGGCTTCACACTTAGAAAGCAGAGCTTTGCTTCCTGGGCCAAATATACCAGGTATTATGTTCATTTAAAATCGAAGGACATGTTTCAAAAACTAAGTCACTGTGAAAGTACTTTCCATCTACTTCCTGCACATAACCCCAGCAAAGCAAAAAGGACAAAAAAGGGCATGCCTCTGGTAGGGTGTTCTGTAACATAAAACAACCCTCCCCAGCATGCATTAGCTGGTTTATGAGTCTGTCATTATGAGTCGTTAGCTGTCTGCCACATGCTCTATCTGCCATTCTGTTGTGTATGAAGCTTGCTTCTGAGGGGTAAACAAAAACAGAGCTGAAAATCATGCAGAGAATAATTTTCTCATAGACAGAATGTTCATGGACACTGTGGTGATAGCCAATAGAACCTTGCAAATTATTTTTCAGACATCTGCTAATAAAATTTTCTGGTCACTGGATTTAAAATTTTAATATTGTTACTACAGTAACTATTTGTTTTCATTCTTTGTGTTTCATATTAAAAAAATGTCACAAAAAACCCCCAAAGCAGCCTGGCTCAACCCAAACCCCCAAATGTCAAAAAACCCAAACAGCTTCGTTCAGCTAATTAGAGAATGACAGTGCCCTGTTCAGTATCAGTGGAAAGAAAATATAGACATAGAAAAGAAGACAAGTTTATTTCTAATTCATATTTTAAAAGGAGAGGGAAAATTAAGCTAAAAGGAGTAGAAGGTTTTTCCAGTCCACCATAGATGCAGAGAACATGGCCCACCTACCAGCAGTGAAGTATACAGCTGCAAAAAGAAAATGAGTAATTGATGAGAATTCTGGAAACACAAACTATTTCTTGTGTAGCATACATACGCAGATATTACCATATTACAGTTTATCCACAGAAATGGTACAGGACTGAATTCAATTGCAGAAGCAGAGAACAACCTGTTTTTCTCTAACGAAAGAGGTGTTTGTGAAAAGCAGCGTCTCGTCATCTCTGTTAGTGTAGTATAAACTGCTAATAAACAAATTCAGATATAATCCCTGAAATAAAATAAAATCGAGTACTGGAAAACAAACTTAACCAAAAACATACATCAAAGAATCACACTACAGATTCTATGGGAAATAATACAGTGACATTAATATAGCAGTGTTTCTCTGAGAGAGCCTCCCACACACCAGGTGACTGCTGGCTATGTTCTTTTTTTTCCAGAATTCAATTGGTCAAGATAGGACATGGAGACAATAAAGGCCCTGTTTACATGTCAACATATATATTGGTATCTTAACATGAAAATGAATCTCACTCATCCTGTGCCTGGGAATGGTGCTCACCAAGTATATCCACACCTTGAAGTAAAAGTGTCAAGAATTTTCCAGCCAAGTAGAGCGGTCAAAGATGGTTAAGAAAGCAGAAACAGTATAGTCATTCATGAAAGAAAAACCACAATATGTACAGTAACAATTTTCAAGAGCACATGCTTAAACAGTATTTCCCACGAAATTTGTAACCTATCCTTACAGAAAGCAAAAAGTCATGTACAATTTTGTTTGGAAACTTCAGAAGTCAAACAGCTTTCCTTTTTGCACTGAGTTGTGCCAAATGTTAGGCTCTGTGAATTAAAAGAATATATAAAAAAATCACTTGCTTCTGAAAATACCTTAAAATAACATGGTAAATAAGGAAATGAAGATTCTAAAGCAACAAAACTGTCGGTTATTTATTTGGGGTCAAGGTATTCTAATGAACAATGTGTCCAAAACCAATTATAAGTTAAATGATAGCATTTTGGATTCAAGGTAAAATGCAGAAGATAAATTAATTTGAAGTAGTGTTGAAAGTGCATGCTAAGGTAACTAGATGCATAAAAACAGCAGTGCAAAGCAGACACTAAAAGCCATGCAAGTCAATACAGTGTGTGGAAGGATCAAGGAGGATAAAGTCAGAACAAAACCTGTGCTGGAAAAGATCTTCCTCAAACACATATTGCTGCAAAAATAGAATGGACTACCCCCAAATCAATTCCCATTTATTTTAAAGCTGACTATGTATGGAAACCATTTTAATTACAGTTCTCCACTCATAGCCATGAAATGTCACACAGGCAAGACCTATAAACTTGTTTACTTTTAACAAATATTTCTCTGAAACTGCTTAAATTTCAAAAAGTCCAGTTAGGTTCCAGTGCCATAATGGAAACTACCAATCCTTGCTCTTTACTGAATTGTTTCTATTTATCTATGAGAAAGGCATAGGTCATTTCTACATTTCCTGGTCATTCTTGCCCTTTCCAAAAGCAACTGCACAGGTAGAAGGTAGAAGGATGACAAGTAAATGGAGGAATTATATAAATGGAATAGTCTCTTGAAATTTCAAGTTTCATGACTTCCTCAGGGTCAGAGTCCTTCAGACACTAAGGGTAAAAGAATTCTCCTTTTTCTTGATCAAGGAATCATCTGCACTGGCACAAAAACTCAACTGCCAGCTTGTACTGACTATCTTCTGTTCAGCTAGTTCTGATAAAACATTGAAAACATTCTCCCTGATTTAAGGCTATAGTCTTTCTATCTCCAGTTGTCTGTTCGTTCATTTTACCCAGTTTCAAAACTGGAAGCTGAAAAGTTACTTTAAAGCTGATGAATTGGTGTGGGGCTCTGTTTTCATTCATCCTGAGCCAGTATGTGCTCACAGTACTGTACAATGTCATTATTCTGTACCAAACTGAATCCAGTCTCCATATTCCAGCATACTATGTCAATGTATAGCAGCATCTGTTATAGTAAATGAGGCTAAAGACAGACGAAGATACACAAATCTTATTATCTTCAGTAAATGAAAGTGTTTCCCTAACAAAAGCCTATCACTATGTTGTTTGGGAAATTACCATCACAAATCCATTTGTTTGAGTTCAGCTCTGGTCTGTGGGATATGTACATAAAGCAAAATGAACTAAAGAAAAACATGCATACTTTCATTGATAAGATGTTGCAGCCTGCACCACTCTGTCTGCTGAGCTG
Source organism: Pithys albifrons albifrons (assembly GCF_047495875.1). NCBI lineage: Eukaryota > Metazoa > Chordata > Aves > Passeriformes > Thamnophilidae > Pithys > Pithys albifrons. The sequence continues at coordinate 73,683,539 of NC_092460.1, forward strand.
ATTGTCCTGAATGTAAACTTCAGTACTTCAGCATTTATTTAGCAGACAAAGCTATAAATAGCTTTTGGGTTACTATACAATAATGACTGAGGGAAGTCTTCTTTAGCATCCAGTTCATGGATGTAGTTTTTCTTGATTAAAAATTACAAAATATGTTGCTCCTTTGACTGCTTTAAATCAGAATTTTCAACTTTTCCAGTTTTCATTACTGTGATGACACCAGACTTATCATTTATCACCTATGGATTTGTGGTCATAATAATGTTTTGGTTTTGCTTTGATTTATAAATATCTTTCCAGATTCAAATTTTAGACATTGAAAAAGGAAAAGGCAATTAAGGAAAGCATTACTCTTGCATATGATTTCAAGGTAGCCTCATAGTACTGAGCATCTGATACTGCCATGTAGTATCCATTACCACCTGTGAGGGCAAAGTGAGACAAACTGACATAAACTAAAATACTTCTTCTTCTCCTCAAAGCGAAATCTTAAGGATAGCTCTGCTAATGTAAATGAAAAGACTAAAGAGAATGAAAAAAAATTCCCAATAAAATATGTTCCATAGCACTTTCTTTGCTATGTCTTAGCTTTTTGGTTTTCTAGTGCCTGTATCTTTGATGATACTCAGAAAAAAAATTCTTAGCTTGCTTGAATTTCATTATTTCAAGCAATTACTTTGATTTTTTCTTACATTTTATTTTATGTATGTTCTGTCAATCACTGAGAAGATTTTATGTTACTTAAAAATATTATGCTCCTGTCAGTAACTAATACAATTAAAGTCTCAAAATACTGTGGAAGCTAAGTCTTCCAGTTCTACTTACTTTATAAGGAATAAAATGTCTTTGCAAGGATTGAAAAGTGTGTCACAAGCAAGAATTAAAAAGTTAGTATAGTTTAGTCTGCAGTTTCTTTTTTTGCCGCTTAAAAGAGCAAAACTGGCAAAAAGACTGTAGTCAACCACAGTAATCTTCTTATCCCTGTTTTTCAGTAAAGAATTATTAATATCTTACTGGACTTTTTTTTCATAGAAAGATCTCTTTTTGTAATCGAGATTTACATGGGAAACTGCTAGTAGAAATAAAAATATAAACCAATCTCAAAGCAAAAATTTTAAATGTTCTTTCTACTAAAACAATAAACAAAAATAATATGTCTATATACAATATACATTATTATGTCTATTTGGTCTAATTCTTCCAGAAAGAAAACTGAAAAAAGTCAGGTTCAGAAAACTGCAAAAAAGTGGATGAATATTTCACTACTCTAATTTATGTAGAAATATTTGAGTAAATAAATTATCATAAAACTTGATTTTATTTCATAACTCTGAGGTTGTATTGTGTGGGTGCAGACAGAGCTGGAAGACACTTTAAGGAATCAGTATAAATTAAACATTGCCCTGAAAAGCCTGGAATCCCAGTTATGAGGAAAGACTGCATGAATGCATTTTGACTTTGTTAAGTCAGTGACAATTCCATGAGTTCTTACATAAAAGAGCTAAAATGCAAGGTGCTTTCTCACACATAGTAGGTCTTTTGCTTTGTAGGACTTTGCCAGTCTGGACCTTGAGCTGGGTATTTTTTCTATAGATGTAGCTGATAGTAAGGAGGAAAAAAACAAATGATACAAAACAACCATCACAGGATTTTGCAGGAGTGTCATCAGCCCTAATACTGAAGGTCTTAAGCTATATTTTAAAACAAAAATCACCTAGAGGTGCAAGGTACTCAGGACGCCCTAATGTAAAATAAAGCTAATTTTTATTTTAATGTAAATTTTATTTTAATGACAAAAAGCTTTAAAATACTAATTTTCAGGTAAAGTTCTAACTGAATGTTTTACAAAAAGAGCATCATAAAATTTTCTTATGCAAAGCATGATATTTTGACCCTTGCACATTTTTTAATTACTGTCACAAATAAAAAATTATTTGCCTCAGAAGAAAATAAAAAAGTGTGCTCTGATTATCTGTAAAGCTTCTTAATTATAATTAGTCCTGTTCCTGATGTTGCCTAAAATGGAATAAAAGAATAGATCCTTTAATGAAAGTGTTTTCAGGTGCAGCAAAAATAGACAGGTGCACACCCAGTATTGGGTTCTTCAAAATTTATAATACTTAATTATCACACCTAATGGATACATCCAACCTGAAAATTGCCCACTACTTTGGAGCTCCTCCAAGGGTTTTGGGTCTACTATCTTGCTTTGACTAAAATATATCTTCCAGATGTATGTCTCCGAAACAAGATGTCCTTGCTAAAATATTTTTCCTTAAAAAAAGCATAAATAGAACTCCAAGAATTTGCCAAAAACCATGATAAAGGGGTTTTAGTAGCTGTCCACTGCTACCTTAAGTGTAAGAAACTATATGACTGTATTAAAAAACTACAAATATATAAAAAAATATTAAGGATCTTAAGGCTTCATTGGAACAGATCTAAATCCAGTGTATTGTCATGCAATATTCAGGTCAGCTTGAAGTTTAGCTCATGGAACAAACAGGTAACTTGAAGTAGGCTCTGAAATTGAGGATAGATGTGTAGCATCAGGTTTGGGTGATGATCTGAAATCAGGAAGATATAACTGAAAAAATGTTATTAAATTTAATTGGACCTGGGGCTAACAACTGTATTGTGCAGTGAAAATAGATATGGAAATATTACTTACTTGTTAAAATTGTTTTAATAAGATTTCTTTTATCATCTAACATTTCACAAATTTAATTATTTTAATTACAAAATTCCTGAAGGAATGAATTAAGATTCTCTTTACTAAAAATACAGAATGCAAAATGATAAGTGAAAAACTGAAGGATATAATTGCATAAGCTGTGGGTGATATACTTTACTAGTGCACACAGGACTGGCAAAGGAACATTTAAACTTCACTGGATATTCTTGCTAGCCTAGGTTAAGAATGAGAATAATTAACAGAAATGTTGAGGTTCTGGTAAGGAAATTCAGTTATTCAAGTTGTTCATGGATCTATAAACAGAAATACATGCAATTTTAGCTTAAGAGCCATAGCTACAGAAGCATTTTGTATTATTATGTACATCACTACCTATTCACTCCCTTTTCTGAGTAAATTTTCAAAATGTCTAAGGGGCCAGCCAATCTGCCTCATTACTAAGCAGATTAATCCTCACTGCCCCTTCAGTTCCTCTAGAGATATCCTGGCTGGCCAGCAATTAAAAAGAGCTTTCATGATTTTGGGTATGCAGCCAGCAAAGGAAGTATACAGCTGTGTTGGTATGGCTGGCTTCCACCAGCACCTCCTTTCAAATAAAATGAAAGTTTCACTTTGTATTTCCTAAAATGAGGGTCAGTACATTTAACAGCAAGTAATAGAAAACTCATTGTTCTTGTCATCACACATAGGACCATACTTTATCTGTTTTTCCTAATTGACAGGAAGACAATGGAAAATTAAGAAATCAGTGGAACACACTCAGACATTATTTTGAAGGAGAAAACTTCCCTAATTTTCTGCCTTCTCTTTTATTCTGTACAAATACACACAAAATAAGATATTTTCATTCAGAAAAGGAGAAAGGTGAGCCACTTGTTATTTTCTACTCCAGTTTTCACACACAGAGATTGTGTATCCAACCCACAGAATAGACAAAGAGGGTATGTCAGGAGTCTCAACACAGCAGGCAGTAGCAGCCACATTGCAGCAAAGCCTCTGCCCTGGTAGAGACGTAGCTCTGAATGAAGCAACATGAGAAATCCTCATGGAGACATGGTTCCATGGAAATAGCAGTCTGTTCCCCCAGATGCTAATCCTGCACTGCCTGGATTATGGATTACATGCACTGTGCCCACTCTGCTCTCCTCTGAGCAGAATGTGAAATGTCCCTGTGAGGCACATCTCAAAGACAGTCTGGTTCGAGGGTAAGCTCTCTCATTTTCAGACATATTTTTCAGATGAAGAAATACTGACCTCAGAATAATATTTGCTGAATTCTATTACCAGACAAGTCTCTCCTTTCATGGAAACACTCACTGGACAAGTGGTTGACACTTGCAAGCAGGTTACTTTAAAAGATCATGAGATAATTAAGAATTTCACTTGTGAATTATATTAAAAATATAGTTTATGCAACATGACTTTTTAGTTCCCGCTTTACATTGCAGTCATTATGCATGTGAAATTTTAGCAGAATTTCCTCACGCAGAACGTTGACAACATAAAGCATAATTGTAATGTTTCCTGCAATAAAACATAAATCCAAATCTAAGTGTCACAAAACCCGGAAAATGTACTGTTGGATAATGACTTCTATTCCTTTAAAATGTTCAATACAAATAAAATAATAGATCAAAATGAAAATCAATATGGCTATATATTTCTGAGTGCATTTTATTTTCATCTAAATAGTAAATGGAATTAAAAATAAGGCTAACTGCACACATAGCAGCATATATAAACACATTGGAAAAGAAAGCAGATGAAGCACTAGAGAACATTCATGTATAACAAGTTCCAAGATGACTGATGTGATTGTCAATAATTGTAATTTATAAAATAAAAATGTTACAGTGTGGCAATCAGCATTTATTCTGGTTAAAAGCTTCCTAAACAGAGCCTTAGTCAGAGAAAATTTGAACTGACTACAACTGAGTAGAAAAGGCATTTTAGAGACATGAATTGTTAAAAACAAAAAGATCATCATATTTATCACATATATGTGTACCATGCACAAACGTTTTTCATTGAGTATAAGCAATTCTAGAGTATATAAAAGTGAAGAAAAATCTATCTACAAAAATTCTATAGGTAAAGTTCCAGATCTTTAGTTAAACAACTGACCTGAAAGTTCAATCTAACATACATTGCAAGCTTTGTTTGAAGAGCAAGCAGCCCTTTAATATGAGGTATAAGGAAGCGCCAGGGACAGTTTTCCAAGATGACCTACCCTCTCCATTGACTACTGACATTTTGACTTATGCTGTTTGTGTATGTGGAAACAGCAGTGTGAGTCTTTGTTCAGCATTGACCAATGGTGTAAGATGATAGCGTACAGTGTCAGCACTGCTCTTGTAAGCAGCTGGTCTGCAATGACTGAGATGAATTCAGAATCAGATTTTGTATTCTGGAAGATGCATAACCAGTGTCAGAAGGTGAAGAGCAGTCTTGAAAAATTATTTACCACAGGTAAAAGTAAAAACAGTAAGTTTTCAGTACAACAATTAGCTAAGTTGTTTAGAGCATGGTGCTAATAATGCCAAGGTCATGGGTTTGAACCTCGTATGGGCCATTCACTTAAGGATTGGACTTGGTGATCCTTGTGGATCACTTCCAACTCAATATTCTGTGATTCTGACTCAAGGAAACACCAGCTATACAAAGATACTCTGCGCATGATGTACTGAGATACAAACAGACACAATGAACAAATAATGCATAGGGTCCCCCGGAGGAAAAAGAAGTTGCTTGAAATATTATAGAAAGAAACCAAGTTTTGTTTTAAAATATGCAAAATAATTTTGTGGCAGCAGAGGCTGCTACTAGCGTTTTGAGCAGCTTTTCCTCATTTTTATTCTTCTGTTTTTAAGTAGATGTCGCATTGGGGGGTACGTGGTGATGTTTTTCCTGAGGGAGTTCAGCAATTTCTTTGTGGTTAGCTAATGTATTTACTTTTTAGGTGAAGTTTTCTTGGTTGGGTTTTCTGCTTGTTTGTTTTTCCACAGCTTTTCTCCTCCATACCCAGCACAGCACCCTGAAGTTTCCTTGGAATTCATTCAATTATTGGCCTGATTATTTTAGTATTTTCTTGAGTGTGCTTTTATTAAAAATTGAGCTTTCAATTACTATTTACAGCTTCTAGTGACTGCCACAAGTAACAGATTTGGTGGGTTGTTTCGTCATGGGAAAGTTGTTTTTTTTTTAAAGAGACCTACACTCTTGGTCTTTCAGTGACTGATGACCCCTATCTATCTGCAGTACCTGTCTGATCACCTCTTTAGCTGATAAGTAGAAGGATGGCCCACAAAGGCAATTAATAGACAACAGAGCAGTTTGTTTAGCTGAGGATGCAAAAGAGACACAGAAACTGTGTTCCAGGCAGCTAAAGCAGTAATTCAAATAAAAACTGGGGCTCTGTATAGAAAACAATAAATATACAGCGGAGGAACTGGACATCACACACAGATCATTGTGACTGAGTGATTGCCAATTTATTACACACCACACACAGTTTATATAGAGTAAAAGCTATGTTCTATTGGTTAAACTGAACCTCACACCATATAGCTGCAAATCTCCATTGCTCATAATCCATATCTCACATGTCCAAAGTTTTGGAGAACTTATCCTAGATGTTTTCAAGAACCTCCAGTGTGCTATGAGAAACCTGAGGAGCTCCCATGAGAGGCCTCTAGGGAGTAGCTAACTCCTCCAAGCAGCTGTGACTTGTTTACTCTTAGCTGCCTTCAGTCTCACAGGGTTGATATATAGATCAGAATTACTCATTCTTGATTTTTCTGTACCTACAAGCTCTGCCCTCAATCTTCTGCATTCCAAATGATTGCCTCACAGCCTTATTTAATCACTATGAGGGAAAGGTATAATTAGAGAGTACAACTTGCTTGTGAAAACCAAGGAGTAAAATATTTGAGCCTTTTTTATGTTGCCTTTCATTAGGTTGACTGCCTTTCCTGGATTGTATTTTGCAACTAGCACACCTTTATAATCTCTCCTTTTTTATTTTGCTTCTCCTTCTATCATCTTATCTTCAGCTGAGTTTTGTAGTAATATTGTCCTCAAATACCCAAGAATACTACTATGCTCCTTCCTCTTCTTTATCTCTTCCTGATTCTGCCTTTTTTGTGCCCATTTTTTGTTGTTCAGTTCATCAGAAAACTCCTTTTTTTAACCAACCAGGCTATCTGCTGAAATTTCAAGTCCCTCAGTACAATGAAGTTTCTCTTTCCCGATAATTTTAAAAATTTATTTAAAAACATATTATATAAACCTTATATAACAAAGGTATAAAATACTAAAGGAAAAAAGAAATAGGGAGGTGTCACATGAAAAAGAGGAGAAGAAATGCAAAGATTTCTTATCCCATTTGTATTAATATAAAGTTATTTGCTATGTGTCCTTGGAAGCTTTATGAACCCAGTGCTGCCTGTCGAACAATGGACAGAACACAGGCTGGAAAGATTTTCAACCTTCCTATGAGGACCACACTTTAGCAATGGAGAACTTATTAGCTATAAGCGTCCCAGAACATCAAAGCTTTATATAACCCGGGTTAGCCTGTCTGTGTCTCACCTAAAGAGACAACACTGGGTAGCAAACTGCCTGAAAAGGTCTTTGACACCCAGTTTATGAGACCACAAGAAAAATAACTTTCTCTGTACCAGCTCCCAAAATAACTTCTACTAATACAAGTATGTGGCAATGACTATAGGGGTTGCTTAGTCTATGATAACATTTAGCTGCATGATTGTATTTAATTGATGACAAAAAAAACCAAAAGAAACCAGCACAAAACACCTTCTACAGGCAACTCCAGCAGTATATCCCCCACGACAAACTTAGCTAACAGAAGTTACTAACTAGAAAACACAACAGCTCAATACCACATTTAAACACACTCAGTAACCCAAAGCAAAAGCAATAGGAAAAATATAGCCACTTCCCATTAACACATATATACCTGGTGAGTTATAGGAAATTATAATTAGTAAGGCACAGGAAAACAGAGTAAGAATTGGTTGCTCACCCCTGCAATGTCTGATGGGGTGAGGAGGAGATAGGATAGCTCAAGGTTGTCCTCCCAGAGATGGTGGAAGTTTTCTCCCCAGTTTTTGTTCATATCCAATCTCTTTTTATACCCTTTTTCTTTAGGTAGGTTGAGTGATTATAGTCAATACTTTGGGGGTGATAGACAGATGCCTGAGGGGTGGCTCCTTGGGTCTCCACAGGGTGTCACGGGGTGATGAAGAAGGACCATGTCATTTCCATAACACTCCATCTTCAGTAATCCCATCAATATGACTCAAGCACTTTCAGGGAGACACTGGAGGCTCTTTGTCCCCTGACAATGGTTCCTGAGAGCACCCCTCCAGGGGCTGAGGTGTTCCCCTTAAACCATCAAGAGGTTATCAGGGCTATCACCCCACAGGAGGATATTCAGCTTAGTTGGAAATCATTCTGCTAACCATCATTTCCAAGAGAGCTAGTAGAAAACGGCAACGGTGTGGATCTGTCCTAGGGAGCAGTGGAGACTCTTCTGATTGATGGTGTATGGCCAACATAGACCCTTCAGATGTGTCAGCAGAATTGATGAACATGCTAATGCTTAGTCTTATAGCTTCTTAAATTTTAGACCTATGTGGTCTGTGAAAGCCAGGAAACAATTATTTTACAGTTTCTGAAACAAGTTGCCCAGAGAGGTTGTGGAGTCTCCCTCACTGGAAATATTTGAGAACTGTCTGGATGCATCCTTGTGCAATGTGCTCTAGGATGACCCTACTTGAACAAGGAGGTTGGATCAGATGACGCACTGTGGTCCCTTCCAACCTGACCCTTTCTGTGATTCTGTGGGAAATATGCTATCAGGGCTGTCCTGTCTGAGATCTGTATACTGAACCATGTGATAAGGAGAAAAAGAAGAAAGGCCCTAGATCCCTTTGCATATTTGTGCTGTGAATTCAATGAAATCTAAACAAATTACAGTAAAAGGTTTCCTTTAATTGAGGAATCACCTAAATCATATACAATAGATTACACACATGCATAGAGTAATTCCAGTGATTTTCAAAGGGTTATTTTAAGGTTTAATTTGCCACAGTACATGCAACAGCTCATAACCACTTACAAGTTTAAACAGTAGAGTGCCCTGAATTTATTGGGAAGCTACAAATGGTCCCTCAGTGCTCATTAGCAAGCTATAGTTCCCCCAGCACAGGTTTCTGAAGCAAGAGCATTATAGTTCAGTTTGCACATAAGGTGCTGATTTATTTAGTAAAAACTAATATTCAGCATTAATTTATGTATTCAGTAAGATGAGAGGAAGAAATGTTACAAAGCAATGAAAATAAAAAGGCAATAAACAATTTTTTGTGTAAACAAAATAAAAAATAGCATAACAATATAGGAGTATTTCCTGAATTGGCACAATTACCTGCAACCATCACTTCCTAAGTACAAGGCTTAGAGAATGGCATTACTGACTTTCCCAGTTCTGTGAAACTGATTAGTCTTAAGTGCATTCTAAGAAATTGCTAAGGTTTGCCACTCTCCTGGCAGTTGATAGGTTAGATGTGAGCTGCTCACCAAAGACCTAATTTAGAAGAAGAATTAAAAGGCTGAGCATGGTGACAGTGGGAAAGAAGTGAGAGTTTAATGAAAATGCAGCAGAAACTTTGTGAATTATTTAAGAAATTGACAAAACTTGATTGGACATGATTTTAGAGGGATTTCCAGAACAGGGCCACAAACATGCAGAGTGCTGCTGTGGTGAGCATGCTTGACCTGACTCATCAGGGATGACCTCAGGCAAAACCCCTGCAGAGTGGCTCCATTAGCTCATGCAACAGATTTCTCCTGCCAGTTACACAATGAGAGGGCATTATTTTCATAATGCTTTCCTGTTCATACTTATTTCTTAACAAGTGACTATCTTCATCTATTGTATTTCTTTCAGTATAATTAGAGCCATCACCATAAAATCTAAGGTTTCTTGAGAACAAAGTGTCTGCAATACAAAAGCATGTCCCAGAGTGGTTCTTTTGAAGACAGGTAAACTGAATACTACTTGTGAAGTCTAGAAGTTAGTTATTGTATTCCTCTTTCAGAAGTGGACTGGAAGTGCTTAATTGCATGGAGGCTGTTCACAAAAAAAACCCTCTTTCTTGATATGAACATGTAGATCATTATACAGCCCTTGAGGAAATGTGTGTGTCTATTTATGAGGTGCTATGATTGAATCCCTTAAACAGCAGCTAATATTTATTATCTGAGAAGGTATTTATAATAATAAAAATATATATTTTATTATAGTAAAAATGATGTGTGTTTCAGTATAATGTTTAAATTACGTTGGACCTGACATGGAATGCAGAGCAGAAAGTTAAGTCTCTAAATCTTTCTCTTGAACAAGCAGGAAGATTTAGCCATTCAGAAAAGTCACTTAAAAACATATGTTGAACAGACAATCTAGATGGAAATTCTGTGTAGAAGAGCATGCCTCAGCCACCTTATTATTTCAATTCTATTTTGAAATGGGAACTCAGAGTTCTGGACTATCTGTCACAGACCTGAGAATGGCTTAATGACTTTTCTTTGGTATATAAGTGATGGATGTGTTAGCTGCCTTTCCCATAGTTCTTAACTAAGGTGCTGTAACACTCCTTTAGCATCTTTGGGTTTTCATCTTCTGGGGCATCTGCAGTAAATCTTGTCTCCGCACCAATCAATGTATTCCTGCCTTTATCTTCACAGTGAGCTTCTCTTGTTAAGTTATACTGAAGAAGCTTTAAGATGACCAAAAGATACAGACCTCTAGTGGAAAATTGTAGTGGACTTTTTAATTAATTATCTTGAAAAAATGCATCTGTAATACAAACGTCAAAGAAATTGTTTCTCAATTATTTTTTTTTAAATATTGTCACAAAGCTCACTATCAGAATTTTTCTCCAATAAGTTCTGCTGCATAGAATGTTCATGGCAAATTATAATCAGCAACAATGTATTAGCAAAATAAACATAATTGTACCTCAGGTACATAACACATCCATCACCAAGGCAGCTAATGATCATAACTATATATTTGAAATGGTAAATGACGTTGTATGAAGTACTCCATTACAAAGAAGCAATCAGAACAGAAATAACAACATGACCATTTTGAATTAGATACTAAAATGGAGTTTTACATTAAAAGAAACAAATCAAAACAGTGTGCTTTAGAAGCAAGTTAAAAGAAGCAAGGAAAAATTAATAGTCCAAGTTGTTGGTGGTTAGTCAGGTAAACCATTTCACAAATATCTAATATATGAAAGACTAAAAGTAATATGGATAGAATATCAACCTAAAAATAGTGTAGCAATATCGTGGTACTTTTTGTGTCTAGAAAAATCTTGCTTAATAAAGCAACTTTGATTATGAGTGAAAATAGCATATATCTGGTAGAAGAAAAAACTGCATGATTTACAGTATATAATAATTTCCTGTTTTTCTTGTAGTTATATTGCTGAATAGTTAATATTTTGGTTTTTGTGTACTGGTTATGGAATTCAGTCAAATGAACAGAAAGTTATTTCACTTAGACTATCCATTCTAATGTTTAGTTCATGGAATTACTGAGTAGTTAGGGTTGGAAGACATCCTTGAATGTCTTCTGGTCCAAATACCCTCCTCAAGCAGGATCACCTAAAAACAGTTGTTCATTACCATGTCTCTTAGAAATGTACGGCTCAGCGTAAAATGCTGTTTTATAGTGTGTTGTATTTCATTAATATTTTGGTGTTTCAGTTACTAACCAGAAATGCATGAAGAATATAATTTTCTGATGAGGATTATGCATCAAATAATTTATACTACAAATATTAATTTCTGGTATTAAGCTGTCTAAAATTGAAAGCGTTCGCAGAAGCTATGGTATGTACTGGGAAATGGGGTCCCAGTTTAAAATAAAAGCATTTGGGCACATCATGAGCACAGCAGTAGATGTGAAGGACATACAAGGAACGGAAAGGCAGGGACTCTATGGCATTCACAGTGTTGAACTCAATGTTTACGTATCTTCAGTATGAATGGCAAACTGTATTTCAGGTAGACATGTATTTGCATTAACTTAAGAAATCCTCAGTTTAATTTTGTGAAGTATGGACATTTGGCCAACCTTTTCAGTGTCACATCAGGTTGCCAGTTTGATGACTCTCAGGCATGCAGGGGTTCAAGTCTCTCTTCCAGTCTCATAATACTCCATTTGGACTAATGTGATGGCAAACCTTTCTCAAGTTGAGGTGAAATTAGTTTGAGGACCTGGTAAGCCCAGTGCTTAATATATTTGGATAGTTCTTCTAGTAGTGTTTTTCTTATCAATTATTTTTTCTTAGTGGCACATAATATATGATAATATCTTAGAGGACAACAGCAATGAGTCATCAAAAAAGGAAACACCAAGTGTATTGACAAGCCCAGGAGCACACTCTAATTTTAGGTCTTTCTTGATAACTGTTGGAGTACTGACTTTCTTTGGCAAGTTGGCCATCTTATTCTACAGCACAGATAACACGTGTTAAACCAATCTGAGTTGTAACATTAACTTCAAATGGTAAATTTGGAGTTATCAGAGAATGACAGCTCTTAACTATCATGTAAAATCACTAAACCAGATGGCAAATGTGCTAGTGTTTACTTTTTTAAGACAATGCTGCAGCTGTTATGGACATTTTTTATTAGTGGGAAACACAAAAGTTAAATATAGCCATGCAATTTTTCTTGTTAGAAAATAGCCAGCTTCACATGTAACCACTGAAACAACATCAATAATTTGGTTTCAATAATTGGTACAACTGTACTTTTTAATATAGATGTAGTGCATAAAGATTTTATTTCCCTGCACCTCTGTTTATTTGATGTTGACTAAAATAGAAATATATTTGAAGGTTAAGAACAAATGTTTCCTTGGAAAAGGCACTTCCTATTTATTACAACCCAACTTTATTGAAGTTATTTCTGAGATGTAAATATGATTTTATTCAAGGGCAGTGTTTAGTAAAACAGCTTCATTGTGCTGGTTTAAAGGAAAACCAGCAGAAGAAATGAACTCAACATAAGACAGATTATAAGTCAGAGTTACAATTTAATAATGATGTTACAAAAAATACAATGGCACAGAGAGAAATTGCTTTTAACCCACAAAATCCAGTATGACCCCAGCACCCTGGGGCGCAAACCCCATGTGGTTCCCCCAAGTCCAAAGTAGAAGGAAGCGAGAAACCTGTTGGTGCACATGACAGTCCCAGTCTGGTCGAGAGTGGTGGTCGCAAGCTGGTTGGAAGTGATGATTTCCCCCTGCTGAGGTTCTGCTGCTCCTCTGGATTTGACGAGTGAACCCTAAGGTCTTCGTACCCCCAGATTATGTACCCTTCGGTCCAGGTGGTGACACCCTTTCCCTCCCCCAGGGCGAGGAGTCACACAATGATTGATTAACTCTGTGAGTCATGGGGTATTTTGGAACTGTTGATGGCCCATTAGCAGACCCGCCCCCTCAGGCTGGCTGTGAAGGTGCTGACGACTCCCTGGGCAGCTGCTGCAAATGGTCCATTGTTCCTGGGAAATGAATAGGGGGATTGAATAGCTTTGTTCACCCCCACACAGTGATAAACTGGTCCCACCTGCTGAACATGAACACTCATATATCTCACATTTTTCCTATTGATGCCCTGTTAAATCATGGATTCTCAGCTGGAAGTATAAAGCTGGTTTATAGAACAGTATAAAACTCTTAACAAAAATCACAGATCAGCAATAAGATGATGCCTTGAGAGACTGCAGAAAAGAGAACTCCGAGCCAACTTTGTGTCATCATCATCATCACCATGGCTAGGCTTCGCGAACGAAGATTTGAGAAGGGCACTACCCACACTTGCTGCAAGTATGCTGGTGGCTAAAAAGGCTGATACGGGATAAGCAGGTCTGGTCACAAAAGGCACAGTGGAATGTCTCTTTAGGTGATATTGGCAAGGAAGGGTTCTTTCTGCATTGTCTTTTCTCCTCAAGACTGACTCTCCGCGCATTCTCAAAGGAAGCAGCAGCGTCGTGAATGGTGTGTCTCCATGAATCCCGATTGGAGGCCAGAGTGGACCATTGGTGGCAGTCAATATGGCCAAGGCTGAGGTGTTGTTTCAGGGAGTTCTTGTATCTCTTCTTCGGGGCTCCTCTCTTGCGGCAGCCGGTGACAAGTTCACCATAGAGCACAATCTTCGGAAGGCGGTGATCCTCCATCCTGGAGATGTGCCCTGCCCAGCGCAGCTGCGTTCTCATCAGCATGGCCTCGATACTGCTGACCCCTGCCTGTTCAAGAACAGACACATTGGTCACGTAATCAGACCAGTGGATGTTTAGGATTGAATGGAGGCAGCGCTGATGGAAGCGTTCGAGAAGCCGCAGGTGGTGGCGGTAGGTGACCCATGATTCAGACCCATATAAAAGAGTAGAGAGAACAAGGGCTCTGTAGACACTGATTTTTGTACTTTTCTTCAGGTGTTTATTGGACCAGACTCTTTTATGGAGTTTTCCGAAGCCTTTGTATGCCTTTGCTAGCCTGTTGTCTATCTCTTTGTCAATCTTACCGTCTGAGGAAATGATACTTCCCAGATAGGTGAACTGCTGGACTGACTTAAGCTCTGAATTGCCTATGGTGATGCGAGGATGATGGAAGACTTCTTGAGGTGCAGGTTGGTAGAGAACTTCTGTCTTCTTCAGGCTGACTTCCAGCCCAAAAAGCTCAGCAGCCTCTGCAAAGCAGGATGTTAAGCTCTGCAGAGCTGCTTCTGTGTGAGCAACGAGGGCGGCATCATCAGCAAAAAGCAGTTCACGGACAAGGTGATTCAGGGTCTTGGTGTGGGCTTTCAGTAGCCTTGGGCGGTCCCGTGGTGTAATGGTGGGCACTCCTGACTCTGGATCACTGAGTTTGAGTCTCAGTGGAGACCGTACCAGGCAGTTCAATGCCTCCCTGCCATTCGATCCCGTCAGATCTCAGATGCTCAGCAGGATCAGCCCCGGTTAGTACCGGTTGGTGTAGACAGTCCTGAGGACTTCACTGTCACTGTCCGAGCTCGCTTGGCCATGGCTGATGGACCTCAGGAATTAAACGGTGGGGCCAGTTCTGCGCACGCTGTGCCTCACCTAAAAAATCCACTGTGCAGGCTTGAAGGGCACACCCACGTGGGGAGAGCCCTTCCCAAACCAACTTTGTGTAGGATAAGATATAAAGGTTCTTTTAACGTCCAGGCCTAGAGCCTTCAGGAACACATGATCACACCCGTGTGTGTGTGTGTCCTGACACTGTTTTCAGGGTTCGTATAATAATGTTCATCCAATCCCCTGTTTATACATCCCCTTAGTCCAGCCCCACCTCGGTCCAAGCACACCTGTAAGGAACTGAGTCTGAGGGAAAGTGGGACCCCCTCTTCATCACCCTTCTCTTCCTCATAGCACATAGGGATACTTGGAGGCCTTCCAGTGTTCTGACTTCGACATTGTTGGTCTGTGTTTGTGTCTCGTGGCACAGGCCTTAAGATATTATTCAGCCTTCCACCTTGAAAACAAGACTAAATAGCTAATGGAATTTGAGGAATTGATATGGGGTAGGGGTTGGCATGCATAAACATTGAACTTAAGCTGATGGAAATACTAAGTACACTAAAATCCTACACTCACTACAGTTGTTTCTAAAATCTATAAAAATTAAAAAATCAAAAATAATAAAAAAACCCCTTAGTCCTCAAAGAATTAGGAAAACCAGATATATTAAAATGTCCCATGAACTACTAAATGTATTGTGAACTGTTTAGAACTTTAATATGAAAGGCCATGTTTTCAGGAAAAAATCATCCCTCTTCCTCCTCTTCAAAAAGGCAACCAAAATTTATTAATTATGAAAATACAACTGTCTTATGAAAACCAAAAGAACTCAAAACAATAAAGAAAAAACACATAAAGAAAGAAACATGAGACAGATTATACTTTTACGGGATGGTTCTTGTATCTCTCTTTGAAGTTTTCTGTTCATGGCAAGGTAAAGGTATTTCTCCTATATGCATGTCCTAGTTATACCCAGCCTGAGGGATCCTGTCTGCTAATGGGCTATTAGGAACTAGCACAAAAGGCAGCTGCAATGACCTAGACCATCAAAGATTCCAAAAATATTCCATAACTCACAGACTTAAATCAGCATTGTAGAGATCTCCACCCTGGAGGAGGAACTGGACACTCCCACCTGAACTAGAGCATATGTAATCTTGGGGTTTTGTGACTTCTGGTACCACTCATCGAATTCAGAGGGGGACCAGAACCTCAACAGGACTACAACTGTCACTAATAAATAGAACAAAACCCATTCTAACAAAAAAAAATCTAATGAAATGCTAATGTTAATGAAAGATAAAATTTGGTCATGCATTGTGGTGGTTTATAGGTAAACCAGCAGGACAAATGAACCCGACTCAAAAGATGTTACAAGTCAGAGTTACAATTTGCTAAAAAGATTACAACAAATACAATGATACAGAGAAAAATTGGTTTTAACTGACAAACCCCAGACATATAACCCAGTGCCCTGGGGCATGAACAGAATGGTGTTCATTAGCCCCTGTGCTGAGCGTCACATGGTCCCCCGAGTCCAAAGTAAAAGGAAAGGAAAACCTGTTGGTGAGGATGCTGGTCACAGTCTGGTCAAGAGTGGCAGCTGCAGTCCAGTTGAGGTTCTGGTCCTCCTCTGGATCTGTCAAGTGGTACCAGAAGTCCCAAAACCCCAAGATTATATATGCTCAGGTGGGAATGCACAGTACATCCCCCAGGGCGAGGACTTTCACAATGATGTTTTAACTCTGTGAATCACAGAATATTTTGGAATCTTTGGGGATCTAGGTCATTGCAACTGCTTATAGTGCTAGTCCCTAATAGCCCATTAGCAGACATGACCCCTCAGACTGAGTGTGCAGGTGCTAATGCCTCCCTGAAGGGGAGTTTTCACAGCTGACTCACTGGTGTGAGACAGAAATATTCCTATGCCTTGCAGGGTTTTTTAACACCCAGCTTGTAAACTGAGGCATCAGGTGTGCCTTGGGCAGCTCCTGCAAATGGTCCATTATTAACAGCTCATGGGAAATTACATAGATGGTATAGATGGTATAGAATACAAAGTTTTGGTTACACTCGCACAGTGATAAATTGGTTCTGGCCACTGTAACTAGGACATAGATATACCTTGCTTCTGTCAGATGAGATCCATGACCAACAATAAATGGTTATTTGTTGTACTGGAAAAAAAAAGAAAATTCCTATAACTAATTGGCAAGTTTATTATGTCAACTATTTTATCCTGAAGAAAAAAAAAAGACAGAGTTTAGAAAAATGTGCATGAACAATGAGATGACTTTTGGTCTGATTCTATTTTCATATTGATAAAAATGGGATCAGGAACAACAAGGAATTCAAAGACTAATTATTTTATAAATACCTCTGTGACTATGTGGAAAGAGAGCTCTCACTATTCAGATAGCCAGAAGGCATGTTATAAGAGGCATGTTATAAGATGGTTCTTTTTGTTGTCTGCTTTTAATAATTTGTCACCCAGCATTAGTTATCCTTTGAGGAAAAAACAAGTCTAAGTTTTACTGTGCAAACAAGTTTTTTGGTATAGCTCAATCTGGATCATTTTTAACTGTACAGAGAGTTAACTGAGACTCGCTCTGACAAAAAGAGTTAAGAAGTTTTCAAATAATATCTACATGCAGTTTGGATGAGACGTGAGCTTCTACACCTGTCAGTGAAGACAAAACAGTGACAGTGAAAGGTCTATATTTAATACAAAAGGAAGTAATTGAAGTCCTCTTTTAAGAAAATGCTATTACCCTAGTACTTCAGTAAGTGTTCCAGTACTACAGGACTACTTCAATATTTCAGTAGTTCAATAAGAAACAGAAAAATGAAAACAAGGACAAGTATATTTAGAAAACTTCAAGGACTCCTTCAGCTTCTAAGTTCAGTGCAAGAAAATTCTGCCAAACATTCCCTTTCTGTCATGTGTTATCTGCAGCTAATACTAGACCAGTCTTTTAAGGAACTGAAACACTTTCCTAAGCTGACCAGAAAACATGACATTGGACTTCACACCCAGAAACAAAGGCTGAAAGATTGAGTGTACTTAGGCAAAAAGAAGGAAGGATCTTGATGACCTGATAAAGGTCTACACAATTTTATGCACATGGTACACTTTTCATATATGCCAGGAAAAGTATTAAATCACATTTTAAAAGAATGGTAGAAAAAAGAGAGCGGCAGAAAAAAGAGCCAGGATGGAAATCTAAGTGCTATATGAAGACCAATGGCAAAATCTACATCTAGAAAAGAATTACATTGCTTAAAAATTTTGGTAAACTTCCTGTTTTGTTGTGGAGTGCATGATTGAAAAAGGTACTGTTGAAGAGATACTTGTAGGAAATATACAGGAACAAGCAGCAGCTCTTTCAATCCTTAACTAAGATTAGCTTTAAAGGATAGCATATATTTTTACCCTGCCTATAGCAAAGAAGAAAAAGTTAGGTGGCAGGATATTGCTGTAAACAGAAGATTAAACACAAGAGGACAAAGGCAAGAATAGAGCTGAAGTAGAGGAGGCTGAAAATGGAGATTTAATAGTAGCTGGCATCCTCAAAAGTATTTGCCTATTCTCACACTATATTGTTTTATAGCATATCCTCAATGGCTTAATGTAGAAAATCTATTTGTGGCTAAGCAGAAATATTTGCTTGGTTATAATTTATGCAGCACAAATAAGATGCATTTACAAACACATATACAGTCAAAAATGTTGATCTCATTGTGGATTTGTTCTTGTACATTCTTGCTTTTAAGCATTCTTTATTTTTAAAGTTTTAAGGAACAGAAACATGAAGCAAATGGGACAAAATAACCCTTTCCTAAAATGTTAAGAACATACTATTTATTACCATTAGAAAACCTTCTGAGATTCCAGGTTTGTCTGCCAGATTCTCACAGTTGGGTACTCAGCACTTTCTGGATGTAGTTTCTTTCAGGCAATGTGAGAAACCACACAGTACATATTTTGTTTAAGTTTTGGACCAATCTGTGTCTTATATACACAATTGTTCTCACAAAAACACTATTACTTTCTCAAAAAGTGTAGGAAACAGACCAGACTATGAGATATGGAAAGAGCAAGCTCTGATGTGGACCCCTGAGGAGGACAGCACTGGGAAACACCTTGAATTTTACTAGACACATTGATGCCTATGGGGTTTTTGATTTTTTAATTTTTATAGATTTTAGAAGTACTTGTAACTGTAGTAAAAGGAAAATTTAGTGTGTTAATATTTCTGGCAGCTTAAGTTTAATGTTTATACATGCCAACCTCTCCCACATATCAGTAGCTCAAATTATTTTAGCTGTTTAGATGTCTTTTCAAGGTAGAAAGCAGAAGAATATCAGAAGGCCTACAGAACAAGACATAAACATAAGCCAACAACCTTGGGTCTAAGAACACTGGAAAACCTCCAAGAGCCCCATGTGTGCTGACGAAGACAAAAATGAAGAACAGAGGGTCCCATGACCCCAGACTCAAATCCTGAGGAGATGTGACCAGATGTACGACAGAGCTAGACCGAGAGATGCGTGAACTGGGGATTGGGTGAACAATATAAAAACCATGGAGATCAGTGTTCACAGGGGCATGCCATCATGTATTCCTAAAAGCCCTAAGCCAAGACATTAAAGAATCTACCTGTTTATCTTATCCCACACTAACTTGGCTTGGAGTCCTGTTTTTGGGGTCTCTCACGGCATCAACACACATGCATTTTAATTATACCAGCTTCTAGTTCAGAAAGTTTCTGTATCCCCTATCTCTGTGTTGCTGTCACTTATCCTTCCCCTGTGTTCCCCGGAGGCATTGTTCAGTGCCTGACTCACCACGGTGATTAGCTACAGGTATTGTCTTTCCCCGGGACCGGGATGGTCCCGCCCCCTGCCCCGCCCTGCCAACGCGGCAGATGCGGGAACATGTCTGGGCATGCCTCCCCTGACCTGGAATGGGCCGGGGCTGGCCACACCGGTCCCGGGCAAGCCGGGGCTGTGCTTGGCAGGATGGAGCAGGGACGGCTGCATGCTGGGACCCCCTTGCCTCGTGTCCCCTGTGCAGCCCATAGCAGCATGGACCCAGTTCTTGCTAGCTTCTCCCCTGTCTTAACTCTATGGGTTATCTCACCCATCTATCCCCAATCCCTGGTTTTCTATTGGCTGTGTTTCCTCCCGTTATCCCATTGGCTAGTCAACACCAAAAGCCGTCCCTCCCACCCGATCCTTACCCAATCCAGTCCCAGCTCTAGCACCTTCCCTTTGGAACCCCATAAAAGGCTTGTGAATTTTGCAATAAACCTGTTTTTGCCCCTTGTCTCCTGGACTGAAAAGATCTGTCTCGGCACTCCCCAGCTCCAGAGGACATACGGGAACTGCTTCCCTCCTCCCAATGTCACATTAAAAGAGAGTTAATTTTTGTAGACAGAACTGTGGTGGATACATTAATTTAATGCAATTAACCAAGTACAGACCAATTCTGTGGCACAACTGTTTGATATAACTGAGAATATTGCAAAAGTTGATACAAGACCTATTTTAAGTTAATTTACAGTATTTATTGCAATTAAATAATTGAGGCTATTTATAGTTATGTTTTAATTATGTATATTGTACATGATAAGTAAGTTTGCAGATGTAGAAATATAGAAGCATATATCATAAAACAGTTTTTAAAAGAGAATGAATGACTTTATAGCATGTAGTATCACTTTAATGACTAAGTGAAACATACTGGTTCTTAAGAAGCATTTCATTCTTAAGCATGTAAACTATTGTCAAAACTTGGAACAACAACAAAAATAATAATTTCATAAAAGATCCATGTAATGTAAGATTTTTCGCAAAACTCTGCCTAGAACTGGAAGCTTATATTGGATTTTATCATGCCGTGGTGATGTCTAAAAATACTTTACATTAGCTGTATATCAAATATGCCTACTGGAAGAGCATTTTCCCTGTGTAGTAATTTTAACGATTTATAAAAGTATTATTTATTTTATTTTTTTTTTTAACTGAAGGAGTTGTAGAGCATGTTAGTGCTTGGAGAAGTGAAACTTGATATAATAAAATAGAGGTAAGCATGACATGGATAGTTAAAGAATAAATATTTTCGCATTTCTGGGCATTTGGTATTTTTCTTCAACCAACCCTGATACTGCTGTCTGGAATTGTTTAGAAGAAAATATCAGTTTTCCTGAGGAAAAATTCTATATAGCCTCTAGAAAAGCTCTTTTTGACCTGTATTCTGCAGAAAAGGGAAAGCAAATTGATTGGGATAGTCCTTACAATGCAGGGGTTTTTTATTGTTTTACTAATCACCTAGCTGCTATACAATTATGGATTGTTAATAAACAGTTGGTGTCATGCATTCTTGGTAATTAAACTTTAAAAACATTGATGAGCAACAAGGTAACTTTTATCTCCAATTAATCTCCCTTTTTGCCTATTAAATGGAATCACACTTTTACATTTTAGGATGAGTATAAACTGCACTATGTTTTATAATCTTGTTAGTATTCATGCTTTGTTAATGAAATTTGATCAGCGTATTAAAGATGTTGAGTTTTTGCAGTAAGCTCACATCTGTTGTCAAAAATAATTAGATCAGGTGGCAAATGACAGCACCTTTCCTGACAGATGCTTTAATGTGTGAGTAAGAATGCTCTAAAGTGTCTCTTTGAATATAATGCCAAACGTTTCAGTTAGGATTTGTTTGCCTTGAGCTTTCAGAGTAGAACTTCTGGACTGATCAGACATGGTCCCAGACAAGAGTATGTGTGACTTTCACTTCCAGTGTTAAAGGAAAAGATGATTTCACGATGACTTTTTATAAAGTCTGGGGGGGGGGGGGGGGTTTGAAAGTTAGAAGATAATATTGTCATACTATCCCAGTATGTTTTCCTTTTAGCATATATACACCTATTCCTTTAAATACACAAAAGTTACTGTGTTCTGCATTTAAGCATATCTCAGACAATAAATTACATTTTAGTCTAATGATTCTATTACACAAATAAATGTGCTGACAAGCTGGGAAGGAGATTATTTTGTGGCAGGGTTTTCATCAGAATCTATGAAATAATGCTGGCTTTTCGGGATTCATGGCATCTTCTATGTATACTTTTATTCCTCTGCTTGCAATTCAGAGAAGAAGCTTTTTTAGTGAACTTAGCGTATAAGTACTGAAAAATGCACTATAGAGTATCTCTTCTATCATTTATCTAAATGTAGGTAGCACATAGATAACAGCACTATGCGCTTTCAAGGTCTGTTTTGGAAAGACAGATTCATGCTGCCTGGTCCACATGGTTCTGCATAAAACAAGAATTGCAGGAATGCCTTCAACCAAGTCTCTGCATTGTTTTATCCTTACAAAGTATAGTGGAATCATGAATGCTCACCAGAGTGACAGTCCTTGCTCATGTGCCATCTAACCACTTGGAGGAGAGGTTCAAATGTGCATGCTGACATCCACTGGCACCCCACGCAAAAATCTCATAGGAATTTTGGTGGTAGGAAGAAAGATTTTTTGTGCAGGCTCAGTGACCAGAGTGTTCTTTTTAATTTCTCTGCCAAGTGAATGTCAATGATGTTTGTCTTCTGGTCTTATTTGGACAAGTATCCATCAGAGTACTCTCTGTGTGCATACAGCTAAAAATGCCCCTGTTAAATTTCGTAAAACAAATAGTAACCTGTTTTAATTATTGCAATTATTCCCCAAACAATCTTGTATTGATGAGCATAATAAAAAAAGCACTTATGTGCACTCATGCAACTACTTTTGACTAAGATGTTCTCTTACAATTCTGTATTTATCTAGAACATATTTCAGCACTCTGATGTGTTTTTGTTTCTTTGTTTGTTTTATTTTGTTGGGTTTTTTGGTTTTGTTTTGATTTGGGGTTTTTTAATTCGGGTTTTTTTTATGCTAACTTGTTTATTCTATAGCTCATTACCTCTGAAACTTAGAATTCCGCAGTTATAGTCTGATAACACCCCTTTGAAGTCAAGATTAACTATTAAACTCGTACTCTTCTTTATATTAAGAGAGTTGAATTGGAACAACTGAATCTGATGCATGTGTTCTCAGCAGGTCATCTAGGTTTTCTGTATGCCAAACAGAGAGAAAGAAGATACTTCCAGAGGTTCTAAGTGTGATAAGCACCGTAAGCTTGAATGTCTTTTTCCTCTGAAAGTAGAAGGGATTGAGCCAGACACATTGTTTATGTAAAATGAAGTCCATTCTATGTAACTTTCTCAAAATTCCATAGGATATCTTCAGTAGGTCACAGCACAAGTCTTTCGGGTCCAGGCTTCTCAATTGGTTTATCCTTTGTTCTTAATAACTATTTACACTTAGGAATTTGTAAAACAGCAGTGCTATTGTTTTGATTCACTTCCTTCTAAACTGGAAGATTCTGATCAATACAAAGTATAGAAAGAGTAGTATTATATGGAATGATAAGGAAGTGAATAATAATCTAATTATACTTAAGTGACTCTCTTATTCCCTAGCTTCTTTATCCTTATGTAGGACAGCATAAACATGAGAGTGGGCATTTTTGCAGGTCAGAAGCATCCTCCATGGATGGATATTCACAGTGACACCATTTTCCTGGTCTGAAAATGGAAGTAATTCTAGCTGCCCTATGGCATTGTGTTATGTCACATTTGGTAATGCACCCCAACATGACACTTCAGTGCATCATATTGGCTTAGTGTGAGAAAAAAAAAGCATAAATTGAAAGTGACTGGCTAGTAAAGTGGTGTATCATGCCTCAAACCAGAACCTGGAAAGAAGAAAAAGTAGAGGATTCATACATTATGAAAACAGGCAGAAAGATGACCAAAATATTCACAGACCCAATCTTAAATATATAAATCAGTAGAGGGAACATCATTGATAATCTCCAACAGCGTGCAGGAGCACAAACAAAATGCAACAAAGTGTTATTTCTGCATAGATCACTAAAAACATGAGAATATAGGTGCCTGGTCTTCCATGCATCATTTACCTAAGAAAGAGGGAAAAAGTTCAGTACAGTGTTTGCATACAGGGATCACAGGATCAATATGCACTTCTGTATGCTGAGTCCTGTGGAAGCCTATGTGCTAGGGACACTGCATGTCTGGAAGAGAATATGCTGTCTAGCTTCTGCTTTGAATTAGGTTTCATGTTGAATTCTCAGTGACTTGCACAATGCTGTTGATGGACAACACTGCAACCCCTCCATAGCTAAGGATTTATACCGAGTAGCCTGAGGCAAGAGAGACACTAAAAGTGCCTAAAGAAGATAGAAAATGCAGAGAAAATAGACAAATGTGTGATTTTCCTACTTTACATGTTCTCCAAAAGCTGTCATGACGTTGTTAGCAATAGGCAAGTCCTGATTACACTAGAATTATGATTTTATTATTGTATCATGTGGTGACTGAAAAGTTATATCAAGTGGCAGACCCTTATGCAGACAAAATGCAAAATTATTTGTTTCATCTCTGCATTTCTTTTTTGGACCACTTACTAAGGACCCATATTCAAAATTATTATGAGAAATTATTTTGAGAAACTATTTCAGTCCAATGAATAAGGTCTTTTTCTTCAGACCTGCAGTACTGGAATTTTTCAGTATCTTGGCTTATGGTAACTAAATGAGTGTCATAAAGACTCATTACTCTGGGTGTATATGCCTTGTGTTTGCTAATAATTTTTCTCTATCAAACACCCTAGTTGCTTGATCAGTTTGAGAAGTTTAGAACTAAACAAAAACCAAACAAACAACAAGAACAACAAACAAAAACAAAAACCCCAGAAGAAATTATTCTGGGTAGTTCAACTCATTTCATGCTCTTGCTTATTAAAACTAGCAATTTTTCAAAATTTTTTCTATTGATGTAGTTCTAATCGTCATTCAGCGTAGCTTGGGCATATAGCCAGTTTCTCTTGCAACAGAGCCAGTTTCAGCCTATAACCCACATGTTCTTCCTTTTCTTATCACAAATACAATTTATTATAGTAGAATAGCGGAATTCATAAATTGGAAAAGCCCAATTTTATATCATTTTCCATTTAAAAAGCATTCTGTAGGATATTCTCTTTATTGTTGCTCTGTAAAATCTTGCTCTCCCATATGCTGTCATTTTCACTTATGAAAAAAGCCATTCATTTTTTTTCCTTTTTGAAGTGCAGTAGAAATCCATTGTACTTCAGATTATTTTTTTACAAAGAAGTTTAAGTCATTCATTTACTAACTCTTGAAGTCAGAGAAGTTGTGAATTACTTTATGCAGTCAGTATGATAAATTTCAAGCTGTACTAGTAAAAGAATGTGAATAATGGAAAAATTATTCACAAATATATTATCCCCAAACTTTAAAGAAATAATAAATATTAAGTTTTCTTATCCACTCCAGGAAAAAAATAAATGATAAATATTTCAGGAGTAATTCATTCCAATAATTTATTTTAAAATTATCTATGTGCTGCTTGAAAGCCTATTGAAATAATTGATCTCACTTCTGCCTGTTCAGCTCCATAAAGAAATACACAAGAGGCTCCAGTACTTAATAGACTATTTTCACTTCTCTCAACTTTTAACCCAATATAAAGCATTTTGTTAGGCTCTAAAGATTCACTTTATTTTCTCAGCTTTCCCATACTTTTAGTTTTTCTCCCCCAACATTTTTCCAATTTAAAAAATAGCATAATTGCAACATATGTGACACAAATTTTCCTTCAGTTACTCTGATGGTAATTTTTACTTTTTATATAACTGAATTGGCAGTCAATGATATCACAATTATCTGTTTTGTTAGTTTAGTAATTGATTTATGTTGAAAATAAATATGTGAAAGTTTGTCTGCTTTGCTTGTCCGTAACTTTAGAATTAAGTCTTCAATACAGCAAAAAAATGAGTTGATTTTAAGTATTCAGAGATTCTAATAAGCAATTAAATATATCTTCAACAGAACACAACAGCAAAGGCAGTAAAGTCCCATATAACCCAAAACTTGAGTAACTAAACCTTGATGTAGAATGTGACAGCCTGGAATTTATTTCATCTTTGAGAGGAACAGAAGAATGTGAATGTCTCCCATCTGGTTCAGTCACTCTTTAGATTCAGATGGGTTAGAAAACTGTCTTTGTCAATATGTAGATTCATTTTACTTGTAGGTCTATAAAGGGAATGGAAACATCACATCACTAATTTCTGCAGCACCTAACTTTTACAACAGCCAGATTAAGCAATAGCTTCTTTATGGAATATACAAAGAGCTTTAGGAATGGCAGCCAAAC
This sequence comes from Pithys albifrons albifrons, assembly GCF_047495875.1. Classification (NCBI taxonomy): domain Eukaryota; kingdom Metazoa; phylum Chordata; class Aves; order Passeriformes; family Thamnophilidae; genus Pithys; species Pithys albifrons. Next base: position 73,709,682 of record NC_092460.1, read on the forward strand.
AAGCCATTACGTAGCTCAGTACCTTAAGCTAGGAACTAATAAATACTAAGAAAAATAATGTGTTTTCACACCTATTTTCTTGTCTTTCTAATAAGTTTAAGCAATTAATTTTTTATTCAAAATCAAAGGAGGGTTGGTAATTTATATATACATATATTAGTGAGGAGAAAGGTTGACTAACTAGCACTCCAAGGACTAAGACATTGATTTAGGATGTAGGGTATCTTTTTTTTGGTTCCTTACTCCACCTGAAGCAATTTAAGCTTACTCTTTTTAGATAAGCTGGAATACTATATGTATATTTATTCAACAAGCCAAAGAATAAGCATGCATTGTTTTGTGTAGTCAGAAGAACATTCTGAAGAGAGGTAAACCTGAATCCCGTTCCTGATTCCAAATGCATGTATTTTCATCTGAAGGGTTTAATGGAGCCAGGGCCAGATGTAGAACAAGAGTATTGCCAAGAGATTTTCTTAAGTGCCTATGTTCCTATTCTCTGGTCCAATGAGTGTTCAAGTACTGCATTCAATGTGTAGCTGTCTTCAGGAAGGTCTTCAGAATACTTAGAGTGCAATAATAAAACAGGCCCGGAAGATAAGTGATTTCAAATGTTTGCAGCCAGAAGTGGCAGTTTTCTCCATTTCCCCCATCTATCATTTCCTTGCTCCTTAACATGAAAATGTCAAACCATATATAACTGAAGAAAAGAGAGGGTTTGGAATTTTGGATCTTGATTAGAGACGACTGTTTCTCCTCAATCCATTTTAAGTTATTTGCAATGGAAGTCTTCTTTACATTTGACGACAGAAGTCCCTCTCTGGTGTACTCAGGGCATGTAATTAACTGTGTTCTGAGCTGGCAGTGCCACTGAGCAGCACATCTGCAGTCAGTTGAGTGCATTGGCCTATTGTGCAAGTGGTAAATCTTTTAACTGGGAACTTCACCTCTTTCTCTTCAAGATGGTTTCCCTCTGCCCTGTAGAGTGTGCCATTTACATCCACAAGAGTGTCAGAGACTGAGACACTGTCCTCCACTTGGCAATTTTTGTGATCTGCATTAGTGTCTAGTCATTCAATACCATCTTTGCTGTTATTCTTTTATGTGACTGTCCCCAAACGTTTTATAAAGTGCTCTGCTTAAATACTCGCTGCAGTGCTCAGTATCGTGATACAGCTTCTCTTCTGTATTACTTCTTTTATGTGGGCAGTTAAATGCTTCCCTGACATCTGATCCCGTCAGATCTTGGAAGCTAAGCAGGGTCAGCCCCGGATTAGTACTTGGATGGGAGACCTCCTGGGAAATGCTGGGTGCTGTAGGTTCTAGTCCTGAGGACTTCACTGGCACTGTCCAAGCTTGCTCGGCCGTGGCAGATGAACCTCAGGACTTAAACGGTGGGGCCAGTTCTGCGCACGCTGTGCCTCACCTAAAATCCACTGCGCAGGCTGGAAGGGCACACCCACGTGGGGACAGCCCTTCCCAAATCTTTGTTCGCGAAGATTGGCCATACATACATACACTTCTTTTATGTGACTGTCCCCAAACGTTTTATAAAGTGCTCTGCTAAATACTTGCTTCAGTGCTCAGTATTGTGACACAGCTTTTCTTCTGTAGACATAGCCCCAGGTGTTCCAGTCAATTTAAATATTTGATGTAATTTTCAACACACAAAAATCCATGACTAATTTAAACCTCTCAAATTCTTTTTTCATCAAAAATATAAATCAAATTTCATATGAAATATTATTATGCTGCTTATTTCAGACTACTTTCATTATTGATTTTTTCTCACATTAACAATTTAGATCTCAAGAGTACTAGTGCAATAGTTTGCTTAACATAGTCAAACTTTAATCGGTGTAAACTGATTTGGAAACAAGCATGTGCTTTATGGGTATTGATCAAGTTACAAAGAGCCCAGGGCTAGAAACAAGAATGGAATGATTTATTTCTTCTTCAGAAATTTTTCAAGATTTGATGTTGATTTTAGTTCAGAAAATAGGACAGGATTCATGGAACTTTTTTTGTTATTGAACAAGATGGATATTTGAATGTTTACATATACATATAAAATTATACATATAGATAAATAAAATCATGGATAAGTTCTCAAGCTAGAGTTTCACCAGAATATACAAGAACAAAGATCAAAGTTTTGCCCTCTCTAACTCAGAATCTAAATATTCAAAAATTCATTTGAATGAGCTCATAAAACTATTAGTTACTCCACATGTAGTGTTTCCCCACATCAAACTGTTATATATATACATTACAGTTATTCAGAAAATATTTCTGAATCGTGGTTGCTCATCTATCAAATGAGATAAAAATTGTAACATGGGAATTTTCCCAAATCTCTGTTTGAATTTTTAAAAATTTTGCATGACACCAAAGATTTTTTGCACAGCATATCTACAAAAAGATTGATAAATTTTAGAAACCAGGGCCTAAATTTGATTTTATTTTTTTAAATTTATACTTGAAATTATGTGTAATACGTTTATAATAAGAAATGTAGATGACTTTTACTCAATAAGTATCTCATCTCATTTTCAGTTTCACCTCAAAACCATTTGGCTTTTCAAGTCTCTCAGCTAACTTGGTCTCTCATTAATATACTTTTTCAGATAAGAAGCTCTACATAAAAAATAGTGAAAAGGTTACTGTAGCAATTTCATTACCTTTTTTACAAAAAAAAATTATCTGAGGTTACAGGAAATTATAATTTGACATGTTTTAATATGCCATGGAGCACACTAGCATGGATAAGAAAAATGTTGTGGTAATTTTTCAACAAATTATGATTTGCAAATATCTTCAGTTAAGTTAAAATAAAAAATAATTCACATTTCCCTGTCTGAAATAATCTATTATCATTTAATAATAGTTATGATTTGTTATTCTCTACAGTAAAATAAAATCTATTGTTGTTTCTTTTACTCATTTTCAAATTTGCTGATGTTTGTCGTATGGTTAAGGAAAGAGAATAGAACCATTAAGATCAGATTCATGGTTGGATACAGGTCTTTTAGGCTTGTAGCTGGAATATTTTGAAGTCTTTTTGGGGATTCCTAAAGGTATTTGTCATGGTGTAAAATATTTCAGCTGTGTTGTCAACCTTCACAGTCAGAATTTGTTTTTCAGATTTGTTATAAATCAACATAAGTCCATGAAGTGCAGTAGAATTAAAGCAGAATTATATTAGTTGCAGTTCTGACTAGTATGCTGTAAGCACGGATTTTCATTTAAGTTTTTAGGCATCCTTATTATAAATTTTCACTAGGATCCTCTCTATTTCACAGTTAAACATCAAGAAGTAGGATTGTGACCCAGCATCTGTGAGAGGGCCTTTTAGATTGCTTTTCATGTGAAACAGGTTTTTTTTTAATCCAAGCCATTCAGTTGTCCAGGTTCAAGAAAGCCCCCTTAATAAATTAATTCCTCTCATCTGGTGGATGTCGATGAAAAGAAAGTGAAAGTTTAATTATAGAAAATACGCTGCTCCTGGTTAGTCGAGGACATAACAGTGTTCCTCAATAATATTATGCTAGGTCACAAGCTGATGTTTTAGTCCCTTGTATTTGCTAAGGATGGTATCATCTGAAAGAGAAAAAGGTGTAATGGAGTTCATGTAGAGAATACTTCCATTCAGAATTAGTAAATGAATTATAATTTATTAATTTTTCATCTACAGCATTTAAACTTCTTTAGATCTTAAACCTGAGAATAATTTTGTATGCTACAGGGATATGGTAAAAGATTTCTGTTCATAAAAAAAAAAAAAAGCAACAGGTTAGTATTTGTATTCTAGATTTCTAGAGCACCCTCAGCACTTGAGTAACTCCTCTCATATACAGAGATTTTGACAAGTTTTTAGTATCATGGGCATATATTTTCACAAATCCAGTTCATGGTTTAATATTTCCACAATCAATATTTTTAATTGCAATTGTGTAGGAATGAAGTAACCCCTTGTGAAATGGACATCAAGGTGACACTGTGGGGCATACTGGGAGTTGTAGTCTGTGCATACCCAGGAGATGGACCTAAAGCCTCCTGACTAGGATACCATGTGTCCATGCCCATACAATGCCCTTCATCTCTAGGTATAAAATATGTGCATGCAGCTGAATAAATGATTCACTTTTATGTCTCCCATGGAGATGTGTGTCTGTGTCTTCACTGCCAAAAAAGCAGTTCCTCAGAATATTTTCTTAAAGAGGTGAGGATAATTGTATCTTAATGAAAACTGAGAAGAATGTGCACAGTGGTGGAATATGAAAGTATATATGAACTAGATATCCTCTGTTGACTCCATTCCTCCATGATGAAAATGAGAAAGGAAACAAACATAACTTTAGAAAAATACGACAAACACCCATTTCATCCTCACAGCTTTTGAGTATAAGATACTAAAGATACTCTTTAGGGAACTATTGTGCATTTTGAATCAGAAATTTATAGATTCAATAATACAGTAATGAAAAATGCAGTGTCCAAACCTACTCTAGTATGAAGCCTTTTTAAAGCCAAAGTCTATTATATGTGTGATCTCAGTCCAACTAACATTAAAATGTGAATCCATTTTAATCAAGAGCTTCCATCTGTTGGTCAGAAATGGTAAAATTTTATATATTGAATAGATTCATACACTTTGCAGCAGATTTTGTTTAAAAGTGCAGTTGCAAAATATTGCACATTTTATAATAAAGGCAGAACATGACGAAGAGCCAGAAAGGCTGGCTCTTGTCTTTGAGAGACAAAACTCATTATATGTGTTGGAACCAAGATGTGATCTCATTTTGATGTTAATTCAGATGCTTCAGTATATACAAAATGCACATTAACATTCCCTCTCCTACCTTCATTTGAAAATAACTTCATTACAACAAATGAATTACTTCTGAAGCATAGAAAGCCAGTCCTCAGACCCCAAGTAGCTAAACCCAGAAACAGGTTGCAGAGTCTGAGAGTCACAACAGTTTGTGCAGGATGGTGTGAGAAGGTGTGCTGGTTTTGATTCGGGTAGAGCTAATTTTCTTCTCTATGATTAATACTGGTGCTGTTTCTGAGATGGGAACACACATTAAAAGTTCTCAAATTTTTAAAAAAGTTTAGACAAGTGATTTCAAGATATATGTTTTAGACCTAATACAAGGCTCCTGACCTGTGTGTGTGTGTGCATTCTAATAAATCTTTGGGTATGCAAAGGTTCAGTTAAGATAATATACACCGGTTCACATTTTCAAAATGGCTGCCATTTCCCTGTTTTTTAAACAAGCTCAGTAAGTTAAGTGCTTCAAATAGATGAAATCAAAATATAAAATCAGGCTTTTGAAATCTAATGTATTTCTCAGAATGAAGTTCCTTTTTGTTTATTGTTTGCCATGATGCAATTTTATGACTAAGAATTGTAGAAAATTTTTTGTTTATTAACATATGCTAATTTACTGCCACAAACATCAGCACATGCAAAAACAGATAGCTGTAAACTCAAGACTGTACAATGAAAAACTATTTACACTTTGTGAAAATGTATTAATATTTCATCATTATGAGGATTACTCAAATATTCCTAACTTCATCATACTTGTCACAAAAAAACGGTAACTATGCAACTCTTTATTATGACTAAAAATAATTCCTCTAGCTAAATAATATTTTTAAATCCTCGCAAATGGAGAGTATTGAGGTAGCTGTCATATGGAGCCATGCTGGACCATTTCCCTGTATTCACATCTGACAAATGAAATATCTCCTATAATTTTAAAACTTTTGGGCAAGTGAATAATTATGATCAATGATTTGTGTCTGCAAGATTAAATTTTGGCTCACCAAAAGCCTACTTTTCAGTGTAATGTAGTATATGAACTGGCTAATTAACTGAAAATGTATTTATTCTCATTTCCCTTTAATTTGTCGATAGAATTATGTCTCCCAAGTTTACCTGTAGCGTTGTTATCCACAAATAATAACACTTTGTCAATGTTCAAATCATTTGACTGAAGTACACTTCCTATATTTTCCGGATTCCAGAGGTGCTTCATTACTGCCTTGAAAATCAAGCAAAGAATGTACTATTACACTTCCAAGTGGGTGATGATTAGGAAACTTAAAAACATTTTGATATTTTTATATATTTAAGGCATGAGTGACTACAGAGGAAATTATATTTTTTTTCATCAAAGTCTCAGTCTAAAAAGAGGACCATTTCAACTAAGAGCTTATACATTGTTGGCAATACAGGATACTCTAGTCATGTCGAGACATATTATTTCAGCAATGGGTAGATTTTGGAATACAGGGTCCCTGTTCAGTGATCCATGGGAATATCTGCGGGTGACATTGCAGTATGCTATTCTTCCTTTTACCAACATCAGTTTGGATTTTTTCTTTTTTTTTTTTTTTGTGCTTTGGTGACTTTTTAGAAGTACAATTCAGTTATTTTATTCTCAGAAGCTATGCTAGAATTATTTTAATATTTCTAGCCATTCACATGCTGTCTTGACAGTCTATTATAAGGAGCTTAGAAACTTCTACCTCATAAACTACAGGTTATTATACTTATTTCTTGTGTGACTGAGTGATGCAAAATAATTTCTCTATTTATTTCAGGAAGTTTTCCACGTTTAGCAACACTGCCATCACAACCTTCATCAGGGGCTAAGTCTATGTGAGATGCCATTAACCAACTAAAAGCACAAAAATTATGTTATATGCAAGCCGTGATCAGGATGTGCTTCCCAATCTCTGTTTATTGTATTAAAAGTCTATAGTGGCTGTATCTTTATTTAGTCTCTCATTAACATATTGTAAAAGTAACATCTGAACTCTGAAGAAGTTATCATAAAAATGAATTTTGCTCAAATTCTATAGGATGAATTTGAGCTTTCTGGAAATATAATTCAAAGTTGTATGTTTATTTCAATGATAGTTAAAAATTTTTTCTGAGAAATTTTAGAGCTATTTATCCATGTCATTATATATTTTTATTTAAAAAAAATTCTTGAAAATCGGTATACAGGACTTGATTGAGAAAGTGGAAAGTGAGAAATAAGAGCCTTGAGAAAGAGACCACAGTTTTACACTTAGTCTCTCAGGCATACCCTGTTCTTTGCTTGACTAGCAAGTTTTCATTAACAAGTCTGAGTGTATGACTTGATAAGTTTTGGAGCAATTTAAGATTTTAGTCATTTCAGATCACTTTTGAAATTCTCATCAAGTTGCAGTACAAAACTCAGAACTACAAAGCCCGCCTTCCATAATCTCATAGGAATACAAAATGCACCTGTTGCACAGTATAATGGAAGTCTTTGAGAAGTCTCATCCATATATGTGTTGTTGGGTCTGGATGAATATTTTTGGAGAGCTGTGGTAAGTCCTTTCCCCGTGTCTGGAGAAGCCAATAAGAAACTAATAGTTAAAGCCCAGCTCTACAGATGTATTTAATAAGTCTTTCAAATAAAAGGTGTTAATGTTCATAAAGGCCAAGCATTTATTAGTCACATTGCCACACCTTTCCAGTTGCAGATAACTACAATAGTTATTAAATTCTACATTCTTGTCTAGGTTTACACTAAAAAATGAGAGGTCTGGTACAGTATCAGATTTTAGGAGAAGAAATCTCAATCACAAACTACACCTGTGGTGTTTTTTTTCAAATATGGTATGCAGATCAGTTTCAGGGCAATATGAAGACTGAGCTTTTTTTTTTTACCTTTATGAATAGTTTTTATCTAAAGATTAAATCTTGTATTATAATATCTGTGGCATTATAAACTCAAATAATCCAAACTCCAACATTCTTGCCCTTGGTTAACGAGTCTTTCATAAAGATTATCCAGTTCAATTTAGAAAACTTTGGCAGGAGATGCTATTTTTGTTCTTAGAAATTTCCCAAGCCTTTTCAAATTCAATAGAGAGAATCTATTTCACTCGATTCAATTTAGTAACCTTCAGCAGACAATGTGGAAAAATCTGGAGGTTTTAGTCTCAATGTTATTTCTCTTTATTTCGAAAACTATTCAGAGGCATAATATTGTTTCCTGGGAACTGAACAGCAGGCTGGGATGTTCAGTACAAGCAGGTACAATTATAGGTTGAAATAGACACAAAAACAAATCAAAAGAGACTTTTTCTGAAGGTCTGGAAGTAGAAGTAGAACTTCTGAATAGTAACTTCTTTCAGTAGCAGCTATTTTTATTCTGTATAAAATAGATAATGGCTTTCACAGTGACATTTATTTCTCTACCACCTTGCCCCTGGATGTTTCTATCCATTTTTTTCTCATTCTGAGAAGCTTCATATCATTGTGCTCTATTATCACTGGAGACTGAACCGGCTTTGCAGGTCTGGTTAATTTCCACCGCTGTTGGATGACGCCAGTTTTATGACATTTATGGGGTTTTGTTCAAACACGTCAGCTTTGACTTTTGGGTAATGCCACTTCTGAAATTCCACAAGGATTCTCATGGACTACTGAAATACTGACTCTGTAAAAAGAAAAAAAATAAAAGATTGTTTCCAAATATTTTCCATTCCGTGACTTCTATGCCAAAATACTCGTAAAATTGCAGTCCCTGTAGAAAATCTGTTACTGAAGGACAAAGCAAGAATAATTTCTCAAGGAGCTGAAACATTTAATCTTTAAATGGCTGCTTTTAGAGTCTTACCGAGAGTCACCTGGAAAGGATAAAATAGTCCTAGGGCTGTTTTACTGCTAAGAGATGTTGTTAAGGTGTGTTAGTAGCCAGATTGAAGATGTGGCAGCTTTGGGATCAGCTGGTTTAAAAAAATGAGAAAATATTGTTTATCTCAAAGAACAAGGTTAAAGAATGTGAGCTTTGAAGTGGGTATTCAGCCTCAAACTGGAGTCCCTAACAGTATTCATATACAGTAATAAAAGGTACTTAAAGTAGCTCTCAATCTAGAGTCTGGTGACTAACTACTTGGCAGGTACTAGTAGAAACTTAGTGGTGAAGCAGTATTCTGCACCCAAGATATTATTTTCTTTGGCTTGTTGGAATAGATGTCTTTTTTCTTTTTTTTTTTTTTAATGTAGGTATTCATATGTCAGAATTGTATCTCTGATATGAAAATACTAGACTAGAAAATACTCCTACACATCTTAGTTAGAAAAGTGCCTATAGAACAAGATTGATTTGGGCTACTCTATGTCATAGAGAATGAAAGTTAAAAAGAATATTAATAGATCACAGGAATACACATACGACTTCAGAGTTACTGCCCCTCACTTGGAAATTGCTGATGCTCATCAGAGCTGCAATAACCCCTCCTTTGCACATCTTAGCTTAGAATTGTTTAAAGACCATTTGTTTCCCTTTAGATATAAAGGTACAATACAAGGTCTCTTACAGGGGCTCATCTAAGGCCTGAAGCTTCTATTACATAAGCTATAACCTCTTAGAGACAACTTAACCTGAACAATCCCTACCTTATGCTCATGCCTATCCAGGCAAAATTTTGGAAATTTGAGTTTTGAAGCTTCTCTTGAGAACATTTTTTTATTCCTAGAAGTCTCAAGATTCACAGCACTGTGAGCAAAGCTCCTTTCATGATAGGATGCTGTATTCATAAAATAAGATTTAAATATAACAAGGAGTTTGGATAAGTATATCTTAACTGCTTTTCAGGACTCATCCCTATGATGACTAGAATTGTGAGAAGTTAATCATAATAAGAGAAAGGCAGAGTGAGTCTTCAAAACAGGGTCAGGTTTATTTGCAAAGAGCGTTAAAATTGAAACAAACTACTCATTTATGAGGGCTGAAGAGAAAGTGGAACAATGTACTAAAAGGAACTGGTTAACTACCATAGGCAGTATATTACAAAAATTAAATTGTTTTCTTGGATGGAATTGCTATATCTGTTATTGGTATAAGATCAGTTAATAAGATTGGATAAAAAGTCATCTACTTCATTAGTTATTGTTATGATTTCTAGAAATCAGATTTTTCAAATGAGACCTAGAAGTATTGAGTTAAATACAAATGCCCATATTATCTACTTTAGATAGGAGAGCTGTTTTAAGTCTTGTAGACACAAACACCATTCAACTTATATAGATACTTAGGTAGGTATTTGTAGGAAAGGTGTCAAGGGGATGGAGCCAAACTCTTCTCAGTTGTGCCCAGCAATAGAACAAGAGGCAAAGGGGAGAAACACGCACAGGAAGTTCCACCTGAATATGAGGAAGAACTTATTTACCATGCAGGTGACCAAGCACTGGAACAGATAGCCCAGAGAGGTTGTGGAGTCTCCCTCACTGGAGATATTCAAGAACTGTCTGAGCACAGTCCTGTTCAAAGTGCTCTGGGATGATCCTACTTGAGAAGGGAGATTGGAGCAGATGACCCACTGTAGTCCCTTCCAACCATATCCATTCTGTGATTGTGTGAAAACACTAAAGCAAAGCATTTTCTTATTTTTACTTCAGTAACTCCAGATTTAGAGGGAAATAAATGAGACTTGAACTTATATTCATCAAATAGTAACATAAACACACAAATATTAATAAAACATTGCAACCAGAAATTGAACCAGCAGTGTTTAATAGCAATATACATTCTCAATTTTGCCCAACGGTCAAAAAACCACAATTATTTACATGCATGATCTATTTACACAGACAAAGATTTTCTGATAAAGTAAATTATTTCAGGTAATATAAAATCTTGTTCACTAAGCATATATAATAACCTGAGTAATAACAAAAATAGAAAAAATACTCTCCCCAACCCCCCCAAAAAATAAAAAAAAAGGCAAAAAAAACCCCAAACCCAAACAACCAGCTGAAACCCGAATCAGTCAGTTTAGCTCAACCTGAAACCAAAAATATCCTTTTTTCTGTTGAAGCTCTTTCTTCTCCTTCTCCTTTAGCTCCCACGCATGCTTCTGTCAGCTCTGATGTGGTGATATACTCAATGGCATTCATTTGGAAAATGGAGACAAAGAAACAGGGAAAGCATCCATTTGAACAGTGGAAAATTAAAACCTGGGAAACAGGAAAAGCAGAGAGGAACATCATAGTACCTTGAAAGTAACCTCTTTTGAAGCAAGAATGCCTTTCAGAAAATATTATCGTGAGGAGTATTTAACGACTGATATCAGTAGTGATAAAATGACATTTGATTTTAATATTAATTAACTGTATATGTTAGCAAGAGGTTTCAATATTTCCTAAAAAGACAGCTCATGAAATTACAGTGTTTCAGTTCTATGTTCATCTGATCAAGGACCCTGTTTGGAATCCTCTGTTATTTAAAATGCACCCATTATTATTGACAGGGGATTTAGGAAGACAAATTCATAAAATGCAAAGATGATAAATGAAGGAAGTGTTTGAATATGAAGATAATTACTATTTTCCTATTTTATGCTATTGGAACTATGTGCATATACCTTATCAGACTTTTGTTATGATTTTTAAAATCAATACACACTTCAAAACCAAAGAATATGAAGTTCAAGGAAATGTTGAAGTAAAAACATACAAAGCGGCTACCTTTAACAGTCTTTCTTTTTTGTGAATAATGATCACCATAATGTTTCAAAGGTTCAGTCAAAATCCTTGAGCTAAATAAAATGTCTGTCATGACCATGATCAGGTGTCACTACTTGATGAAATATATATTTGGTAATGTTTATATAAGCTGCAAGTGTAGAAACAGCACTTTGGGTTTTTTCTAAATTAATTTTTTCTCCTAATGTTTTATGAGTTTTATAAAATAGTAATTAATTTTATGCTATTTTAAACATAGTAGCTGTAATTTCATCTTGCCCTTGAAGTCAGATACGCTTAATTACATTGATCTGGCAGCTAGATAAAACAACAAAAAACCCCACCTGTTCTGGAGGTTGAAATGACACCATCTTTCAGGTCTGTTGATTGTGTTTCTAAAACTTATAAAAGCCACCTACATGCCATGTAATTATATATTTTTACGGTGAAAGTAGCTAGCTGCTCTTGTAAAGGTAGTGTTCTTTCAAAAACCCAACTTTCATCTCATTATAAAAACACATGTAAAGATTTTAGATCGTTCTTCAAAATTAGGAATCATGGCTGGATTACTAGTTGATGCATTTAGGCATTGTCTGACATCTTTTTTAGGGCTGAGGAGATTTATAGAGTAAGAACTTCATCTACTGATAAGAGTGTTGGAGTGGGATCTGCAAGCAACAACAACGTCATTGAGTCCTGAAGCAGAGCTGCTTTCCTGGGAGCTTTACACCTAGCTCAGATTTCTGCTCATAACAAACTGTTCCACAGTCATATTTGGAGCAAGCTGTGCTGATTTCACTTCCCAGGGGAGGCAGCTATAACAGGTTGTGGGCTTTGCTCTGAGAACATTGCAGAGCTGTACAGCTTCCTCATCATTTTACTATATGATGTACCTACTGTGCATAGATACATAGAAGACATTGCAAGATAAGTTTTTCTCTTAAACTGCTTTTCTTAGTGAATTTTGATCAGAGGTCTCCGGTATTTTCATGAACTGCTACCTCCAGCTTCTTTTCTTTCTGTTTCTACATTCATTGAAAAACAACCGTAGTCAAATAGCGTTTATGTTATTTTAATTTCTATTCCTTTTAGATGCATTATTTTGACAGGAAGAAATAACATCCCTTCAGGGTAGCTGAACTGAAAAGATATGCAATAATTCCTCATGTTAAAAGGATTTAATTTTAATAAAAAATTATGGTATTCATAATCTGAGCATTTGTGCATTAGCATATATTTTGTTTGCATTAAAATATATGATTAGAGAAATTGACTAGTGTTGTATGGAATAATCAGTTTTCCATAAGAATAAAAGAGTTTAGTTAATAGCCCTTTACCAAGAAATGGGCTACATAGGACTCTGAGTCCAGAACCCCATTCTGATGAAGTGAAAATGTTGTTTATGTTCTGACCAGTATAAATCAGCATGTTGTTTTACTGACTTGTCTTATTTTCATCCTAGACAGATTCTTTTATTTGAATTACATAGCTGCCAGTGAACTGGTGGAATAGATTTAATGCCTGTATTCACAGGGCATGAACATTATAAAAAATAATCAAACTAGTTTTAGTTTAGCAACTTTCCCTCCACTGCACCAGCTCAGAGAAGGACCTCCACTTCTTTTAGCTATGACAGTTCTGAAAAGTTGTAGCAAAACTAGAATTGTGACAGCAGGCAAAGAGGTTGTAGACCTATTTGAAAGGCCTCAGACGCAATAAAGAAATGGCAGAAAAAAGTCAAAAAGCATGTAGAACCAATTCTGTTAGCTCAGGTCAAAGATACAACTGTCTTGTCTATATTAGCAACTAAAAATTTTACAAAGATAGGAGGCTAAATTAAGTAGGTATGGTAGATTTCATGCATTGTCAACCATACCCATTCATGTCTTGGAGGCTTTTTGAGCCATACCTCACTTTTGTGGATCTTTGGATTTCTCTTCCACACATCTAGTCCATCCTTGAACTAGTTTAAACTTTCAGCTTTCCAGAGTGGATGTTCCAGAAGGAATCACAACATTTATTTTTATTGTTGTTATTGTTATTAATTATTTCTGATAACTTAGTTTGATGCCCTTAATTATTTTGTTCACTCCTTTACAACCTCTTTGATTTTGTAGACCTGTATCATATCTCCTTTTATTGGTTTATGGTCCTAGTTCATTAAGTTGTTTCTTTTGGATGTAAGAAAGTTCACTCTTATGATTGATACACAGACCTTCTTGGACCTTAACTTTCAAACTATCATTATGTCCCTGAGATAGGGAGCCAGTATTTAAGTAGCAAATGAAAGATAAATTTATTCAATGACACAATAATTTTCTATGTTTTGTACTTCATTTGTCTTCTAATCATTCATGACATACAATTTTTTTTGTTTTATTCTATTTACTTTCTGTAGGACCAGTTGGAGAAAGTTTGATAAAGAATAAAGTTATTGAAAAGATATGGAAGAGCATGCGGTCTTCGTGGTTTAACAAAGGTTTCTTTGGCCAGAAGATAATGACATGTATAAATATGGAATTTTTAGATTTCCTGACAGTAAAGGAACAGTTCTAGGGACATCAGATCATGTTCAAACTTTCAGATTATGGATTGTAATTATGTTTCATACTTTGCAGAAATGACAGGTTGCTGCAGCATTTGAATGCAGAAAGAAGACTGCTGTATCTGGCCTGACCCTGACAGTCCCGTGCATGAGTTGTGGATCAGGACCCTTAATGGTTGCTTTGTGGATGATGATACTGCTTCAGAAGCTATCCCATTCTCACGAATTATAAAATATTGCAAAGCTATTGCATTCTGAGGAGTTCAAGTCTGTTGACAACCTGATATTATCCAAACTGCATCAGAGCAGAATCAGTAGCAATCCACTTTCTTAGAAAGGATACTGCAGTATTGCTAGCAGGTGTTTTGAAAAATGTCCCAAGAACTCATTAAGCGTCAACTGATATTTACAGGTGTTTTCCTCCCCTCACGAGTAAAGGATATACACAATATTAATAATATTTTGATTAATAGATTATAAATGTTCCTTTCTTGCCCTAAAATTGCTCAAACAGTGTAAGCAGGATTTAAAATAGTGTCCCCGGAATGCAGTGTTTTTAAAACTGTTGGTCTTGGAACAGTTGTCTAAAGCTTGTTCTATAGAGCTCTCTCCACTTGTACTGTTCCTAAGGTACCTTTCCTTAGATGCCCAAAACGACACCTGAAAAATATATGGATTGAGAAATGTGATGCACAAGGCAATATTAAAGCAAGAGTTTACTAGCTGGTTCTGCTACTGTAGCTTTTGCAGATTTGAAAACTCAACTTGAAATATGATGTGGTAGACACTAATAACCTGACTGCTGGACAACTGATATAAGTTCTTCTTGTCAGTGGATTACACATCTGTAGACACAACAGGGCTTATTACAATAATTACATACTTCAAAGAAGTACTGTAAGGTTTTAATCCTCTGAAGGTTTAAAGTGTAATTGTTTTAAATATTTGCAAACAAATAGGATTGCACATATATTCATCAAAACATTTTGTTATGGCTTCCGTGTAAGTACACTTTTTGATATATACTGCATCCATGCTGTTTTTCTGAGGAGAAAATTAGTCTCAGAATGTTCAGTTGGAGTTGGATAGGTAAATGACTAGTTTTTTAGTCCTTTTAGTGGGTTGACCATTGCTGGATGCCAGGTATCCAGTAAAGCCACTCTTTCACTCCTCTCTGCAATTCTGCAGCTGGACAGAGGAGAGAAAATAGAATGAAAGATTCATGAGTTAAGAGCTGGGAGCGTTCACTTACTGATCACCATCATGGACAAAACAGACTCAAAGTGGGGATATTAATTAAATTTATTACTAACAGGATCAAAGAAGAGTGAGAAGTAAAATAGTCTTGAAAACACCTTCCCTCCACCCTTCCTTCCTTCTATCTTCTCCCCCTGATCAGTGCAGGGGGTTGGGGAATGGGGTTTATGGTCAGTTGTTGTTTCTTCCATGGAGTCTCTTCCATTGAAGACTTCATGAACCTCTCCGGTGTGAGTCCATGTCACGGGCAACAGTTCTTCACAAACTGCTGCCATGTGGGTCAGTTCTCTGTGGGGTGCTGTCCTTCAGGCACAAGCTGTTCAAGTGTGGGTTCCCCACAGGGCCACGTAAGCTCCTCTCTCTGTGAACTGCAGATCTCTGCCAGGACCCTGCTCCAGCATGGACCTCCCAGAGGGTCATAGTCTCCTTTGGGCATCCATCTGCTCCAGCGTGTGCTCCACTACAGGCTGTAGGTGGATCTCTGAACCCCTGTGGTCCTCCATAAGCTGCAGGGGAACAGCTGCCTCACCATGGTCTGCACCACAGGCTGCAGGGGAACCTCATTCTTAAAGAAGTTATCACAGAGGCATTACTATCACCCCTGATTGGCTTGGCCTTGGCCAGCAGCAGGTCCATCCTGGAGCTGGCTGGCATGAGCTCTACAGGACACGGGGAGAAGCTTCTGGCAGCTTCTCAGTCTCCCCTGTACCCTCCCCTGCCCCCTTCAAAACCTGGCCACAGAAACCCTGTACAGTCCTAAACAGGAGTTGAATTCTGGGTACTCGGAATTCTTGAAAGATGGAGATTTCTGACATGAAACTTCTTATAAAAGAAGGGACTATCATGAGAACACCTGCTATCCAGATTTGTTAATGAGAAATTGAAATAAATGAGCTATAGTAAATGGTTAGTAAATGGGTAAGCCACTAGCTCTCCCTATGAACAATATGACTTGATTAGCAGGAATAGTAAAGAAAGAAATCTCTGGGTTTTTTCAGAGCCATGTATGATAAGCTACTCCCAGGTCAATCAGAAGGGCCCTTATTCTGGTGGGGAGCTTTCAGAAAGTCTTCTTTCTACAAAGTAATTTACCTTTCAGAGGGAAGTAGTTAATAGCAATCACTTCAACAACATTGGAAAATTACATTATTTAAGACCCTATAAAGCTGGAAAAAAATCAGAGTTCCACTTCAAGGAGACGAATAATGATGTTTTTCAGACTACAACTTCACATTTAGCTCCTGCTGCTGTTTTGTATCTTCTCAGGCTCTCTGGGAATTTTTTGTATGAGAAAATAGTTGAGCAGTTCACATTTAGACAAATATTACCTGACAGAACATTCAGGCATTATGCTTTTGTAGGAATTTTCCACTTTCCTTATTTCTCAGTCTGCCCTGGGAGAAGATATCAGTATCCAATATCACATTTAATAAAAGAACCATGCTAAGTAGAACACACAGTTGACACTGACATCAAATTGGTTTTTTACTGGCACTACAGAGGTAGTCTGGTATAAGAGAAATATATTATAATAATAAGGGTTATATTGCTGAAGTGCTCTAGTTTTCTTTTATATTAGAGAGAATTTCTTCGGTGTTCCCTGTGAATGGGGAAGCTACTTTTTTATTCAAGGTTTCATAAATTGCATACTGCTAATCCAAACCAAGTAGTTTGTGGCTTGGCTTTCCACAGGGAATTGCTCAAGAGCATCACTGCTCCTGTCACCCCATTAGAGATATGGAATGACAATTATGCACACAGTATCTAATACATACACAGTGTCTGGGTCCATATACTGAGGATTTTGAGGAAGTTTCTATCTCTGTTGTTTGACACATTAGTAATTACAGCAACTTTTGGTGTAATCTTTTTATGAGTATTTTCACTATTATCATCTAAACAAGCTCAAAATATTCAGAACAATAGAAATTCAGGCTCTTTATCTAAGAATAAGTAAGCTCAACATGGAATTATTTGGGATTAATATACCTTTCTAATTAGAGCAGCAGAGGATTTATTAAAAATTAGCATTGTTCATCAAAAGACAAGCTTTGTGGTTATGGATTTATAAATGGTGTACAGCTTTTAGCTAGGCCTGTTAGTGGCACCAAAAAAACCACTTCTGCTTTGCAAAAACTATTAACCAACTAAGCCTTACAACTCTGTTATTTTGTCTTTGTTGGAAAAAAATAGAAAGTAATACAGTCATTAATGTAGAATGATTAAAATGGTTTATTTTAAACACAACTGTCATGATTTAGACTATTTTGAAATAAGCTATGAGAGTGAAGTTGTGTGTGATGCTGCGCATAGTTTTTATTAAATATATTTAGATACTGTTATCAACAGCTACTGGTGTATGCTGTAAAGACCAACCCCTTATGAGAGTAGTAATGGTGCTGTTTCCATTGCTATTAGACTATGTCGTCATGTGACTTTAGGTATGTAAAGGCCTAAGGATTTGCCTGGCCTTGTCTAGACTTGTCTGGACTTATTTTAGCTCTTCTTACCTTAAACAGTAAATTGTGCAGTAGTTAAGTGGCTAGAGTTTAACTTGCCTTAACTGGCTTTATTTTAGATTTATACTACTAGATAGTTTTATCCAGAAGAAATTATACCATATAATGTAAATGTCTAAAAAGGCCAAAATTTTGAGTCTAACAACTGTTAGGCACAAATCTCAGAATAGTCATAACAGTTCTTCTCTGAGCAGATGCCCTCAAGTCAACAAATATTTCTCCTGTTCACAGGAAAAACTTTAGTTTACAGAACGGTTTGCTAGGAAAGGTGCACAGCTGAAGCTGCTGTGATCACTGAACTTTGCCAGAGCACATGTGTTCACCAGACATGGCTGATAATGCTTTAAAACTGTGACTATTGCTGAAATGAAATTGCAAAGCTGCACAGCTGCTTCTGTGTCCTGCCAAAAATATCACAGAGTGGGAACAGTGGCTCTTCTGGCAGATCTTCTGGCTTATTCTGATCCAGTACCTCCTCTTCCTCACCTGGTCTTTGATATTTTTTTTCTGTGTTCTTGAGACAGCTGCAAGTGGCCAAACATCCTGGACTTCCCTGATACTGAAGAGAGAAATAGAAGATAGGGTTCCTCTGGGAGAAGGGCAGGTGGCAATGGGCAAACATAGAGATTATTTTAATAGATTTTTCACAGCCATGAAGGACTTAGGGGGAGAGAAGGAAATAATTGCCTTTGCTCTGAGCAGATCAGTTAAATCACATTACCTTCCTCCCCAATTTCTCAGCTAGGAAAACAAAATCCTGGACAGCACTGATAGTCCTGTAGTGCCAGTCTTAGCCAAAACATGCACTGAGGGTTATTTGCTGCATGCACAGGACCACATTATGCCCAAAGCAAATTAAATGCCCCAGGCACACACAACAATGAATTTCTTCTGGTGATGTCTGAGAGGAAGGAAAGGTGATATAGAATACTTGAGGCAGATTAAATGTCAAATCAGGATGGAGGTTATAGGTATATTCTGACCTTTTTTCTTATGGATTTAAAAAACTCAAATAAACACCAGTTAGTCTGAACAAGATTATTTTAGATTTCATGAGATTTCCCTGCTCAGCTCTCCCCAAGGCACTGTTTGCCAGCCAGTAATCAAGGACTGACACAGATGTGTTGGCAAGCAACCTGAGTTGGTTGACCAGAAATACTCATGCAGGCTCCTTCTTCTACCCTTGAACAGCTGTTACCTACACAGGCAATCCTGTACCACTGCTGCAGTTTGAAAAGCGAACAACTGCTTGCTCTCTGGTCACACAGGACTTGGGAGCAGCCAGATGTATCCTTTAGCTCTCATTAATTTTTGGTTCTTAAGAAATTTATAGGGAGTGTAAATAAAACGCATGTAGTACGGACTGTTCAGCAAATGGTTGGGTTTTAAGAGTCTTAAGGAAGCTTCTCTGTCTTTTTAGTCTTGAGAGAAACAGAAGTACTTACATTCTTTTTTACTTTTTTTCTGACTACTCCTTTAAGTGGTATACATCCCATGCCTCATTCAAGATAGGTTACGGTTACCTCCATCTCTCTGTAGTAGAAGGACACAGAGCATTTGGACCCTGTCATAGCTAGAGCAGGACTCTAAGAATGTGCAGTATCTTACAAAGTATAACCCAGGCCAGGTCTTCAAATCTGCAATAACCATCTCCTTTGGCAGGAACTCACCAGTTTTTTCAAATTATTTTTAGGTCCATAATGATGGAGAACCCTATATCCCACAATGTGTTGATGAGACCTTGTTTTTTTCAGAGAAGTGTTTTCTTAGACTTTTCTTCATTTTAAGAATTGCCATTAGTAATAATTCCTATTAATCAATAATATATGAACCCCTTCCTATTTCCATCTTGCCTTTTCTAAGAAAAACATTTAAAAAATGAAAAAAGCTTGAAGTAAAAATTTTCAGCATTTACCCTGATCCTTTCTATCTGTTTTTGTAATATAATGAATAGCACAGGAAAGTGTCATTGAGAAACAGGTATTTCTTCAGCTTTAGAGAGGTGAAATTAAATCTGTCCCAGTATAGTGACCAGGTAACAAAACCTGTTCGACCTCCAGCTACAACACTGGGTGAACAATTCTCAACCTTGTATTTGGGAACTTCTGCATATCAAGCATCTCAGAGGAGAACCTGTTGTTATATAAGTCTGAACCTGACTTTAAATTGTGGGAGTAGCAGCTGGGAGTTAATCTCTTACTTACTCTGCCTCAGTCATTTCTACACATAAGCGTAAGCTTTATGAACTTTCCCGAAAGAATTGACAAAGCTGAAAAGGATAAGACAATCAGGAACCAGAACTCAAACCTGAGCTGATAGTTTGGGTATGGTCTTACTTGAGCATGTTCTCTTTGGATTATTCTTTGAAAATAATGCTGTTTTCATGATGTCAAGCTTTTCTGTTCTCAACTGTACAAGGTTTTTTTGTGATGTAAAAGCATATCCCAGTTAGTTTCAAAAATTCATTCCTGTCTTTTATGAGAATAGGGAAGAAAGGATAGGAAATTTAGCTTTAGGATGTTGAATGTGTGCTTATGTGTTGATAATCCCAAAGTACAGACCATGTTTTTTAATTTTGCTTTGGTATAGAAAGAAAATCTTTCATAGCTACTGAAGCTACTTTTGAAAAGCTTGGTTATGACAACAACTGGAAAACTCTCAAACTGTCAAAGTTGTGAGATTTTTTTCTGTGATAACAAATGCATAGGTACCCTGGATATGCTTCAAGTTTCATTTGAGTAAAAGGTAACAAAGGCATTCCTTTTCCCTCTGGAAAGGAAAAAACTATGTCTAGCTGCCATAAAAGTAATACAACATTGACCTGTGGTTTTGGCATCTTCTTTCAGTGGCTGTCTCTTCTCCTGTTATCAGACTTTTTTTTTTTTGTTTCCTTTCCTATATACCAATTATAATAACTTCCTGCACTCCAACATGTTGTCAAATTGCCTAATGCTTTTCTGAGTAGCTGCTCAGTAGGGATACCTATTTTGAACATCTTCAATCCTGAGGTTCTCTGAGTCATTCTCAAAAAACAGCTGGAGTTGGTATCCATGCTATTGTCCTAAATAAAGATATTGGAATAGAGTACAATCTGAAATATATGTGAGGGAACAAAAGAAGATAAGGTTAAAATCTCCAGAGAGTCATACCTCACAGGCTATATTACATTACTGGTATGCTGTGAATTACAATATTTACATGGGTATTGCACTAAAGTTTAATGTTCAGCCTTTTTTTCTGCCATGTAGCAAACTTGTAAAAAGACGTATGAAAACACTAATTTTATTAGTGTCATCTTCCTCTTGCTGTGTATATGGCAATAAACCAGAACTTATTCTGATGGCATTATCAGCCATAAGCATTACAAATTGACATATTTCCTAGTATGCTCAGCATTATAATGAATGTTGCACAGTGCACATTGATATTCAACCACTGTAAAATGCTTTCATTAAAGGACATTTTACTCTGCCTTCAGTAATGTAGAAATCTAACAAAGAACGATACCCAGACTTTTAGCTTGATATGTCAGTTTCTATTCATAAACATTAGTAAAATGTACTTGTTCTAATAACATTTGGAGGCAACAAAAATAAGCCAATCTGTGCTTCTGGATAGCATCTAAAAATATAAAAAAACACACTGAAGACTCTTTATTCTGTACACTTCCTCTTCATTTTAAGAGATGTTTAGTGTTCTTCAAGCCCAAACTGTTGTTCATCAAGACTTATAAAAATTGTTCATATATAAAAAATGTATTACATTATTTCACCTATTTGATAAACCCAACCTCCAAGCATATGTCACAGTCTTGGTCTTCTTATCCCCTCATCTAATAAAGATTTTTGATTCATCTTTCATGATAGCATAGAAAGTCCAGTTTTTGTAAATTTTATGGTGGAAGAAGAAATTTGAAACAAACCAGAGATTTTTTGTTCAACCTAAATGTTGGGTTTTACTCTATACAGCCGGATGTTTTGAACTGGTGTAGTAGCAAACTGACCTTGCAGGGAGTTTATGCACTAGCCCCAGGACTTCTTGAAACAATGGGCTGATGAAGATGCCTAAATTTGACACTTGCCAAAGTAAATAGCTGTTGCCAAGTTGAAAGGCACGCTTATTTATTTACTTACTTATTAGCTTATAATCTATAATAAACTTAAGAAAAGGTAAGAGTAACAATTTTATATTGTTGTTTCATTGACGACACTAACAACTGACAAGTACAGTCAAATTCTTCTCTAAAATAGAAGGGGTTTGGCCTTTAAAAAAAAATAATTACACTTAGACACTAATTTCACCTAGAGGGTTGGACCAAGAATATAGATCATGAAATTATTGTAATTGCTTCACGTACAGTTTGAAATTGAAGAAGGAGATAGTAAGATGACTGTCCTGCAATGAATCTGTGCAAAGAATTAGATTCCTGTGCAGGGATAAGCATGAAAGAAAAAATAGTCATTTGGCTCGTAGGTCAGAACGAACTGTGCTGGCAGTAGAGGTGCAAAGGACAGAAATAAAGAGGAATGAGCTCACCTTTATATCTTCTTTTCTATATCTTTATTCTTTTACTGTCAACAGTTTGTTTCAAAGCACCTCCTTTTCTCATGCTGCTGCTTCAAAGGGACATGTTAAACATCTAGTGCCATCATCTGATTCTGTAGTTCAGACAACAGAATTCCCTGCAGTAGGTCAGAAGCAGGGGGAAGTTTTAGTTATAAAAAGTGCCTCATAGGGTCCTAACACCTGCAGCATCAAATTGTATAAATAGAACTAGAAGCAGAACCCTTGACTCCCAGTGGGATCTGTTCACTACACACATATGTCCTTTTATTTGCTTGTCTAGCCCTAGTAGTTTTCTAAATGCTTCTCTCCAAGACAAAGAGTAGAACATACTTTGATGACTTCATGACAAAGGTATTCTGCTGTCTTGAAAGACATGCAAGGTAGAAATTCTGCAAGATAAAGAAGGCCAAGAGCTGAGGTCTACCTCTATGCCAAACTCCTTTAGAAATAACACACAACAACATTGTCTTTATCACCATTTTCATCATAAAGGATTGGTGCCAATCAAGTTAATGCAAGAATATTAGTCTTTCTGTCACTTCAGGATGTAATGAAAAGGAAACTCCATAGACTGATAGGTCTTCCTCATTCCAGCTACAGGCAGGGAGAAAATGGGAAGTTAAGCCAGACAATCACATTAAGCCTTTTTCTTTGTTTTGGTTTGTTTGGGGATTTTAATTGCCTTTTATGATCCTGAGAGTTTTAACATTCTCTTTTTGAGATGCTTAGTTCTCTGTCTACTGCAGAGGAAGTCCAGCTTTTGAATCATGCGTCTACCTCCTACTCGGTTCCTTAGATTGAGGTGTTGTAGTGCCTTACTTAGTGCAAAGCGCTCAGAAAAGCACCTAAATAGATCACTTTTGAAAACTAATAGAATTAGACACTTTTGCATGATAAAAAAGAGCTTCAGAAAGCTACCACTATGATGTTTAACTTCAGAAGGAAAACCATGTATATTAATAAAATAGTAAGAAAGAAACTGAAGGAAGTTAATATCCATGAATTCTGTCAGACAGGCAGCATAAAAATAAAAACCATGTGTGAAGCAAAGTCTCTAAAGAAACCTATTTAAAGTCTAAAAATAGCCAGTAAACATCTGAATGTAGTGGATTATTAAAAATTAAAAAATCCACCCCAAAGCAATGACAACAAAAACAACATCAAAAAAACCATGAAAACTCAGCAACATACAAACCCTCAACAAAACAAAACAAAAAACCCCAACAGTCATTCAAAAGACAAAATTTGGGTCCAAATCAAGAAAGTAGGAGAAAAGAGAATACATGATGGTGAGCTAAATGTTGCAGTTTTGAAGAAGTGTTTAGCAGTGACCTACTAATAGCATTAAAACTTCCTATAGAGGATTTTTAAGCACAGGAAGTCAGGAAGATGGTCATAGGTTCAGTGAGGGCCCAAAGATGATACAGGTGCTAAAAAAATACTTAAGGGTGAAATGTCTGTAGCAGAACAGCTAAAAATGTAGTATATTTGTTCTACTAATGTGTCTCCATAATGATTTTTTATTAAGAAACTGTCTCAAATTGAAGTGTCAGTAAATGACTATAAAGATAAACCAATAAATAGATTAATTAGAAATTGACATGAAGAGATGGTATTCACCCAGGAATGCTAAAGGCAATCAAATATGAAATTGATAACTACCAGTTCAAATCAGGACAATGAAAAGGATCAAATAAGACATCAATTTTAAGAGTTCAGGAGAGAACTAGGAAATGAACTAGGAAAGAATTAGGAAATCTGACTTAACTTCAGGCAAACTGTGAAGATTGGAACTTGCAGAGGGAAAAGGAGATTGAGGGAGAGAGAGAGAGAGAGAGGGAAAAGTAGAAAGAATCAATGAAGACTCTATACAGAGCAGTCTTTCTATCCAAAAGCAATGCAGTACTCTAAAAAAAAATCAATGGCTACTTTGAGAAAGTTCCCAGACAGTGGAACTTGATTCTATTTAATGAATAAACTGTTAGAATATTCTATGGTAAGCTTTAGACTCCTGCCAACTTATCCTTGTCCTGTTCACAATTAGAAAGGTAATACAATACAAAGACCATTCTCAATATTGAGCCACATGTTTTGGAGAATATGAAAAGTAAACTGGGCCCAACTCTTCAGCTCAAGTGTCGGAGAACATCTGTAAGCACATTAAATATGTTGGTATTAATACATCCTTTGAGTTTGAGGCTAATGAAGATCCCATCATTGGAATGTACATGCATTACAGGGTTTTAATGAGGTCTTCTATCCAGGTACCCTAAAGATATGGGACCTTTTAAGGGAATCCAAAAATGAGTATCTGTCCCTGGAGTTAATAGAAGGGATCAGAAGAAGGGAACTGGTCCTAACTGGACATACATAATGACAGAATTTAATTTCACTGCAACTGATATAGGAAATATTTTATGTTATTTGGGATAGTTTAATAGCGATAAAAAGTTTCCGAGAGCCACTAAGAAGGCAGAAAAACTCTTTAGTGTTACTGTACATCAATGAATGATAATTTAGGTTGGAAAAGACTCTATCCTCCAAAGAAACCTCAAGTCATTGATACATGTAAGAATGTTATTAGGTCTTTGCATCTTTAACATTAACTTTGCTTACAAAGATCATCAAGAAGAAAATTGCTGTTTTCAAAATAGCATTTACAATAAACATTAATGACATAGTGTCACTTTGGCTGTAAACACAGTTAATACTGTGCTTGCTATTAAAGCCTCAAAACAATAGAAACTGAAAAAGACTATTATGCATCAATACTGGAAGTATGGCTCAATTGTGTAACATGAAATTCAACTAAATTTGAGGAGGAACAGTGGTGCACAAAACAGTACAAGAAAATTTCATACTCACTATTAAATCTTGTGATTATATACAGAGGTAAAAAACTTTCAATAAATAAAAATCGCTATTAAATAATTAATAAATATTTCAAATTCTAGCAATAAAAATTAAAATTTAAATGTATATAATATCTCATCCAAAAGATATAGTAGAAAATAAAAAAAAATAATTCATAATGTGAATTTGAGCACAAAATTCCTAGATTCTTTTTTTGCCCTTTGAAGCCAGACCATTACACAATTAGCAAAGATCCTGCTGACCGCAAAACCCTTCTGTTTCTTCTGGTATTTTTCTTCAAAATATACTTGCATGCCAAGGCATAAAAGCATAAGGAAAAGGCCATGCATAAATCAACTTTACTTTCTAGGTTTTGTCAGCCAGCACTGTAGGGATTGCTTTGAGGTTGCACCTGGACAAAAAAATCTTCTAAGACACATTGATCATCCTAGTTTGTCTGAACTCATTTTAATTCTATACATTTCTTCTATTTTTTTCTGTGTTAATAAATTCCACAGTTAAATTCTGAGTTGTGAGAAACAATTCTTTCTTTGTAAATTAAACCTTTTGCCAGATGTTATAATATTTGGTTCTTGCATTCTAAGAAATGGTATTCCTTTTTGTATTTCATTCATTTTATTATGTATCTGTTGTTTCACTTTGCTGATTTTTTTCTCTTCAGGCTGAAAACACCAGTCCATCTAGTGCTTTACTAATTATCCTTTTTGAGGTGGTCAAATGAAAAATGCACCTCTTTCTTAAGATTGATGAAAAATATAAGATTTATAGATATTTATACACTTAATCTACTGTAATTTGTCTGGATAAAAAACTGGGTGCATGGCAAGGCCCAGAGAGTGGTGGTGGATGCTATATCCAGTTGGCAACTAGTCACCAGTGGTATTTCCCAGGGCTCATTACTGGGGCCAGTCCTGTTTAATATCTTTACTAATGATCTCGCTGATGGGATAGAGTGTACCCTCAGTCAGTCTGTGTGTGACACTAAGCTGGGTGGGAGGGTTGATCTGCTGGAGGGTAGAAAGGCTATGCAGAGGGATCTGGACAGGCTGGATTGATGGGCTGAAGTCAGTTGTATGAGCTTCATTAAGATGAAGTGTCAGGTCCTGCACATGGGTCACAACAACTCCATACAGTGCTACAGACTTGGGGAAGAGTGGCTGGAAAATTGTGTGGCAGAAAAGGGTACAGGAATGCTGGCTGACAGGAGATGAATATGAGCTAGCAGTGTACCCAGATGGCCAAGAAAGTCAATGGTATCTTGACTTATATCAGAAATAGTGTGGCCAACAGTACTAGAACAGTGACTGTCCCCTTGTACTTGACACTGGTGAGGCCACACCTCAAATCCTGTGTCCAGTTTTGGTCCCTGTGTGACAAGAAGGATATTGAGGTGCTGAAGTGGGACCAGAAAAGAGCAATGAAGCTGGTGGAGGGTCTGGAGTACAGGTCTTCTGAGAAGCTGATGAGGGAGCTGGGGGATGTTTAGCCCAGAGAAAAGGAATTTCAGGAGGACCTTATACCTCCCTACAGCTGACAGGAGGTTTTAGAAAGGTGGATGTTGGTCCCTTCCCCAAGTAACAAAAGGTAGAACAAGAGGAAATAGCCTCAAGTTGTGCCAGGGTAGGTTTAAGAGGGATATTAGGAAAAATGTCTTCACCATAAGAGTTGTCAAGCACTGGAACAGGCTGCCCAGGGAAATGTTTGAGTCACCATGCCATTTCTAGGATGTGTAAATGTGTTACTTAAGTACATGGTTTAGTGGTTGACTAGTCAGTGTTAGGTAGTGGTTGGGCTCAATAATCTTCAATGTCTTTTCCAACTTCAATGATTCTATCACTCTATAGTTGGTTTTCTGTGACAATAATGTCATACAAAATATGCCACAAGCACTACATAATTGTTAAGTTTGCTGTTCTTTAAAATAAAAGATCTAGCATCTGATCCATGTGGCTAATTACATTCTTTTATTTTCTGGGTCTATCAGCCAGTTTTTGTGTAGGAGCATAGGAATATTTTAATCTATCATTTTTGTCACTATCTGGATGATAACTGAACTGTCACAAGCAGTCAGTGCTGGAGTTTAATAACCTCAGGATAGAAAAAATAATCATTTGCAACACTTACACAAGTATTTTTTTGTTTTCCTATTTTTAATCCCTTTTCTGAATCCAAAGACGATTCCTCTTCCTTCCTTCCTTGTGTTTTCATCTTACTGCAACTATTTTCTTACTTCACTATTTCATCTTTAACTGATCAGTGTTATCAAGCTGTAATCCAATTCTACTGTGGGTCTTGCTCTCAGAAATATTTTTTTAGCAGCAGATCTTGTAACTCTTTCTGCAGCACACAATTCACCTTCACTTCATCCTCTTGCAAACAGCAGCTTCTGACTTCTTCTATCTAGTATAGCACATCAATAAAGGAAGAGTTCTTTCCAAAAATCACAAACAGAAGTGAGAAAAATGAAAACTAAATAGACTAACTGGTAATATTTCTCAGCCATGAAAGACAATGCAAGACTTGTCAAAGGGCATATTTCACATCATTACCCTCATCTCATCAAACCTGTCTGTCATATCTTTCTCAAAAATTAGCTTTAGAATTTTCATGAATTGACAATACAACATAGTCCTTAATGATATGCAATATAATTGCCTGAAACTTTCTCACAGATAAGAAACTTTGGACTGATACCCTCTCTACTAATAAATTGTGCCTTCCGAAGACATTGCATAAAAAATGTATTTGGCCCATTGTGGTTTTCTTCTCCAGGAAATGACACTTATAATTTTGCTAGAATTCAAAGCTAAGTCCAACTGAGTCAAGTTGTACCTAGAAACTGCCTTTTAACAGCAACTCTTAAAATGAGAACAGGAGCATATTTTGCAGTGATAAAAAAAGACAGACCAATTACAGTGAGCTTTAATTTTTATAGGTAAATTGCACACAACAGATTTTATTAGTTCTAAATTAATGATTGTTATCAATCTGTCCTTTTAATATTTCGTGTCTGCTAAACCAGCACTCTTCAGTTGATTAATATCTACCAACTTTCATAGACAACCATAATATAAAACATAACAGCAGGAACAGCAATTGTACTATAAATGCAAATCTAGTACTAACAGAAGATGCTAAATTCATTACTTATGCAATTTTTGAGTTTTAAAGAGACTCACTCCATGGTATAACAAATTACTAAAGCAAATGCTATTTTATTGGTGATGTAATAATAAATGAAGCTTAGAAATTATTTCATAGGTCACAAAATCCAACGTCTGCCAATGAAAGATTGCTAACAGAATTTTTTTCTGTACAATTTAAATGACAAAAGTTCTTGAAATATTTCCTTAATTCCTAGAGAAACAGTTTTAAAACACAGATGACTGATCAAAAAACAACGTAAACTGTACTCCCTATTCTAGTGTAGTTCTTCTCATATTAAGAAAATGTACATTCCCCATTAAGGCTTCATTTGGCTCAGTTCAAACAGTCTACTATGAAGTCTCTAATTAGCAGAAGCACAGAATCAAGGAAAAGTTGAGATTGGAAGGGGCCTCTGGATACCATGAAGTCCAACTATCTTGCTCAGAGCAGGACTGGATCAACCAGGTTTCCCAGGTCTCTGTCCTCTTTGGTTTTGAATATCTTGAGGGATGTGAATTACACAGCCTTTCTGGACAACCTCTTCCAGTGTTGAACTTATTTATTCTTGTACTGGTAGTGGGCTGAGAAGAATCTGGCTTCCACTGCTACATTCCCTCCCATCATATATTATAAAAATTGGCAAGATCTGCACCCCCTTTACAGGTCCCCAAACCTTCTCTTCTCCAGACTGAGCTGTCCCAGCTTTCTCAGGCTCCCTGTGCATGGAAGATGCTCCAGTCCAGTAATCATCTTTGTGGTCTTACACTGGATGCTCTCTGGTATGTTCACGACTGTCTTCTGCCAGAGAACCCAGAAATGGACATGCTCATTCATGCTGAGCAGAGGAGAAGAATCACCTCACTGTACCTGTCAGCAATGCTTTTCCTGCTGTTTCATAGAATGCTGTAGCCCTTTCTTGCAACTGTGGTACACTTGTGTTTCATGGTCAAATTTTTTTTGCAAAGCTGTTTTGCAGGCAATCAGCCTCTCGTGTTTGCTGGTGTGTGGATTTATTCCTCTTCAGGTACAGGACTTGGAACTTTTTTTTAGTTAGGTTTATGGAGTTTGTCTTGGCCCATTTTTTCAGCCTGTTAGGATTCCTCTGAATGACAGTGCAGTCCTTTGGTATTTGAGTTGCTCCTTGCCAATTTTTTATCATCTACAAACTTGCTGAAGGTGAATATAAAAGACAGATTTTCAAATATGTGGAACACAGTGATTCAGCAAGGACCTTGCTGAAAATTTGCACTCTTTTTAATTTAAGCGTTAATGAGGCAGGCACCGTTTAAGCAAGTCTGTTCCTTTTGGTTTAGATTCTTGGATAACTGTAATCCAATTTATCCACTGCTTACCAAAGATCAGGACATACTTTAGAAACTGCATATGCTCAGAAAAACTTGTCTCTAAGGTCCTAAATGTAAGATTCAGTTTCCTGGACAAATATTCATCTCCCATTTTCCAATGTCTGTTTGTCCAAGGTGTTCTCTTAGGGCTGGCAGATATGATCCAAGCTATCAGCTGCCAGATTTCAACACGATTCTAGAAAGGCAAGTAGAAATCAAATGGGGCAATCTAGCATATATAAATCAGCACTAAATAAAATTAAAGAGGCAAATAAATCCTGTTTAAAGCATCCAAAGTATCTCAGAGTCCATGGTAGGTTAGCTGGTATTTTCCAAAATCAGTCTTGAACTAAGCTCTGAAGCTCTTCTTAAGTGATTTGATGAATGATGGTCTTGTATTTTGGAATGGAATCTAAAGCCCCTAATTTCCTTGTAGAAAATATAAAATATGGTTAGGGATCTCAACATTGTGTTTCATGAAACATTTCAAGGAATATAACTTTCATCTCTGAAAACGTGTTCTGAGTTCTAAGCTCCAAATGTCTTTAGGTAAGATGGAGTAGACAGAAACCAGTTGAGTACTTCACTTTTTGGGTTATAGCATTTTCTCTTTTTTCATTTTGTCTCTTACTCAATGAATCCTAAATTCTGTTTTGGAATTGTGGTGTAAGAGGAAAGTTACAAAATAGGTAAGTATTGTGTGATCTGAATAAAAATTTTTGTATGGTTGTACACGTAACTTTCTTTTAAGAAGTTAAACATATGAACTGAACTCCTTTGAGGCAAGATGAGCATTAAAGCCAAGTCTGCCCCACTTTCTGAATAAGTGTATGTAACAAGAAATGAAAGGACTAGAGCTTTCTAAGGAAAAATGAAAGAACTTTCTTTCTGTGGTAAGTTGTTCTTGACTGGACATCAGGTGCCCACCAAGACATTTTATTACTCCTTCTCCATCAGAAACAAAAGACAATAATAAGCTCATGAGCTGGGATATCAATTACTGTCACAGGCAAAATAAACTTGACCTGGGAAAATTAATTTATTGCAAAATATTTGCAAACAGAGTAGAATAGTGAAAAGTAGGAACTCAACTAAAAGCTCCTTGCCCCAATCCCTCCCTTCTTCATGAGCTCAACTCCATTCTTAACTCTTCTGTTTCATCTCCCCGAATAGCACAGGGGGACAGGGAATAGGGGTTGTGGTCAGTTCATAATACGTTGTCTCTCCTCCTCCTTCCTCCTCATGTTTTTCCCTTGCTCCAGCACTGGATCTCTCCCATGTGATACAGTCCTTCAAGAACTGCTCCAGCATGGATCCCTTCCACATGGTGCTGTCTTTCAGGAAGAGACTGCTCCAGTGTGGGTCCCCCATGTGGTGTAGGGGGGTAGCCTGTCTCACTATGGTCTGCACCATGGGCAGCAAGGGAATGTCTAGGTGCCTGGAGTAATTCCTTCCACTCTTTCTTCACTAATCTTGATGTCTGCAGAGCTGTTTCTCTCACATAATCTTACTTCTCTCTCCCAGCTGCTATATCATGTAATTTACCCTTTTTAAACTATGTTATCACATGAACACAAGCACTGCTGCTGGTGGGCATAGCATTGGCCACTTACTGGTTCATCTGGGAGTCCCATGGAACTGGTTCCTTCCAACACAGGAGCAGCTTCTCATGTCTGCTCACAGAAGCCATCCCTGCAACCTGTCCTGCTAATAGAACCTTGACGTGTAAATGCAAAACACTCTCTTTACTCAAATCTCTGTGTAGAAGTAAGAGCCTGCTTTTTAGTAAAGATCTTTCAACACTTCAGTTAAGAAAACAGTAATAGTTTTTATGATGTGGGTCATATATTTATCCTAAGGTGATCTTCCTCTAATATCCTTTTCAGTAACAGAAATTCCACTTTTGACATACCATAGACCACAAATGTATTTGAGTTTACCAAAGTAACAGAATTCTGTTAGCACTGGTGAAGATTTTAATCAAGTGAGATGAATCCTATAATACAAGCTTGGATATTGTTTATAAAGAAATACTTGCCCTCAGGGCAAATTATCTATTGATTGTCTCATCTCTGTTCATACAGAGCCTGTTCTTCCTCATGCTTTGGAGGATGCAGTGTGTGGTCTGTCATATTTATTACACACCTCAACAATAAAAATGTTTGTTATTAAAGCTAACCATAAAGCAGATGTATGAAGCCTAGACAGAAAGCAAGCACATTTTATGGTGTAACTTTGAACTTATTCTCTGTGAATAAATCAAGTTGGAAAGCCTTTTGAATACTCTTCATGCTAAGTCTCTAAACTGGCAACATGCAAGATGCATAAAAATGCATCTTATTTTCATATCAGTTGTAATAGCTTCATTGTAATTCTGTTAACCTTGCTGTATTTCAGGATAACTAAATTAAAAGTTCATCTACATGAATAATTAATTTGTATTTGAATACTGGTCTTATCACATTATATACTAATGACATAGCTAAGGATCAGCTTAAGGACTTTACTGTATAAATTTCTTTCAGAACAAAATAGTCAATGTATTAATACTATGTGTGTATTAGAGCAACACATATAATTTTATTTTAAATTCGCCCTGGTAGTCTCCAAACCTTGAGGGAAACCATGTTTGAATGGTAACTATAAGAAAAATGTAAGGACGTGTGCAAATGCAATTGCTGCTGCAAACATGTCTAGTTAAAATGTCTGAACATCTAATGGGGTTTTGCTTATATGATGTGTGTCTTCTGGCTGTACACCTTAACAGAATATCTCTGAATTTTACTTGCATGAGGTCAGATGAAGAAATAAACTTTTGTCTTTGAGTTCAAAGTGAACAGAATTCTGAATCTTAATGTGGGAGTAGAGGGACCAGCAGTATAACACATTGGAGAAAGAACATTTTTTGCCACAGAAAGGGACTTGAAATTCTCAGGCCATTAACCAGTGTCTAGGCTCAGAGAAAAACAAGGCAAAAAGGAGACCAGAAGAGATCCAGCTAATGCCAGCTGTGCAGTTACCTTTTCAGTGATATGATGATGACAAAGAAATTATGCAGAAGTAAATTAAATAGTATTGGTCATTTCTTGGACATAGCTGTTTCTTGTGAAAGTAGTCAGGTCTGATTAGTCAGGCCATAAAACAGGGAATTAAATGACCCAAATAGAGACTTGTCTGGTCATTTACAATCACGACACCTTCAATGATATTAAAATCCACCCAAATAAAAACCTTCATAAGTGCAGAAGCCAAAATACACAACCAGAAAGGGCATAAAGCAAGAAATTTGATTAAAGCCATTTGCCTTGCCAATGGCGACAGAAGTATTAAATTTACTTGGAGAGTTCACTCAGAACAGAAATTAACTGAAGCAGAAGAGGAAGAGTAAGAATCAATGCTCATATTTACAGCCCTTCAGAGATATAAAGAGCACTGCTTCTGCTTTTGTCATCCGTTGTGTGCTTAAGAATGCCTCTTAAACCTGGGACAGAGGATCCCAAGTTTTGCTTCAGAGATTCTGAGCAATATTCAAGATACAATTTTTACTAATAAGCTGTATTGTCACTACTAGGAACTTTTGTCTTATTCAATGCTGATTTTTTTTAAATCCCTTTCCAAATTTTTATTCCTTTTTCAGTAATGTAAACTCAGTAAAGAAAGCCTTTCTTTAGGCACCCACACTCTTGGATCTAGCCAACTTCTTCAACCTCTTTTCTCATAGATTACTATATTAGTTTATTAAGCTGTGCAGTCAAAGTCTTTCACTACCCTCTGTATCATTTTTAGAAATAATTTGAATACTTGCTAATGATTTGTTGAGGGGTGGATATCATAAGACTACATTGTATTCCATGAGAGGACTTAATGACACTGGAGCAAGATTTCCCTTTTGTAGGATCTTCTGTGGAGAATTTCAACAAGCATTGCATTAAGATTACATAATGAGACAATTATCAAGCATAACCACCAAATACTTCTTTGACTCACTCCTTTGCAAAGCTAAACATTCAGTCATGTAAATATAGACTCTTTAATATGCTCCCAGATACAACATAACAGGGCATTTTCTAATAGAAATGAAGTAAATATTTCTTCAAAAGCTTGAATCGCTTGTAGCAGTGGTGCACTTCATTATTCATTGAACTGGAGTCTGTTATCTGTATGTTTAAGCATCATGATTTCAGTGTCATTGTGTAGATTATTTATAAAAAAAGATTTATTGAATATAGGAGAGGGCATTTAACCAGAAGTACTTATGAATGGCTCCCTTGTAACACTTACAGCTTTAGAACCTTCAGTAAGCAATTTTAAAGATTTATTAGTTATACCTTCGTGATTTCAAATACTGTGAGTTTAAATCAAGTGCCATTTTGTGTTAAGTCATATACCCTAGAGATCCTGAAATGTTATGGACCGTAATAGTAGCATTTAGTAATCAGACCTATATTCCTTAGAAAATACAGAACAATTATCTTGATGGTATTTAAACCTTCTAGGACTGATAGATTAGATGGTAATTTTAGTCTCTAAATACTTTTTGATAGAGCCCTAGTTGAATCGTATAATGAAATTCATTGGACTTGATATCGTGTGTCCTGGTTTTATTGTATAAATTCCAGACATAAATAAGTCAGATGAAAAATTAAAAAAAAAAAAAAAAACAAAAAAAAACCAAACAGGCAGCATGCTATTGCCTCAGACTGCAGATTTAGAACAGAAGGGTTCCTTACTCTGGTAACTTCATATGTGAGCGTGCAATAAAACAATAAAAACAAGTTGCTACACTTTAATGAATTGTGTGAGCTGCTGTAGTCATCTATGCCTGCTTCTGTCTTGTACTGCATGTGAAATAAAATGTATGAGCTTAGACTACCCTCATCAGGTTTCAACAGTAGTTAAAGGTAGACGTTAACTTATGTACTATAGTTTATCAGCCCAGGAATTTATGCATCCTCAATGGATTGAGAATAATTCAGTCTTTGAATTGTGTGACCATGCTTTTCAGAAAAATAATATTTTAAACAGTATTTTAAAACTATTTCTGAATCATCTATTCTGTGGATACCTCCATACTGTACCTAGTTTGAAGACTTCAGATATGCTGTGAATAAGAGGGTGTTGTACATATTTTGCATCCATTGTATCTTTTATCTGCAGCATAAACTAAGGCTGCCAGAAAGCCCTGTTGCCCTTAAGACAGCAAACATTTTGAGTCCTCTTGGGAAGAACCTGAGGGCACCTTCAAGGAATAATCTCCAACCTGTTTTCTTTTTCCCTACTTGATGTCACTGAAATGGCAAACAGAATTGCTAAAGTATGTATACAAATATTGTTGCTGACGGTTTGGTACACTGCCAATTCCCACTGCCATCCAGGAGTATCAGCAGGTTTGCCCCAGAGCTCACCTTTGGGGTGATTGAACAAGCAAACAACGTAGATAGGAAGCTCTTTTGGCCTTGAGGCTGCCCTAAGGGCTGCTCTACATGGTAACATTGAGCCACCATCTGGGACTCTGCAGGCATTCAGTGAAGCAGCCAGTGCTTTCAGAGCTGATGCTTCAGGCTCTTGGCACACCACTCATGCCTTGCTGAACAATCAGTTCACACTTCCAAAGTACTCAGAAACTGTACACCCATAAGTCTGTTCAGCTATGAGCTACAATGGAAATGTGAGCATATTGGCTGCAACTGAGACCCAAATACAGATATAACAATTGAAAGACTGGCACAGAATATAAAGCTGAATGAAAAAGGGTCCCTTTGCACTGTAACAATGCTGTGTATGACTGGTATTGTGTTTGATTTTGACTTGCACTTTTATTGCGTTCTTTAACTTTCTAACCATTAGAAAATTATCTCCTTTTTTCAAGACCTAAATATCACAACTAATGTCTCAATATTTTTCCTACATATATAACCTTAAGAAGATGTGGAAGTGAAAAAAAATGCAGTTTTGACCCAGTAGATGTGTCTGTTCAACAGCATCTTCTCTAGTTAGTCTTATTTGAATGCAATACTTGTAGAAGAAAAGTATGCAATGCATTTAATGGCTTTTTTCTTTCTGGATATACTAATTTATGGACTTATAAGCACAACATAATTTATTGTATAGTGCTGGAGGACATGTTTATCAGCTCATTAAAGTCTTGGCAATACAAACTGCAATTAACCAAAAAGAAGGCATTGTGTTGAAGACTGTCATTCAACTAAAGGTCTCTAAATATTTGCTATAATTTAAAATGCCACATTGCAAGAGTTTAATTAGTTTAATTGCAGTTCTTGGTGTTCTAGGTGAGTTCAGCCTTGGATAGTATTCTAAATATTTAAAATTCTCCTGGAGAACTGGACAGAATCAAGTTGCTGCTGGAAGGAAAGAAGCAGTGATAATGCTGCGCAGTGGCATGTGATGAGGGATTTAAAAAATCAGAGAAAAGTGACACCCACACACTTTAAATTAAAAATTCACTTTTGTCAAATCTCAAAGCAGGTTCTCTTGAATAGCATTTCAAATTAATCCATTATGAATAGCCTTAGAAGGGTATTAGGCTAAATTGTTTCCCATATAATTATAGGAATTTATAATGGATTGAAAGCAGCTCTGAGAGGAGAAACTTGGTGGTGTTGGATGACAATAAGTTCAACATGACCCATCAATGTGCACTTGCAGCCCAGAAAGCCAAGCATGTCCTGGACTGCATCAAAGTCAGGGGGGCCAGCAAGTCAAGGGAGGGGATTGTGCCCCTCTACTCTGCTCTCACGAGACCCCGCTTGGAGTGCTGCATCCAGGTCGGGCATCCTCAACATAAGAAGGACATGGACCTGTTGGACTGAGTCCAGAGGAGGGCCACCAAGATGATCAAAGGGCTGGAGCACCTCTCCTATAAAGTCAGTCTGAGAGGGGGTTATTCAGCCTGGAGAAGTGAAGACTTTGGGGAGACCTAGGAGTATCCTTCCAGTACCTAAAAGGAAAGGGGCCTGTGACAAAGCTGGGGAGGGACTTTTTACAAGGGTATATAGTGATATAACAAAAGTGAACAGCTTCAAACTGAGACAGTGTAGGTTTAGATCAGATATTAGTAGGAAATTCTTTACTGTGAGGATAGTGAAGCACTGAAACATGTTGCCCAGAAAAGCTGCAGATGCTCTGACCGTGGAAGAGTTCAACTCCAGGTTAGATGGGGCTCTGAACAACCTGATTTAGTGGAAGGCATCTCTGCCCATGGCAGGGTGGTTGGAATGAGGTGATTTTTATGGTCCCTTCCAACATAATCCATTCTATGATTCTATGATAATAATCCTCTTTAAGCAAGATCATTGCTTAAAATCCTTGGCAAGTATATAAAGTATATAATATTTTAAACATAAACCACCTTTGATATTTGTGTTAAGGTTTTATGAAGCAAGGAAACTAAATTCTCAGGGTCTATCAGTTTATACAGTACTATGAGACATAAATGGATTACTGTCAAGCATCAGACCACCACTGTTAATTACAGAACTTAATAGGAGTGAACATTACCCCCCATTGCCTCATGCCACAATATTGTATCTATACAGTCACATAGCCTTTTCCTAAATAGGTACTACTAATGGCTGCATTCTTTCCATCTGAACACTGGGTTCTGTTTGCTTGTGAATGCTAATCTTTCTTGCTTGTGAAGAAAAATAATTTTTCATAGGAACTTCAATTTGTGAAACCCGAAAGTTTTTATTCCTCTTGCAGATTTTTTTTATCCCTGAATCGTATTCCTAGTTACACTAAGGAGATAGAAATAAAAAGTGATTATTTGCCTTCATTTGCATACAATTAAAACTTATATCTGACTTGCATTTAACTACTCAATTGCCATGCTTTTTACAATGTGCACGCATGAGAATATTGGCAAATTTACAGGTTACATATGACCTGTTTTCAGAATGCAAATTACACCATGGGCAAAACAAAAATTTTGACTACCAACTTGCAAGTCATTTACAGTAATTTATGTTCATTAATTCAGAAAAAGAAACCTCTCAAACACAAGCTCCTTGTCCAAATAAAGCAGGCTGAACTTCAGCTACAAAGTACTTCCAATAACACAGTTATGCGTAATGGATGGATAGAATTATATCACTGAACTGTTTGTTAAAGCTGTGGGCTTAACACTCAGTTCACTGTATACTCTCATGTTATATGATTTCATCACCTTTCCTCAGTATCATGAAGTTTCTTGATTTCTCCTTCTTGTCTTACTTGCCCATACCAGAAAACAGACCAATGATACTTCCTCACCTAACTAAAAATGAGGTTTAAATGACTTCAGACAGAAACCTTCTTTTGCTGTCATAGA
The DNA here is from genome assembly GCF_047495875.1 of Pithys albifrons albifrons. Classification (NCBI taxonomy): domain Eukaryota; kingdom Metazoa; phylum Chordata; class Aves; order Passeriformes; family Thamnophilidae; genus Pithys; species Pithys albifrons. The sequence goes on from NC_092460.1 coordinate 73,747,780, forward strand.
AGAGTAATGTTTGACTGGGAGCTCTTTAAGACTTGAACTGACTTTCACTGTTTACTTATATAGCTTCTTGCAATCTGTAGCAATATGTGGAAAATGGAAAAGACAACAGATTTTCTTTTTTCCGTTTGTTTTTAAATACTTATTTTATGATAAGATGAAAACCCACATATGTAATTTTTTCCTTGGCAAGTTGGAAAACTTGACTCACTCCTGAGGAACTGAAGTAATATGTCACATATTGATATGTGGAGCAAATGACTCATGTTGGTGATCTTTGATTCTAATGTAGGTTTTACTTAAAAAAAAATTTTCTTTTTTCTAGTGGAAAAATCTCTATTTTGCTTTACAGGGTATTCTTTTGTTTGGTTCGTCGGTTGTTTGGTTTGGTTTGGTTTGGGGTTTTTTTTCCTTTGTTTTCTGTTTTTTGTTTTGTTCTGTTTTCTTTTTCAAAGAAATTTCCATGGGAGGGTCTACAGAAATACAAGTTACGACAATGAAGATATGAACTGAGATTTCTTTTGGTGAATAATTTCAAATATCAGATGCATTCAAATTGTGATATCATCTGTGAGGAGATAACAGTAAGCAATATACTGTCAGTCTGGTTGCTATCTTTAGCTGCAATTAGCAAAAAATTTTTCTCTAGAACAGAAAAGTGAACTGTAATCCTACAGAAAACTAAGAACGTATTTCCTTTTCCTGTGCGTATTTTTTTTTTAATTTAAGAACAAGCTGACTCTTTTGGAGCTACAATACTTAGAAAATTCTATTCCTATCAGCTGTTAAGGCGATGTTGTCTACAGTTCAAGTAAGTCTAGTCTTTATTCTGAGACAAACGTTTGGAGTTACATATCAGGTTTTTAAGTTCATAACAGACATTTGTCTTTTCTCACTGTCTACAATAAAGCTGGTATAAATTAATGTCTTTCAAACCAATGAATGCTTTTCTCTTTTTAATATCTTTGACTCATATGTCAGGATCTTTCTTGAAAAGGCTGACATCTGTCGTCTTCTAACAAAGTGAATATCAAAATGAGAAACAGAAGAAAATGGAAAAAAGGTGAAAGGGACAGTTACATTTTTGAATAAAGAGGCAGATCTTTATCACTTCTGTAAGTTCAGACAAAAGTGGTGAGTGGGTAGAAGAGACTTACATGGACTTTTTAGCGCAGCTTGACAGGAAATTAAGCACCTTTATATCTGCTCATCTATCATGCATTCACCTTTATCTCTTGACATGTCCTTAGTAAACTGCGACATTTGGAAACAGTTCAATTAAAGTCACTGTGTTCTGGGTAATGGTGCTATCTCTCTGTATGAAATAAATAACTAGTAAATTACACTGCATGACTATCACTTCTCAAACAGCAAGTAATATCATAGCAATGGGTATGTATAACAATATTGAATGAATACCAATTAGTCACTTATGTTATGATTATTCTGTGATCAAAGGCCATTGTGACCTTACAGTTCCAAACCTATAATTCTGTCTATGTTAGAAAGAAGACTGGGAATATTACACTTTTCTGTTAGCAGAAATGTGTTGAGAGGTAAAAGAAAAAAAAAGAATAAATTCTGTTCTCATAACTTAATCTAATAGTTAAAGGCAGATTTTTTCTTTGTTTTACTGTTACTTTTTTTAAAGGTAAAGTCTGTACTTGGGGAAAGTGTGTCCCTTCCTTTTCCTCTTTTTTCTGAAACTGACCTGTGAAATATAATTAGAGCAATGCTGGGGAAGGAGGGAACTTTTAAATGTTAGCAATAGTATGTACATTCTACTCCTCCACCAGATTTCCTTTTTTGTAAAATAGGTAAGGTTATGGCACCTGTTATCCTTGATGAAGACAAAACATATAAAAGCATTATATACAGTAGTCTGCCTCAGGGAATAAAATGAAAATTAAAACATAAAGTACATCAAACTAAAAGCCCAAGATGACACAACTGTGGAATTTCTAGATCAAAGTATTTTATTTTTCAATTTTTATAAAAGACATGTAAAGTCTTCTTGAGTGGGGCAAGGAGGGGAAGTGCCAGGTAGCAGGGGAAAGAGATAAAGCATTTTTAAGGCATTAAAAAGCGAGGAAAGACATTTTCCAATTGTCTTATGCCTTTAGCATGTATGTAAATGCATAAACAAGACTTGCATTTTTTGCTTTTTAATGTTCTTCCTTTGTCATTTATTGAGTAACTGAGATTGTTAAATGCTGAGTGTAGTGGATTAAACTCAAAAATTTTTGCTAGGTTTTCCAATTTTTTTTAACAGATATAGCAAAAAGTCCATAACGCAGTCCTATGTGTTCAGCATTCGCTCTGGTAGGATGATGAAGCCCATTGTAACATTTCTTATGAGTGTGGCACATTATAGAAAATACTAATTAGAAAAAGGACAATATTAATTTTTATGGGTTTGTGTATGTTTCTGGTATACATTTCTTATTAACCTGGTTTTGCCAGTCTTTTTTTGCCTTCTGGAAGAAAAAAATAGTGAGTACTTTTCTCTGTATGGCATGTTCCTTATTTTTTATATCTCTACATACACACCCCAAACTTTTTTTCCAGTGCATTGTTTTTTGAAGCCGTATAATAAAATTAGGGACTGATTGACTCTTGTTTTGAATAACTGCCCAAAAGGGAGAGAAATGCCAACTGAAGATGTAGCAAAAACATGTATGAAATCAATATAGAGGGCACTTTTTAAACCTATGGAAATAGTATATGGAAAATAAACACCAATAAAAATTATGATCAGACTTCTTACAGGAAAATTACAAAGTATGAGTCTTTCCCCCCCCCCCCCCTTCATACTAATGTAATGTTCTTCCTCTTTCAGTCCTTCTCCTCTTACTCATTTTTTATAACTTGCAGTGAGTTTAAAATTATACTGCCTTCTAAAGTTTGACAAAATGTCATTGCATTTGATCTACGAAGCATCCAGCATGCTTCAGAGTGCTGTATAAATAACATGGAGGTCTAATTCTTTGCTCAGCCTTGAGAGGTGTCAGAAGGAGCAGAAAGACGATTTAAAAGTTATTTTTATTCCTCTTAGATTTTCCTTTGACTTAAGAACAGATGCTATGTTGTAACTATTTTTTGATTAAGCCGGATGTCTACAGGTTTGAAAGTTTGTGGTAAATCTTTTCATACTCTGCATGAAGGAATGCTATAGAAAGAACTGTGCAAGTACAGTTACTGCACTAGGTGAATCCTCTTCTGGGGTGTTAAAACATCTTCATTACACTGAAATGATATACATGGGGAAACTATGAGAGGCCAGGTAGTCCTTTAAAGACCCAGAAGTGAAGCAGGCCCTGTTTGTCAGAAAAATAGGTGCCAGAGATGGGAAACCACATGGAAACCTGTTTTCCAGCTGGCAGATTTAAAAGACTTCCAGTGAGAAAGAGGATTCATGCCGAGAGTAGCTTATTAGCTAGATAACTGAAGAGACTAGCTGCCTTATTCAAAAGGTTCTAGAAATTGTTTTCTATTCCCCTTCTCTTGAGAGGATGGGATTGCTCTCTTTGTTAGCTTGATAGCTAATCAAAGTCATGTTTGAATTCTGTAGCTGAATTGCTCTGATACTCATATCAGGCTTTGACCAGTGGATAAACACTGCACCACAAAATTTTGAATCAATATCTTTTGACTCAAAGGAGATTAGTCACAGAGGCTGGTTTTCTTGATTTGCTGCTCCCACTGAGTTTTCTTTAGAGCCAACAGAGAAACAAAGCCTCTTTCAGGCAGGGCTTAGAAAACATCTAAGTTAAAGTGGTGCAGTCACCCCTGAAGGGCTTTCTTTTCTTTCTCAAGAAAGTCATTAGATTGCTTGTCACCTTCAGCAAAAGTACATCCTTTTGGATACCTTTCTCTGTGTAAGCTATTCTAAGAAATGTGATGCTAAATATTTTAATATTAGGAGCATTATCAAAGGAAAATTCTGTGCACTAATCTTAAAACTTGCCAAATGGCTATTCGTACCTTTCTGTTCAAATTCACTCGTAGCTGATTACTCTTATCCCATTCACCTCCAACAGGAGACAAAATGTAAAGGTTATGAGAAGTAGCAAGAAAGTTAAAGGACCATGGGAATCAACATCAGATTCTACATGATTTCATTCTATTTAACATAATTTTTTAGTTTAGAATTCTACTCACTTATGAAGAACCCATAGTCCCAAGTCTAGGTGCCATGATATTTGTCTCACCCTGTCTTTGAGAAATTCCCTTTCTATGATTGCCACAAAATATTCCTATCATAAAGTCCTTCATGTAAGACTAGTTATTGTGTGTATGAATTGCTATTTATCCTCTGTGACTTTAGGAGGTTTTTCCAGAGATACCTAAAAGTCAACTCACGACCATCTGAACTTCTGTGTGTTTGTATAATTGGTTTCACTAGTACCCACTTCACTTAACTGCTGATCCATGGTGTAGGCCTCTATGCATACTCCATTCTACTAAAGGTCTCCATGACAGAACTATATTTAAATACATGAACGTCACTCTTTTCACCCATTTCAACAGGAATTTGCCAGACATGTTAGTACTGATGTGAAGTATATCATTATCTTTTTCTTCTAGCATTTGAACTGCTTTTGTAAGAGGAAAAACTGTGAGCCATTTACTTCTGACTGAACTGTTCTTAGATACTACTTGACAGATAGCAGAATCTTTCTGTTACCTGAATATGCTCTGGCAATATGCCTTTTAATTTTCTTCTTTCAGGGTCACAAATATCTGATGTTTTCTGTCTGTTTGGAGCTCAACTATCTCTCATCTCTCTGTCATTCTGTCAGCCATTATTCCTCTCTTCTCCTCTTCCTCTCTCTCTCCTTCTCCCTCTTCCTCCACTCCCCCCCCGCCCCACCCCCCCATCTCCCTCCTATTCTGCCCCCCTCTTCGCTTCACCCCACTCCCCCCCACCCCATCTCACTTTTTCTCCTACTCCTATCACTGCAGTTCAGGATATTTGCTCTTGACCTGTTAGTCTTCTATCCCTTCCTCTACTATGCATTCATGGTAAATATGTAAGACTCAAAGTCTATGCTCTAGGTATTTTTCTGCAGCCTTGTATCCTATATATCTTTAAATATCAATGAGTTCCACAATCCTTTTTAACTTCTGTCCTGGTTTTACCCCAGCCACTAGTCAAATACCATGCAGCCACTCACTCACTCCCTTAACAAACAGGATCAGGAGGAAAATTGAATCAGAATAGTACAAGGTAGCAAACTTGTGGGTTGAAATAAAGACAGTTTAATAGGGAAAGCAAAAGCCATGCACACAAGAAAAGCAAAACAAGGAATGAGTTCACTGCTTTCCATGGGCAGGCAGGTGTTCAGCCATCTTCAGGAGAGCAGGGACCCATCATGCATAATAGTGACTTGTTAAAACAAATGCCATCGCTCCAAATATTCCTCTCTTCCTCCTTCTTGCCCTGACTTTACATACTGAGCATGATGTCATATGGTCATATTTGTTTGGTGAGTTTGGGTCACCTGTCCTGGCTGTGTCTACTCCCAACCTCCCACGCACCCCCAACTTCCTTGTCAGTATGGTAGTATGAAAAACCAGAACAGGCCTTGGCTCTGTGCAAGCCCTGCTCAGCAATAACAAAAACGTCTCTATATCACCATCATTGTGACGGGCACAAATCTGAAGTATAGCCTCATATTAGTCACTGTGAAGAAAAACCTCTGCCGCAGCCATAACCAACATACTTTCATCTTTACTTCATGAATCTTCATTTTGCTAAACTCTGCCAGATGGTACTAAATATACAAAGAAGCTGGTGTATGCTCTCATATCATGATGATGTTTTACATCAATTTATTTCTATTGCTTTTTCTCTTTATTTAGGTCACTGCCAGTATTGTCTGTGGGCATTATAACCTTCCCTTTTCAGCAGACATCTTTGAAGAGGACAGATACCAATCTGAAAAATTATACTTTAATTCCCTATTTTAAGTACTTTTTACACATCATCACATACCTCTGTAACTGTACTGTTGTACAAAAAAAAAAAAAAAGAAATTTTCTTTTTTACTTGGCTGGCAGTCATTTGAAGGTACAAATTCTAAGCCAAATCCTTTTTATGTGGAAAATTTTAATTGCTTATAATCATATTATTCATGAAGATTACTGGCAAGAGTAGCCAAACATATTCAAACTTCATTAGTGTATCTGGTCAAGTGGTCAACAAACATGTTTAGAATAAACTGGGAAATTAAAAGTATTCAATAGTTTATCCAAATATTTTGGATTTAAATATTTATGCAAATCCAAGTAACTTAACAAAAAAAAAATAAAAAAGTGGATGTCTTCACATAAAGAGTTCTAGTCCAGTAATTTTGACATATAATTTGAGGTCAATGGAGTGCAGTCATTGGAAGACATTTTACATTAAAAAAATCACAACTGCATTCTTATTTTTCTGTGTATCCATCTTAGTTTAAACATCTTAACAAAGTTAATTTCACTTTGGAGCTTTAACCATTTTTTTTTTCATTTTATTTTCCTTGAAACATGGAAGTTATGTCTCAAAATAAATAAAAAGAGTCCAGCAACCATCAGCTTTTATCCACAGTGGTAACTAATATATAATCTGGTGGTGGTAACTCTGGCATTCTTCTCTGTGTTTCATAAGATAGTTCTGTTACTTTTGGCAATGCTGATTAAAGAACAAAATTTAACAATGGTATACAAAGCATCACAAAATTAGGTTCAACGCAAATGAAACCTTTGCACATATATATGTATATGCATGCATGCCTATATTTGTGTCTATATATAGGTAAGAGGCATTTGTTTCTCTCTGGTGGGTTTTGTTCAGCTAAATTTCATAGACTTTAGCTAACACTTGGGATCCATTAAAAATTAATATCCTTAATGTAAAGTGTAAAGGAGTGGGAAAGTAAAATTACTGAAAATATTGCGCTTACTGAATTGTGAGGTTTTATAATAGTTTTCTTTTCTTTAAAAAAACCCCAAAACCTATGTCTGGGATGTCATCCTTATCAAAGAGGAATAGTAGACTAATTGGGTCATAAAAACAACTGTGTACATAGGGCTGGATCCCAAACCTGTCGCAATCAAAGTATATGTTTCCCTTGATCTTCCACTTGCTGAAATTTCAGATATCCACGACACAGGAAGAAAGCAGAATCAAAACAGAGAATACTTGCTTTTTTTTTCTTTCTTTCTTTTTTTTAATGTGTTACTTAAATGCAACATGTGACTTCAACAGATATAATGATTTTCTGGGGAGGAAAAGATAGTACTTAAGTTGTCAGAGGCACTTTAATCTCAGGTACTCCTTTCTCTTCCAGTAGTCATAAAAGTATTAATAAACTCTGAAAAAAAGTCATGCATTTATGAAAACAGTTCTGAGTGAAGACTACATAATATAATTATGAGGGATTATACTTTTCAGTAACTCCAAGAACCATCAGAAATCTATCATGATGTAGTTCAGGTAACTTCTGCTTTTGAAAAGCTAATTTTGAAGCAAATGTCTTGCTCATTGCTAATGCAATAAATTCAGGTACAATAAGTACAGGAAGTCTACATTTTTCTTCTAATTAGTTTGTTTTTCTCTTGTCATTAATTTTTATTCTGATGGAAAATAAACAGAAATAGAAATCTGATTAACAGACTATTTTACTTGTGGGCTGAGATAAATATTGTAAAATAACTATATATTTTATTTAATTGCTGTGGAGACCTATTCATTTCAGAAGTAATATAGAAGGTTGTAACTTACCTCATGGTTCATTCATACCTCCTCTACACATCAGTGTATGTCTTGCCCGTTGGCTAGAATCAGGGTAGAAATGTCTGGAATCAGAAGTCTTTCTGTCAATTAGAAGAAATAATTTTTTATAAATGTGCTTAGCAGAATCAGCAAGCAACTTTTTGTAAGATATTTAGCTGGAAATTATTCCTTCACTCCTAAAGAATACGTTAAGTGAGTAAGAAATCCTGTTTCAGAGAGTTTTGTGTCAGTAGCACTGAATTCGCATGGAGGGAGATTTCTTTTTTGCATGAAAAGCTGTGATAGTTTCACCTCTCCTCCCAAACACAAACTCTTATCTCCTTTGCAGTAACAGTGAGCTTGGCCTGTTTGTTCAGTACCAAGAGAGTCTCTTGGGTCATGCCAAAGTGCAAGAGGTTGACATCACAGGTAAAATAGACCCTGGTTCTATAGGTAGATATAGTAGTCTCTGACACTATGTTGAAAATCAGTGGCATTTAAGTGCTAGTACCCATTTGAGTTGTTACATAAAGTTGCTAAATCTTCAAATCTAGAAAAAATAAAAATCTCCTATTTAAAATTATGGGAAATAACAGCACTTTGTACGGATATTCATCATATCACTTTTCACAAACAAAATGCTTAAGGTTTTCATTTTTCTCTGCAACTCCTTTGGCCACATGTTTTTTCCACTTTCACGTCCATTTTCTGTTCTGTTCTAACAGGACATTCATGCCAACACAAAACAAAATTGAGGACAAAAAGGCATACCATAACACTAATTCAAATATTGTGACTACAATCATGTTTTTTAAGATCCTGTAATAAGATCCTGAGAACAGAGCTTTTAAGCATGGAAATAGAGCAAAGGATTTATTACTGTTTTATAGGCATATGGTCAAGGAAAAGGAAAAAAAAACCAAGAAAAGATGTTCAAAATTCTTACATTTGTATTTAATTCAACTGGAGAGCCTCATCTGAGTTTCACTGTCTGTCCTAGAGAAAGTCATCCCAAAAAGTCAAAGCTCCAACTTTCTACCTGATTTGAAGCTAAAAAATCCACCCATATTTTCACATGGTATTTGCTTAACATTTTTTAAAATGTTCTTTCTTCCATTGAGAGAGAAGGTCAGAGCTGAAATGTTGAAATGGATTTGCTGAAACTTTTATAGAGGAAATGTTGGTCCTATGCAAGGTCAGAATCAGAATTTAATTTGCAAAATCCTTGTGAACCTATGCAAAACTGTGGATTCTGAAGGGAGGTTTAGGAAAGGTCTTGTTGCTGAGGTACAATGAACTTTAATCCTGTGTGCTTTGGGCAGGGAGTTCATTGGCCTGCTATTAACTTTATAAACTATCAAATAAAAAAAATCCAGTGCTATAATTAAGGAAATGGTACAGTAGCCCTACTAGGCTCACTTTAGTAGTAAAACAAGATTTGTAAGGAAATGGACAAAAGTCTAACCAATGAAAACAAAATGCTAAAACCTCAAACTACATAGCACCTCCTTAAATACAACTGCAGAAATTGTCACTACTTCATCACATCTTCATTATAGAGCAAATCACATCTGCATCTAAAACCATGATATGCCTGGATAACTGCTGTCTTTTCTGTGCTACAAGAAAACAATACCATGGGATTAAGTATGTTTAAGAAGCCTTTCAGTAAATCTGACTTAAACATCAGTCTAATAGCAGTCTAATAGCATATGAAAATTGTTTATTGGGAGAAGCCCAGGAGAGAAAATCAGCAGAAAAAAGAAAAAAGTAAAACTTTTTAAACTTCTATGTAGTAATTAAGTTAGTTTCCCACAGACCAGAGTATCATGACCTGATTCTCACGGGACATCTGAAACAATTTACAAATTCATTTGCTCTAGAATTTCACAGGACGTATGATCCTTCTGTGAGTATCTTGGTTTTGTATCAGTCTCTGTGAAAACTAATGAATTATTACTTAGTGAAGATTCCACACCGCCTTATTATAAACTCCTACATCGTACAGCAACTGTGAATTGATTTGCTTATATTCACATGTTAAAAGGGAGTTCTGCTGTAAAGGAGTGTTTTGATGTCATAAATTAGGTTCCTCTGGGAGATATTCTTTTATTCTATTACCTTTATAAAACAATAAGCCTAGGCTAAGACATGTTGTACCTAGGGGTTTAGTATAGTATGTGCAGTCAGTGTAAACGCCTCTCTAACGCTATGTATACATAAAATGAGAAGTGTCATAGCCCCCCCTGGATTGTCAATCCAGTACTTTTCCATCAAATGCAACCATACTATGTAATATTTTTTATATAAAAATGCACTCTTTTTGGCAACTAATTTTTATTTTGACTGTTACTTATAGAAACTTACTACTAAAATGGTAAGAACCCTTTTTTCTTACTTCCAGTACAAGTTTATGGTGGCAAAAATATGAAAAAAGTGACTCATAACACAGTAAAATAAAAATATAACTAATTTAAAACATTCATGGAGAGAATGTTTTAGACATGTTGAATGTGGAATATAACAGCTGAAGGGAAAGGTTCTTCTTGTAATACACTCTTGACAAGAGGTAACATTTATTTAGCAATCTGACAGAATATTCTCCTTACAGGCACAGGTCTTCATGCAGCTAACTTTAGCCATCCAAAAAGCTTGTTAATGTGTTCCTTGATTGTCTAAAAAGCTAGGCAGGTCAGAGCTAGACTGCATTTTTGTCTACCTTTTAAACTTCTGCCTTAGAATAGACTTATGTGGCAAGTCTCACTCTTTATAATAGAAATTCATGGTCCAGCCCTAGAAATTTTCATAGTCACGGTGTGCAGGGCTCTCATCAACATGATCCAGTTGAACATGTCCCTGCTCATTGCAGGGAGAATTGGACTAAATGACCTTTAAAGGTCCCTTCCAACATAAACTATTTCATGATTATATGATCTATCCCTCTATATAACAAATATAAGGAAAACCTAGTAGATTGTCCAAAACTAGAGACCTACTTTTGAACAGTTTTATATAAATGAATAGAATCCCATCATCCTATGCAAAGTGGCATCTGTCAAAAGTAAAGAGATTTAGCAGTGTGCAACATAACTGCTATGTTCTGTTACATAGGTTTCCATATAAAGCAGAAATTTGCTCTTAGACTCTGCAGGTGATTTAATTACTCCATAAGACATATATTCAATCTATTTCAATGTTTCCTTAGATGTCAAAACCACTCTATCAATGAGTGTTGCTACATACAATTGAGTATTGCTCCAGTATACCAGACTTGCAAGTCCCCTCCTAGGATTTATACGATATCTGAGAGAAATTCTTTATATACATTAAGATAGATGATGTCAGGACCCTGAGAGCAACAACATGCTCCAATGACCTTAATTAGCCTCCCCTGGAGACCCACAACCTTCCAGGTTCCCAGCTCACCGACCCACAAGGGGCAGACCCTTGCCCTACCCCTGGGATCACAAAATATTAATTTCTTTGCTTGTTTCTCTGAAATATTTGAGTAAAACACCTTAAATTGTTTTTCGGCTAAGCCCTTTTCATTTATATGATGCTCACTTCCTCAGTCTACAGTAAGATGCAGCATTCCTTTAGTCTCCAACATACTGTGAGATTTAAAATCCCTATGAGAATTATACTACTCTGAACTCTGTTGTGCACTAAATCCCTTGTACATGAGTATAGCATTTAACAGATTTTTTAAATTTATTTTCTCCTTACTATAGAATTACTCAGTAAGTAGTTATTAACACCTTTGTGATGAAAAGTCACTAAAATGTCCGTAACTGGTTAATAGTGATTATGGTTGAAAAAGAGGCTAAATCGGGGATGATGTGGCAGGTGGCAAGGGCCTCGGGAGCTTCTCCTTGCATCTGGCTACCATTTTCATTCTGCAAGGGCATATGAGTCAAAGTGTGTGCTCCAGGGAACCGTCTGGAATGAAAGAATCCTCTACAGAAATGGAGTGTAATGAGGCTAGCCACTGGTGGTAAGATATCCGTGTCTGTTGGACAGTTAGGGAGTTCGCTTGCCAAGTTAATTCACCAGTTTTGGACCTCCATGCTGCCAGTAAATGGGTTTATGGAAGAATTCCCTTCTGTACTGCATTTTCTTGCCTAAAGGCATTTCTGTCTCAGGTTACACAGATTTCTGCTAGCTTGTAAGTCCCGAGTGACTTCACTTGAAGTCACATAAAAACAGTATGGGAAGCAGCATCAGACCCTGCATAAGCAGAAATGAGTAAATGCAGTGTGCATTGGTGCAGAAGCATTTCAGGTGTGGTATGTTTAGCCAACACCTCTTGAGGCAGATTGAGGGATCCCATGAGTGCTGGTTTTCTCAAGAATTGTCAATGTAAATAAGGTTTAGTTCCTCACCCTGCTGAAGCCAGTTACAAGGTTTCCAGTGAATCCGGGGTTTATACTTCCAACTTGACTCATATAAAAGCATACAATTGATTTATCTTGTGGGACACATACCCCGAATCTCTTAGTTTTCTTTGAACACAATGAAAAGGGCAACTTTATCTGTTTGGTAAGATCAATCAATTGATTTATGTATCACCTAGCTATCTAGCTATGTATAATCTTCCTAAATCTTACCCATGTTTTTTTGTTTGAGATCAACTATAATCAAATAAGCCTTGAGCATAGAGTTAAGGCTGGTTTGAGTCACCTCTATGTTATTCTGAAAACCCTGGCTACATTTAAAGCTGTTTCTTTTGTTTTTCATGAGTGACTAGCTTGTCCTCCACAAGCTTCCTCTATAATACTCAGAGGAATGCACAGCCTGAGAAATAGAAAACTAATTTGGATTGTGACTGTGAACCAGACAATTACATTACTACAGTATAAATATCGATTGATTTCTATTTTGTGATCTCAGTATAAATTAATTTAATATTATTGAACAACAGAGGTGATATGTGCCCCATCCCTGCAAACTTTCAAGGTCAGGCTGGATGGGGCTCTGATAAAAGTGATGCAGTTAAAGTTAGCCCTTCTCATTGCAGTGTCATTGGACTACATGACCTGTAACAGTTCTTTCTAACCCAAACTATTCTATGACTATATAAACATGGGTTATGTTCAAAATTCTTCCCTACTGTACACTGCAAGCACAGATACAGATAATTCATGATCTGGAGATCTTTTTTCACTGACATTTACTTTGGTATAATAATGTCAACTCTATTATAGGCAGTATTTTTTTTTTAATAGCAACTTATCTTTTATTTGCTGCTAGTTTTCCTTGATACTTTGCTATGTTTTGGTCAGCACAAAATGAAAAGGCATTTTCTTTGCACAAAACAGATTCCTCAAAGTTGTACATATCTATGCTCATCTGTACCCTTTTCTGGAGCTTCTGGACACCTTCAGTTAATAAATTCAGTCTGTGCACAGAATTTGATATTCTAAGAAATCATAAAGTGTAGTTTAAGGTTGACTAGAAACCTTGTACCAAAACACATATTTACAAAAATAACCCCTCATTAACTCTAAAATATATATAAGTGAAAAGAGTGAACTTGGCAGAGACATAGGAAATCTCAAATCTACAGGGAAACTGTAAATCAGGTTGATAACATGGAAGCTGAGAAGTATGCAGTCCCATGAGAGACTGGACCACCTGCTCTTGCAGGACTTGGGGGGGTCTTAGAAGTTTTGACTCCATGAACTTTATCATGAGATTTTCTGCATCCATCAATGGTGTTCAGAATTCCACACAGAAGTAATAATAATAATAATAATCATAATAATAAAAGAAGAAGAAGAAGAAGAAGAAGAAGAAGAAGAAGAAGAAGAAGAAGAAGAAGAAGAAGAAGAAGAAGGAGGAGGGAGAAGGAGAAGGAGAAAGAAGGAGAAGGAGAAGGAGAAGGAGAAGGAGAAGGAGAAGGAGAAGGAGAAGGAGAAGGAGAAGGAGAAGGAGAAGGAGAAGGAGAAGGAGAAGGAGAAGGAGAAGGAGGAGAAGGAGAAGGAGAAGAAGGAGAAGGAGAAGAAGGAGAAGGAGAAGAAGAAGAAGAAGAAGAAGAAGAAGAAGAAGAAGAAGAAGAAGAAGAAGAAGAAGAAGAAGAAGAAGAAGAAGAAGAAGAAGAAGAAGAAGAAGAAGAAGAAGAAGAAGAAGAAGAAGAAGAAGAAGAAGAAGAAGAAGTATTAGTTAAGTTGATCAGGTTTTGTTTAAGGTCGACAACTGGAGGATACAATTAAATTTAATACTTTTTCCCACGTTTCAATGTTATCTGTCATTTAACCGTACACCAAAAGCTCTACTTGATGGTAATGTTTTAACTTGTATGATGATACCTCCTAGAAATACTAAGAAAAATTAGTTTCCATCATGCCATTTTGCACATGCACAGGATGTAGCTTTATGGTCTTCAAGATAGACAGGCACAGTAACCAGGAGGACAAAACGCTCTAGGAAATAGTCTTACAGTCACACTTCAATAGCCGTCTGGAGTTATAATGAGTTAACAGATTCAGCAACTGACACTACATAATCCTTTTTACATTATCATATACAGCAGCACATGTGAAAGACTATTAGAAGTTTCTTATACTTCCTTGAGATGTATAATGACTGACCTGACTGTGTAGCTGTCGATAGTGAGAACTAGCAAATGGATTGTTAAACTTTTGGGGTTTTACTAGACTACTGTACATTCTTCATAGTTTTTGAATTTATGAACAATTTCATATCAACTTCTATCAGGCAATTCTTGCTATGGAATAGTCACAAAAGCTGATGCCAAATATACTGTATGATGTTTCACTTATAGTTGGGATATGTAAAATTAATATAGAAGTATATCTGGTATATAAGCTGAATGGGTAATTTGTACTGTATCTATTTACAGTTCCTAGGTAGGTTAATAAATTCTAATAAAGTACAAAAGCATGTCAAAGCATAGATACTATGTTATTCCCATGAAAATTATTTTGACATTTAGTCTCTGACTATTAACTTTGTTTCTAGATTTGTATACTTATTTTTGAACTGCATTACTTTATGATCTGATTGTTTACCATCTCTTATTGAGTCTGGAATTCCAAATGGCAAAGTGCAAACTAAGATGAAATGAAAAAAAAAAATTAGAAGGTAAATGGATACTATTTTTTGATAACATGTATGTGATGGAGTCTGTCACCTAGCCTTTCAATTCAACTTCATTCTTGCACTGTTTAATTCATATGATTGTTATTTGTGTAAGACTATTAGGTTGCAGTATGTGATACATGTGTACCAGTATTTTAGACTTCCACTGCTGCAAAACTGCTGACTGAAGAGGATGTGTGATTTCTTGTGGAAACATCACTAAAGCACAGTTTTACAGGTAATAAAAACTGGTGAAATCAAGTGAAGAAGATAACAGTACTAAGTCAGCTATTAACAAGTTTTGCATTCACTATCACATTTTTGTTCAGTACAAAAGGCAAGCACAAAGGTCAACTGGAACATGAACTTGTAATTCAAGAAGATGCACAAAACTAGAAACACTAAGATAAATATGATTATTCATTTTTGAAGTATTTCCTGATTTTATGCTCAAGGGAAGTTTCCTTTTAGGCAAGGTGTATGTGTGTGTGCACAGGTGTGTGTTTGTGTATATGTGTGACAATACTGGAACAGATCATGTGTCCCATTGCACTTGTGCTAGGACAAAGCAAGAAAGAACCCGTCACTTGAACATGCTCACAGCTGTTTTTCTTTGGCCTCTCTTTCCATCAGTTTTGCAAATTAAACAGTCAGAGGGTTATGTGCCTCTGAGTGGAAACCTGTGGAGGAAAACACTGAGGAGTTCTCTTACTTGAAGATACTGATTTCTGATCCAGGCAGACTCCTGCTTATCATGCTGTTCTGTTTCTTAGCTTTCCCTACCTGCCCTATTGGGAACTTAAAAATCTAATGCAGAGTATTAGATTGCATCACCTGTGTTCTCACTCAGGAGATGATCACCAACAGTTAGATGTTATAATGCTAAATTTTAACAAGCCAGTTTTAACAAGGTCTCTACTATAGCAAGTCACACAGAATCTTGTGCTTGTTTCAAACAAAAATGTTTAAAACCCCAACATATGGCAATTACTTTGTTTCCACGTGCACTTAGAGCAATCATTTCTGCATTATCTTTGTTAATTATCAGGACCATTTAATTGGCAAAAATTTCAATCTACATATCAAAATATAGCTACATAAGACAGCAATTTAGAATTATAATTATATATATATATATAATAAAACTAAAATTAGAAAAATATTAGAAGGGTTTTAATTCAACTATATCCCAATTTAAAGGGTGTTCTACATTTTCTTGAAGTTAAATAGCTATTTTCCTTTGAAAAATTTCCACAAATTACTTTCTTTGGTTCAAGAGATGCATAGTACAATTAAAATAAATACAGGTATAATTTATTTATTTTTTAATGGTACCAGTATGCTTTAAATTGATGGCTTGAGGGAAAATTAGGGAGATGGAGGGAAAAATTCAAACTCAAGTTATTAATGCAGACAACTATAATCTGGTCTTAAATCTGTACTTAACTTTCTTTAATCACACTCTCAAATTCTGAGCTTTCAAAGAGGTGATGAAAACTTCTTCCTGTGTTTCCACATCTGTCAAAAATTAATTTGATTGTTTCACCACTTTTGTGCATAGCTTAATCCAATGATTATCCTAAATTATATCCTATTATACTTTTTCTACTTGCCTCCCTGTGTGCAGTCCTGAAGGAAGTTTTCTTTTTGTTCGTTTGGTTCATAAATTATTCTTATATATTTTACCTCCAAGGGGTAAAATGAAGTAAAACAGCACAGGTGTCACCTTGATCTCTGTGATAAAGAAATATTCTAGAAATACCTTGAAACATCAGAGACTTTTTTTCCTAGCCCTATAAATACAATGTAGTACAAGAAGTGTTTTCAGTTCTTTGTATTTATAGCAATCTACATACAAATCTTCCCATTTGTTCATGATTATTCTGATAATTCAGGGGACCAAATTCTGTGAACTTTATTGCTCTGTCAGTGAGAAGCCTACAAATAAATTCATTGTTCCAGTCACAATTATGCTAGACCATTTAGAAGGAATTCTTTCCCTGTTCTTCTGCAAAATGATGCAACCGCTTATGGAACTTCATATTGCATTATGGATTTTATTGTTGTTCTTGACAATTTATAGTAAAAGTTTAATTTAAGTTAAATTTAAATGTTAATGACAGGAATTATTTCCAAGGGTTTTTTTCTTACAGAAAACAACTTTCTAATTAGGGTTTGAGGTTTTTTCGCTTATGTCAGTTTTTGTTTTTTCCTAAAGTCAGTCTTTCATTCCTAATTATGCACATGTTTTCAATATTTTTTTGTTCATTTTTTATACTCCTCTTTCATTGTTAGGTCTCGACTGTAATGTGCAAGTTTATGTGCTGTAGGCTGTATATCCCTAACTTAAAATTAGGAAAAAAGAAAAAAAAAAAAAGAAAAAAATTTAAATTGTGCTGAAAAGATGCAGAGACATGAAATGGTCAATACATCCCTCTGATTCATCTGACCTCTCCTCTGATTCCAATACATGCTCTAATTAAGAGGTGAAGAAATACTCCTCAGATTACAGTCTACATCATGTCCTCATGTTTTAGTGTGTAGTAGATCATCTTTTGTAATATTCTCTCTCTTGTTACAGAAAATGTTCTGTTTCATTTGCAGGAGCAAATATTATCTCTAAACCACAGTTCATCATGAAGTGAGAAGTAACTTCTTTACTTTTATGAATGTCAGTAAATCCAGAAGGAAGAAACTAATTTCTGTCTCTGGGGAGAGAACTTAATTATGCAGTGTCTGGAAACTCTCGGACCTGGACATCTTAACGAGGACAATACAGAGCTCAGATTTCAACCTAGATCTTCTAAGTTCATAAAAGCTTGTATTTCTCCATTGACAGTTATGTAGACTCAGTGATGCAGTAGACTTGCATTATCCTTGAAAATTGAACCCCTCTACCAATAAAAAGGATGTATCTGAACCTGAATATATTCACCTTTACCATTCTGCAACTAACCTGCTCCTTAATGTTCATTTTTACTTAGAGGTTGTCTACTTTAAATGTGTGAAAGATATGTGTGTATGAACATATTTATTTTTGTAGGTCCACTTTGTGGGATCATGTGTGGTTTCTTAGCTACTGTGTGGGGGTAGAAAGAGAAATTATGAGTGAAACCTTGTCTGTCATTTGTCTCTCACTCAAATGTTTATTTCTGTATCCCTTACTTCATGTTAAGAACTATAACAGTGTTTCTATCTTTGAATTAAAAGTATTTTCCTAAATGAACAGTACTTAATGCCCCTAAAAAGTCCTGAAGATTTATAGTTAAAACCCCATAGCATCTCTTCAACATCAACTTTTCATTTTCTGTTATGACAGATGGTGCACATTTCTATTTGGATCAGAAAAAATGTCATGTTAAGGAGCATTTTCATATAACTTTTACTTATGCTACCTGAAAACAAGCCCAAATTGACCTGATCAGAAAGTTTATACCAGAAAAGTATTACTCCCAAAAGACACCAATAAGAAGGACAGGGAGAAAAGAATACACTGGAATGATTATTTGTGAAGAATAAATGTTCAAAAAATACTCTGTCACCTTTCCTACTCCACTACACTGAACCTTGCTAATTCAAAGACCAGATTTCTTTTTGCCAAACATCAGTGTCAACGAAGAGGCTAAAAGTAAATAAATTCCTTCCTTTTAATTAACACTTTTAAGACAATCAATCTTTATCAGATACTGCTTGATGTGGGTCATCTGTGAGGTGATGAACTGCAGTCCAAAAACACTCACGGCACTCTGGTGGTTTCTGTTGTATGCTATGCTGCACGCATCTGACAGGATCTAAGTATTTTCAAATAAACTAGGAGAAATGTCTGCAGAAACTGGCATGCACATTAACCCCATACAGCTGACTGTCCAAAGGATTGCTAATTCACTTTTCATTATCGCTTTCTTATTTTGTTTACTAACCTTATTTACGATGTTTGTATAGAACCACAGGGGAGATTCAGGAATTATATATTGGGGAAAATTCTATTACCATTCCAAGTTCACCACTATTATACTGTTCCCTCCAGGAAAACAACAAAATGCTTTCCTAGTTTGTAATTTTCTTCCCTTTTGCAGCAGGAAGTACATGCTTATCTGGAGAAGGAGGATTAAGTTTCATGCTTTTTATGAAAACATGTCTAAATCCTGCTGATGACAAATGCTTTGCTATTCTGGAAGATGAGAATCAGGATGAAAGCATTATCATCCATTTTTCTGATTACCTGATATCACAGATGATTCTTTTGTCATCTATAAGTTTTATTTTGAAAGCACCAGTAAGTGACATGGTTGAATAGAGAGAGAGAGAATGAAATCTGCCTGTCACATAAAAATGAAAGATAAGCTTGGCAGCACAGGACATGAGGAGGGCTTTGTTACATCCAGTTCAATAGTTTGTGTGTTAATGCAAAGAACACTGGCAAACGCTTGAAGCTAACTAGCCTTTCTACAAAGCCAGGCATAGGACTGTGTTTAGATATCATCTCAAGTATGACTGAAGACCATCCTTCCTGCGAGTGTTTTGTCTATACTTCCTCCATTTTTTAGCATATCTAAGAATGCACACCTAGAAGAGCTCTATTCTTTAGGACATCACTCTCAGAAGACTGAGAAATACACAGCAAGAAAGCCTTTTCCAAACCAACTCAGATTCTTTCTTCTTATTTTCAGGACAACTAGATAGGCGTACTATGGAGTGTGTAATTTTTTTAAAAAGCAATCTTTCTCAGAAAAAAGAACAACAGAATAATGAAAGAAAGAATACATCACTAATGATGCAGTTTCAAAATTAGCAAAATATATCTCTGTGCTAAATATGTCTGTTCAGAAACCTGCCCTCACTTACATGCTTCCCCTGAAAGAAATGTGCTTCTGTCTAATCCTTCATCTGTTTTTACCTAGTTAAGGATGAATCACTGAACTGGTGTATCAGGGACAGACAGAATAAATGAAGATGTTTATCTGGAGAAAAAATGAAGACTCTAAAGAGAGAAACCCTTTAAACATCTCTGCATAATGTCAGTGCAGAATGTTACTGAGAAAATTCCTTATGCTGGCCAAGACTCATTTCAGCATGACAAGCAATAAACTCTGTATAATATTTGAGCTCTAACCTTCTGCTAAAGCTCCTCTCTAATTACCTAGATATGTCAGGTGGTAAGTCTTGCCACTGTGAATAAATCTGACATCAACAGATTTCTCCTCCTAATTTTTATTTTAATAAGTAAGCCATACAGCAGCTGTGAAGTTACTGATAATGAATGTTAGGAAATAGGATTACTCAAGTGAGTTAAATCCTTCTGCCTTTTCATTATATGCTATATAATACTCAAAACTCATGTCCTGAATAGACACAGAACAAGTAACTGGAACTTACATATTTGATCCCTACGCCTCTAACTCAGTCACCAAACAAGTCTCAGGCAGCATGGGCTGTGTTCATTTGAAAACCTGGGATGACCACAGTATTTAAATGTGTTTATCTGCACTGAATTGTTCAGAAACTCTCCAGCAGGCTGTGGGGGTGTTTGTGTGTGAGATTATGAAAAGGAGGCTGATCTTGTTCTGTCTTGATATGGGCTAGTTCTTAATATCTAGTCACAAATACTTTAGCATCTAAAAATCCAGAAGACATTTATGCCTACAGTCCTGCAGAGCCTTTGAGTTACCATGGGACTAATTTATACACTTCCTGAACTGCCAGGCTGACTTACCTGTTGCTCTGGTGTGCTTTCCCTTGTGCTGGTTTTAGTTAGGAGAGAGCTAATTTATTCTTTGTAGCTATTACAGTGCTGTGTTTTGGATTTTGAATGAGAATGGTGTTGGTAACACACTGATGTTTTGGGTTTTGCTGACAAGTTTATCCTAAGTCTGGGAACTGTTTATCTTTTCCCTTGTCTCATGCCCTGCCAGTGGTAGGGAGCACAGCTGGAATAGGTGGCCCAGAATGACCGAAAGGATATTCCACCCCACAGACCCTCATGCTTGGTGTATAAACTGGGGGCAGTTACCTAGAAGGGGGGCTGAGCTGGGTTCAGGATGGTGGGTCTGGTGTTGGTCAGCAGGTGATGAGAAATTGCATTGTGCATCACTTGTTTCCTTTTTATTATCATTATTATTATAATTTACCGTAATTATTGTATTTTATTTTATTTTCAATTATTAAACTGTTTTTATCTTAACATACAAGTTTTATTTCGATTCTTCTCCCCACCCAGCAGGGTGGGAGGGGAAAGAGAGAGAGGGTTGAGAGCAGCTGCATGGTACTTACTTTGCTTCTGACCTTAAACCATGACATCGTGTTAGAGATTTGTTGCTATGGGCCTTTTGTTTCGAAGCCTGCATGATGATGGCACTGGACTTGATCCACCATAACTTCACTTCAAGTTTGATTACACAGACAAATAGTGTATCAGGGAATGTCTTTTCAATAAAACAAGTAACCTCTTTTCACTTTTTACTGTTAAATTATGCTAAATTATGTTACTTTTTCATCAAGAGAAATATCAGAGAAATATGATGCAAAGTATATAGTCCTACTGGTAACTAGGAGTAGATCAAACGTAGAAAAACTTACACTGGATTCAGTTTCATAACAATTCCTGTATTAGTTATGAATTTATCATAAAGAATGTAGCTCAATCTGAAAAAAAAATTCTGCCTTGATAAAGTGGATCTTTGGTTTAGTATCATACCATGTCTTGATTAAAAACTTGTAGAAAATAAGCATAGCACATAAGTGGCAAAAAACAAGTTTAAAGGGTGATCTAAATGAGTATTTTTAAGTGTATAGAGATCAGCAAATGAGGCTGTCTCTGCTGAAATTCCACACATAGAACATTTTTATTACATGTTTTTACATTATAGTGTTACAAAACCTATGCTAGACATATTCAGGTGTGGTATTGTAACTGATGAGAAGGACAAGGATCAGTTACCTGAATCACTCTCAAACAAATTGTCACAACCTACCAAAATGTATTTTAACAGACTTCACCAAAGGAAACAAATAACTAGATCTATACCTACAGAAGAGGAGACTACTTCAGAAAGAAATTATTCAGAAAACAACTGGAAATCATCACAGAATCTCCTTAACATGACCTTTAAAATCTCATACTGAAGCAGAAGGTTTAACACTGTCCTTGTGATACAAGGCTGTCAAGTAAAAGTAGGGAAATAGTTTTAACTTGGTATACAGGACTTAATAGACCTCTGCAAGGATGTGCCTACTTCCAGTGTCCACATCCAGGCAAATATGAAAATACTGAAGATAGTTCAAGGAATGGATGCAAAAATGCTCTGGAAATCAGAAAAATAGTCTTATTTTTTGAGGTTTAAATAATTCAATCAATTTAGCACATCTGCAGAGAAGGTGAAAAGGTAATTTAATAAGATTACAGATGCTCATTCAAGTAAAATAGGTAAGATAGTGGGAGTGCTCCATATTGCAAAGACCTAAGACACTCCAACATTTGAAAGCTGAATTTGGATGAACTCAAGCTTGGAAAATAAATTAATTTTAAGGCATTAGGAGTAATCTATATAAGAAAAAGAGGTAATAGATGCACTAGTACATGGACTTTTTGAGATGCAGTCTAGATGTTGTGCTTAAAATCCATGCAGCTTCTGGGAAAACTGAGAAAGAGAACAGATTCATGACTGTTCTCTCCTTTCTGGGTTTCAAATCTCATATAGTTAACTACTAATTCAGGAAAGGGAAGGAAGTTTATTTTCTAAGAGATATAAGCCAGAAAATCCAGCACTTTGGAAACTGATTTGATTTCCAGTGCTGCTGTGGCTTTATGATTGAATGACAAACACTCGTAACTAAGAAGATGGAAATTTTAACTGTTGCTGAAGAATTTATCCTCTGTATGGATTCAGGTATGCTGATGAGAGTATGAAATCTTCCTCTGACCATTCCATCAGTCAGGGCTGCTATTCTCTGTCCTCCATTCAGTTTTGTTGAAATTTGCAAAAGTTTGCAATGTTGGGTCTGGGTTTTTTGTTCTATTTTTTTTAAGCTTAGGGCACATTAAAAGAAATGGTAGGAGAAGGACTTGGAATGCAACATTTTCATTTTTTTAGAGAAGATGACAGCAATTTAGGAAAATTTTTTACTTCCCCCCTTTTTTCCTCAAACAAGTATGTGAAGTCTTTTATTAAATTTACTGATAATTTAGTTCCTGAAATGTGAGAGTGATGGAAAGCTTAAAAAGGTTGAGATAGATAATTGCCACCTTTCTCTTTGTTCTTAAATCTCAACATAATCTCTGAGCAAACAAACTTCCATTACAAGAAATAATTTTCCCTTTCCCCAAACCACATTTACCAAAAGCTTTATTATTATTATGTCTCCCATTTATGGGTTCTTTACACACATAATAAAATGACAGATTTGGAGCTTACAATAAAATTGTCCCATTATTGCTGTGCTGACTGTATATTTCAGCTATGTCAAGTTCAGTAGGTTGAATAATTATTTACGAGCTACTTACCCTGTTTAGTTATGTAAAAAACAAATTTTTGTTGAATGTCTGCAACAAAGACACTAGCAAGAAAAGTAAATTTACAGATACATTGCTAGTGAACCTAACTATAGCTAATGTGAGGATTAGTCACTTTTTCTAACAACTAAGGATTCTTTAAATAATCTTGCTGTTAATATTTATTGATTCAAATTTCACCCTAGATCAAGAGTTGGATAGAAATTAAAGCTGAATTCTTTATCCAGCAGCAGACATCTCACCTGATGAATGCTGAAAGTATTACAATTTTGATTTTTAAATTCTTCCAAAAGGTAGTTAATTGACATTATATCCATTCGCATAATGTTGCTTTCCCTCATATTTCTTGCTTACAGTACTTTGCTCTAACTGCAAAAGTCTACTTTAACTGAATATATTCAACTTCTGCCTTTTAGCATATGAATTCTTGCCAACTGTTTACGTCAGCCATTTACTGCTAATTTTTTATGTGTTGTGGCTAGTCATGAGTCACATAGTAGTGTTCCTGCTTAGTAGCTCAATGAATTTTTCAGAAGAACATTGTATTATGGATTTTTAGTACATGAATTCATAAGAAAAGCTACCATGTTTCCCAAATCAATGAATATTTTTAAAATCACATGGTTAGGTATTTAAGAAATGCCTAAGAACTCCAGGAGTATAATACATGCTAAACTTTAATTCACAGATGCATATGTATACTATGATTAGCTTGTTCATACCTCTTAAGCTTAGTGAATTCCACAAGTTATTTGTCTGTAAAATATTACCTTGAAAAGCTTTTTTTTTTTTAATTCATGCAGTTCTTTATGCTTTGTCTAAAAATAAGACTTGGGAAATGCCTAGCTGAGATCCTCTTGGTTTTCTTTGCAGGGACAAGAAGGTGCTGAATGAACGACATTCTTATTTTTGTCCTGCAATTACAGTTAATTTATTTTCTCTTACCCATGAAAAACAATTGTAAGTTTCAAATATTAAAACTTTACAGATCTACAGTAACCACTGTCCTAAGTTCTTTTGAAATACCAGAGTGACAATATATAATTTCCTGATTAAAAAGAATCATTTCTGCTTTCAGTGAAAATAAACATTGTGTTAATGTCTGCTGTATATTCAAATAATTATCCACAAGGGAAGCATTTTAAAAGAATTTGGACTCAGTGCAAAGAGTATATTATAATTTTAGCTTCATGGGTTTTTTTAATCTTGATGTGTATGCTAGAAATTATAAGTGTGTTTTGAAATATGTGCATACTTTTCCCCTGCAAAATATTAATTTTACTACAGTGCACCTTAAAATATATCCTTAGGAATTGTAATTGGCCCAGTAGACCACTGAGTCTTTCAGAAATAACTGTCAAGGTCAGGCATTTCAGAACATATTAACATGTTCTCCTCTAAGTGCAAACTACTGTGGCAAGACAAATATTTATATATAGGATATCTTTTTTCCACAAAGATGACTCAAGAAAAAAAGATACATTTATATAATTGCATAAAAATAAGAGAAAATTTAGCGTTCAGTACTAGGATTCTGATTTACTAGCATTTTGCATCAGTTTTACATAGGTCCAAAAAATTGAGTCATAGTCAAAGAATATTGGACACAATATAAAATTTAGTTAGTATGCTTACATTTTTTTTATGTAATCTAAAAATTTAAGTGTAATGCTGTAGCCTCTAGAAAAGTGAATGAAGGAAAATAAATTTCTTTA
Organism: Pithys albifrons albifrons; assembly: GCF_047495875.1. Classification (NCBI taxonomy): domain Eukaryota; kingdom Metazoa; phylum Chordata; class Aves; order Passeriformes; family Thamnophilidae; genus Pithys; species Pithys albifrons. The sequence goes on from NC_092460.1 coordinate 73,772,861, forward strand.
GAGATACAAGATAGTCCAATATAGAATATGATTGTAAAAGGTTATCCACTGTTATATTTCACATCATTTTTAGGGGGAAAAAAAGTGACTTTGTAAAGATTTCTAGAACCCAAAGAAAATAAAACTTATGCTGCCATAATTTTTATGTAACAGAATATAAAGATATATTCTTATCCATTTCCTTCAATACTTTTCTCCCCTTAAAATTTTGGAAAGCTACTGAACATTTACCAGGTTGGGCAAAGGAGCATGTCTGTAAAATATTGAATTTCCCCAGAAAGCCTGTACAGGGTCACGGTCCTTGGTTTGACATATCAGCTGCTGAGATGTGAAGTGTTTTGTAGAGTTGACACTGAGGACAAGAGCAGAGGACAGACAGGCAATCAGCACTTCTTATTAACTGGCCAAATTAGTGTGTGCAAAACTGGCACAATCCTAGAAAAGAGTACAGAATAAAGCTTAAAATGCTGTAATGGGAGAATATAAGAAACTTGACACAGGAAAATGTAACATTGCAGTTCAAATATGAAATGGACAATCAAAGGAAGCCGTTCTTCATTATTGCTTCTATTGAAAATATTTCTTGCTCAGTTTACAAAGCCTTTTCTCTCCCTGCAGTGCAGGGAGGTTACGTATGAGAAGCTTTTTTGTCAGCTTTCAGTGTTTAGGAAAAGAGGCATCTTTCTGGATCTATATAACATGGTTTAATACTAAAATTGCCTGTTTAACAGTTTGTTATGACTTAATATTTGTAAAGAAATGTTTATCTGAAACTTGTTTAAAGTGGAGTTTTAGCCAAACAGAGAGGAAAGAATGAGGCAGCTAATAGAGAAGAATGTGAATGCAACTTGCACAGATTCTGTCCAGTGCTGAAACACTTTTTAACAGGCAAAGAGCCCTCATTGGAACTACCCAGTAGCATCATGAGTTAATAATTGGAAGGAATCAAGTTTGAGAAGAAAGTTAATGCACTGATAGGAAACTTCAATGAGAATAGCTCTACCTTAAGGAAGATTTCATGGTGATTAATAACGATAAATTTTACTTTTCCACTTAGTGTCCTGTCATCAGAACACTCTGTGGAGGCAGAAGGGAAGCTCCCTGTTTGATGAATGTGTTGTTTAGAGTCATTTTTCTGCTCAAGAGATTACTTGCTGTCCTCTATCCTACTTGTGCATACTCAAAAAAGCAGAAGAGCAATATGTCTTGGTTTGAGATAAGCAACTGCCAACCCCCCCCAAGCACAGAGAGAAAAGCCTCCCTCCTAACACCAAGGAAAAGGAGGAAAAGAGAGGGGAAAGAAAAAAAACCACTTCAAACCACGTTTATACTAAAACTACATATATTTTTACAGAAAGGAAGAAACAACTAGAAGAGAGTACAAATAGATACACAAGTCTGCAACAACAAATTCCCCACATCTTAACGAACACACAAACTCTACTGTCTTAACTACACATTACTTAAGAAAAAACTTATTCCCCAGGGAGACAAACTCAAGCAGAAAGGAGAGACCCAGAACAATGCATTTTACTTTCCTGAGATACCCAATATGATCAATTAGGTTTCAAATCTTTGCAAAAATACTGATTCTTTTTTTGCAACCTTTGAAATATGACACAACTACAAATCTTGAAAAGGAATTGACCTTTGGGCAGAGCAATCCTTACCTGCCACTGTCAATTCATTGGAGTAGCAATTTTGGCCCCAAAATATTTTGTGTAATTTTATATGGTTTGTTCTTGATCAACCTGACAATAAAACTCATCCTCAACTTAAAGAAAAATAATCCTGAACTAACTGTAATACAACACAAATTAACTTTGACCTCAAGAAGGTGGAATGAGTTCCTAAGAGTGACGTGAAATTCAGGTGAGGATGTTTGCCCATTTGCTCAACACTAAATGTTGTCATCTAAAGGTATATGAATTGCCTTCAGATACCTGAGATATTTCCACAGGACCGGTGGAAAAAAGAGAGGACCTACAGAAGACTTACAGTTTTATGCAAACACAGAGGCTGGGCCTATGGCGAGGGAACAGAGTTGAGACTACATCTCCATTTACTGAAGTGGGAACTTGGACATACCACAGAGCGAGTCAACTTTAGGTAACTGAAAGGGGCTGAATCCCATTCCACTTGTTTGCAACAGCAGGAATTGCTTGTCTCAAAAGAGATACAGAACTACTCAAATTTAGCTTTTCTTAAGAAAAAATGAAGCATATACAAAACAGGTAAACACCAGCAAGATAAAGTTATACTGATTACAATTTGATTGTTTTCATTTCAATGTGACAAAGCCAGCACTGGATTTTCATTAAAATTTACAAAAGAATGCAGAGGTTACAAACAGTTCAGAGCAATAGCACACACTCATTAACTAATTCCCTTTATGTGTTTAACCATATTCATTTAGCATTCAGTTAAAAAGAACTGCAGGGTTCTCTTGAACCTGTCACTAGTGATTTATTAAGTTCATTTTATATTCATCTGTTTATAGATCAAACATGCAGAAGAAAGGCTTAACAGTATTGAACACATTTAACAACAGCAACAAGGAAAAAACCACCAGGAGGATTTAACTTTGCATTGTGCTGGGTTACACATCCTTAGGAGGAAGACAGTAATTAAATTTAAGCTACTGGTTTGATCAAGGATAAATGCTCTCTACCTCTTAAATGCCTCTGAAATCAATATGACTGTTTAGAGTAAGACAATAGTTCCTGAAAAATCATGGCATCATCATGGCTGTGAGCTGAGGTTTCACTATGTGTGTGGTTTACAAAAGTGAAAAATTTAAATCAGCTCTGATGAAAACTGATTTCTGATATGCAGGTAAGAAACATCAGTGAATCAGATATTGTGCATGCTGGAATCAGCCTTTGGCTAAAGAAACACAAATCAATGTTTAAAAGTGTTGACTCTCACAGTTATTAACAAAGCACTTGTGCCTCTTACCTGAATTACTCTGCACTTCAAAGCAGCAGCTGGAAAAACTGCTAAACTACCATTTAAACATCAACAGCAAAATTTACGAAAATTCATGTAAAGATGTCTTAATTTTACAAGGACTTGCATGGCAATGAAAAATACAGTTCTGGAAGAATTCAAAATTCTCAATTCTATGAGCATATTTTCTGTTAGAAAAATATTTTCAACTTCAAAAAAGTATAAACTTTTATTTAAAATGTCAATAATATCTGGATATTGTATGAATTTTTTTGTAAGAAAAAGATGTTGTATTTTTATTTCCTCATACTCTCAGTTCCTCAGTGCTGGATCTGATAGTGACTCCTGGAGGAAACATGAACTTGCAGCCAAAATGAACCCACCCTTGCAGCAGAAGTTCACAATGAGAACACACCACTATAGAAACACACCTGCACACATTTGAATTTATCAATTGGATACTAACACACTTTATTTCTTTTGTTGGTCATGAGTAGTCTTCTGTTTCTTTGGTTTGACCTTGGATAATGTTTCCTAGTTAAAGTGGGACAATAGCAAAAATGGGACATCAGAGCAGATATTGACATTGGCAGATTATTTTGCCTGTTTGGGCCATGTATAAAGTACTCACATGACCTTTCCTCTGAGACATTGTTGACTTGCAATCCTCTCAGTAATGACTGAACAACACTTTAAAACAAATGCTATTTATGAGCTAATTAATTTTAGTACATTGCTTACATTATAGTTTCCTATTTAATACTGCTTAGAATTAATCATGTATTCAATTAGAAAATTAGGTATTCCAGTATAAATATATGGACATTATAAGGTTAGTTTAATAACGTCATTAAAAATACCCTTTATAACAGACTGAATTTAAACTTGTAGGAACTTTATTAGAAAACCCCTCTATTTATGTTTAGAAGCAAGATTTGACAGAGGGGCAAATCAGCCACTTCCTGGATACTGAAAGTGTTTTTTAGGTTATATATAGGAAACTCGAAATATGGTTACAAATCTATGCTATTAAGGAAAGAATATCTTTGGGTTAACTGGAAAGAAAACACTACATTAATTTTACAGTAGATACCGTTATATAGCTAGACTTTTCTCCTACACCATGTAAACATAACAAAGAAAGAGCAAAATTATCTGGGAGTCAGACTCTAAAAGAAATTCCAGGCCACTCATACATGGGTACCTAGTGTCTCCTTGTGACACTTTGGATGTGTTTGCCAACCCACCAACACACATTTCTTCTACCCCTTCTGAAAACTCCACCTCCCATTAAGTCAATACTAACATTTAATACCTAATCATGCTATCTTTTTTTTTCTCTCTTCATCTTGAATGGGAGAAAAGCCAAAAAGAAACATCAGTTCTGGCTCCAAGAATTCTGAGAAACAATTTACAGTAGCTTGCATTTGTGATTGTGGTTTTATTTCAAAGAATAAATTGAATCATCATGTTGCTATCTCAAATACACCTAAAGTAATTTCTAGAATTATTCAGATATGTCCCTGTTTAAAGGTATAGCTGTGGCTTTTATCTTTCTGTTTCAGTGGGATTCATAGCTCACAGAACAGTCATATGTAGTGTAATGCTTTATTAGTGTCACAGATTTTACAAACTGGGAAAAATACATCAAAGAGCAACTGCTAAGAGCACGTAAGTATAAAAAAGAGTTATGTGCTCTTGCTGTTTATCTCAGTTTGAATTGCACTGTGACAGAAAAAAACACTTAGTGATTAATTTGAAAAAAACGAGGCTTCCTGGGGAAATGATATTTTATTCAACCAATGACAAAATGTAAAAAAAAAAAATATGAAAGTAAATACAAATGCAAAATTTATGCTCTTCAAAATAAACAAAGATACAGTGTGCAATGTTGTGAAAGTATAAAAGTATTTTTAAAAAAGATCATAAGTGCTTACTTTCTCCATGAAAAATGAAAAAATGTTCATCGTTTCATAAGAGCACATCCAAAAAAAGGCTCAAGTTAAACACACTAAAACTGGGGAATATACTCTTAATACAGACGTGATGCAATTCAGTCATTAGAAATAACATAACAACATAGTATAAACTCAAACTCAACAGGCAGTAGTCACGTAAGAACCTAGGTAAGACCAGGTAAAACTAAAATATAAAGAAATATGACATTCACATCTGGTGTCAGAATGAGAAGTAGAGAATAGCTGCCTCTTCTCAGACTGCCACATATAAAAGATATATGCAACTTGAAAGGTTAGAAAAGGTTTTGCCATTTTTAAGGATGCTGCTAAACTCCATCAAATAATGTGTTCAACAGCTTCTGATAAGAAAGATTAAAAGATTTAGGGTGCTTTGTTTTGGGCATAAGAATTTATCAGAAAATACTGCTCACACACACACACACTTGCCTTCCACTTGGCCCTCAGAGGTTAAAGGAACTGAGTGCGACTGGACTTCGTTTGTGATCACAGCCAATTTAGCACTGTAAGTCTGGTTAAGTTCAAAAGAAAAACTTAAATAAGGACAGGTGCACAAATAATGCAGTTTATTGATCCAGTACTATAGATGTGATAATAAAGACTTTTCATGATTCAGATTCATGAATAGTATGGTTTATTGAAGCAATGGTGAAGCAGATTCAGGATTGCTGGTGATAAATGCACTAACTAGAGAATGTTCATATGTGTTGGCACAGAAAGTATAGGAAGAAAGATTCTAATAGTGCCATGCATGTATAAATTAATATATTTGTGCATTATCCCAAAACAGTTGGAAGCACAAAGCTCACTGAAGGGCGTCCCACACTAACATGGCTCGGAGTCTGTTTTATAGGGTCTCTCACGGCATCAGACTCCGGATTTTGGTTTTGTTTTTTGTTTTTGGGTTTTTTTTGTATTTTGGCAATTTGTGTACCTAAAATTCAAATTGTTATCTCAGAAATAGTTAAAAGAGTTAAAAAGGGGAAGCCAGAACTCTGCTCGATTTCAAGCTGGCATTCATTCAGAAGCATTTAGCCTGAACAGTTTAGCATTTGTTAATGATTTTTTGTTAATGATTTTAGTTATCAGCACTCAACTTCATTGCATAGGTAGTCTGGGCCATTGACACTTGACACTGAAATGCAAAATAGCTTGGCTCTTGATGAACCTTTCCAGCGACAAATCCTGTTATTAGGTTGCCAGTAATTATGAACTCTCAATGTCCATTTTCACTTGTACTGAGGCACTCATCATTGCCATTGTTGTGTGAACAAGTTTGAAACTTCTCAGTACTGAGGTGGATTTACTTTTGTCTTTGCACTCAAGAAGATAATTAAACAGTATTTAGATACAGACCCAGCATATTAATCTTGTATGATCTTGAAAGTAAAGCAAAAGTAGATCTGGGGTCTTAAAAAAAAACAACCAACCAACAAATGAACAAAATGAAAGGAAAAAATTCCAACAAACCAAACAAAAAAACAAGACCCCAAACCAAAACCAAAGAAACAAAACAAACATCCCCCCCCAAAAAAAAAAAACCCAACCAAAGAAACAAAAGTTAAAAAACAAACAAAAAACCAAACCACCACAAAACAAAAACAACTAAACCCCCCCACATTTGGGCTCTACTGTAGTTGAAAGCTTTTTTGAACTATATACTGAAAGATAACTTCTGTTCAAAATACTAATTCACACAAATCAGTACCCCAGTCTTGAAAAAGTCTCAGCTCTCTCTCCATCCTCATATTTCTGCACAAATAAATGAATAGGATCCTCCCACTTTTCAGGGGCAGAATAAAACTAATACCTGGCTCTTCTCATTCCCCTTTTTTTTTCCATTAAGGAAGAGAATTTCAGAAACCAAGGAAAGACAAACTCAACTCCTCTGCCTTCTTAATTGGAGATAACTGAGGTAGGACAGCATATGGACTGAAGTACATAAAAAATGAACAGTATTAAAATGATATTCCTGTTGCTAAGCTGATGCTGTTACTGGCCAAGCACTCTGCTTAATGAACACATTTATTTGGAATCCATGCCTGTACCCTTAGGAGACCTTGATTCCTTTTTCCAAAGCATTAACCAAGATAATAAGGACAGAAGCAGTACAGAATGTCATTAAAAACAAGCATGGATATGGATAAATAAGTCAAAACTTACATGGAATTTAATCTGCTAATTTTCTAAATGGCATTTGAAATCTGTCATACATTTCTTAGGTTACCTTTAGATTGTGTGCAAAACTGCTTTTAAGTTAAAAAATCAGAAAGTCATTTGGGTTGGAAGGCAACACAGGAGGTCTTTAGTACAACCTTCTGATCAAAGCAGGATCAACCTTGAATTCAGGCCAGATTGTGTAGGAATTTTTCTAATCAGGTTTCAAAAACCTCTGGGAGTTATCTACCAGGGCACTCTGTCACAATGCTTAGTTATGCCCATAGTGATTTTTCCCCCCTTAATAGCCAGTTGCACCTTTTTTCTTGTAATTTATGACCAGTGTCTTGTTTCCCTGCTTTAGTAGGCCTGAGGTTTCTGGTCCTTTCTTAATATCCTACTCATACATACTGGTAGACAGCTGTTCTGTACTCCTAAAGCTGTGTCTTTCCATGCTGAATAGCAATAGAATCTCAGCCTCTATGGGTGAGTGCTCCAGCTTCCAAACAGTTTGGGGGCCCTCCATTGAAATTGCTCTGGTTTTTTGTTCTCTTTCTTGTGGGGCCTAAAACTGGACAGAGTATTCCAGATGCAAGTGTCAAGTACAGTGTCAAGTAATTAGTGTGAAGCCCATCCTGCTTCCACCTCTTCTATAATGCCTCTTTGCATCAGATTTGGTCACTCATTTTCCTGAGCACTGAGTTGCACAATATCTGTGTGTGGAGGAGACTGCTCTTAAAGATGTGTTATGTTGATGTCCTTGGTGCCTCAGAACTTCTGCCACAAGACCATACCTGTCAGTTCCTTGAGAAAACTGAGTTCTGTTGACATCCTGGCAAGTGGAAACTTCTTTCCAGTTTGCCAATCTGATCCACTGATCCACAGGATCCACAGGATCCACATCCAGCATTTGGTCGATCTGTTAAAGATTTATGTAAAAAAAAAAATGAGAATCACTTCATAAAAATATTTCAAATATTTATGGGCTTTAAAGAAGTTGAGGCATGAGGCATTTAAACAGTGAGGTTTATACTTTTGATCATCTCAGCTATTCATAGCTGGATATGCAGGAATGTGCATGCAACTGAGACCTATCTTCTCAGGCAACACAAGATAGTGTGGAGTTCATGACTGGCTCAATAAGATCCTCCTCCCACCTTCAGTATAAAAGTCAAACATCATTCATGGGTCATTTAATATCTGTGTGTAGAGATAAATATATTTGAAGCATCACTGAGCCAAAATCTTAAGTAAAAAAAATTCCTTTCCTTTTCAGACAGCATCAATCCCTTGAAACTCACACTGTGCACATTTTATTCTGGTTAATAACTGCAGTTGCAGATCACAAATGATTAAAATAAGCCTCAGTAACTTCCAGTTCATTAAGGCAACCAAAGTACCAGAAAAATATTTGGCTTCTTCACAAGACTTAGACACTCCTAAAATATTTTTTGGCTTTGCATTCCAGTTAGTATTGCAAAACTATAAAGCAGCTCTGTTAATTGCTCATTACTGTGTTCCAAATACTAAAATATGCATATATGTTCTGATACATATATACACACAGACAAAAGCACACACATTTGTCTTGGTAACCCTCTTTTTAATTGAACAGCTGGCCAACTGAAAGACAGAGTTCCTTGTAATCTCTCATTTGCATTTGACTCAAAGCTTGAGGTAGGATTTAAATCCTCTCATGTTATGTGTGCTATCAGGTATCTTAATTCAAAGAATACTCTCTTGCAAAGGAGAGAAAGAGGGAACTAGAAATATAGAACTGAAAAGAAGTGTGACTACATAAAATTTTTATAGTTAAACCATAAAGATACTGTAATCTTAGTTAAAAATCATCAAAACTTGATCTGGATACAGTTATAAAGGTAAGAGTTTGTAAAACCTTTTTATTAAAAGAAAGATACGCTTTTTCTCAAAAGTGTGAGCTAAGCTTTGAAATAAATGTAACATGAAGGTAAGCACAGACCAATCATTACACTCCAAAGTAATTTTTACAAGGAAAAGAAAACTTGTTAAGTTCTTTTCTAAAGTCAGAGTAATTGATATCATATAATTTCAAACTTCCCCCTCTGTCTCTCCTGGCTTCATCATTTAAATAGCTTTTTCTTAGAGGCGATGCTGTCATATATTGGGAAAAAACCCCAACCAACCAAACAACAAAACCAAATCATAATCCTGAAAAGTAGTTTTTTAGCTGCTATCTGTCCATTCACAACATTTTCATTTGAATGTAAATCGTGTCCTAGAGTTATATTTTGAACATACATATTTAAATAAAATCAGAATTTTTATATCAATGGTCTGTAACTCATTACTTCCATACCTGAGAAGAATGGAAGTAAAAGTGGTCATCCTAGAGCAGGATGTTTCTGCTGGTCTTGGCAAACAGATATAGGGGAATATGGCTGCTTTTTTACAAAAAACAGAGGGAAGTTTCACAAATGCTTGGGACAGCTATAGAATGCTGTGCCAATTTTAAATTAACACAGCAGGGTCTAAATGGCTAATGAAATTAACAAGATGTATTTTCAAATAATCATCTAATTCAAAAGAATAAACAATTAACTTTATAAGGAGCCACTAAATAAAAAAAATTCAGAAACAACCCTTGAATTTATTGACATATGTGTTGACATAATTTTTCCTTCTTTTGAGCATTTCATTAATCAATGTTGTAGGAAAAAGGGCAATTATATAATGTTGTATGGTGTATTTTGTTATAGTGCTAATTAATGCTGATCAGTGTAATTCTTTAAGAAGTTTGCAATCTGCAATGAAACAAACATAAACTGTTCTGAAAATAATCACAATTGTATTATAACTCACAGCACTATGAAGATTAGGTGATAGAAGAAGCAATACTTTGTTTTTATTTCCCATCAAAAATGAATTTTCAAATTCAGAAATAATCAGAATATCATCAAACAATCCCAGTACAGATAACAACAAGAAATCTGCTATTTGAGTTTTGTACCGTAGAGAAATATAGACCATTGATTTCAACTCATGTTTGTCCTTAGACTCCTAAAATAGTAGAATCATTCAAAGTGTTGGTTTTTTTCATTCATGTAATGAATATAAAAGTTCCTTCTGTTGTATGCTGTTCAGTAGTCTGTTCATTGAACACAATATATTAAAGCCTCCTTTAAGTGTGACTTCAGACTTCCTAGGGTTTTCCTAGTATAGTTGCGTTTGAGGAAGGCAAGGAGGACAACACTGTATGTTCCAGTTTGACTTCCTCTTTCATAATATAGATCTTATTGCCTATTTTCTCATATCTTTATTACTGTAAAAAGAATTCAGACTTTGGCAATCCAAGTCTCTCTCTCTCTCTTTTTCTCTCTCCCACCTTTTTTAAAAGAAAGATTAAGTAGCAAAAAGCCTGAACATCCCCCCCCACCCCCCCTCACCCCGATTTAATAGATTGTTTCTATACAGTTGAATGACCAAGTACATCTTTTCTCACAAGAGAGTATGTGCTGCGTTGACCCTGGCTGGACAACAGGTGGTCACCAAAGCTGTTCTATTACTCCTCTCCTCAGCTGGACTGCAGAGATAAAATACAACAAAAGGCTTGTGGATCAGAATAAGGACAGGGAGAGATCACTCACTAGTTACCATCATGGGCAAAGCTGACTCATCATGTCAGAGTAATGTTGAGTCCCTAAAGATTTGAGCCCCTCAAGGTTTGAATCAAAATTTTCTTTTTTTTAGTGGTTAATTAGTAGCTATAGCTAGACAGTCATGATTAAGCATTATGAACATTGTCTGCTTGACTAATCTTTTGTTTTAAGGAAAAGGGAAAATAATCCCAAGAAAACTGTGTTGTCTGGACTGAAGTCAGAAGAACTGAGCAGAAACTGGGGGAAAAATAATTCCAGCAATGGGAGATCATGACCATCAGTTGATTGACCACCTACTCAGAATGGACCCCAGATTCAAAGGCAGGGAAGAACTGCTCATGTGGTTAGTTAGCCACTAACTAATTAGCAGAAGTGAGAGATGCAACTAGCCAATAGAGGTTTGAGCAATACTTAGTAAAAAAATACATAATCTGTAACCAATAAATGTTGATGTTTGTTAAAATGTATAAATAGTGTAAGTTTTTGGTGATTGGAAGCCATTCTTTTCTGTGTTATTACCCATTTCCCTACTTTGCACAAACTAGAATAAAAAAATAGAAATACCTTGCCTTGGTGTGTGAATTGGCAGAGCACACTGGGTAACAATCCTGTATTTGGGACAACAAGAGCAGGGTAATGAGAAATTTAAGAAAAACTTAAAACACCCTTATCCCACCCCTCCCTTCTTCCCAGGCTCAGCTTCATCCCTGAATTCTCTCCCGTCTCCCGTGCGGCAGTACAGGGAGAAAAGGAATGGGGGCAGTGGTCACTTCGTCATATCTTAATGCTGTCTCTCCTCCCTCCTCAGGAGGAGGACTCCTCACACTCTTCCCCTATTCCTGTAGGGGGTCCCTCCCATGGGAGACAGTACATCAAAAACTCCCAACGGGGTTCTTCCCATGGGCTGCAATTCTTCATGAATTGCTCCATCTTGAGTCCCCCACAGGTCCTGTCGGGACCCTGCTCCAGCATGGGCCTCTCACAGCATCACAGCCTCCTTTGGGTACGCATCTACTCTGGTGTGGGGTCCTCCATGTGCTTCAGGTGGATTTCTGCTCCACTGTGGATCTCCATGGGCTGCAGGGGTAGACCCTGATTCACCATATTCTTCACCACTGGCTGCAGCGGAATCTTGGCTCTGGGAGAGGACCTCCTTCCCCTCTTTTTTTCCTAACCTGGGTGTCTGCAGAGTTGTCTTTCTCATGTCTTTCTCATTCCTCTATCTGGCTGCAGTTGCTGTTGTGCAGGGTCTTTTCCCCTCTTCCTAACTACATTAGCAAAGTGATGGTACTACCATAACTGATGGGCTCGTTCTTGGCCAGTGGTGAGTCTGTCTTGGAGCCAGTAGGCATAGGCTCTATGAATCAGGGAAGCTCCTGAAAGCTTCTCAAGAAAGCCTTCTCTATAGCCTCCTCACTCCCAAAACCTGACCATGCAAACCCAACATAGAGTATGTTCATTTTTGAGTGAATTTAGTAAGTTAAATGCAATTTTGAGCTTTATGAACATTTACCAAAACAAGCACATTTATCAAATCTGGATCTCCTAAGCAACTGAATAGCACAGCAAGGACTTTGTCTGAATCAGGTCTTGATCTGGTGGCTGAGGAAAGGTCTAAAAGGCGTTTCCCCTTTCCCATGCACCACCATCTGCTGCTTCCCTGCTGCAGCACTGTGAACTCTCGTGTTCTCAATATAGTGGATGGCTGTGAGCCAACTCCTTAGCAGTGTCTGCCTTTGCTAGAGTAAAAGAAAAGATGTGGTACAGCGCAGGACACACTTCATCCTGTTTCTAGTTCTGTCAGACAGTTAAATGGTTCAGTTCTTTCACTCTGGTGCATCCAGCCATCCTTGCTTCTGACATCTGGCAATGGGAACACCTAGCACCTTTTTGTCCTTGATCTCTTTAGCTGTATCATTACAGCACTCACTCTTAGTAATGAACTTGTACATTTTTTGAATACTTTTTTTTCTTCAAGGACTATTTCCACTTTTCCAATGTCCACTTTTTATGTCTAGATGTGGAACAAATTAGTCACCATTTCTGGTTTTAATTTCTCCTTCAGGAAAATTAAGGAAGATTGCAAATAATATTTATTAATAAAAAAGGAAACAATAATACTTGATTATAAATACTAATACAATTCAAAGCAGAGGGTTACATTTCCAAGAAAATCTAAATTGTAATGAAGAAAATGCAGGAAATCAATTTTCAGTTAAAGATGTTTCATTTTTTCAGCAGTTTTAATATAAAGTGAAGTTTAACAAAATAGCAAGATAAATAAAGCACCCTGTAAAGCCTCTCAAGCATTTTCTTTTCTAAAGTATAACAATTTCCTCAGAACTGTCCTTGAACAACAGGAATGAGTTATGCTGCATTCCAAAGGGAATACAAGACTTTGTACTAATGTCATCCAGTAGAAACCTGGGTCCATATGTTTTCATTTGAACACACTGTGAATTAACTTTTGCACACAGCAGTAAGCATGTATAACAACCATCATTCACAGTTCCTATGCAATTGCAAAATATTATAAATTGTGTATGTAAATATTAGTAGATTGAATATGAAAATTGTATTTACTCTTGGAAGTAAACTGTTATGCTATTTTACTGTACCCTGTATGGCATGTATTCTAGGTCTAATACCTTATGCTAGTCTATAACATGGCAACAACACTTTAGGAGAGGTTTCTGACTAATCTGACCTTGAGCTAAGGTCAGAGGGATGTTTGAATAACCATAGATATCATACATCTGTTTTATCAGTTTACTGGACAGAAGGAGAACAGATATTTAAAAATTGAGTAGTTCTGAGATCAAAGAATGCCTTAATAAATTGACTAAAACATGGCAGCTTATTTTTCTTACAAGTTTTCTCCTCTTTTAGATTTTTTGAAACAGTCCTGTATCCATTAGCTCTTCCCCTACCAATGGTTCACAGATTTCATGATTTATTACTGCTATATTTTTTACCACAGATTGCTGTGCAATGACAAGCATCAGTCTAGAGTGCAGCATGAAGGTTCCTTTTTTTTTTTTTTTAGAAATAAAGTGAGTAAAGAGAAAATTAAGGTTGCTTTTTGTCAGCAAAATGTGTTTCTAGCTTTAACTTTCTACAGTCAGCTGAACCTTAGATTGATAAATTATTCTTCCTGTGTGTCTTTTTGCACATAAAAATTATTATAAAATCTTAAATCTGGTGGGCTTGGCTTTCCAATAGCAATTTAACTACAAACAAAAACCCACCAATTTAATATTCCCCCCAAATTATGAACAGATTTGAGTTTGGTGTTCATTTAAGCCCATTGTAATTTCTTTTTATCTGCTGTAAGTCTGAAAATATAAATATTGCCTGTCTCTTACAAGAAAGAATATAGACAATCTAATTTTCTAACATATCCTAGAATTGTAATCCATACCTCATTTCTATGGTGACATTTATGATGCTATTTTTCATCTCACTGCAGTGCATCTCATGTTAAAATAAAAGGAAAAAAAATCAACCCAAAGAAAGAAATCACCCATTAAAACAAAGAAGCAAAGCACTTATTGCCTTAATTCAATTACATACATAAGTAACTTAAAAATATTTGAACGCACTTCTTCAACAGGACTTGGAGCACTGAACAAACAAGTCACAAGTAGAGTAATTCTGACATTATTCTAGAATTCATGGCATTTTTGAAAGATTTCCTTATGAAGTCTGCTGAAGCCTCCCTCCATGGGCCATTGTTCATGGCCCCGAACTCCCCTTTCAGCCCAGCCTGGGGCGATCAGCACCTGGCTGGGGGTGGACAGGGCAGATCCTCCCTTTTCCACCACCCCCCAGACCTAGCCAAAGATGACCTTCTTTGCCTACCCCATGGGCAGTTCCTGCCTCCAGAATTCACTCATTATGTCAGGATTATCTTTAGAGATTGAAGACACTGAAATCTCATTAAAATTCAAATTTCACACCAGAAGTATTCATCATGTGTATTTCTACTTGATATATCAAATACAATTAAAATGGGACTTCCAACAGAAGCACAGTTGTAGGAGTTATATCATTAATCCCAATGAGATGAAAAAGGGAATGTGGAGCCCCCTTGTTAAAAGATTTAACTTTCTGATTGTCCAACCATTTGCTCATAAAGCCTAATTTTAGCAGCACCAAGGATACATAGGCAAGAAGGTCTTGTAAGGTGTTCAGAATTCCCTAAGGGTAGACTGATAAAATTGTTCAGGTTGGAAAAGACTCTAAAGATCATCAAGTACCACCATCAACCAACCCATCATTGCCAAGTTCACCACTAGTCCCCAAATGCCACATCCATGGGTCTTTTTAATACTTTGGGGAATTTGATTCAACCTTGTGTATGTAGCCTGTGCCTATGCTTGACAATCCATTCAGTGAAGAAATTTTTCCTAATACCCAAGCTAAACCTTCCCTGGTAAAACTGAAGACTGTTTTCTCTTGTCCAATCTACTTGAGAAAAGAGATCATGTTGCTACAACCTCCTTTCAGGTAGTTGTAGAGAGTAATAAAGTCTCCCCTGAACCTCCTTTTCTGCAGGCTAAACATCCTCAGCTTTCTTAGCCACTCCTCCACTTATGCTCCAGACCCTTCACCAGCTGTGTTGCCCTTCTCTGGGCACACTTCAGCATCTCAATGTGTTTCCTGTAGTGAAGGGTCCAAAACTGAACATGGGTCTTGAGGTGCAGTGGGACAATCACTGCCCTAGTCATGCTGGCCACACTGTTTTTGAAACAGGCCAAGATGACACTGGCCTTCTTGGCCACCTGGGCAGGCTCATGTTTAGCTGACTGTCAACCATATGGTTTTCTGTCACACAGCTTTCCAGCTCTTTTCCAAGCCTGTAGCACTGCATGGGGTTGTTGTGACACATGTGTAGAACTTGGAACTGTTCCTTGTTTAATTTTATGCCATTGACCTCAGCCCTTAGATCCAGACTATTCAGATCCCTCTGCAGTCTTCCTGCCCTCCAGCAGATTAACACTCCCACTCGGTGTTTTCTGCAAAACTACCAAGGGTGCACTTGGTAACCTTGTCTAGATAATTGTTAACGATATTAAACAGAACTGATCCTTGGTATGATATACATAACCTTACATGGTAAAACAAGTAATGCCTTCCTTACAGCCAGTAGATCAGCCAGAAGATTTTTACATGCTGCTTACTCAGACTATTTTCTGTAGGTTTTTCTGTGGCTATTTGACCCACATCAGGATCCTGCAGGTACCATTCTATCAAATTAAATTAAGGAGAAGAAGTAGGATAAAGACATTGCCTCTCTAATTTAGTCTTGCACCAAGCTAGATATGTCTTGGAATTCATTTAAATTCTTTCTCATAATCTCTTTCTGTTGCAGAGGTGTTCTTAGAAGCATACATCAGGAATAACCAGGAAGAATTATGCATTAGGATTAATATGAGATTTGAAATGAACACATGTACATGAAGTTTAACTTGTGTATCCAAAGTATTCATAAATTTCCCCATTAGGTAAATGAGATGACTAGACAAGAATGCTTCTTTCTCCTAGTCTTGAGTTTGATTTACAGGTAAAAGAAGAAAAAAAAGTTAAAAAATATCCCAACTAGTCCTTTCAATACTTCATCTCACTGTTGATGAGCCTGTGCATTAATGACAAAAGGGTTTCCCTCTTAAGTATTAAGATACCTCTTCCAGTCTGCAAGCTTATTCTCTCTACATCCTTTCCCATAACCTTGGTAAGAGGCAAAAAAGTAAAAAGTCAACAAAGGCAAAGCTGATGCCTCACACACAGTGGTTGTTTTCTTTGTTCACTACATTCTAGAACAAGCTATTTGGACCCACCACAAAAAATTGTGTTTTGAATAGGTGAAGACCAGAATTACAGGACAATTTTTACAGCACATTCCCAGTGAAAGGTTAGATAAGTATAAATAAGAAAGTGAAAGCCTAAACTTTAAGAGGAAACAAAAAATTCAAATTCGTAACTCTGAACTACATTCAAAATTGGGTAGCAGTCTTCATGTTTAATTGGGGATTAATTAAACAAAACTCTGAACACTTGCATGGCTGTTCAAATTTCAGATCCAAATGCCATGATCAATCCTAGCTGATTATTATATAGGGTAGCTGGTCAGCTAAGCTTACTGTAGACTTTATGAGCTAAAATATTGGCCAGGAACATAGTCATTGCCAACCTCATCACATGCAAATACCAAGACCATAAATATCTTTATGGCCTTTTATTTGCAGTATATAAAACCAAAAGAGCTTTATAACACAAATGAAAATTGATTGCACAATTACCCTTCTTCTGGGTAAGCTCCAAAAGAACCTCAACACACACCCAACAAAAAAGATAGAATAACAACAAACATGCTTTATTCTCATGTTTTGTATGGCCTTTCTGCTTGACTCATAGCCAAGTAGGACAAACGCAAAAGATGTAATAAACCTTTTTTCCAAATCCCTGTTAGCCATTGTCCATTACAAACCCCACAGCTGAGATTTCTCAGATAACCTTATTTTTCATGTTACAAAATTTGCATAGTCTTCAGTAAACAACACTAGTAATAAAAGCACGATTAACAGACTTCAGTTTAATCTTTTAAATGTCATAAGCCTTAAAGGCTTGTATTAGTTGTGGTGGTTTCTTTCACCTTGAAAGAGAGATTGTGTCCTTGTAAATTAATTTTCATTACCTATCAAATGAAAATAATCATAACTAAAAAAATACTATTTTAGTGATACTGCATCAGGGAGCAGCAAGGGAAAGCTCATCCTCACAGTCTTTCTCTGAAAGCAAGTGTGGTAGGGACAAGGCCAGGGTGCAGTCACATAGCACGTGGAGCAGCAGAACACCTCCAGACCGGGGATCTCCTGGCAGACCTGAGGTCATGATGGGAAGTGAATTCACAGGCAAAGCCTGAATCAGAAGGTACAGGTCTAGGCACATGCGTAGCTATATCATAGCTGATATAAAGGACTAGGAACAAGACAGCTCCTGAGCAGAGGTCGGGAGCATATGCCTTCTACAGCTCTTTCTCACAAGCTGCATCATTTATTTTTCTGCAACTTTGTTGTTCTAAATTCATCTTGGTCAAAATCTCCACCTCCTATAAGTGTATTAGATGAATGTAAAAGTTCATATATGTTGAATATTTTCAGTATGATAAATCATCACATGTACAGTTATTTTCACTGTTTTCCGTAAGTATGTTTGTTTTGGGGGATATGCAGCTTACTTTGGAACTATGGGTATCATTGGGTTATGTATTACACTGGAAAAGTTGCTGAAAGATCTAGAAAGATTACATTGCATATCTATTACTTGTTGTGACCTAACAGATTGCATTTGAAATATAAACTAGATAATCTATTAATGTATTGGCATTTGCATGACCAATTTTTATGGAAAGAAAGTCACACCACACTGCAATAGTTTTACCTCCTACTAGAGGAATTCTATGCTTATTTTTCTTAGAATCTTGCATGTTTACTTCTTCTCTGGGACTTTTTGTAACATTTCAAAACAACAGCAAAATTATCAAACAAACAAAGCCGAGTCTTAGGGTTTAAAAACATCAAGTAATAACCTTAAGTCAAAGATTAATGTCATCAACATAGTGATTTGAATTCCTGGAAAACACATATAACAGATATGTACCTGGGCTAGTCTTAAGCTGTGGTCTTAACATTTATCTTTACTGCTGCAATCAATAGCAACAATACATTAATTTAAGATTTTAGATAGTTATTCTTAGGCACACAGCTGAGACCAAAAGATAAACTAGAATTTAGAATGGACAACAAATGGGATAGAAAATAATATAGATATTATTTTAACATGAATCAGTATGACATTTTGATAAGTATATAAAGTATTATATGACAAATATATAACATGAATTTTTCCATAAATAATGAAGAAACTGCTGGGAAGATTAAATGAAGGTTTTTAAAGAAAGGGACGAGTCACTCCTATTGTGAATCCCTTTCACAAATGTTTGCCTCCAGTATACCTGGGTATTAGAAATGGAATTAAATATCTGAGAGGTCACAGAAGGCAGTAACCAAATCTAAGAAAAAAAACATTAAATAATGAAAAAAAGCCAACTAAACTTCCTTAGTATTCAATCCAATATCTTATTTTGTATAGAAGGCTAGCATTTGTAATTTTAGTCAATTTTTACTTATGAAAGTGCTGTTTGGGTTTTTTATACCTTTCCTTGAGGTGTTCAGTTCTTGTCTTCTTATTTGTCAGAACAGAGTTAGATGAAGTTTAGATCAGATCCAGTGCAAACATTTCCATATTCAGGCTTTGTTTTCTGTTTCCACTCTTTGAGATGCATTTTCTAATTCCTTAGGCAAGCAAAAATCTTATTTGCTATCAGGGAGAGATTTAACAGAAGTAGTTCTTCATCTTCCTGGATGACAGCAGAGCAGACTGGAGAAAAATTCTTTGTGTGGGCTTGGAATCTGATACAGACAGTATTACCTCTATGCTGAGTATCCAGTTGAAGAGTGACATTAATCATGTGCAGTCTTACCTAAACTCAGCAAAATCTCTGGAAAGTTGTTCATGGATGTCTGTAGCTAAAACAAGATTTAATCCAGTGGGAACAAGAAGATGTATAGAGACACTTGGGAAAAATATTTTTTCTCTTTGTCTGTTACGGTTGGTCACACACTTTAAAATGATATACCAGCATAAACCTTGTTATGTCTGTTGGGGAAAAGCAGAGGATAAAGAATATAATCAATCGTTTTAAAATACCATATTATGTTGCCCTAAGAATACTTTTTATGCTGAAATGTTGTCAATTCCAAGCACAAAATACCCTGGAATTTGTATCAGAATGATGCTATATTTTCTGGTTCATTGCACTGCAATGTGGATAAATTTGTGTCTCCAAGCCTAAATCATAAGATTCCTTAAGATATATGCACCCTTATTTCTATCAGCAACCTAGGAAGTGATAATTCCATTGGACTTCAAGTGCACCTATGCCACTCAGGTCTTATTCCATCATTTTTCTGTTATGCTACATTCAGATGCTGCTGAATTTGTTTTCCAAGAGGCAAGGTCTCAGGTACCAGCTGACTGGTTGTTTACATTAACAGAAATCATTGATTAGCAAATGATCTGCTATAATGCCCTGTAAATAATCTGAATGTGAAGGGGTTTGGTTTTGTTTTGGGGGACTGTTTTTTTGTTGGTTTTTTTTTACATGTACCTTTAATTAGTTTCTTACTGTAAAAATATATGATATGAATAGTGCAAAGGGACTAATGTATGCATATTTATTGATAACATATTTTCTATGCCTCTATGATTCTCAATGATAATGTATTTTCTATATTTTTAAGTCTCATTTTTTATTCTATACAATTCCGTGAGTAGCAACTGCATTCCTAAGAAACTGTGTGTGTATATGTACACATAAAAAACATTTTTAGGCCCATCCATGGGAATATCCTTTACTGGATTATAGCATAAGAAATTAGCAAACCTTTGCTTTCAGAGTATTTCTTAATAGTAACATAAAGAGTGAAATAATGCATTCTAGTTACACAGCATACTATTTTTATACAGAGACGTTGATAAAATCAGCTACTATTTATTTTAGTTCTGTGTTGCTGTTTTGGATTTTATAATCTTTTACACTTGTACTCTGGATCGCTCACCATGTGCAAGTACTTTCTGTATTTGCCTCTCCCAATCTGTGCTCTAATGTCCAGTAAAGTCTGGTTTTATTTCACTGAAAGAAATCCCGTAAGTATTCATTTGCTTTCCTTGAATGTAAGTGTGTATGTTCAAACAATTGTATGAAAGAATGTCAAGGTAAATTACATCAAAATAATTTAAAGTTTATTTATGTGAAACCAACACTTAGATGTGTAAATACTGCCATGAAATATTTTAATTTTCATAGACAGGAAATACTTTATCATCACAGTGTTTTATCTGTATCACAAGGAACACAAGTTAGATACTGTTATGAAAATATAAAAATACTACACATACAGTTTGAAAACCTGTTTTCCAGAACCTTAGAAAGTAGCATGTAGTAGGATTCAGGTTAAGATTCTGACACATGAACTCTCATCTAATAACTGGTGTCTAGGGGTAAGTTAGATGATATCACAGTCTTGAAGCTCCCATAATAATCAGTGTAGAGACACTGTCAGTGAAGCATAGAGAATGCTGAGTTGGTTGGGCACCAGATGTTTTCTTTAGAATGGAGGCAAATCTTAGCTCAATTGAGTGAATTGTCTAAGGAAGGAATTTGGTTGCCCAAGATGTTTAAGAAGACATGATGTATTCTTCTCAGTCTTCAGCTACTATATCAGAAAACCACAAGATTCCTTTTAGTCCTGTTTACTATTGAAAAACTGCACAATTACCTCTGAATGACTATATTCACAAAACCAAGTTCTCTATCTCCACTGACCACAATGGAAATTTAGACACTAACTCATACACTGACAGCTATAGCCCAATTAAGTTGTCTAGACTTAGATAGTTTATATTACCTAATACAGCTTCAGGTGTAATATATCTTTTTGCCCTTCACATATGACAAAAGACCTAAAAAAGATCTCTACTCTTTTACAGTGGTTGAGAGAGAACAGATATGATGCCCTGAAAATTATCAAATGACACTAGACACTTTTATCTAGACAAAGTAATTGTTGTCAGGTTTAGCTGACTTACATTTGCATCTCACTGTATCTGTATTCTATTGTATTTCTAGAGCAACTTCATTACAACTGTCATGTCAAGTAAAATCCTTCAGTTATTTCAACATTGAGACAACATAAGATGGTATGGACTAAAACACTACTGTTTCATTTATGAATCACACAAATTTGGATAATACAGTAGGAAGAAGAAGGGAACACAGTATCCAAATAGTTGTGACCAAGGATAAGCTCTAACTGAAAACACAGCTTTAAGTTTTGAAACCTTACCAAGCACAAATATGGCCAACTGAATATAAGGACTCTGCAGTTACAGGATGAGATCTCCACCATTTTGTTATATCCTTAGCTTAATAGATGTCGGCTGTTCTTCAAGCCTCAGAGTCTTGTATGTCCACATGCAAATATAATACCAAGTATTAGAAAATGAGATCTACTGAGAGTGATAGAATTGCCATGATGACTCGATATGAAAAATGGTTAAGGAGGTATATAACCCAGCAATGTAAGACATCTTAGGATGGCAACTTGGAAGAAGAAGGACAGATAGATAGGAAAGAAGGGAACCTACAATAATCTGACACTATCACCTATTCCATTCTGATACCATGGACATGAGCTGAAATGGGAAAGATTAAATTTTGACCAGTTTTTTAGTATTTATCCATTCATGCTAGTCCACTCTATCACCTGTTTACAACAAAGTACACTAAACCAGAGTATCTGATACTCTATACTGTTTTCTTTTGTCAAAAGAACAGTAAATCAAGTTTTCTGAAAGTCAAGGCCATAGCACAGAGTGAGGCATATCCAAGAAATATGCTACATCTTTGAGGATTTGCACATAAAATTTCACCCAGGACAGATCTCTCCACCACCACCACCACTCCTCCCCCCAAAAAAAAAGAAAAAAAAAACTTCAACCCTGCAAAAAAACCAGTGTTGAAGTTTGTGTTTTTCCTGAGTTATGACTCAGAATTATGAAGTGTAACAGAAAGCACCGTGGTATCTTAGATGTATGCATAGTTATGTGTAAGCTAGTATGTAGGTGGTTACATGGCTTGCTTATTTTACTGCAAAACAGCTCAGCTGGTAAACTCCCATTAGCAATAGATTTCAGTGACACCAAAAATCTTCCTTCATAGAAAAAGACCTGCAACTTCTCAGGGAGCGAACTTCAAGTTACAGTACAAATTGGGTGCTTGGTTACTTATACTTCTGGAAATTATGAAATCAAATGAGAAAATGACACAGATGCAGAGCTAATAGCTGGTTGAGAAACAATATATTAGAAGACTGAAGTTAATTCTCTATAGAATTCAAGCAGCATAATTTGAAGCTTTTGCAGATAAGCATAGATAAACAGTTCATAAATGACTTCAATGAAAATATTTTTAAAATAAGATTTATAAGTTGTATAAAAATTATGCCAAATATTTTTGGTTATTCTGGGACCAAAGAGCTAGCCTTTGTCCCTAGGGTGCAAATCATTGACTCATAACAAAATCAGACTTTGTTCCAAAAAAATTTTCAAGAAATTATAGAGAAGTGATGAGGGAATACAGGCAATAGCCATATCCCAAATATACTCCCTGGAAGATCTCAATCCCATAAACCTATATGTGAAAAATATAACTGACCTGAAAGATATAGAGCTGATACTTAAAAAAAAAACAAAAAACAAAAAACAAAAAACAAAAACAAACAAAAAACCCAACAACAACAAAAAAAAAACAAACCAAAAGAACCAAACAACCAAAAAACCAAAACCAAAAAACCAACCAAACAAAACACCTACCACCACCACCAAACACACACACACACACAACACCTTCCTAAAACCCCACAAAACCCCAAAACAAACCAAAACAGTCAGGAAAAGATGGTCAGTATGTTACAGCAATCTGTTGTTTAGTGGCATATTTTGATCCCCATCCCTTCTCCTCAAAACATTAAATTATTTCAAATAGAAGCTAGAAAGTGTGTCTGGAAAGCAAGTCACCTCTGCAAAGCCTGAAACATAGGAAATTTTCTTGGGAAGTGAGATAATTAATTATTCCCTAACAACACTAGATGACAGGAGGTTAAGGAGATGAATGGGGAAGAAGGAAAAAAAGGAAGGAAAAAAATCAGAATGGAAAAAATCAGAAAGAAAAAGATAAGATATTTTTAATAGATTTTTGGTTTTAGCTCAAAAATCTTATTTTTTAAATATTTGTGAATTATTTTTAATTGATCAAGAGTACAACTTCAGTGAATGTAATTCTAACCATAAAGCAGACTATTCAACAGAAATTGCTACTTCCTGTGATTAGAACTCTAATGCTTATGCATTTAAACCTGAGAGCAGCTGAGCTCCACTGACAGGAACAACAAGGCAAGGAGACACACAAGTGTTTATTTAGTAAGCAAATAATAAAGTATTTCAACAGTTCTGATTGGCAGTTCTCATCTCAGAACTCTAGTCTTTGGCTTTTATGATTTTGTGGCAAAAGACAGTTCAATTTTATTTCTGCCCTAACTGATGGAAAATCAGTCTTGACCCTGAATTTTTGTAAGAGTTCAATTTGGTTCAGTTGTTCCCACTGGAAGGGAAACAGCTTGTTTTTCATTTGAGGGAGTCAGGAGGAAAAAAACAGTTGTCCATGCCAGTTCTTTCAGAGCAGAAGAATGAGAAAGACATTTACAAGTGACTATCAATGTTACTTTATAGACAAGGTATTAGTATCTTCCAAACATTAAGCTTTTTGCTAAATGCTTGAAGACCGATGAATGTGGAATCCACTGAAAATTGTTGGGGTTCAGCCTTAATACAATCACATATTGATATCTTTAGAATGCACATTTGTATTCAAAGAGCTCAAGGTTTTATAAATTATTTTTGAAAAAGGTACATTCTCAAAGATACAACCTAAAATATTTTTAAAGGTCCTGATTTTCAATAAGTGATAGGAATTTTCATCAGCACTCATCTGTTCAAGTACAGAAATCTCAGGCTGGTTCTTAGTTTTTTCACACAGTCAAGAAAACACAAGTGAACTTTTTTTAAGAGATTAAGTTTTCCACATTTTTAAAATAATAGATGACACTACATTTATTCAAAAATGCTACGAGGAACAAAGGACTAGACAGGATCTCCTTGGTCAACCCTTACATGAGGTTTTATTTTAATACATGAAGTACTATTTTAATCCCCTGCATCACTTTTCTATGACCCACTTAAAAATCTGCTATTCCAATATTTCATGCTCTGATAGCTGTTAGTTTTTTTTCTAAGAATAGTTGGTTTGCCACAGATAAAGAGGGAACTATTAGTAAAAAGCACAGGGTACTGTGAATGACAAGAATCAAACCTTCATTTGCCTGCTGATTTTCTTATGAGGTATGACAACTTTCAGCTTGTTATACCTTAAAAGTTTCTTTTTTTGTATCCCCTCAAAAGATCCAGAAAATTCACAGATTTATTTTTCTGAACATAGGCAAGCAGATAAATTGAGTATCTGAAGCATTTTCCTAAAACTATCAGGAGGAAGGTTTATTGCTATTTTTGATAGTGTCTAATGTCATAATATCTGATCAAGGAAATGAATGAAATTTTTGTGTTTAAAGACTGGAAAATATTTTAAGCTAAAAATTCTGTGTTTTCTGGATAGAAGACTGTGGAGGTTCTTTTACTATGTTTAACAAAACATACATAAAAAAACAAGCTCTGTAGTATCTAAATGTAATGAAAATGTAGGGCAGGAACAACTCAGATCATGGATCAAAAATTCAAATCCCTTAAAATAACTTGCTTGGAGTTAATGACAAAGAACTATGGAGACATTTTTCTTTAATAAATTATGCAAATTCAAGTTCCATTTTGCTAAGCCTTGACAAATGGAAAATTCATGTGATATTAATCTTTCGAGAAAAATTACCTTTTGCTCTGACATCAGTGAAAATGAGAAATTCACCAAGGCAAATGAGAGTATATGCCTCTGCTGTTGGTTTCACCAGGAAAGACGAACAGAGCACTTCTGTTTTTTGAGGCGAGCTGCTTTGGCAGATGGCAGCCCAGTGAGACAGGAGGAATTACACCAGGGTAGGTCGTGCTTCAGGTTCTCAGGCCTGCCATACTCAGATTTGGCTGCTGAACCATAACAGGATGCAAAGACACTGTAGAAGGAAGTTTGTGGCCAAAAATATTGCCATTTACCAATTTAAAAAATTTAATATGAAAAACTGTTGTACTCTTTCATTTTTACGACACAATTAGAAATTGTGTTTGCTGTTACAGACCTTTATTCACAGAAATAAAAATAATAAAATAAAATTTGTTTTACTTTTTCTTCAGAACAGGTATACCAGAGTTGGTGTTGTAACAAGGGAGCACCTACTGTAGTACACCCTTAAGACATATTATATATTTCCTTTGCTGTAGTGTTACTATGATGTACTCATTCGATACATATTAGGGCTAGAAAAGATATATTATGTTGTATCACACATGCTGCCTGAGTAAGTGCAGAAGGAAAATTTGCCTTTTATTTTCCACAATGTCAATATAATATTGTCGTAATTTTCTATTCATTTTCCTGTAAATCCTGGTTATGTCTTTCTTCTTTTTGACTGACACTGTGCCATAAGCAGAAATTTGGATTGTGTTAACTAAATGGCATTCACTTCTTTCTCGTCAGAGGTTACAATGCATTTATTTTTGCATTTATTCTATTTATACATATTGTTGGAATTTTTCTGATGAATCACATAATATCAGACAATGACAATTCATTCAGCCAAATTTTAAGCACAGACACTATCACTGGGGTTCAAGGAAGTTAAGGCTCAATAAAAATTGTATTATCTATATATTTAAGTTCCCTGCCAAAATATTACTTCTCTAATGATTTTACTTTAAAATTCACGTTCCTGAATATATTATTTGAAAAATGCAAGGGGTCGTCATATTAGAATTCTAATTCAATATTCAGTCAAAGTTTTAATATAGTTTATTTTTTTAGTGTTACTTAGTTTGGGGATTTTTTTTCCGGCCTGAATCTTTCACGTGTTTGTGCAACTATGTATGTAAGAATTGTTCTCTTTTGATGACAGCTACATTTATTAAATTCTATTAAGTCCAGTTGACCCACCTCCTATAGTCTTGAGTAGGAATATCACAACTGTGCATTTAAAAGTAGATTTATTCCTGTACATCTGTGTATTCTTTTTACTCTTTTTATATAGTATTTAATTTATGACCCTTTCTTTTTCCACAGGGTTGGTGAGATTTTTTTCCCTAAGAACCACTTCTTGGGTGTGTTGCACTAAACCTCTTGCAGTTGACAGACTATTACAGTGCATAAGAAAAGTGAAGAAATAATTGACCATCTAATCAAAATTATTATTAGCTCAGTTAAACTGATGCTAGTATTGGTAGGCCAAATTATACATTTATTACAGCTAATATGAATTAATAATACACTTATTTATCCTTATTTATTTTATTCTCACTCCTTCAGTGTGTTGACAAAACTAGTATCACAAGTTCAAAAAGAGTATGATGGTACTAGTAGTCTTGGGTTCTGCCTATCTTTTGGGTCTACCTGCAAGTATTTTTACATGCTTGGCAAAACCATCAGGTTCCTTATTCGTCCTTCACATATCTGGAATTATACTATGTAACTGTTATTTACTATGTGTTGAGTATTTCTCTGTTCTTTTTGATCCTCTAAAACTGGTTTTACTGTCTGCTAAGTGACAGGTAGTTGACCATTTGTGGTTATTGTCTACAGCTGAGGGCATGGGTCTGAATTTTGAAGGCCCCTGTAGTTACCCATGGCCCCACTCATGTATGCTACAATCATTTTTCAGTGTCATAGATAGCTCCTTCTGCTGCATGCCATAGCTACAGCTCATTTTAGTTAGGTTCTGGCTTTGTCTAGGATAATTTTCTTCACAGTAGCTGGTATGGGGATGTGTTTTGGATTTTTACTGGCAATAGTGCTGGTCACACAGGGATGCTTTAGCTATAGCTGAGCAAAGCTTACACAGAGTCCAGGCCTTTTCTACCTCTCACAACACCCCACCAGTGAGGAGGCTGGGAGTGCCCAAGGAGTTAAGAGGGGACAGGAGCTTGGAGCCAAGACAACTGACCCCAACTGACCGCAGGAATATCCAGACCATATAACGTCATGCTCAGCATATAAAGTGGAAAAAGAAGAAGGAAGGGGGAAGGTCATTTGGAATGATGGTGTTTGTCTTCCTAAGTCACCATTACATGTGATAGAGCCTTGCTTTCCTGGCAATGGCTGAACACTTGCCTGCCCATGGGAAGTAGTGAATAGATCCCTTGTTTTGCTTTGCTTGTGCACTGCTTTTCCTCTACCTGTTAAACTACCTTTATCTCAAACACAAATTTTCTCACTTTTACCTTTCCAATTCTCTCTGCTTTTCCTCCAAGGGGACTGCGTGACCAATGAGCTGCTGCATGGGGCTCAGCTGCTGGCTGGGGTTAGACTGTGCCAATCCATTATTATCATAAATATATCAACACTATGGTAACAACAGGCATTACCCCACACCACTGGGCAAAGGTGAGCTATAACTAAACTAAATATCTAATGCCCATCTGGTCATTCTCCAAGTGAACCAAGGAAGTGTAGAAAAAGCCTGATAGGCTTTTGCTGTACTTACAAAGACTGCAGTCTGTTACTAGCATTTGCAAGGCTATATTTATGGGAATATGAGGTTACAGACAGTTCTAGAGCTTTGTGAGATTGTTCCTTTCTCTTTGGAGGTGGGATGTTTTATGGGAATATGCTATGATATTCAGTTCAAATAGTAAACTTCTGATTATATCAATTTTGATTTCAGGATATTATAAAATAATTTTCTCATATTTTTCTTCCAGCTTTTAACACCTCCATGCATAATTTACCACAGTACCTGAACAGCTAATGCAGTTCCCTATATAACTCATATTTAATTTTTGTTTCTACTTGGATTTAATAGTAAACCCATTACCTGTTCTAAGGCTCTTAAATATTATGCTGATCACTGCCAATTATAGTCCTAGGGACATATTTGGATAGCAGATAGAGAAATGCCTTGGCATATTTGGTGTACTATGGCCAAAAGCAAATTCAAGCTGACTTCTTAAGCTGTAAAAGCAATGGAAAGGTCTTATGTCTTCCTTGGACATGACTAGAATGTTGAAAGGCTTAAGGACCTGTCAGACAGAAGAGAAAATTGAAATAGGTCCAAGAGATGCATGGAATCAGAATAAACATAGGGCAATACATAAGAAGGAAATGCACTGAGAAAAAAAATAGCATTGTCGTAGTTTAAAAAAAAAATTGAAATAAGTTCATGAAGAAATTGAAAGAAAAAATAACACAGTATATTTCAGTTATACAAAAGATTTAAAAAAAAAAGCCAGAAAGTTTTATCAGAAGCCTATCCTTCTGTACTGTGTTTGCATGGACAGGCTGTGGTAGCAGTCAGGCTACAGGAGTGCCTTCTGTGATAACCTGCTAGAAGCCTCCCCTAGGTCCAACAGAGCCAATGCCAGTTGGTTCCAAAACAGACTCACCATTGGCCAGGAATAAGTCCATCAGTAATGGTGGTAGCACCTCTGGGATAGCAGATTTAAGAATGGGAAAAGTTGCTTCACAACAGCAACTGCAGCCAGAGAGAGGAGTGAGAAAATGTGACAGAAAGAGCTCTGCAGAAACCCAAGTCAGTCAAGAAGGGCAAGGGAGGAGGTGCTGCAGGCACCAGACCAGAGGTTCCCCTGTAGTCCTTGGTGCAGACTGTGGTGAGGCAGCTGCGTCCCTGGACATGGAGGTCCATAGTGGAGGAGAGATCCCCCTGCAGTCCCTTCAGGACTGTCCATGGGAGCCCATGGATATCTGAAGGACATGATAACACCATGGGGAACCCATTCTAGAGTAGGCTCCTGGCAGGACCCACGGAGACAGGAGTCCATGCTACAGCAGTTTGTGAGGAACTGCTGCCCATGGGAAGAATTCACACTGAGAAGATTGTGGAGGACTGTTTCCCATAGTGGGGACCCCACATTGGAGCTTCACATGTGTGAACATCTCAGTTTAAAAGAGAAAGAAATGCAGAAGGTTTACTTTCTACAAGACTCCTTTGTGTTCCAACATACACACTCAAGTCGTTTGTTCGACTCAACCAAAAATATTTCATTTTTAGGGCATACAAAAACCTCCTATGTCCACTTTGAAAGTAGACTTTCTGTTCTGTTCTGCCAAACAATGAAGGCTGCATTTAAATTAAGACTTTATATCTAATTGGTAAATTTTGATTGCAGGTCTTCTTTTACTAGTGTTTTAGCATTTTTAAGGTTGCTTTTGCATCTAAGTCTGGTGCTATGGGTTGTTTTTCTAATTTTGGCTGTTACTCAAAACAGGAGGAAAAAAAGGAAAAATCAGACAATTTTGTGCTGGGGGAAAGGTTTGTGAAAGCATCCCTCTTGCAAGTTAGAGAGAGAAAAATGTGAAAGATTCCAATAGAGACACATAAAAACATCTGTCCTAAAAAGTGCCTCAGTTTAAATCTGGTTTCTTAGCAAAATGAGAGCTCCTTGATTTCTGGGGGGTTTTTCTGTTGTTTTGGATATGAAAAAAGTAACACAGTCTTGAAACTAAGAGCAAATTATTTTTACACTCATACTAGAAAGACATACTAATATTGTGAATATAATATTATTAAGATTTGTTATGAAATTACCACGACAATTAAAGTTAGCTGTGCAACACCAGTCCAGGAGGAACTCCTTCATTTTAAAATACCATTAGTCCTTTTCATGCAGCGAAATGTAATTAATGTAAATTTAATTTGCATTTTCCCTGTATATGTTTCTTTTTTAATCTTGTAATCAACATAAGTAACTTTTCAAAAAGGTGACCTTAATAAGTGATTAACTTTGTTCTTAAACTCAACCTAACAATTGTTATTTCATTATTACTGGTGTTACTGTAAGCAAACAAAAACCCAGTTCTAAAAAAAACGCTCAAAAAGCAGAAAACCTAAAGATAATGGTAAACATGCATTGTTTCATTTAGAAGAGTTGAGAGAATAACAAAACCCTTAAAATCTAGATATGCAAATAAAGCCACAGAGTTCGCACCAACTGTGACTCTCAATGATTCTTCTGGACCAACAATTCCTAACACGCTGTCTTAGATATTTTTTCTAATCAGCCAGAAAACCCTTAGTCTGGGATTAATTATTTGTAATAGACATACGTGCCAATTTATCTTCCTTCTTCTATATTAATTGTTCCAAACCTTATTTCTCAAATATAGTAATTATTCAAAGACTATTTTCTGCATAGAGCGGTGAATAGCATGTTCACAGAATATTGCAAGTGTATTCTAAAGATGAAATTACTATTCTGTTCTGATTTTCATGGGTACGAATTCACAGAAAAAAATCTTTTTGCATCAGTGAGTAGAAAATCAAAGCAAGTGAAGCAATTGGGACACACTAGGAATTCTCTGAAAAACAAAGAATTTCCAAGGCCTGAGAAGCCCAGAATTAAAAGTATAAATATTTAATTGGTTGAATTAATTATTCATTTTATTTGAATATTCTATCATTGCTATAGAAAATTATTCTCATTGGCACATAATCTTTCCAACAAGTAATTTATTAGAATATTCACAAAAAGGCCAACATAGAGCAGTCAGTACCAGTGAAAGAATTCACTTTAAAAGTGAATATTCACAGGAAATTATTTGCCCAGCTGGCAGAAATAACTGCAATAGCTACAATAATTACAGATATCTGAACTACATAATTTTAGCCAAAACCCAAAAGCTTTTCTGTGCAGAATGGAATTATGAGGCTTGGGTTATTTTAAATGAACTTCTGATATTTCTTCAGTCATAGTTCCATATGACACGTGTCATAACTGCTAAGCTAAAAGTCACTGTCTGGATCTGATTCTTCTCTGAAATACATAAACGTTGAATTAATCAATGCAGTATGACACAGTAGCAAGTAGACCCTGATGTTGACCTCACTACCAAGTACTGCATTTCTATGAGAAATTATCTCTTCTTAATAAGCCTGACAGCTTTGAAAGCAAATGCTGTGGCCACAAATTTATACTGCAGTCATAATTTTTTAAAATTTGTGATGTGATACATAATGGCAATAATTCACTAATGAAAAACTAAGTTTAACAGCAAGCTTCAGCATAAGTCAGATGTGATTTTACTTTACAAAGACTGACAAAAAATTTATTTTGTCGGGTTTTTTTTCTCAAAAGATCTAAGATTTTTCTTTTGTTTTTTTGGATTTTTTTCAGGCTGTGGGTTTGGATTTAACATTCTAAGGCTATTTTAACCTCCTGTAAAATTCCTCCCCAGTTGCACGACTATTCCAAGGTTGCTTTAACTCATTCAAGTGGAATCATATAATAAGACATTATTTAATATTAACATATACTTTGCAACAGTCTTAGACAATTTCTTAATGGAATTAATTGGAATGTTAACAAAAAATGAGAATTAAGTAAAATTTTTTGAGTGGGCTGACTCAAATTACTTTAATGGAAAATTAATATGCAACTGCTTCTATGTTTGAGAATAAGAATTTAGAATCAAGTTTTTCCATTAAGCACATTAAATTAAGAAATGTAAGGTTTTCTTTTCTCATGTTCCTGTCTTTCAAAATGTCATTCTGTAATTTTGTCAACAATTACTTTACCATTTTACAGAAGCTGTCGGTCTACATGAAAAATAGTTCTTATCAGCCAGTATTACCGGTAGTTCATGCTTTAAAAGCAGCAACTAAAAATTATGTGGAGTAACACTCTCCCACAGGTCCTGCTGTTTTAGTGTAACAGATGTCACTAAATTACCTCCAACTCAGAAAGGTAAGAAATTCCTAGTGGATTTCCCAGTACCTTGACACTTCTGCTACCACTTGTAGCATTTCCCATGTTCTCTGAATTTTCAAGTCAGGATCTGGTATCTTTTAGAAGGTAGTCTTTAAACTAGTGAGACTCTAAAGGCAAAAATTCTGGCATTAGGGCACACGGCCTGTGCTATTGAAAAAAGCGTAGTCCAGAAAAGAGAATGAGTTTTCTTTAATCATAAACCAGATAAGTAAAATACTTAATTCTGAACTTGAAATATGTTCATCTGAAATTCTTTGAAGAGGCCAAAGTGTTCCATTTCCAGTCCACCAAGAGTGTTTCATGCTTGTAACAAAACCCATTGTTTGCTAAAAGTACTTGACACAGCTACCAAGGGCTCTGTATGCACATTTCCTGTTCCTTGTGTTTCAGACATAGTCCCTGGGGGCAACACCTCATAGCTAATTTCACAATAAAGCCTGCAATAAGAACTGGTTCTGTAATATGCTGATCTCTCTGGGAAAAAAGAAAAGGAAAATTCATGGTTATGGTTGACACCAGTTATGCTATGTATTTCCACTCAAAAGTCTAACAGTAATAGGTCAGATAGTGCAAAGAAGAGGGTGATCTAACTCCCCTCTCACTTTTGCTTTTGTGCAGAATTCTGTGTCACTGACATGGGTATCAAAAATGGAAAGAAGTCAGTTTGAAAAGATCAAGTAGTTCGGATCAGTAAGAGATTATCAGTTCATTACCATATTACTATTTTTCTTTTGGGATCTTGCCTAACACAGGAATCATGTTGTCCAGATGTCACTAGATAATTGAAAGCCATTTCCAGTATTTGTGTGATGACATCACTCGATGTTATACATAAAGTCTTATAGAGGCATTTGAGAAATAGTTTCTGGTAAATGTATAGCCAGAAAAAGAGAGATGAACTCTCTTAATGCAGGTGAGTGCTAGAGAGTTCTAAGCTACTATATACTCACTATGTTAGCTGCAAAGCTACATATTATGTAAATGAAGTTTCCCTTGAAATTGGAAGTGCGGTGACATGCTGTTAACCAAAATAAATTAGGTGTAAGAAGATCTGGGTGATGTTTCTCAAGAGGTGGAAGAAAATAACCTAGACAATTTCTAAATATGAATACTGTGACATTTACAGTTTCTTGGTGTGATTCCACACTGTGGGGTAGGGCTTTAAAGTTCTAATTCTATATTATTCTATGATTATAATATAATTTTTGTTCTCTGCAGTCCTTTAATTAAGTGGCCCATTGACCAGCTCATGTCTTAAATACAGAACCTGTGACAGAGATTCACTAGCAGCTAAGGAAGAAGAGTCCTAATATAAACTGTTACTAACATAGTACTCTATTGTACTTACTCTGGAATTCACAAAGGAATTTAACCATTTTAACTAGTAGCAATATCAATCCTCTGTCCCTGTGAAATGTGTTTCAGCATTTACTAGCCATCCTCACTGTTTATTATAAGGCAATTTTTTTCAACAATTTGTAG
Source organism: Pithys albifrons albifrons (assembly GCF_047495875.1). NCBI lineage: Eukaryota > Metazoa > Chordata > Aves > Passeriformes > Thamnophilidae > Pithys > Pithys albifrons. Next base: position 73,806,678 of record NC_092460.1, read on the forward strand.
CTGAAAACTACAATTGGTGTGTGTGTATATACATATATATAAATATGTATATATAAAATGTATACAATGGTATATGTTTTAATGATATTCACAATTAAAAGACAAATTTCTAAACTTATTTATTAAACTCCTTATTCCTTTGAATAGACACTACCTTTACAAAGAACACACAGTCTCGGATTTTATGTAGAAAATGGTAAAAAAAATTATTTTATGTTCAACTTATTCTGCAAGGTTAATGATTAATAGCTGCAAAAATATACATTTTTATTATTTTTAAGCACACTGGCACACTGAGCATTTCAGAAAATGATTCTTCACTCTTTTAAATGAAGTTCTTATCACTCTCACATTACACTGTACAAGCTGCATTGAGTGTCACTGAAAAATTATTCCTTCTGAAATGTTCATGTATCTCAGGTACAGATATAGCTATTTGTTCATTAATGAAACAGTTAAATAATCCCATTTTGGCATTGTTATTAGTAACTCTGCTTTGGGAGAGAAAAGCAAACAAAGCAATATTCTCCAAAATTATTGCACATTAAAAACAATATAGAACTTTAAAATCACTGGGTTCACAGAACAACAGCAATGATTCACTACTGCACACTTTCAGTGAAGTATTACATGTTTTTACTAACTTGTATAAGTTCATAGTCTTAAACTCCTGACAGTTGAAGCCAAAGTGTCAGAATAATGACGTTCTTGCACAATTGATATCGTAGTTTTGTAGGTTCTTGTGAAGAGACTAAGTTTTTGTGCACTTACTAGTCCAACTTCTCTAGGCTGTAGGCTATGGCTTTTAAAATTGAAGTGTTGTCCTATTAGTTTTTCAAATATTCATTTGATTTTTGTAAGATTAATTTCACAATTGGAATACCATGATGACACATTACTCACTCCCAGGTATCCTCTTGCCTCTCTATATCCCATTCACATCTCGCTATGGTACATTTTGGTCCTTTTAAAGGACCTTATCCCTGTTGTGTGAAAAGCCAGGCTAAAGTAAGAAAGAAACCATCATCATGCTGTGCAAATGCCATTTTATCTGCTAATCACTATCACTCTATAGGCTGCGACAGAATGGATGTATATTCAATAGCCCCAGATAATGATTTACATTGCACTAAAGCTATCAAATGTAGGCTGTCAGGTTCCTGTCACATTTTCAGATAGGTTGTCTGGTTCCCAGGCAAGCCAGTCATTTTCCCTTAGGCACATATTTGCACCAGAAATTACAAAAGGAACATTAATAGTGCTACATTAACTAAGCCCCTGAATGATTCCCCTTATACAGGATACACTGATTTATTGCCTAAACAAAACCCCCCACAGTAACAAAACTATATCCATTAGAGGTGGAATTACGAGGGTTTTGTCCATAACTTCACTGACCAGTTTTCCTGCTGCAGGGCACAGGGGTTCTGCAGCTTAAAAAAAGAGCCTAGCTCCTATTTCGCCTGTCTTCTTCCTCTGTTTTATGCAATCCTACTAGACTACCAGTTACAGAAAATTGACTATTTTTAAATGCCCTGTCATACAGTAGTCTGAGTAAACCTATAGGTATTTACTTTTTAACTTCTTACCCAAGAAATTTTTCATCCGCCATGCCTTTCACTCATTTTTCGTAGTATCAGTCGTGTCTTTGCCTTACACTATCTTACAGCAATTGGCATTCCATATCACATCCATGCTGATCAGGCATCTGAGCTTGATCTGAGCAATACATCTCTTTGTACTGCAACTGCAGAGCAAGAACAAAAGAGAGAAGGTATGGTACCACCTAGTCATTCAAGCAAAATACATATGTAAATTACTCTATTTCAAATCGCAAACTCAAATTTCTGATGTTAGCAGTTACGAGTTTGAAACTGAGGGTTCTTGACCAAAAATGAAGGGATTTCTTTATCACTGGTTATAGGGAGATTAGCAGTATTTATTTTGTCCCTTCCTTAGAACAATTTGTGTTGAGGTAGATACAGGAAAATTATTTTTTCTCATACATATGTATGCAGTGATTTCTCACTCTTGGTTCATTTTTTGCAAATATTAGTGTATTCAATTAAAAAAAATACTTCTAAGAAACTCAGAAATTATGTAGGAGGGCACTGAATAAAAAGCTAGAGGGAGCTGAGTCCACAAAATGTATATTAAGATAATATTTAGCACTTTTCTTCTTATTCATTTTCTACTATATCTACTATGCTACAACCATATCACTGTCCCTGGCTGTGGCCATGTTCCTCCATTCTTAATGGTATATCAACATTTGCTTGTATTTTCAGGCAGATATTTTTGGATGACTAATTTTGCTGTCAAAAATCAGACAGCTGTCTTCCAGATACTATTCTGGTGAGATTAACCATTTTTTATCCACAAGTATGAGGTATTTCAATTCTAGACTGTTTCTCAGTCTTGATAATCATGTTGTCAATCCTTTAAGAAATTTATTACAACACAGTATGCAATTGTTATATTATATATGAAAGCCTGAAACAGGCAGGTTCCCATCAATGGTCTGCAGATTGATTAAGCACATGACTGTCAAAGATAAAATAAAATACATGTCAACAGGAAAAAGAATGGAAAGAAAAAGTTAGAAAACAATAATATATAACATTATTATTATATTTTTTTGTATGTTTTCTCAGAATTTCAACATCTTCAGCTACTATAATTCACAGAGATTTGTTAATTCACATCTGAGCAGGTAAATTCACAAGGTAATTAGGAAATTAATAAGTTAACTGCATTGGTTAAATAAACAATGAATAATAGAATATTGGGAAAAAAATCCACTTATAGTGAGTAAGATCTCCTTCTTGCATCATGAGAGAAGAAAGCAACAAAGAAGAAGGAAAAGGTTTTCAGGAGAGAAACATTGGTCTGAACATGCTAAATTCAAGAATCTGTTTTTTGCAGCAAAAATGTGGGCAAAGAAAACTTTGAATTCAATCACTTGTCTAATGCACATTCAGATGTGCACATAGCAGAAGCAATGTCATCTTCCTCAACTTTTTTTGTAAGCGGTATTTTAACACAATCAGGACATTTTTCTAGCCAGCTTTCTGGAAGATCATTTTATGTAAGTGCCTCTTTCTGAGGTTGTTTTTTTTTTCCTTCAGGGCAGATGCATGTTGTCATTGCTACAGTCAAAAGGTTAGCCACTTAAAAAGTAACCTCTTTACTTTCTGAAGTTGTGTTCAAGTGGGGTTTTATGATTAGGTGGCTGAGTGGGTGAGTTGGTGGGTGGCTACAAGTATTTTTTTTTCCAAGAAGCATGAAAGATATTTTTTATTATAAATTCAAAGAAAATCACCATTTAATGGATTATTTTAACTCCTAACACAAATGCATATCTGTGTACGTTAAGTTGTTTCTTCTGTTTTCTTCCATTATCAACCACATAAAGGGTGACATTCACTTACATAGAGGCAGATCTCTATCCTGCATAATGGTCTCCAACATATGCCCTGCTTTTCAACAGGAGTGAACATCAAGGATGAAGCATTTGAAAAGTACACTGCTTCAGTGACCTGCGACTCCACTACATCTGCTAGAAACAGCTACATACATTTTGAATAAATATTTAGTACAATAATATGTGTATATGTACAATACAGATAAAAGCACACGATGTTTGTCATAGCATTCACCTAGAACTGTGCCCTTTGGTCGACCTCCAGAGCTTGAAAAGTTTTTAAATCTGTGAGTAGTCATATAAAACCGGATTGAAGTAGCAAATGCATTAGAAAGGAATGTGAATTCATTAAAAAAGAATGCAGTTTGAAAAGAAAATATCAAAAGAGGTCAGGAATGAAAACAAGTGGAAACTACCAGGAGATCAAACAAAGCAACAAAACTAGCTCCACATGCACATTAGAACTAAGAAGAAGACAACTTAGTCTTGGTGAAAAAGTATAGTGTTTGATGGAAAAATAAACACAGTGGATGGCACAAGAAAGCTGAAGTAGTCAATGCTGTCTCATTTCATTCTTCTAAAAAGAATAAAAAAAGAAAAAAATTGTGATCAGACTGTAAGAAAAACTAATTTTAACGTGGAGGCAGACATAGGTAGAATGTGTGAAAAATAGCTTTAAAAGTGTAGATAGATCAGATGCATTCCAATTCACAGGCTCAGATAAAATTCTCCCCAAGGTACTTAAGGAACTAGCTAATACAATCTTGTAATCATTAGTCATTCACTCAGACAAACTACTAAGCATGAGAAAAGTCCCAGGATATTGAATAAGGTCAAACACAGTATTTATTCTTAAAAGGGAGGTGAAAGAAGAACCAAAAAATTATAGGTATGTCTGATTTCAGTACATGGAAAGAGCCTGATTTTTTTTATTTATTTTTTTCACCAGACATTTTGTCAGCTCCTAGAAGATAAGATCTGAAAAAAACAGCCAGCATACTTATGTCAATAACAATATAATTTCCTTCCTTATCAGAATGGATGCTCGGGTGGGCAATCTGAAATAGTACATGATTTATTGTATTTTTTACATATAGCTTATCTAGGATATTCTCATATGGAAATGAGGAAAATATAGATCAAATTAAAAGAAACCATTTCTGAAAAAAATCAGGTTTTTTTTCTCAATTCATTAGTAAAAGCAGGATAATCCAAACAGAGTCTTTATACTTACACCAAATTAAATTAAATTGCACCAAATTAAATATGGGAATAAAAGATAAGGGGATGAAAATCCTGAATCATCACAAAATAGGAGTTATCAAAAGTACCTTTGGGGTGAGGATCAGACTTCCGGATGATTCAGGATGATTTTTGCAAAGTAGAGCTATAGCAAAAATCATCAAGAGGCAATTCAGTCAAGAAAACTGCAAAGTACCATTCCCAGGAAGAAAGAAATCAAAGTCATCAATGCTGCTTAGAGACAAACTGATTATAGGCTGTCCTTAGGACATAAAGGTTCTCTAGGATAAAGCTAATTTGACTCAAGGCTATCATACAATTTCAGAATGATTCTCTGAAAAGTATTCTGCATGCAACTCAAGAAATTATTCCCCTCAGTACTGGGGAAGCTTCATCTGAAGTAATATATCCAATTTTGGGAATGATACTATTGCAGATTGACCAGAGACAAAGCAGAAAAAGATATTTAGAAGACATGACCTAAGATCTGTTTTGTACAGATTTTTAAATTCTAAAACAGGTGACTGTGTAGAGACTTGGAAAATCGCCTTTTGGGTTTTTCTATATTACAAACAAGATTATGATCAAGTATTTTCCATGTTTACTTAAGCAAGGACAAAAGTGTAATGTCTTTGATTAGCACTAAAAAATTCTAATACTGTGACAAGCAGGGAAATTTTTGAGATTTACTTCCTTGGAGATTTTTAGCAGATATTTAAGGGATGTAAGAGCATAAGAATAGCTGAAGCAGGTTAGTCTACAACTACAACTATCCAAAACTTCCCTGGAGACAATCAGATGGTTTTCCTGGGGTGAATGGGGCAATGTTTCATACTGTCCTGGAGGGGAGGACAGTGAGTATATGATAGTGAAATACTTCCCCCAGAATACACAAGGAGATTCAAGATATTTTGACTCATTTTCTTTAATAGTTTTAGATGAATTTTTCTTCTCTGAATTTTTCTTGTGAACTAATTTAATGTTTTTAGCTTACATGACATCCAGTGCAAACACTTTTCACAGTCATATGTGAACTGTCTCCTAATGATCATTTTAAGCCATCTGCCTGAAACCTTCATTTAGTTCCCATGGGTTCTTCTCCTGTGAAAGGAAATGAGCTGTGTTTTCATTTTTACTGTTCCAGTTCTACTCTCAGTCCCCTCTTAACGTCTTCCCTCAGTCATATCTTTATCCTGAAAATGACAGTCCTGTTGAATGTTTGTTTGGGATACCCTATGTTACAAAGAAATTTCATTGGAAGAGGGTTAGAGTAGACAGATGAGCTGCTTGAAAACCATTTAAACATGAAACAGAGTGATGACCTGTACGATTTTACTGTTGAAATTCCATGCGTGTTCTCTTTCCTGCAATCCAAGCAATCTCGTAACTGGAATATAAATAACCTGCTTACCAAAATGTGGTTAGGAAAACTAAAATGTTATAGAGAAGCAAAATGGTGTAAATGGCACATGAATGCCTATATTTTAATCAAAAATATAAAATATAACTGAAAATTAGATAATTTTTGAGCAATCAATCAGTTTTCCATTCTGCAGAAAATAACCTCAGTTTGACATATGATTTTATAATAAGCTGGCAAAAAAATTTCAAAAAGTACTTTTTGACATATATTAAAGATTCTGTTCTAATTTTTTCGTCAATATGTTGTTAAATTCTTTATCTTAAAAAACACTGAACTTCAAGTAAAGCTTCTTCATAAAGAAAAATGTTATTATCAAATTTCCAGAAATCCTTGAAATTGCCACATATAAGCTGAATTGAATCAAAGGGTCAGATTGACCCTCCTTGACTTATAAATCTGAGTTTGCATATTCTTTAATTGCTTAACAAGATATATAACACCAGACCCTCTTTTTCTCCTATTTTCTCTGTTCTTTTAATACTAAACTGCAGGGTTTATACACAACACATGTAATTAATTCTAACATATGTCATTATATTAGCCTTTCTTTAATTATATCAATGGATTTTTAACAGACTTTTGGCAACAGTAGAAAAAATGTACTTTTATCTTTTTTATCTTTTTTATCTTAGAAAGTGCAGAGAAAATTAAAACATTAAACTATGTGATTAAGCAAGAAAATTCCTCTATTTGTAGTTTACCCAGTAAAGAATTGGTCTTAGTTGGCATAACATATATTTGACAGTAATATTTAGACCCACTTGTCTTACAAAAACTGAACACATAATGTGTTTTCCTCTTTAAGAAAAAAACGTTAATCATGGGTCAGCCCCAGAGAGACTTTCCCATGCTCTGTGAAACTTGTCATTCCAGAAGACCTATGTCATCTTGTTAGAGGCCTCTGGTTCACAGACACAAAGAGAGGTACAGGAGCAAAGTCTGTAATCAAAACTGGGCTGTAGTGTTGTTCATATAAGCTTTAAAGCTTTATGAGTATCTATGGGCAAAGTGGTACTTAAAGAGGATGCCAAAAATAATGTGTTTTGATTATCACAGAGCACATTGGGAAGTTAAAGGTACCATTGTTCGTGCTTCCACACAGAGCTAGACAAAATGAAAGACATATTCCCCAGTAAACAGATTTTTAAATAGTAACTATCTTCTTAAAAGGCAGTAAAATCCCTCCCTCATATCCAGTCCCATCAGATCTCGGAAGCTAAGCAGGGTCAGCCTCCGTTAGTACTTGAATGGGAGACCTTCTGGCAATACCAGGTGCTGTAGGTTCTAGTCCTGAGGACTTCACTGGCACTGTCCAAGCTCGCTCAGCTGTGGCAGATGAACCTCAGGACTTAAACGGTGGGGCCAGTTCTGCGCACGCTGAGCCTCACCTAAAATCCACTGCGCAGGCTGGAAGGGCACACCCACGTGGGGACAGCCCTTCCCAAATCTTCGTTTGCGAAGCTGAGCCATACGTACATACATCATCTTAAAAAAAAAAAAAAAAAGAAAAGCTTTATTTCTGTAAAAAATAATCTTTAAATAATCTTTAAGAAATTTACAGGCCCTTTATGTCCCTAGAAGTAAAATTGTGTAATTTCTCACATTAACTCTTCAGCAGGTGTGGAGTCTTGCTGTAATGATGCTGATGTGTAATTAATTTGTTACATTTATTGGATGTTTTATTGTGACTATATCAGAGACATTGTAAGGCTTATACACAGGTTAAACTTTGTTGCTGGTACTCTGAGTTTGTTTTTACTAGGCCTATTCCTTTATACATTTCCTTTAGTAGCATCTTGATAGCTTTTTAATAAACAGACTATTAAAATATTACTTTAAAACTATTCAGGGTAAAGCACTTCATACTTACTAGATTTTCAGTAACACACCTATTTGCTAGCATATCAAATGATAATAAAAGGTAACTTACATAGGTCTGCAATAAGATTTTTAAAACCCTGTTAGGAAAATGTGTGCAATAATTTTAATTACTTTTATTGCTTCAATTATCTAAATTAACCATATAAATGCTTGGGGTTTTATTGGAAAACTATATTTCTGCAAGCTGAGAATCCAATTTTAAACACTTTTTCTATCTCACTATTTCTCTTTTAAGAAATTCATGTGATATGCCATGTATATTTTCATTTAAGGAATTATATTCTTATTTGTTTTGTTTGAAGTCTCAGCTTTGAAACAATGTAAATGAGATCAGAATGTGACCCAGTGAAAATGGTTTGCCATCAAAAGATTCGCACTTCAAGCTGTGTTATGTAGCTTTCCAAAAGTGACATCTGGCCTCTTGGCAGGTTCCTCAGGCAGCTGTGCTGGTGGCTTAGAAATTGCTGATGGGTCTGCCATATGCAGTACCTGCAGTTTGGCTGCTTCAGGCTTGCTCCAATTCATTGCCCTACTGAATAAAATTTGCTTTGAATTATTTTCTATTTAAATTTATTGGCACACAATTCCTTTCTCTCTCTCTTTTTCTTTTTCGTTTTTAATTTAATCAGAGATGTGGTCAGGAGCATTCCAACTTCTGTTGCATTGGCTTAGCTAGAGAAAACAACTCTGTGACCTAAGAATATCTGCTATTAAGCAGATCTCCAGGAGCTGACCAACAGGTCTGTATAACTCACCTAATGCCCTGAACTGGATGAATGTACAGCCTGTATAGCTCTGGAGTAGCCTCAAATTGGCTAATTTTGTTCCCTAGGATAGAATTTGGTGTACATAGTCATTATTCCATGAAACTGAAAGTGTTGAAATGTCAATAACCTGACAGTATTTATAAACACAGGTTGCATTCAGGGAATATTTGTCTGTTTGGTATGCTAATAAGATGAAAAATGGGACAAATGTTCCAAAGACTGACAAGCATGAGACCCCAGAAAGAGCTTTGTTTTTTTTTTTTTTAAAGAGCTCTCTTTTAAAAAATCAAACTATTTTTCTTCTTTGTCTGCACATCTGTACACATAAACATTATTTAATGGTTATATTGCTTTAGCAACAAGAGACCCATACTTCTAATAGGGTATCAGTTGTGTTAAACTATGTGCTTTCATAGAAATTAATAATAACAGCAGTGCCTGGCAGCAGTTTGCTGTATGATAAGATCCTCTATCCTCCTGCTCCACTTTAAGAAGTAGATATCATGCCCAGATTAGCACAGCAGAGATGCAGGGACCAGTACAGAACTGCTTTCCAAATTTTCTCAAAGTCAATAGTATAAACTCTTCAATAATCGCTCCAATTATTAAATTCATGAAAGATTTTACTCATTATTGCATACCCAGCAGGAAATTTATTAAACACAACACCATAGAGAGACCTTTATTTCAAAAATTGTTTTTAAGTCAGCATGTACTCAGATTCACTTTTTATGAATATCCCTAAAGCAGAGTAACTAAGCACACATTGGCCAAGAAATAGCAGAATTTAGATCATGTATAAATTACAAGCTTTGTCACTCTGAATGACGATGACAATACTGGTTATTACAAGTAATCAATGCAACATAATCTTGTGCATCTTGTGTGATGGATGGAATGTGATGGGTTGACCCTGGCTGGTAGCTGAGCCCCCACTCAATTACTTGCTCACTCTCCCCTAGTGAGATGGGGGGAAAATTGGAAGGACAAAAGCAAGAAAAACTCATGGGTTGAGAAACAGACAGTTTAGAATGTAAAGGATAAAAAAGAAAACAGAGATTCAAAGGCCATCATTCAGCATGTCCCACCAGCAGACTGATGCCCACCTAGTCTCTGAGCAAAGGCTTAGCACAAATTTCCAATGAGCAAATCATGCCTGACCACCCTGATTTGCCTTGATTGGATCTGAGGATTGAGAAAGGCAGTGAATATTTGACACTTTTGATTTTAGCACTTGAAGGCAGGGCTAATATGCAGAGCTGTCTGGATTATCCATGAAAGCAATCAAATAGAGACTAATCCTCCACAACAGTACAGGGACTGACTGGCTGACTGACTGTGGAGCAGCTTTTCTGGAAAGAACCATGGGATCCTCATGAGTAACAAACTGAATGTGAGCCAACAATTAGCCACAGCAGCAGAGAGGGCCAACAGTTTCCTGGGCTGTACAAAGGGGAGTAAAGCCACTAGCCTGTAGAAGGAATTCATTAAAATGCTTCAAGAGTTCTATGTCCAGTTTTATATAAGAAAGGTAACTTGAGTTCAGCCAAGGTCCTTCAATATGATTGGAGCTGCAGCACTTGCCCTTGAATGAGATGCTGAGGGAGATGGGCTTGGAAGAGGTGGTTTTGGGAAGGATGGCCTGGTACCCATGGAGCGGGTAGCAAGAATCATAGAATCATATGACTGTTGCTAACCTTTGCATAAGACAGGGGATTGGTGTATGGCATGATGAGAGGCAAGGGACATACTTTGAAACCCAGTTGGTTCAGACTGGTTGTAAAGAGAAACAGTTTCCACATGAGTACAGTTAGGCAGTGGAACAGGTTGCCTAGAGAGGTCAAGCAGTCTCTGTCCTTGGAGATTGCCAATACCTGACTGGATTAAACTCTGTGGAATCTGGTAACTAACCCTGTTTTTGAGTAGGGAGTTGGACTTGGGACCTTTGAGGCCCTTTCAAGCCCAATTATCTGTTGAAATTGTTAATCTGCAGAGACTAATAACTGAAGGAGTCATTGAAATTTGCTTTGTAGAAAAGCAAAATGACCAGCAAGACTTCCGTGGATTCTTAGTTACTAAACGGGAGCTCTCTTTAAAACCATCCTTTTTTCCTAGATTATGTTACACTAAAATTTACCATTAGAGATTGAACACTTTTTTAGTGGTTTTGGTGTGATCCTTTCAACAAATCACAGGTAGATGAAACTCAAGAAACTGAATGTCATTGCGGTCTATTACATCTTAACAGATGCATAATAACTTGTATTATTTTTCACTCCTTTAGGTTCAAATCTGTCAACTACAGGGGGCTTGAGAGCTCCTTTTTGCTCTTGAAATTGTGTGAGGGAATTATTACCAATACAGTGATCCTTTAGGAAAGAGCTATGAGATTGCCTATGCCAGGAACATATTTAGAGGAGACAACATGATGTTTTCCTGAAACTGAAAGTGAATGGCAGAAGTTTTCTGATAGCTTCACAACTTCAATACACACACCAATTCTCTTACTAGTCTTGCCAGGAATGAAAGAGTGTGTCAGAGTTAGTTATTTTCCTTTTTGTACCCAAGTATACCATTCGCTTTACCTTTCACTTTCTGTGTAAAGTGCTCTGAGTATTTAAATAAACTTATACTGTACACAGGGTTTCACCCTTTTTTTTTTTACTGATAATACAGTTTTCTTTTAGTACAATACAGGAGATGAAGAGAAGCTTAATACACATATCAGTGGAATTATATAACTTGATTGTTTGTGATTACAGGGAATCATGAACCTTTTGAATCTGACTGCCCCAGTAGCCTTATGCTCTGTGTTCTTGCTTCCTTGCCTCAATGACATATATACACTACTTACATGCCTAAAAGATGGTCTTCCTTCTTTAATTCATAGGACAGTTTTCTGCTAGATAAGATATGTATTGGATCTGGCTGAAATTGAGTTCATTTCCCCATAGCTGCCCTCATAGTGCTGTGCTTTGCATTGGTAGCTGGAAAGGTGTTGATAACACACCAGTGTTTTGGCTACTGCTGAGCAGTGATGGCAGAGCACAAGAACTGTCTCTCCAACATCTCCCCAAACACACCAGTAGGCTGATGAGGGGACATAGCACAGGATATTCCATAGCATGTGATGCCAGCTCAGCCACAAAAGCTCAGAGAAAGCAGGAGGAGGGGAGGCATTTGTTCTTACAGTGTGTATCTTCCATAACAATCACTATGCATTCTGAAATCTATACATCCATTTAAATAACATAAACCAAATATATTTTGAAAGTATATAGGTAAAATGCACACTGTGGATAAACTTTCATATGAACTACCTTTCCTGAATGCTGTATGCTCTGATACCATGCACAAGTATTCAGCACCTGAATATGTTACATCTTTATCTAATGATCTGGAAAATGATAATATATTGTTTTGAATTTTTTATTAGTAATAAAGTTTATGAAAAAATCAAATCTAAATATGTATGCTCATTATTAAAACATAGCACGTAAGAGTCTTTTCCCCTGTGTTTGACTGACTTTTGTCCTGTTCATGATAATAGTTTACATTTTGATGGAGTTCCCTTACATAACCTCAGACATGTAACTAGAAATCTAGTCTGAGTAGTCAAAAAGGCTCAATCTTCAGTAACTGGAGAGGAGGCAACAGGAAGAAAAATTTATTTAATTTAAAAATTTATCAGTTTTCATACTGCTTAAGACATATAACAAATAAAAATGAACAACTGCTATATTTTATACATCCTGTATTTTATATTGTATGTAATGCATATATATAGTAGCATAGATATTTCTGAATATGCAGCTATAAAGACAGGAAAAGAGAGCGTGCCCTCTGGGACACCCTCACTCTAACTCCCTCTCTGCAGAAAAGGTGATTTATCTCCTCAAGGGAACAATCTCACTGGCCATTGTCTCATTGACTATAGCAAAAACCTGTACAAGGCTAAATGTTAGGCTAGAATGCCCAATTTATGCAAGACAAACCTTACCATTACTTTTCTGCCTATTAACTGGCAATATCTGTTTTCTAGGAGGCCTGTCTTAAAAGAGTTGAACTTTATACTTCCAGGTCAAATGGACATTTTCTTTGCCCTTAACCTAGTGCCATGTAGAGGCACAATTGATTGTCTTGATGTTAAGTATAACATGATGGATATATAAAACTGTTCTTTCTTTAAATGACAAATTTTTAGCTTGCAAGCTACATCTTGGAAGCAAACATGACAGATGGTAATAAAAGTAAGTACTCACTCTGAAACTAAAGTCTCATTATTTTAAACTAATCTAGCAATGGCTTACTGAGGAGCTGTTTTAAGGCAGCTTGTGCAATGCAGGAAAAAATGTGTTTAAAGAGAATTTTCTTAGCTAAGAGCTTTGACTTTGTTCCTGAGATTTTTTAGTTTTCTTTCACATCTGGAGAAGCTGGTTCCTCACTGAGGAACTGTCTGTCAACAGATTTAAACCTTTAGATGATCCTGCTTGATATTAGTAAGCATTTAAGTTCCAGAAAGAGTTCTGAAAAATGGTAAACTCCTAGCTCTTTGTCCCAGAAGATTATTACCAAAATTAAACAGTTCTCATGGATAATTAGCAAACATTGTACGTACAGGATAGTGGTTTTTATTTTTCTATTAAGCTCTTTGGATCACTTGCAGACATCTTACCACAACCTGATTACTCAACAGTCTTTTTTTTTCTCTCCACAACTCCTCAGAAGCAAATATTCTTATTAAGTTAATATAACTGGTAAGTAGTGACAGTAGCTCTGAGGTCATATTTTATCAACCATGGCCTAACCAAGACATCTTATCTGTAGCTATAACCCCATCAGTAATAACTTCTTGTGGGACATTGTTGTTAAATGAGTATTCTGAAGAAAAAAAGGCAGTGAATAATCCTGCATTGTTTTTTTTTACAGACTAGACCAAAGATACAACTATGTAAATACTGAAGACATTAAATAGTGGAATACCACTATAGTTCCATAACACTCCCCATGAATACCAAACCTCATTAACTTTTTACTTTCTTGTAAGGTTAGTTAAAGTCTAATAAATAGAAGTTAAGTCATAGACAGCTTTGTCTGACCAAGAGCTGAGCTGCCATTCATGTATTAGGCAATCACATGCATGATGGATTCAGTCTTTACAAAGCAGCTAAACAGTATTTCTTCTCTTTGTAGATCTCTTATCTGAGATGTCTGGAATATTAATGAACCTATCAACTTTCTCTAACCTTACCTTAAAAGATCTATTTTCCTTCAGTGAAGTTATATAACTGTTGCCAAAGCAATGGAGGCATTATATTCTATCAACAGTGTCATGCAATACCAAATCCTACTGCAATCTAATGAGAATAAGATAGATTCTTTACAGTATTAAATGTGTACTATCTATTTGTACTATCTGCCACTTCTGTTTGTCCCCAATATCTTCTACTTTGCTACTATTGGAATTATATTGCTTTTTAATGTAATTATACATGAAGTTCACATTTTTCCCTGTTAAGAAAACATGTAAAAAATTCAAGTCCTTGCTCTGTACTAGCACAGTTAAACCATGAGCTAGTTTTCTGATAAAAAATATTATGTTGCATCTTCAGCTGGTGTAATTCAGTACTACTCTACAAAAAGGAAAAGAGCTAAAGTGATTTAGACTTCTGAAAACCTCAACAGAAAGTGACCTCTTCAGACTTTTCTCTGAGAATATGCAATATTGAATACTAATATTCTTTTTGCTATAAAGAATATCAGAAATATTTCAGTTGAAATGTATTTCTTTTAAAACAGTATTATTGTGTCAAAACTGGCTGTATTAAAGTTTCAAATACTAGTATAATTATTTCTCATGAGGAAAATAAAATTAGAAGAAAAATATATATTCTGTTTTAGCTTTTGTGTTTATACCATTTTTTCATTTCACAAAGAATTTTCTAAAAGCATTAAGTGTAGTTGTCACATTACAGACTTACATGGATTGTTATCAATTGCTGACAGTTGCAAATTTTAAAATAAAAATCTTCAAAAAGTTATTTGTCATTTCCTTTCTTCTTAGAAAAAATGCAGTATTCTTTATTTATATGCAGTTCACAGTACCACAGTCATCTTAAAATCTTTTTAAAAGCAAAATATTTAGTATATAACTCATTTCACCAATCAGAAAAGAAGCATGCAATATCACATTCCTTCCTACAGAAAATAACTGTTAATTAATATAATCTGGGAAAGAATGGGCTCTTTTTGTTGTACAAATGACTCTAAATAAAATTGTGATTGAATAAGAAATATTAGGCAAATACTAGAAAGCTTATGATCTATGTATTAGGTAACATACAAATAAGGATTTATACTAGTTCTATGATTTCCAGAACACCTGCTCTATCATGTGTTCATTTGAACACAACTTCCATTTGTTGAAGGATATATTTTTGCCTCAACCTTTTTTACTCGGAGATTTAAAAAAATCCTTACTGTTTATTTGTCCCTTTTGGAGCCGTTTTCCTTTGATGATTCCGGTTTGCTAATATTACTGTTATTTTAAATGGTCTCCAGTGCTTGTATGTTGCAATTTCAATTTACCATTTAAATTTCCTTTTAAGTAGCATCCTTATTTTCATGTTGTTTCTATTTTCTACAGTTTATAGGAAGGGTTATTACCTCCTATAATGATTTTGAGTTTGAATATACCAGCATTAGGACTAACACCATGGTTGATTCTCTTTTGGAAATATAGTCTATTGGAGTGTTGCCTCAGAGAGTTTTTGATTTTTTCTGATTTTCTAATTTTTATAGATTTTAGAAGTAATTGTAATTGTAGTGAAAATGCAGACTTCAATGTGTTAATATTAAGTTCAATGTTTATACATGCAACCTCAATCCCATATCGATGCCTTAAATTCTTTTAGTTATTTAGACTTCTTTTCAATGTAGAATAGTATCTTAAGGCCTGTGCTATGAGACATAAGCAGTGGCAGAGTGACCTCGAAGCCAGAACCCTGGAAAACCTCCAAGGGCCTGAGGTGTGCTGAGAAAGACAAAGATGATGAAAAGAAGGTCTCACTCTCCCCCAGACTCAATTTGGGACAGGGTGTGCTGGGGGCAGGATGGGGCTGGACCAAGGAGATGTGTGAATAGAGGATTGGGTGGACAATATTATAAAAACCATAGAAAATCAGTGTTCAAGACACACATCCATATGTATTCTTGTTAGCCCTAGGCCTAACATTAAAGGATTTTCACTTTTTATGTTATCCCACACTAACTTGACTTGGAGTCCTGCTTTCTGGGGTCTCTCAAGGTATCAGGATGAATGTATGTAAATTATTCAAAGCTATTTAAAATGAAGAGGTTTAGCAATGAGCACTTTCATCTTGTTTTAGACTTTATTGTTTCATTCATCCTATCTAAATCCAAGCATTTTCCTGTGTTGTCTAGACTACAATATGGTCTTCTCTGAAAGCCACAATTTTTTAGGTGATCAACATTAACCAAATGCCAACTTCTAAGGAAATTAACCTTCTCAAGGTGGTAAGCCTTTTTTGTTGACCATGTAAGAACACTAGAGAGAGTATGTTCTTAATTTAGTCACTATAGTTGAGTATGTAAGATTATGTGGCATGAATCCAGGTCTAAGAACACACTCTCCAGCTGTCCAAAGTATTCTATACATTTTAGACATTTTAAAGTATTATTTTGAACTTATGACCTCAAAACACACAAAAAGCTAGAATTATATGTAAATTTAAAGTAAAAAGAAAGGAGCCACAAGGTTACGTGAGTCAAAGATTCTCCTCACAGAGGTAACATCAATGCTCCAATGTATTGTTTATTACACACAAACCTATATCTCATACTTCTAAAATCATGTGAATAATACAAGCACATTATTAGCTAATAGCTAGTGTCTGTGCCTTACAACACGATCCGATTGGTTTTTGCTTGCTGCTGTTATTGCAAGTCTGTTCCTTTTTATCTCAAGGACACAAGCTTTGCGTTTTGAATAGACTGGGTTGGGCATACAGGCTTCTGACAGCAGGCTGTGGCCTGTGCTGTTTAGATTTCTTCCTACAAAAACTAGATTTCAGTGCCATTGAAGTTAATACTTTTACAGTCAGATGGTCAGTGTTTAAATGGGACACGAAAAATTTATGTCATTACGTTTCTCATTGCTATCCTTTGTTGTATTTATTTAACATATATACAGTTCAAATAAGGCTCAAAATATGACAAGGATAACATCTTCAGAATCAACCCTGTATACAGCTTTGATAGCTTTGCAGAACACTTTGACCAGAAAAAATAGTTTTATATTAAAAAGTGTTGAACTAGTCAGGCATAAAATATTACAAAAATGTAGCAGTTGTAATGCAATGGCAGAATGAACAATGAAGAATTTTTGCACCCGAGGAAAGTTGCTGAAGAAAGTACATGCAACAGAAGACTGTGATGTTTGCTTCAAGCATTTTGAACTTTTACAGTTCTTTTGTGATTTGTCCTAATCCATTCAGATTTCAATAGCAGAGGACATACAGGGTCTGCACCAGTGCTCTCAAAAATAGTTAACTCCTAGCAGGTCCATGGTGGAATTAACACCCAAACAGCCTGAGACACAGCCCCAGTGTCAGGCTCTCAGCAGTCACCCCCTGATGCATGGGGAGTGCATGCTTAGTGACAGCAAGAGATCTGAGCTTGCTTTCTATTGAAAGTGCAATGTACACCTCTGGTCCTGCAGCCACCCAGGAGCACCGCAGTTAAACCCCAGTTCTTTTTCTGCATGGTCAGAAGGATCACTGGCTCAGATGTATGCACTGAATCAACCACAAAACTTCTTGCTGCATTGTTGTGAAGTATAAATAGTTATGGTCTATAAATTTGTTAATTTTTCAAAGAGAGATATATGTATCATTTAAGGCTAAGGTAATTGTCTTAATATTTAACATTGGTTTCTCTGTCTTTTAACATTTTCCTCTTCTTTCATTCTTGGAGCAAGTGGAGATCTCCAAAAGGAAAAAAAGAAATTTATTTAGTTCTCAGAAGTTCATATTTCATGCTTCCCAAATTGTCACTTTACAATAGAGTAGTCACAGTGTAAATGTCAACAGAGAGAATGTTTAAACATTTCAAGATGGAGGACACTTTTCAAGTGGGAGGACAAGGACAAAGATGTAAAATTGCACAAAGACTTACAAAGGTTTAACAAAAAAATCCTACCCAGTCAAAAAATAAATCGGGTAAAACATGTAAATACTGATCAAAAAGAGCAGAAACAACTTAAAACCCCTTTTCCCATTCAAACAAGAAAAATAATTTTTTTTTGTGCAAACTAGGGCAAACAAAATACTGAAGCATGCCAAAAACTCTTTGAGAAGCAAAATGTTACACAGTAAACTTTTAAAATAAAATGGACTTTTAAAATAAAATTAGTAAGGGCCAAATTGGGAGGTTGTGCATTGCAACACAAGTGTAAGCATCCAGCAAACCACAGCACCCGAATTCAGAGCAGTAGCTCTGGCCATGTAGCATCTTAACAACTTTACCAAGAGCGCAATGAATTGTCTTTACAGCATAGCAGAGCCAGTTAAAAGATTTTTGGAATTTCTGAGTGAGAAACCAGCCTTTATCATCACATTGATGTTAGCTCAATCTGTGAGTCAAATAGTACATTTGCTTAAAGAATCAGTTTGCATGAATTGTCATAAAAACAATGTTGCTTCTCTTATAACGTGCTTATTTTGACTGAGTAGCTGAATGGCTCAGAGGGTTTTGAAAACTTAATTGAATAACTATTTTATACAAATAAAGCCAGAATTGGATGAACTCCAAGAGACCTTTGTGTGCCTGAGGAAGAAGAGCTGATGAAGACAGAGGGTCCTGACGACCCCAGACCCAATTCCAGGGGGTTGGACCAGGGGTGGGACTGAGGCTGGACTGAGAAATGTGTAAAGCAATGATTGGAGGGATCTTATTATAAAAGCCATGGAAACAAGAACTAAGACACATGCATGTCATCCTGTATTCCTGTGGGCTGTAGGTCCTGTGTTATTAAAGGACCTTTACTTTTTATCTTACCCTACACTAACGTGGCTCGAAGTCCTTTTTTGGGGGGAAGGGTCATTCACGGCATCAGTTTGGTAGTTTTTCCTGATAGCTACCAAATCACCAAAGTAAATGCTCCCTTTTTACAGATGTGTATAGCAGGTAAAATGTCTATTCCAGGATATCTCTTAATTATTTTTACATGTAAAGTTAATAGTCTAATTAAACATAATGTTTTACATTTTGAGCATTTTTTCTGCTAGAACATACTAGTTTTTTTGTTTGTTGGTTTGGGGTTTTTTAAGTATTATGTTTTAAAACGTTACACTTATCGGAATTCTTTAGATATTCAGTCCTTTAAGTTGCTTAAAGTTGTCGTGGTTATCAATTTATTTTTTTAAGGTAGAAGCATGTATAGTACAGTTTGGATACATATGTTGAATTGGTAAAAAATGCTGAGATTACTTCCTTATCTTACAATTCAGAAAACGTGACATAGAGAATGAAGGTTTAGGGACCAAGAACAAGAACCTTCCAGCACCAGCCCTTTGACGTACTTGGCTCTTCTGTTTGAAGCAACTGAATGCTGTATGCCAACTACTTTGTTCATCAGTATTCTCCTCATGGAGCATTCTCTTCATGGATGTTACTGTCCACCAGAGAAAAGACATCTGAGATTTAAACAGATCTGTGCTCTAACAATTCACATCAAATGTGCTAGCAAACTTCTTGGTCTTTTAAATACCAGTGAATCCAGGCTCCCAGTCAAATATGAATGCTCAGAAACTTACATCTGTATTTTCACAGGTTTTTTTTTTTTCTCCATGATATACAAGAAATCCTGGGAAAAGTGGTGAGACAGATGAAGTTAATACATGTATTTATATATTTATAAATGTGTGTCATTGATTGTGCAAGTAGTTTGCTTATACAAATCAAAAAAATCCCTTTCTTTCTACTTGACATAACCTTCATTTAAAGGGCATTCTATCTTTTCACCTTAAAAATGTTCTTACAAATAATTTAGACACTTGAATCATAAAAAAGAAACAGAAGTTAAAGCAATTGTCATTTTCATGAATCAAATAGTTTTAATATGCTGGTTTAAGTTTGAAAAATTTAAAGGAAGTACAAAATAAAACTTCTGGTCATGTCAGAGTGTTTGAAAGGGAGTGCAATACACTCAACTAAAGATGTAAGTTGAAGCAAGATGCAAAACAAACGTTTTCAATTTGGAAGTTGAAGAAATGGTAGTGTATTCAAAATTGCTAAACACCTAAACAAAGAATCAGGATCTGCAGTCTAACCAACAACTGAGTTCAAAATGTTGATGACATTATGTAGAGGCTGAAAACAGTGACACTGCTATAGAACCTTCCCTGAATTCATGTCACAAAAGAATTGCTTAATTAAGGCTGGAGAAGGGAGATAAGTGCATAAAGCTGAATAAGCCATGGTAGTGACTGAAGAAAAGCAGTAACGAGAACTTAATGCCTGAGGGACAGTACAGTGCTTACTGGGAAGACTAAGTAGCTGAAAGGAAAGACTGAGAGAGTATGCAGATGCCCCAAAGCAGGCAGTAACAAAGAAGAGAGCAAGAGAAGGTAGTGATGCATTGGCCAGCTTTGTAGAAGAGCTTTCTCTGTGCAAGCAAATTTCAACGGAGTAAATTAGTTTAACGTGTATGAAATACTGCTGTGCCCTCTTTTCTCCCCCTCCTCATCACTGTTTTCCAGAATCACATTTAAGTGCCCAGCAAAGAATTTTTAATTGCATTCATTGTGCAGTACTAAGCAGCAGCCAGTATCACCACAAACCTCTACATGGCAGAGACAAGCAGCTGGGTGTTAATAGCTGCGTATCAGTAGCTGATCTGTAATGAAAAGTTCCCTAGAGCACTCATTTCCCAGCACTGTAAATGCAGCAATTTGTATGTTGCTCAATTAATATGTCATCCCTTATTTATGTTTGCAGCCTTTACATATTTTACATCCATGATTGATGATATATATACAACAGCACAATAAAAACATTAGAAATACCAGATGGGTGGGTGGATGAGATTAGATTACTGTTTCAGTCATCCCCAACACAGATCAATCAGATACAGTATGATCAAACAAGAAATCTACTTCTACTTAATTAGCATAACCTCACTGTACTATAGTTTATTGGGAGGTACTGTCCCTGGCATGATTTATTAAGATGAAATGCTATGATGAATTTCTGTAAGTGCAGGTTTCATCTACTCTTCTCTTAGAATGTTTCCTAGGAAATTCAGACAGACAACATCAGTATTTTTTAGTTGTCCCGAGAGTCGGTGTCTGAATAAAAATCTATCAACCTCCTGATCTGTTTCAGTGACTACCTACACCAATACAAACCTCCTTCCAAAATAATCCAAAGAAACCCACCAATCCAAACACTAAATAGGTAAACAAACTCTAGTTTCATCTAAGGCACTCAGAGATGTGAAAGACCTTCCTTGGCCCATTAGAAGGAAGATTTGAGAAATTAATTTTTGTAGTGTCTTTCTGGCAACGTAAATGTCTCATGCTTTGCACAATAATGCTAGGTAACATTAAATCTTTCAGAGGAGGGTGGGGAAGGCGGGGGTTCCTACAAAATACCTATGCTTCTTGTTATGAAATAACTGTCTTCTGCTAGTTTCCTGATGGATGATGAACCAGATCAAAAGGGAGCATGGTATTCACATGCCAGGCTGTGTGTAACAGACTTAATAAAATGATAGCACATTTTAGCACTAGAGTATGACATACTTACTCTTCTAAATCCTGGCAAGTGTTTTAAAAAATTGGCCAGAATAGACAATCATTAGTCAGGATCCATCAAAACTTTTCCCCATGCAACTTGTTTGTTTGGGTTTTTTTTAATCTATGACCAGTGGTATAAGCTAGACATAGAGTTTTCTTTAATTGAGATTTATGTGTTTTTTTCTAATGCTTTAATCTTTATTTCTATGATTTCCTCTCTATTGCATCTTCCTGTTAGAAACCTGTCAACCCATCTCATTCATTTCATTCTCCTATTCCCTAGGGTGTGCTATGATTTTATATGTGTTTTAGTAAATTGGATGCATGAGTATGAGATGTCTCCTCAGAAGAGGTTAAAGAGAACTTTTATACCAGTCAGAAAATTATTTCTATTGCTGTGGCAACAAGTAAATACTTTCCATTTTCCAATAATGGATCTAAATAATTTATCTGCTTTGTACTGGAGGATGCAGAAAATTTTTCTCAAATATTCTAGGAAACTTTCTAATTTTACCCCTTTCCCTTTTTAACATAAAGATTGATGCATCAGCTTGTCTGAACTACAGACCTACCTTGAGCTAAAACTGTTAACCCAAATAAGTCCATTTAATTCAGGATTTCTGCAATAAAACATATAGTAATTTTTTCTTTGTGTATTATAAGGCATTTAACTCTGTGTGTGCATTTGTGTAAATGTTATTTAGATGTATTTCAGACACCTGTATATGACCTATTTTTCTTTTAGCAAATACTGAGAAGGTGAGGATTTAATTCTTTGAATACTGAGCATATGTCAAGCTAGTAATTTAATGCTAGTTGCAGTGGACTCAATCAGAGCATCAGCTGTATGCCATTCAACTGATTAAGAAGGAGTTGCACCCATCTCACTGAGAATCAATAGTGAGAACAATGTGTGAAGAAAGGTAGCACTATTATGTTCAGAGCGATGTGAAACCCAGTGCAATGTACAGGGAACCATCAACAGAAAACAAGAATCATATTTTTAACATTCTGGGGAAAATATATCATTTTTGCTACAGTTCTGGAGTACTGAAGGTGTTGAGGGTCTAATAAAAAAGTAGGGGTTTAGGTTTTCTAGAGAAGATGTAGTGCCAATACATCTTCAATATTCATATCATCAAAGCCAGTAAAACTGCTCCAGTTAACTTTTTCCACTGTGTGCACAACTGTTCATAATCTTAAAGAGATGGGTGTATGCCTACCATGTGCCAAAGCTGAACAAGTGAGCATTAATAAAACAAATATCAACTCCTACAAAGAAAGGTGCATTCCAGCTGTAGTTATAAAACAAAAGGATGCTTAGACTTACTTCATAAAAGTACTTCTTCAGCAATTCAACATAATATGCCTTCACTTTGCTGAGTACACAAATCTCCTAAGGCTGCTGAGTGAAGTGATACGACGCTGCTTAGTACCGCTCTAAGGGAACCCACGGTGGAATTATCAGTTCCACCCACACACTATGTTGATGGTCCTTGCTTAATCCAGGGTACATGTTTATTCCCCTAGCTGGATGACAGAATATCAAAAACTAAATGTAATGAGATCTGATTTTTCTTCCCATGAAATCCAAATATCTGAGGGTTGGAGAAAAATGAGGATGAGAGCCTGTCTTCTTTCTCACTAATATATTTTCAGTCATACTCAGGTATTTAGTCCTCATTCTACTCACAGCAAGTGGTAATTATTGTGATTCTGCTCAGATTTTAGTTATTAGGAAATCCTCAGGCATTTTCAATATAAATATTGACTAGAAGCTGAGATAACCCCATATGATAAGCTTTGAAGATGTTATAGAACATCTTCATTACTTAAAAAACCCAATATAAATAATTATAGTGTCATCTATCACTCAAGACAATAAATTACAGTTTTCCTGTGCCTTTGCCTTCCCAAGTTAATGATTCTGCTTTCATAACATCTTTTGGTCAGTTGTACAAATCTGCCTTCTTAGATTTTTCCCTGGTACTTCCGACGATAAATATGTAAAACTACTGCAGTGAAGTCCTCTTTTGCTCGCTATCTTTAAACAGATATCTTTAATTTTTTTCTCCCTAAAATCAGATAATAAACAGAGAAAAACTGATGCACTGAGTTTGTTGTCTCTTTTTCGCCAAACCAAAATTCAAAAGGTATAGTATAGCATTACACTAGGAATTCTCCTTCTTTTATGCTTTTCAGTTACATATTTCTTTCAAACAAAATCCTTTTCTCTAGGCCAACTATATACACGTGCATGAAATTTTTAACAGATTCGATAATGATCTTAATTTCAATACCATATATAAAATATTACTGATAAGGCAGCAGATACTACCCTACCACTTTCTAACAGCACACAAAAATGCAATCATAGATAAGAAACCAAACTTTACCCTATTTGCAGCAGCACACTACATAAATACTCTCTAAATAAATAAATAACCCCTTTAACAAATATGAATAGAAATAAGCTATCTGAACTCTGAGAATGCTTTTCTGCAGTTATTAAAAGGTAATATATGCTTCATAAAGATAAAGCACTTATCTCACTGTCTCCCAACTCTTCCTTTTTGAGTAAACTGCCCAGCTAGATAATACAAGCTTGGCTTCAAACAGGAGACACACAGGTTTTGTTGGGAATAAAATCTACTGATTTTGAGCATAAGGTGATAAGAGAAAAATGTCTAATTTAATTTACTTTGAACAGTATAAATTGGCTGTTAGAACAGTACTGAAATTTAAATCCTGCAATCTGTCATAAGCTTTAGCAAGAATAGTTGTAGGGGTTATACCAGGTTTTTTTTAATACACACTGTCCTGAATTTTAGGGAGCATTGAATTAATTTCTTTAATTGTACTTCTTACCTTCATTTCATACTGGATTTATGTGCTTTGACCTTAGAAAGAGGTGAGCAGCTAAAAGCTCCTGTGCTTATTTGTTAGGTGTAGTCCAGAAAGATCGAAAAGATCTTGAATTCTGGTGGTTTCTTTTGAGAGAAAATGCCTTTAAATCACCTTCAACATCACAACAATAGAACAGTATAAGGAAATACATCAAAGCACTTCTACTGCACTTTGGGCCCAGTTCGTAGTGGCAGTGCAGAAGTCAGAAGATGAAGAACAGGGCTGTTCAACATGAGTAATGGCATTGGACCCAGGCTATAACTGCTGTTCTGACCTCCATAATAAGGAAGTTATCACTAAACACAATTACAAGTGGCAGGATTAGGCTTTTAATGTCTTTAAACTCTTTGATGATAAGTATTCACCATGACTGTGTTCTACTGATTGTAAGAGTCCTATTAAAGTACAACCAGAGACTGAAAACTGTTTGAGTGTTATTACTTATGGTCAAATAGCGCCAATAATGCTGAGAAAAGAAATGCCTTTTAAATGTTTGCCTGGAAGTAATATCACTTATGTTAAGTTAATAAATTTTTACTCATTAAGTATGGGTATACCCCAGCTCGGTATGACATATATTTTGCATAGTGTTTAAAATAAAGATCTATCTGCATCTTCTCATGTAAAGAACTGAGTTTTTAAGAATTCTTCCCAATACTCTATAAGCTTATTCCTCTTTTTTCTACTTTTACAGTTATTTTATCTGCAAGTAGAAGTCCATGATTCATAGCACCAACACTTTGACAGCAAGATGGTTTAATAGTTTGTCATTACCTAAACCAGGAGAATTTACTCTTCCCTTTTCTCCTCTTTTTTCTTCACTTTGTTCCACTACCCTGTTCTTATTTCATTAATCTGGTGCTTGTCAGTCTCCCCTAAGAGTTAATCTATTGAAAAAAGAGAAAAACAGAGGGCAGGGATGAGAGAAGAATGTCATTGAGGTGTCTAACACTTTTCAAAAGTTAGCTTCAGGGAGCTGGCAGGACAGTGTGAATGGAACTTGTCGGGGTGCAGGAATGTAAAAGGGAAAAAATGAAAAATCTTTCCTTTTGGCGGCAGAGTCATTAGTTGTTTTTGCTGCTCACAAAAACACCACTTTTGCTTTCCATGCCCTATTTCTGTGACTTGCCAAAATCCTCTTCCTGTGAATGCGGAAATTTCTAAATATGTCTGTAACAGTCATGTATTCAGTCAGACATTGACCTATAGTAAAAGAATGGTTATTCCAGCATTCTAACTATGACAGAAATAACATATGGTATTTCATGGAAATATGTAGGCATCAAGCTATATGTTATTTTATGCCAATACAAATATTTTGGAAAACCAAGCTTTGACTCTTAGGACCCAGATAAAGAACAGACACTTGTCTTTGAGACAATTGATATTATGCAGCAGTAAAAAAAAAAACGTAACTGGAAAGTGGTTTATACTCTAAGAGTTAACTTACATGTGGTTTCTTAACAATCTGTATTTCTGAAAAGGTAAGTAACTAATTAAACATACAAGACCAGTAGCTTGCATTAGTACAATGGCTAGGAAGGTATGATTAAAAATCTAGATTCTATCTAAACTCATATTTATAATACCTATTTTATTTTTTTAATAGGTAAGAAAACTAGTAGCAAGGCTGCTGTAGCTGTTTGTAGAGAACATCTGATCCCAAGCCCTTTGGAGCACACACACACACACACACACGCAGACCCACACACACAAATGCACGTGCAGCAGCGAAAAGGAACTGGTGTGACATGTTCACATTCACTTTGGGAGCCAAGGATGCAAACACAGCCTCCACCCTTGTCACAATTTTTCTACCTTCCCAGCATCAGCTGGGAGCTGCCTGAAGCAGGTTTGGTTTTCTAGATTCTAAGCTTCAGTTTCTGGCTAGCTCACTGACTTCATATGAGATGCTGTTTGCTTTTGTTTAGTTTATTTAACCCTAAAGCAGGAGAATAACTCTCAGGGCATAGTGCTTCAGAGTGTAGTTTGAGGAATTAATTAATTGACATGTGTGTGGAGGGTTACATTTCTTGAAAATGTACAATATACTGATAATGTGGTATATTATTATTCCACTGAGGGATTCCATTGACTGATGGCAGGATGCACAGACATGGAGAGCTCTTCAAATCAGTGTCTCTCTAGAGCAATTTTGTGGCAGCAGTGATCATAAATATCTTTCTTTTATCTCCATTTGGCAAAACAGTTTGGCATTTTCCTTTTGCATGTAGATCCAGTTATCGTGATTGAGAGCTTTATTATTTTTTGAGTGGCTGACTCTGATAGTCATTGGCTTAGTTTGACACATAGCAGTCAAAGGCACAGTAATTACCAGGCAATGATAAAGCCAGTACTGTGATGGTCAGCACACAGGACAGCAGAGACTGATTATAAGAAGGTTCAACTTTCTCACAAATTATAGTCAAGAATATTAAGATCAAATGGGAAAAAAAAAAGATACCAGAATAGGTAAAAAATTTGGAAGTATTCTCTGTGCTTAGAATATTGGAAGTTTATTAGTGCAGGATTTTATACAGTAAATTCTGCCTATTTGATGTTTTGTACAAACATACTTTTGATAGATCTCTTTCAAAGCCACATACTGATCTTTTGGTCAATCAATACTGTAATACTCCAAATAAAGAGGAACAATCTAAATAAGCATCTTAAGGAACCACAGTATATTTGAAATATATGTAAATTGCACAGTGCAAGGAGTGTTGTAATACCCCAGAAGTTATCCTAGAGGTGCTCTGACTCAGGTATAAAATTACATTTATTTGTGAAATCTACAAATAGGTCCTTGCAACCCACAGAATGATGCTGATATTTAAGCTGTCCTTAATGAAGGAGTTTCAGCGGCTCCATGAGGTAGAAATATGTGTTGTTGATAGGCTTTTGTATGAAACCTAAATGTGAGGTCTTAAATCTTGGCTGTTAATCAGGATGTATGATCTAGTAACACATACATAGATATTACATGTTGAGAGGTTTCTATCAGAAAGTGAATTTATGAGCAATCCAAACTGCATCAACTCCGTGAGAATCGTACAGATATTTCAACTAAGCAATGACACACACCTGCTGTTTGTCTGTTAGGTGACGGTCACTCCCGAGGAGCTTACATCGACTCCCTGGAAGTGTTCTCATGAGAACGTCTCAACTGTCTTACCGATCTCCGGACATGGACCTGAAAACATCAGGATGAAATAATATAAACATGGGACTTGTGAGATATGAGTTTTTAACCAATTAGAGGTTCTAGCATACTTGGGTGAGACCTTTTTAGCCAATAACATGTACCTCTAACCCTATATAAACCGCGTGCTGTGTGGAATAAAAGGTCTTCACTCTAAATCTCATAGATTTGTTGTATGAAGTCCTTTCTCTTTGCAGAAGTTTGTTTACTTTAATTACAATACCTGTATATTGTGAGATGAAGTTGATAGAATTTTTCAACGTGTCCCTTATAGAAATTTTAGGTATGTAGACAGTCTGCTACTTTAAAGAACTGCACTTAATACTGTGGAATAATGTGCACTAATACAATCCCAACATTACCATTCAATAGATGTTTATATTTTTTATATGATGTTATGCTAAATGTAGCTGTTCATATTCTAAACATTTTGCCCAACAGCATACAGATTACTTTCATCACACCAGCTGAAGCAGGAAGGACAAAGGGGGCTCCCCACCTTACCCAGAAGAACCTGAAAGAAAGAAGAAAATGAACAGTCCAGTGTTCCTCAGCAAATGACTGTCACACCAGTGGGTGCACAAATGACCTAAGCATTCCAAGAGTTATGAGGACAGTGCATGGTTCACTCCTCTGCAGTACAGCAAGTATGCAGAGGCTGAGAAAAAGACATTTGATCCTTCCAACAGACAAGGATTTTGTTGAGTTTCATGCATTCATAATTATTCTACATCTAGGAGAAAGAGATAGAAAGAAAACAACTTAATTTTTCCTATTACACTTTGAATTTATATAATTCAGGATATTAGCTAATTTCAAATATACTTGTTACTCCTTCAGTATAATTTTTTAGTTACTTTACTTACAGGACTTTACTGAAATAGGAGTTAATGTGAACAGAATATATCAGCAGACAGTGAGATGAGGTTCACAGACTAAATTAAGATTTTTGATTTTTTTCCCCTGTCAACAAGGCTTTTATAGATACTTTATACTAAGGGAGAGTGAAACAGAAAGCATTTGAAAATTGACTAAAAAAAGTATTTATATGTAGTAAAAAAGTTTTGGCATTATGTTTTGTTCCAAAATCTACGAAATTGGGAGGAGTTTTCTCACAGATTTTGATGGTCATTGGTTCAAGGCTTGGATGCACAAATAACAGAATTAAACAAATAGAGAGGAATCACTCTAAATGACAAGAGACAGACTTAGGGTTCTAACAACGTAACATGACTGATGTTTCTTGCAGTCATATGCTTATCTGCAACACTGGTGTGAAATATAATTAAAAGAATGCTTTGATCTCTAGAGAAAAACAGAAAAAATGGCTTACCACTTTTGCATCTACTTACTAAAAATATCAGAAAGAATGGGGTTTAGACAATTCATCACTAGAAAATTGGCTGTCAGTGAATACAGCAATCTCCTACAAGAACAATGTAGTTATTAAAAAGTGTAAATTGCTTCTACATCACACAATTTTATCTATGTAGGTTTTAAAAACTAATCTTTAATGGCACTTTTTAATAACTACAAAATTAATTTTAAATAACATACTCAAAACTACAAATAACTTTAATATAAATAATTAAAATTGTTTTTAAATTGAAAATACATATTGAAGTTACAGAAAACAGCATTTCCTTCAAGATATAGAACACACAATACACATTAATCCTTTCTGTCTCCAGTTCCAGCCTTCTGAATTGCAAGATCTTTATTTAATTATTCCAAAACTACATTAAAACAATCAACATGACCTGTATGAAATGATACTTTCTTCTGGTGTAAATTGATTGCCAGGAGTTTAACAAGATTCCCCTTCAAAAGATAGTAAGGTGAAAGATAAAAATTCCCCCTTCACACCTTCCACCAGAAACATGTGGTAGGAGCAGCAGAATTCAGCAGCTCTGAGTTGGAGGTGTTTCCAACAGTAGCTGGCACTAGCAGGAGCAGCAGGAATGATCAGGTCTCACGTGGGATCCTATGCTCCCTTCACAACTGCCACCAACAAATGAAAGCAATCGTTTTGTCTTGGAAACTGAAGGGATTTCTAAGTACTACCAGAAAAAAAAATAAAGTAAAAGGAATATTATGCAATTATTTACAGAAACCCTTTAGTTCTTTAAGATTCATGACCATTCAAAGCCAGATGTCTTGTTCCCTTAGGCACATCTGGAAATCCTTGTCTTAAAGCATTTCTGTATTGAAGGACCTTGTCTGGCAAGCTTCTAAATGTATAACCTGATCAGACTGTTGATAAGAAACTAGTAGTTAAATGGTACAGGTGAAACAAAATGATTATGTAAAACATTTAATGGTTCATCAGACATCCAAACTAATATGTATAATGTGCTTTAAACCCCGCATTTCTAATACTTTTAGCTTTAATTACCAAGCTCATTTAACCTTAAAAGACTTGCTGGCAGTATTCCCACTTTGGTTTTAAGTTAATTTGACAGGGCTTTATGACTGGTTTTACACAAGAACTCAGTAAAGAACTGGATCATGGTTCTACTTCCTTAGAATTGCTAAGTAACTTCCTTTTTCAGGGAATATTTTCATGTGATGGCTGAGATAATGCAATAATTTTAATGGAAAAAATGCTCAGACTTCTCTGTTCCTGTGTTGGATGCTTCCCAGTAGTCCTCATTTAGACAATATTGTAATTCTTGATGGTGTCTAAAGTTCTTTGTGACTTAAATTTTGCACCTAAATTACAGATGCAGTTGTGATGAAGAAGCTGAACTTTTAGAGAAGAAAGGCTGAATTCTCTTTTTTTGTTACAGTTAGTGGCATACAAACAGTGATGAATAGTATAGTAACATCAAATGAAAGAAATAAATACAATCCTCAAAATAAAATGGACTGAATTGTGTCTATAATCTGTAATTAGAGAACAGAAAATAAAGAAAAATATTGCTGTTCTTTCTCAGAGTCCTGCTTAAAGCTATGGAAAGCCTGGAGTCATAATCTGCTTCTGTTTCAAAGCCTATGAAGGGTCAGTGTCACAACTCCATAATGAAGTGCAAAACTGAGGCTTTTGCTTGTAGTACTACTTTTCTACAGGGTTGAACTTGGACTAGGTGCTGCTACTTAAAACTCCTTTACAGGGAGGGGTTTTCCAGGATAATTTTTTCACATAGGTTCCTTGAGCTGCATAAAAGACATTGCACAGAGCCCTATTACCATTTTGCTTCTTTGCCCTTCCAAAGGGCCTTAAATAAGAGAGAAGGACTTTGACTAGTACCTTAGATTCATAATGATCAAATCTTGAAGACAATTGCACATTTTTTTCTCTGTAGCACTACCAGAGGATTTAAAGAGGTAGGTTTGGAGTGAGTCTGGAGTTTCTCTTTTTGCATTCTTTTATGATATCTGTTCTATGATTCAATAGCTACCCCTGTGCAACAGCTAAGGAATATCATTTGCCTCAATGAAACTCATGTAAAATTCTGGTCAACCAGAAAGAGAAATCCAAACTGGAACAGACATAAAGCAAGGTTATTAGGATGATCAAGGGACCAAAAAGCCTTCTGAGGAAAATTAAAATAATGGATTTTTTTTTTAATTTATAGAGTGTAACTGCCATGTGACTCGAACAACAGTGCAGAAAGGTGGGAACAGAATGACTACATGTAATTTAAAACACAGAGGAAAAAGGTTTCCTCCTGAAACAACCTGATGGTAGTAGCAATAGGAACCAAAAAAACCCCAAAACCAACCAAGCAAAAAAACCCCAACCAGACACTGGTGGATTTTAAAGTGGAGATTATGACTAGGGGGAGGTTATGGCTTTCATCAATCCTGATCTAATCCAATGCCAAATGGTTTCATTAACCCAAAGGAAAAGGTGTTTTGCATAGACTAGAAGAGGCCACAATGCAAACAGCTGCTCTTTTTGTAGACAGAAATTTTACCTGGCACCATCACTGCAATAAAAAAGTACTGGTAGCACTGGGGAACTGCTCAGCTACCAGGTCAGGCGAGGTGAGCATGTAACCCGTAATGGACACTGATAAAGCACCTCTCCCCCTCTCTCAGCCAGTAAATTTCTGTCTGGCAGAAAATAGGTTTTCTGGCATTTTTCAGAAGCAACAGGCAATTCCAGGTACTCAACATTTCATTAAAAGAAGATAAACTTTTCTTTTTAAGGTATATACTTTTAAAATGCTGACTGTATATAATTGTCCATACATCACAAGTAGCAAATCGTTAGCACAGACAATGGCAGACTAATCATTTTCTGACAGCAAAAGTCCTTCAAACAGACCTTTCATGAGAAGACTTATTACAGTAATTTATAAAGACAGAGGAAAATATAGCAAACCAGACAGTAACTTTTAAGTATAAGCATATGTAAAATGGAGGGTTTTTGCTTTGCTCTAAAATTCTCCCAGCAAATGTACTCTTCTACTGGCTAGAATGAGTCTTAAGGGATAATCAGGCTTACATAAGATCCAAATTTCCAGTAAAGCAGGAGAGAGATATTTCTGGTTATTGCTAAGCAGAATAGAAGGGGAAGGCTCATTTTGTTGAAATCATATATCTTACTTCCATTGCTAGTCACTCTCAGCAACAGGCAATTGGACAAGGTGGAACCAGTATCACTCTATATGGATCAATTGCACGAATTATTAAATAAAAGGGTATAAAATTAATATATTTAAAAAATTATAGACAATTTTTTGAAATTAATTTCCTGACTTTCCAGGCGTTCAAAAGTATATTTTTTATTCTCTTGTTTCTGTTGTATTCTGAATACATGTTACAGGTTTTCAGTCCCAGGTAGAAGTAGACCTAGCTTCTAAATCAACACATGTCTGGATTTCTCAGTCTTTACTCATTGTCTCTTTATTGTTCTCTGCTTTATACTGATAATTCTGTTTTGAAATTTATCTTTGTCTGCATTTAATGTGCCTACACTGCAGGGAGTACTTATCATAATTATCATACAACTGGAATCAAAGATTATAAGGGTAAAGGCCTGTAAGGGGCATGCTAGGATTGAAATGTTGACTGTCCTGTTATTTCATGCCAAGTTTAGAGCATTGTGTGCTGCCTTGCTTAAGTCCCTTAATGATCACTGTTCTAACAACGTGAAACTGCCTTCTAAATAGGCATAAAATGCTCCCAGTTGGAGGCCTCTCTTTACAATCATTCAAATCAGCGCCAAAGTCTCACAGATTCAGTGGAATACAAATACATGCTTGACTTTTTTCTCTTTTTTTGCAAAGATTGAAGCAGAAAAAAAAAATTCATGAATTAAAACAGAAGAAAATATCTGTAGTTCTCAGAAGGATAACAGAATACTAAACTCAGTCTTGTATGAGAGGCTAGGAAGGACCGCACAACTTTAGAGTTTGCCCTGTAGTTGAGAGATGTAAGAAATCCTAGACTGTCTGATGATTCTGCCTGAATTGATGTGGAATTATATCACAATAACATTGTTCATGGTAAAGGGGCCATTTACGCTAGTATGTGCTTTTACTGAAATGTGAAAATAATAATTTATTTTGAAAAATAATGTAACCTTTCGCAAATTTTTTTTCTGAGTAAAAGAGACAAACTAAATGTGTATATAAGACATGATATAATCAAAGCACACCATTTAGAGTAAGAGTGGGAACTGGGAATGAAGGGTGGCCCATGACATACTGTACAAAAAAAAAAATGAAGCACAGAACTTTTCCAAGTTTCAGTTTTCTTCACAATGTGATATAATTAAGTCCTTCAAGACTCAGCAAGCTGTAGCCTACTGGGTGTTGCCGTCTGCCACTTCCTGAATTATTTTAATAGAAGTATTTCAAGAAAGCTTTTTCAATACTTATTTCATTGAATTGTAACATGAGGACATTTTTTACACATTCCCATAAGCAAAATATCTTTTAGTTTATTAAAGAATATAATGGATTGCACACATAAAAAACTTCTCTGATTTCTTTATTTTGGATTTTGCTGTTATGGACACCAATTTTTCCATAGTTCTTCACTCAAAATAATGTAAAGTCTAGGTGTTCTCTGAGAGATGGAGCAGTAGCTGGAAGCTAATACTCGTAAGTCAGACCAAAAAAAAATATTGGGAACATTACTGATTTTCTTTGTTAATGAACAAAAAATAAAGCAAAAAATTATAAAAATGCATTAACAACCATATGTTTATTTAAAAATATACATTTCTTGCCTGTATCTCAGATTTCAATAAAGAGGTAGTGAAGCTTGAAGCTTTTTTCTAAAAGTTGAAAAAATTCCATCTGAAGTTTACAGAAAAGAGATCTAAAAGAATACATGAAAAAGAAACATTTTGCTGCAGAAATTTGCTGCTTATCAAACCGGATTTCCTTTTATGAGAAACTAACCCACCTAATTGATCAAGGGAAGGCTGCTGATGTAATTTTTGGGATTTCAGTAAAGCTTTTGATACTGTCTCTGACAGGGTCCTTCTGGACAAAATGTCCAGCATAGTTGGACAAACACATCATGTGGTGGGTGAGCAATTGGCTCACAGGTCAAGCTCAGAGAGTAATGGTGAATGTGGTAACATCAGACTGGTGACCTGTCACCAGTGGGGTTCCACAGGTTTCCATCTTGGGTCCTGTGCTCTTCAACATTTTTATAAATGACGGATGCAGGACTGTTAGGGTTTCTAAACAAGGCTGCAGATGACACTAAACTGGGAGGAGCTGTTGACTCCCTCAAAGGCAGGGAGACCCTGCAGAGAGACCTCGACAAGTTAGACGCTAGTCAATCATCAACTACCTGAAGTTCAACAAGGGAAAGTTCCAGATCCTGCACCTGGGATGGGGCAACCCTGGATGTATGTACAGACTGGGGAATGAGATGCTGGAAAGCAGTGCCATGGAAAGGGACCTGGGGTCCTGGTCAATGGCAAGTTGAATATGAGTCAGCAGTGCCCTGGCATCCAGGAGGGCCAACTGTGTCCTGAGGGCATCAGGCAAAGCATCGCCAGGCAGTTGAGAGAGGGGATTGTCCCACTCTGCTCTGCACTGGGGCAGCCTCAACTTGAGTATTGTGTGCAGTTTTGGGCACTGCAATATGAGAAAGATATTAAGCTGTTAGAGAACATCCAACGGAGGGCAACGAAGATGGTGAAGGGCCTTGAGGGGAAGCCATATGAGGAGCAGCTGAGGCCACTTGATCTATTCAGCTTGGAGAAGAGGAGACTGAGGGGAAACCTCATTGCAGTTATAACTTCCTCATGAGGGGAAGAAGGGCAGACACTGATCTCTTCTCTGTGGTGACCAGTGACAGAACCCAAGGGCATGTCCTGAAGTTGTGTCAGGGGAGGTTCAGGCTGGATATTAGAAAAAAAATTCTTCCCCCAGGGCTTGTTGGGTACTGGAAGAGGCTCCCCAAGGAAGTGGTCACAGCACCAAGTCTGCCAGAGTTCAAGAAGCATTTGGATGATACTCTTGGGGATGGTCTTGTGCAGGGCTAAGGGTTGGAATTGTGGATCCCTTCCAACTCAGCATATTCTGTGATTCTGAAATGGCCTTCTTAATGGCAAACTAGAGATATTTCACACTTAACCCTCCAAGAGCACACCTTTTTCTAGCTATTTGGAATGAAAAATGAACTCTAGGAATACAACAGACTGATTCTTCTTCTTAAAAGATTATTTCCTGGTGGCTAGGACACTTACTTTTGGAAAGATAAACCCGTCATCTAGATTCAATTCAATGATTTAATGGTGACATCTGTGTTTCATGTGAATTAGATAAAATGCAAGATTAAGCATCATCAATGTGAGAGTTAGAGGGGAATATACACTACAAAATTCTTATGTCTTGCAGGATAAAGGTGACAATTCTCTGCTTGAATGGTTTTGAACAAATCAAACACATATTTTCATGCAGAAATCAAAAATGGGTTTCTATGGAATTTAGATGCTTCAGTGCATATATGGCAGCTGTGCAGAATTTTTGAGACCCACCATTTCAGATTAGATACATAATGCAAAAGTTAAATAGAGCCTAAATTTCTCTCCATGCATGTGTCACACCTTTTCTTATCTTTTCTCTTTGGCACAGATGCTCTTTCCTCTCTCCTGTGGCTGTTTTTCTACAAGAGTTGGTTTAGAAGGACAAACCAGATAATAGCTTCCCTCCCCCCAGAAACTGCTGAGAATGGCTGCTGTGTGAACAACTATATAGGGTTGCTCCATCCTTATGCTTTTTTATCCTTATTATACATACATATATATCCTGGTTTTCCCTCAAAAGAAATATTATTCAACATGGCATGAACAATTATTATCATACCATATGACAGAAATCTGTTCCAAACCTAGATCTCTTACAATGTGTATCAGAACTCATAATTTTCTCACTTAGCCAATCTTCTATTAAGAAAAAATATTCTAAACCATTCTATAGTAATGTTACATTAAAAAAACCCAACTATCTGAAATGAAGCTGGGCAAAAATAAATGTATTAATATATAGTGTATGCAGGGAAATAAATGATACATCTCTTCATTTGTGATAGGCAAAGAAACTGAAGTTAAATCAAACTGTCAAAAGATAAAATTAACCCTCCTAAAGGATGCTTGTATGCATCCTTTATATTGTCAGCATCTAAGCAGGATTTCACCTCTTCTGTGTAAGAAGAAAAAGGGAAGAATAAAACCAGGAAAACACCAATTTAATGATGTTTTAATGTAAATATGCATGGGCACTCATGCATAAGAACGTACACACAATGATAAGAGCATCTATGCCTCTCATCAGACAAAGATGATGTCATTATTATCCCTCTGTACTTAACATGCATTTTCCATTAATATATAGAAGCTTGTTCCAGATTGTCATTTACAGCACAACTCTCCAACAACAAACCAGTTGTTTCCAAATGCTAACAACAAGCCCGGCACTGCCAGGATTTGTTTTCACAACTTCTGATTTCTGAAAATTCTTCCTAAACTTGAGGCTATCTAGTGAAAAGAGGTAAAGATGTGTTTCACTGAAGTAGATTTGCACTCTTGGCAAGTTTTATTTCTGAGTATCACTTTGTCTGTGGGAAACAGACCAGACTATGAAATATGGAAAGAGCAAACTCTGATGTGGAACTTGGAGAAGGGCAGCACCGGAAGGCACCCTGAATTTCACTAGCCACATACGTGAGAGTTTCACTTGTATGATTTTTAGTTCAGAAAGTTTTCTGATCATCTCTCCGTGTGTTATCACCTTTCAGCAGTGTTGTCACCACCCTTCCCCTGTCCTCCCCGGTGTTCCCCGGAGGTTTTTGTTCTCCGAATGAGTCAACACACGCTCGTTAAGCACCAGGACTGACTCTCCCCAGGCCAGGTGTGGCCCCACACAGGGGACCCCTGCCCCCTCCTACACTGCTGCTGCGGCAGCCGCCGAAACTTCACCAGGCATGTCCCCACCAATCCTGGGCAAGCCGGGG